>NC_135812.1:15088499-15688499 GCF_964213995.1 Mustelus asterias
CCAAGGACAACAAAGAATTGGCAACAAAAATTGTCTCAAGTGCCATGAATGAATAAATAATAAAAAGATTAAGGCAACATGGACAAGTTGGGCCGAAGGGCCTGTTTCCATGCTGTAAACCTCGATGACTCTGTGACTCTATAACATGATCGATGCATGAGTTGAATTCTCAGTGGTGCAATGTCACCTCATCGCCAGCCTGCTTTATCCTCCTTACGTAGAACTGTAACAAGTCCAAAGGGGACTTTTTGACTTTAAAATACAAACCCCTAGAGGAACCACCCCTCCAAAATGACCTCCCCCCCCCCACCCCCAGCCCTTCTGACCCTAACCCTGGGATCTGGGATCAATTCCCCCGACCGATTACGTCCTCCAGGGGCATGTATCTACCGACCTTTCCTGCAGCCTTCACCACAGCTTCACTGGAGTGGAAGCCGAGCCTGTCAATCCTCTGGCCATGGTGGAGTAACCAAGCTCTGATGCCCTGGGCTCACCGTGCCTTACCAACACCCCCATACCCAGTGGGCAAGTTAAATCCCAGCCCATTCAATCTTATCCCTGGCAAAAGTGGGAAGGTTGTCATAAAATAGTAGAACCATTCGCTGTTACAGAAGTTCTGACAAAGGAGCTTCATGGATATTTATAGACATGTCATAAACGTTCCGTACAGTGGAATGAACATATGAAATATTAAATTAAACTGACACTCCTGAATTCAAAATAAGAATCAAAGGAACAGGTTTAATAGATCAGCACGTTGTATTGATGGTACAATAAACTGCAGAGGTTACCTGAGAGGGAACACCTTGTTTTTGTTACTTTGTCAAGTTAGATAAAGAGTAGAAACTCTTTTACTTTACATTTCTTCACAAATTGCCTGGATAGGGCGAGCCCCTTTTGGTTAAAACAAATGAGCTCATGGCAAAACAAAACAAGCCATTGATTTAGTTAATTGGGCATGGGGCGGCACAGTAGCACAGTGGTTAGCACTGCTGCCTCACAGCGCCAGGGACCCGGGTTCGATTCCCAACTTGGGTGGCTGTCTGTGTGGAGTTTGCACGTTCTCCCCGTGTCTGCGTGGGTTTCCCTCCGGGTGCTCCGGTTTCCTTCCACAGTCCGAAAGACGTGCTGGTTAGGGTGCGTTGGCCATGCTAAATTCTCCCTCAGTGTAACCCGAACAGAGTGTGGCGACGAGGGGATTTTCACAGTAGCTTCATTGCAGTGTTAATGTAAACCTACTTGTGACAATAATAGATAAACTTAATTAAACTGAACCCAGTGAATAATTTGGCCTCAACCATTTTCCCTTCAGTTCTGGGCTAGAAACTTGACACACGCTGCGTGAGACCATTTCTACCCCACAAGTCTCCGGGATGTTAACACAAAGGTCCACTGGAATCTGGTGGCAAGAGCAGCGTGAATATTCATTGCTTGCTTCGAAATACCATTTCACATCAGTGGGTAAAGCAAGTAGAACAGCACCCGGAGAGCCTGAAGGACATAGTGCACACGCACTGATGCACAACAATAAAATTCAGCCTTGGCTTTTTTTTTCCATGCTTAATTTATGCACATTTTTTCCTCCTTAAAGCTGTGACACTCACTCCACCAAACAGTAATTTGATCCTCAAACACATATGAAAATACAGGACACTAAGTTACAGCCATAGGACCTGATTGTCAGTTTCCTTCTTCTAAAGATTGCAGAGAGGCAGTGGGGGATTACATGGCACAATGGGTTTTTAAAACATTCTTTCATGGGATCTGGGCTTAGTTGCCTGGGACAACATTTATTGCCCATCCCTAATTGCCCTTAGACTGAGTGGCTTGCAGGGGCCATTTCAGAGGGCATTGCTGTGGATCTGGAGTCACATGTAGGCCAGACCGGGTAAGGAATCATAGAATCATAGAAATCCTACAGTGCAGAAGGAGGCCATTCGGCCCATCGAGTCTGCACCGACCACAATCCCACCCAGGCCCTACCCCCACATATTTACCCGCTAATCCCTCTAACCTACGCATCCCAGGACTCTAAGGGGCAATTTTTAACCTGGCCAATCAACCTAACCCACACATCTTTGGACTGGCAAATTTCCTTCCCGAAAGGATAACAATGATCCAGATGGGTTTTTCCGACAATAGACAATGGTTTTATGGTCATAATTAATTCCAGATTTTTTTAAATTGAATTCAAATTTCACCGTCTGCCATGGTAGGATTCAAACCCGTGTCCCCAGGGCTGGGTCTCTGGATTACTAGTCCAGTGAGAATACCACTACGCCACTACTTTCTTCCAACATAGCAACTTTAGTTCAAGGCTAATTCAGGCAGAACAATCCCTCTCTGGCTGTCCTAACCCACCTCTCAGGAAGCTGGTGAGATCAGGTGCAACTTGCCTTTGCTGGATTTTGAGTTGACCAAGGGTGATATTGGACTGGGTGTAAAATCAATCATCCCACCTGATCCCATGCCAAATAAAGTTAAATTGTCCCCCTAAAAATCTAATATCAAATGGGTTTGGCCAATTTCTAGTGGTTGAGAACCAACGACATAAAATTCACTCCAACCACACACAAAGTGCTTATCCACTCACAAGACTGGACAACGCACAGGTCACTTTGTTACAGGCAGCTCTCCTTTCCTAAGGTGGGCACATTACTGATAGTGAAGGGGAAATCTGACTTTCTACCTAACTGGTGCTGTGGGGGGTGTAATTAGGTTATAAGAATGAGAGGTGACCTTATTGAGACATAGAGGATTCTTGGGAGGCTTGACAGGGTAGATGCTGAGTGGTTGTTTTCCCTTGTATGAGAGTCGAGGACCAGAGCACATAATCTCAGAGCAAGGGGGGTCACCCATGAGAAATGAGGAGGAATTTCTTCTCTCAGAGGGTAGTGAATCTGTGGAATTCTTTACCACAGAAGACTGTAGAGACTGGCTCATTAAGTATATTCAAGGCTGAGATAGACAGCTTTTTAATTAGTTAATTAGTAAGGGAATCAAGAGTTATGGGGATAAAGCAGGAAAGTAGAGTTGAGGATGATATCAGATGCGCCATGATATCATTGAATAGTGGAGCAGACTCAATGGGCCAAATGGCCTACTTCTGCTCCTGCGTCTTATAGCCTATGGTCTTATGGTTTTAGCTTTGGTTAGATGGCTCGAGTATAGTCCAGAATTATACCAACAGTGTGGGTTCACTCGCGGTACTGGCCGGGGTACTTCATGGAGTCCTGCCTCCTTGCCTTTCTCCATCCTGGATGTGGAGTCGTGCCCCTCAAGCTTTATAAGCAAATACCTCTCTTGAACGGAGAGAGATTATGCTAATAGCTGCTCATGGACCATGGCTTAATTACCAATCTAACCCAAGCTAGCAGTGCCATAAAATACAATGGGAAACTCTTGCCTTTCCCACCGGACAATTTCCCCATCTCAATGAGCAGAGAGTAGCCGGAAAAATGGGGTGGCACAGTGACGCGGTGGTTAGCACTGCTGCCTCACAACGCCAGGGACCTGGGTTCGATTCCTGGCTTGGGTCACTGCCTGCGTAGAGTTTGCATGTTCTCCCCGTGTCTGCGTGGGTTTCCTCCGGGCGCTCCGGTTTCCTCCCACAGTCCAAAGTTGTGCGGGTTAGGTGGATTGGCCAGGCTAAATTGCCCCTTTGTGTCAGGGGGACTAGCTAGGCTAAATGTTATTGGTTATGGGGATAGGGTCTGGGTGGGATTGTAGTTGGTGCAGACTCGATGGGCCGAATGGCCTCCTTCTGCACAGTAGGATTCTACGATTCTATGAAAAAGAATTGGCTTTCAGACAAAACTTCATGGTACCGAAATAGACACTAAACCTTTACATTTCTATCCCTGTCCATTTGTTTATAAAGTAAAATAGCAGCAGGATTAACAGCCTCTCACAAAGCTTGTAGACTGAGAAAATCGCAGCCACACACTTCCACTTGTAAGTTGCGAGAGTTGTCCACTTGGTGCTAGACCTGACCCTGAGACAACGGGAAGAGGGCAATATGTGAATTGATAAAGTACCTTCTCACATTATCGGAATGTTCTCAAAATGGTTCACGTCAAGAATGATCTTAATGTTGCTATTTCAGAAGCTGGAAAGTAGGCAAGGCTGACTGGATAACACCAGATAGCTGTTAAACAAAAACCAGCTGGCTTAATGCGAGAGCAAAACACAGTGGATGTCGGAAACCTGAAATCAAAACAGAAAATGCTGGAAATGCTCAGCATGTCTGGCAGTATCCGTGTTTCGAGTTGAATATGACTCTCCTTCAGGACACTGATGAGAACTCCCCTGCTTTTCTTCAGGGTAGTATCTTGGGATCGTTTCTGTCCGCCCGAGAGGCAGGTGGAACCTCAGTTTAACATCTCATCTCGAAAGATGATATCCCTGACAGATCAGCTAAAGAAGCGTTGAAACATTGACTCTGTTTCTCTCTCTGCAGATGCTGCCAGACCTGCTGAATATTTCCGGCACTACTTTAATTTCTTCCATTGTTTCATTTGCCCACTTCTAAATCTAAACCTTATCTATTTATTAGACACAAGTAGGCTTACATTAACACTGCAATGAAGTTACTGTGAAAATCCCCAAGTCGCCACACTCCGGCGCCTGTTCGGGTTACACTGAGGGAGAATTTAGCACGGCCAATGCACCTAATCAGCATGTCTTTTGGACTGTGGGAGGAAATCAGAGCACCCGGAGGAAACCCACGCAGACACGGGGAGAAGGTGCAGACTCCGCACAGACAGTGACCCAAGCCGGGAATCGAACCCAGGTCCCTAGCACTGTGAGGCAGCAGTGCTAACCACTGTGCCACCGTGCTGCCCCCTCGCATGGCCCATCCACCTAACCCACACATCTTTGGGCTGTGGAAGGAAACCGGAGCACCCGGAGGAAACCCACGCAGACGCGGGGAGAAACTCCACACAGACAGTGACCCAAGCTGGGAATTGAACTTGGGTCCCTGGCAATGTGCTAACCATTGTGCCACTGCGTTGCCTCAAGTTATAGTGTATAAATTCAATGTTTCTTTTAGAGTTATATGATTTTTATGCATTTATTATATAGAATTAGAATGTGTACATGGAGGACATGAAAAAGAAGACCACTAAAAGCACTTGAAGAGTTGATGCACAATTAAATCACTCGGGAGGCTAGATTGTACCCGGGAAATAAAGGCTTTTATTACTAACAAGAATGGAGCACACTATATACAATACAATCCCAGACTAAAGGGTCACCAGGCAGTGCAGTGACCTTTATACTTCCCCAGGTAGGCGGAGCCAACTGGAGTGTACCACAGAACAATATCAACAGGTAGAACAGCCCAACCCTAACCCCAACAGTGACAACAGTAACATCTCTACAAACCCCCATAGTGCTGACCATCCATGGCTCAGCACTCATAGTGGTAACCAACTATGGTTCACCACAAGAGTATTGATGGTTTGGTTTTTGTGGGACCATTATTTATCAGCTGTAATTGAAGATGCTGTTGACTGATTTGCTACATGTTTAATAAATTGAGACAATTAGAGGAGCGTGAAAAAATTCTTTGCGATTTGCTGCTTTTTGAATTAATATTACTGAAGCCAATCAGTATTTCTTGCTGCCTGGCACATGAGGTATGTGACATATGACAGGCTCGAGGCGTAATAAACGCTTTGTAATAATATCTGAAAAGTTCATATTTGCGATTGGAATTGTGACAAGACATGACTTATGTTGATGTGGTTCAAAGCTGACTTTGAGCGTGGACTAGACAGCTGACCAGGGTCCACACAGCCTCAATCATCCTGAACAATGGATTGGATGTGCCTGATATTCAGGGTTATGGGAAGGACTCCAAGCCCAGTGTTCGGAATTTTCCATCTGTGACCTGGGAAGAGTGCTGGCCTGCCTTATCAGAGACAGCATAGGGAGTTGTCAAACCTGGTTTTGGAGCCTTTCTTGACCTTTACACATTCCACACAATAGATGTTTGCCATTCTTTCAATTGTGCAACCTTAATTCTTGCAGAGAGGATAGGGCAGACTTTGTAAAACAGGTAATACAGAACTGGCAGCTCATTTCATACCTCTCCTGAATTTTTCTTTGGAATATAAAAGGTGCAATGGGGGTTGGCATTTAGAATCTGCCATTTTATATTATTATATTATGGACGGCACGGTGGCACAGTGGTTGGCACTGCTGCCTCACAGCACCAGAGACCTGGGTTTGATCCCCGGCTTGGGTCACCGTCTGTGCGGAGTCTGCACGTTCTCCCCGTGTCTGCGTGGGTTTCCTCCGGGTGCTGCAGTTTCCTCCCACAGTCCGAAAGGCATGCTGGTCAGCTGCATTGGCCATGCTAAATTCTCCCTCAGTGTACCCGAACAGGCACCAGAGTGTGGTGACTAGGGGATTTTCACAGTAACTTCATTGTGGTGTTAATGTAAACTTTCTTGTGACATTAATAAAATTTTCAAAATATATTGTGGTAAAATCTCCCATGGACAGAGAGAGATGTATGAGGTATTTTTAGTTAGCTGGGTTTTAATGAACTAAAATAAAATGTATGGTTGATCAGGCAACAATCACAGTTCATCTCATTGCACCATTCTCTGACCTAGGTCCAATTTTTCCCTGTGAGATTCTTCTGAACTATTTGTCTCTAGCAGAGATACAGATTGGGAATTAATTTAAGCCTCCTTAAAATAAACATTACTGTCAAACTGCCCACCTCTGCCTTTATTAAAGATTCTTACTTGGCTAATCATGGCTTTTATAAATGCTGGAATAATGCCATAACAGTTAAAGCACCCTCAGTGATGCCGCACAGTGTGTTGAAGCATATTTCAAAACCAGGGTTGAGATGTTCATTTGCATTCTCACTGGCCCGAGATTTTGCCCCATTCACTTTAAGGGCAGCAAGGGGTCCCAGGCTGTGCCATAGATGAATTAGAAACTCCTGGTCCAGGTATGAACGGATAAATTATTTAAAGCTTGAAATTTGTTTATTGGTGTCACAGGTAGACTTACATTAACACTGCAATGAAGTTACTGTGAAAATCCCCTAGTCGCCACATTCCGGCGCCTGTTTGGGGACTGTGGTGAACCATAGTTGGTTATCACTATGAGTGCTGAGCCATGGATGGTCAGCACTATGGGTGTTTGTAGATATGTTACTGTAGTTACTGTTGGTGTTAGGGTTGGGCTGTTCTACCTGTTGATATTGTTCTGTGGTACACTCCAGTTGGCTCCGCCTACCAGGGGAAGTATAAAGGTCACTGCACTGCCTGGTGACCCTTTAGTCTGGGATTGTATTGTACATAGTGTGCTCCATTATTGTCAGTAATAAAAGCCTTTATTTCTCGGGTACAATCTAGCCTCCTGAGTGATTTAATCGCGCATCAGGGACACTGAGGGAGAATTTAGCATGGCCAATGCACCTAACCAGCACGTCTTTCTGACTGTGGGAGGAAACCGGAGCACCCGGAGGAAACCCACGCAGACACGGGAGACAATATGCAGACTCTGCACGGGCAGTGACCTAAGCTGGGACTCGAACCCAGGTTCCTGGCGCTGGGAAGCAGCAGTGCTAACACGCGCGCCTCACCATAGGAAGTGAGATTAGTTGGTCCTGAATGTAATGCCCATTTGAGGTGTAATCCTTTTGAGAGGGAAAGAAAGAGCTTGTTATCCACTTAGAAACTTCTCCCAAAGTACTTCACACGCCCTTTAATAACTTACTTTCTAAGCAAGACAGGCTCACAGTTACAAGTAGCACCTGAAAGGTGGCACCTCTGGCAATGCCGCGCCCCTTTGCTCCTGCACTGGAGTGCCACACTAAAGCACCCAGAGGGCATTGAATCCATAAACCTTGGAACTTATATAATAGATTTGTATCAACTGAACCAAGCTGCGTTAGTATTGAAAATAAAATACAAAATAAAAGTGAGGAGAGAGTGACTGCCCTTGACATCAAGGCAGCATTTGACCGAGTGTGGCATCAAGGAGCCCGAGCAAAACTGGAGTCAATGGGAATCAGGGGGAAACTCTCCGCTGGTTGGAGCACAAAGGAAAATGATTGTGGTTGTTTGAGGTCAGTCATCTCAGCTCCAGTACCTCAGGGTCGTGTCCTAGGCCCAACCATCTTCAACTGCCATCAATGACATTCCTTCCATCTTAAGGTCAGAAATGGGGATGTTCGCTGATGATTGCACAATGTTCAGCACCATTCACTACTCCTCAGACATAGAAGCAGTCCACATCCAAATGCAACACTGTCCAGCCTTGGGCTGAGAAGTGGCAAATAACATTCATACCACACAAGTGCCTGGCAATGACCATCTCCAACAAGAGAGAATCCAACTATCTCCCCTTGACATTCAATGGCATTACCATTGCTGAATCCCCCACCATCAACATCCTGGGGGTTACCATTGACCAGAAACTGAACTAGCCATATAAATACTGTGGCTACAAGAGCAGGCCAGGGGCCAGGAATCCTGCGGTGAGTGACTCACCTCCTGACTCCCCAATGCCTATCCACCATCTACAAGGCACAAGCCAGGAGTTTATGAGTGCAACTCCAAAAACATCCAGGAGAAAGCAACCTACTTGATTGGTATCCCATCCACAAACATTCACTCCCTCCAGCACCAACACAGTGGCAGCAAAGTGTACCATCTACAAGATGCACTGCAGGAACTCACCAATGTTCCTTAGACAGCACCTTCCAAATGCACAACTGCTACCATCTAGAAGGACAAGGGCAGCAGATACATGGGAACACCACCACCTGAAAGTTCCCCTCCAAGCCACTCACCATCCTGACTTGGAAATATATCAGCTGTTCCTGCACTGTCGCTGGGTCAAAATCCTGGAACTCCTTCCCTCACAGCACTGTGGGTGTACCTACACCACAGGGACTGCAGAGGTTCAAGAAGGCAGCTCACCACCAGCTTCTCAAACACAACTAGGAATAAACGCTGGACTAACCAGCGACGCCCATATCCCATGAATGGACAACAAGAGAATGTTTAGCCTCTCACCTCAACAGTCGGGTTAAACGGTGCAGTACTCCATCAGCCTTGATGTTATAAGTCCTGAAGTGGGACATGAACCAGGAACCTTGTGATTCAGAAAAGAAAAGCCCAGCAACATTGTACTCAAAAAGCTCTTTCAATGTCTGCATTCAGATCGGTCATGCTTGAGGCATTTGTGACTGACGGGTGTTACACAGAGATTATAGAATTCAGGAGACACACTAGCAACACCAGACACTTGCCCGCCGCTGGAATTTTAGCGGGCGGGTTGTGGAGAACGTAAAACGCCATTGACGGTCAGGCAGGAATTTCCGGCTTTTAGACCAGCGCGGCCGGAGAATCCCGCCCTATGTTTCGCCATTTGAAAAACACTTTACAACCTGGAATGCAGGTAGGCAATGCAAAAGAAATTCTGCACCTTCGACTGTGCCAGGAATATGTACAGAATGTGCAGTACATGCCTTGCACTTTATGGCAACTTCAATTCCTTGACCTTTACTAATCTCACATATTGCACAAATTGGTTTTCAGTTTCCTGGGCCTTCCTTAGGGAGCCTTTCTGTATTTTGCAACCCAATATGAGTCACAGAAACAATGGTCCCTTAAGCACAACGTTTTATCATGTCTTGTCGTAGCTCCATCCAGAGAAAAAAATACAATGAAACCTCCATTCAAAATTCATGCTGGTCAATAGAACCCCTGCAGTGCAGAGGGAGGCCATTCGGCCCATCGAGCCTGCACCAACAACAATCCCACCCAGGCCCTAAGCCCGCTTAGTTACCCTGCTAATCCCTCCAACCTATCATATCCCGGGACACTAAGGGCTAATTTAGCATGTCCAATCAACCTAACCCGCACATCTTTCGGGCTGTGGGAGGAAGCCGGAGCACCCGGAGGAAACCCACGCAGACACGGGGAGAACGTGCAGACTCCACACAGGCAGTGACCCAAGTCGGGAATTGAACCTGGGTCCCCTGGAGCTGTGAGGCAGCAGTGCTGACCACTGTGCCACCGTGCCGCCCTAATGAAAGTCCTCGGAGGTTCTGTGAGTTTCTTTTTAAGCACCATTCCAGCTATTATATTATTTTTGTCCTCCAATGCCACATGTCACTCTCGGGCAAGAGAGAGAGAATTGATGACCTGCTCCTCTATGGTTGCGAATACTACTTAATAACCAGCTTCTGGCAGACATACAGGAACAGGGATGAAGTTATTGCCCGCAATTTGTTTCCTCTTCTCCTGGACTATTCTTGGCTCCTTGGCTACAATAACATGCTCGAAACTAACCAAGGGGCACGTGTGTGGTCGAAGTTGTATGTTCTCCACTGCCATACCACCTTGTCAATTCTTTGTGTTATGGTTCAGGTCAGAAACTGCAAAGTATTTTATGGAGTCCATCTGGATCATAAGTGTTGCATCTTGAATTTGGCTAGGATAAGCATGAGATTATTCACCTCAGTTATGATTCAAATGACTCACTGGGGAGCTTTTATCAAACAAAACTTCTTTAAGAATATAGTTAACATGTATAGTAAGCAAATTAGCAATAACTTCTATCAATTACTAACATAAAACAACCATGATGATGTATAACCCCGAACAAATATATCTAATATGTTCCAATCGAACCAATCCCATAACCGCCCTTTTTCACAGGTTTAACACAGCAAAGACTAATGCTCACGTGATACTGGAACTGAGTCCTTTGGGTGACTGATGCGGTTCTGCTGATACACTCAGAACACTTTGGAGTCAGAACAGCTTCCCAGACCATCAGGGAGAGATTCTTGTCAAACCACCAACAGCAGATTTTCTACCCCAGGAAGGCTTTCAGCTAACCCGCAGAATTTCCAAATCCAGGGAGAGAGAGAGAGAGAGAGGCTTCTTTCCAGCTTGATGTCCCTTCTAAAACTAAACTAAACAGCAGCTCAAAACTGAAAACAAAAGGGTTCGTGTCACCTGACCTGCCAACCAGTTTTTCTCCTAACAATGCAGAGCCATAAAAGATCCCACAGTAAAAATAAACAACCCCCCCCCCCCCGCATTTAAGTAGCAATAACAGGACATCTCCAGACAAGCCGGTGCCATAATGAAGAAACAACGGAAGCCAAAAAGGGCTGCTCACAACTGCAGAAAACAGGATGTGGAAAAAAGACATCTCTTAAAGGAACACTAACGTCACATTTGGGGTTCCGTAATCAGCCAATCTTTCTTGAGCAGACCACACTGCTTTATTTTGGAATAAAGTCAGGAGATTTACACCTCAAATGGGCATGACATTCAGGACCCATTTACCTGCAGCTGCAGATTGGAACAATAATGTTAGTACTGCTATTGTGATCCCCAGATGTGAATGGAACATTAAAGTCTGATCAAGAACACTATACCACTGGGGAAACTGGAAGGCTTTAGCACATAATCGTGCTTGAGGACATTCATTTGTATTAAATGGTGTCTCTGATCCTGCCAATGAGCCTTGCAATGAGCACAAGTCAGAGATAGGGCTCAAACAATACATAAGCAATTCCCCTTAGATTTCCTCAGATCTTGATAAAGGGGCCAGCATGGTGGCACAGTGGTTAGCACTGCTGCCTCACAGCGCCAGGGACAAGAGTTCAATTCTGGCCGTGGGTGGCTGTGTGGAGTTTGCAAATTCTCCCCGTGTCTGCATGGGTTTCCTCCGGGTGCTCCGGTTTCCTCCTACAGTGCAAAGATGTGCAGGTTAGGTGGACTGGCCGTGCTAAATTGCCCCTTAGTGTCCAAAGATGAGTTAGTTAGGTGGATTGGCCATGCTCAATGCACGGGGTTAAGGTGGGAAAGTGGACCAAGGTAAGATGCCCTTTCGGTGAGTCGGTACAGACTCGATGGGCCGAATGAGGTCCTTCTGTAGTGTAGGGATTCTATGGAAGTTATCAATTGCCCAGTAAGTGTAGACACGTTATGGAGCCTAGATGGGTCATGATCTCTCCTCCCAAAATAAATACAAAATTTGAATTGTTCATGGACACCAGCACTTGTACTAGAACTTACAGCAGCATTTTACTTCCATCACCTTCAGTTTGATCTGCTGTCTTCGCTGTTCCCAATGCGGTCTCCTCTACACTGGAGAGACCAAACGCAGACTGGGTGAACGTCCTGGCGGAACATCTTCACTCAGCTCACAAACATGACCCAACCTCCTATACCATTTCAACTCATCATCTTGCTCTCACACCCACAGGTCCACCCTCAGCCTGCTGCAATGCTCCAGTGAAGCCCAATACAAACTGGAGGATCAGCACCTCAGCTTCCGATTAGGCACGTTACGGTCTCCCATACTCAACACTGAGTTCAACAACTTTACACTGTGACCTTTCTCTTCCATCTTAAACCCTTTCTGTAGGCGTTAATTTTCAGTTCTGCGGCTTGCCCTGACATAACCCCACTCCTCCCCCATTAGGCCATCTGGGCAGCACGATGGCAGAGTGGTTAGCACTGCCGCCCCACAGCGCCAGGGACACGGGTTTGATTCCCGGCTTGGGTCACTGTCTGTGCGGAGTCTGCATGTTCTCCCCGTGTCTGCGTGGGTTTCCTCCGGGTGCTCCGGTTTCCTCCCACAGCCCAAAGATGTGCGGGTTAGGTGGATTGGCCATGCTAAATTGTCCCTTAGTGTCAGGGGGAGTAGCTAGGGTAAATGCATGGGGTATTGGGGATAGGGCCTGGGCGGGATTGTGGTCAGTGCAGACTCGATGGGCCAAATGGCCTCCTTCTGCACTGTAGGGATTCTTTGATTCTTTTCTATGATTCTACTTGTTTTTCAGTTTTGCTTTCACTGAGCAGTGACTTATGTTCTCCACAGAATAGAATCCATAGAATCCTTGCAGTGCAGCAGGCGACCATTCAGCCCATCGACCCTGCACAGACTCTCTGAAAGAGTATCTTACCCAGCCCTACCCCCGCCCTCCCAACCCCATTAGCTCTGCGCAATTACCGTGGCCAATCCACCTAACCTACACATCTTTGGCTGCTGAGAGGCAATTTAGCATGGCCAATTCACCTAACCTGAACGTGGAAATATAGAAAATAGAAGCAGGAGTAGACCATTCGGCCCTTCGAGCCTGTTCCGCCATTCATTTTGATCATGGCTGATCATCAAATTCAATATCCTGATCCCCTTCCCCCCCCCCTCCCCCCAAATACCCCTTCATCCCTTTAATCCCAAGAGCTATATCTAATTTCTTCTTGAAATCACACAATGGTGTCTTCTTGAAACATCTTTGGAGTGCGGAAGGAAACTGGAGCATGTGGAGGAAACCCACGCAGACACGGGGAGAATGTGCAAACTCCACACAGACAGTCACCCAAGGCTGGAATTGAACCCGGGTCACTGTGAGGTAGCACTGCTAACCGCTGTGCAGCATTATTCTCCTATTAACACATTCTGTTATCTTACATTTATGTCACTATTAGCAGTTCTTCAATCCCTAATGCCACCATTAACACTCCCTTTGTCTTGTGTCCATGACATCTTTGTCAATCTCTCCTTAGCTCCGACCTATCCCTGGCCCTCCATTCTGCCCTCCCCCCAACTCTTCAGTTCTGTAGAAGGGTCATATGGACTGGAAACATTAATGGTGATCCTAACTCCACAGATGTTCCCTGACCTGCTGAGTTTATCCAGCATTTTCTGTTTTTATTTCAGGTTTCCAGCACCTGCAGTATTTTGCTACTAGAATGGATTCAGAACCTGTCAGCTGCTCCTCAGTGGAGATGGGCAACTTTGTGAGCCTCAGTTACTGCTGGTTATTTTCCAAATCCTGGAATGAAACATGGCCCGATTTTCCTGCTGCTCCAATTATATATGCCGGTCTCACACCAGAATCAATGTTACTCTCGGCAATGTAAGGAGCCTCACTGGAAGAACAGCCAGGTGTATCACAGCTTGGTAAGGCTCCTGCTCCAGCCTGAGACCACAAGAAACTACAAAGGGTCGTGAATGAAGCCCAATCCATCACACAAACCAGCCTCCCATCCACTGACTCTGTCTACACTTCCCGCTGCCTCGGGAAAACAGCCATCACAATCAAGGACCCCACGCACGCCGGACATTCTCCCTTCCACCTTCTTCCATCGGGAAAAAGAATACAGGAGTCTGAGATCACGTACCAACCGACTCAAGAACAGCTTCTTCCCTGCTGCCATCAGACTTTTGAATGCGCCTACCATTATATTAAGCTGACCTTACTCTGCTCCCTATCTGTAATTGCAACATTTTATTCTGCACCCTCTCCTTTCCTACTGTCCTATGTGCTCTATGAATGGTATGTTATGTCTGTATAGCGCGCAAGAAACAATACTTTTCACTGTTTACTGATACATGTGACAATAATAAATCAAATCAAAAATCAAATCAAAGATGGTTCACATTATGACCCACCCCCTCATCAATGCATTCTAGAGGTGGGTTCCTTTAAAAAGTAACTGGATGAACACTTGGCACATTATAGCATTCAGGGCTGGATAATCTCAGCAGGTCTGGCAGCGTCTGTAAGAAGAGAAAAGGGCTGATGTTTTGAGTCCAGAGGACCCTTTGTCAAAGCTTTTTCTCTTTTGGTTTCAGATTCCAGCATCCGCAGTAATTTGCTTTTATAACATTCAGGGCTATGGGCCAAGTGCTGGCAGATGGGAATAGATGGGAGTTCAGTGTTTCTAATGTGTTGGTGTGGACTCGGTGGACCGAAGGGCCTCTTCTGCGCTGTATGACTCTTATGATTCAATACATAGGGTTGTGCAATTTTTCTTTTACAACCGTAATGCCCGCACTGACATTGGACCCGTTGCACACCACCTCTTGTTTTGTTGAGTCGCTGTTTGGTGTTGCGGCTCCATGGGAGAGTGGGGTGGGGGTGGGGGAGAGGAATTGCTCTGATCAGTCAACGTGAAGCACCGTTGTGTTCTGCACCCCTGAACTGAGTGCATCAGTCAATCACACTCCTGGCAACCTCCACGCACTGAGGACACAGTGCTTCTTCACACTGGCTGAGCATGATATACCCGGAGAGGTTACACAACCAGAGGCTGTATTTTATGTGCTGTTTTATAGTCTGGAATAAACTAGCTAAAACATGTTCAATCAGTATATCTCACAATGCACAAACTTTACACCATTACGCAAGTTTATCGTTTGTTCACTGTATACCTCTGTTCAAAATGGATGCGCGTGTTTCATATAATTAATTAAATATCTGAACTCACCCCTCAGACAGCACCTTCCAAACCCATGCCCACCACCATCTCGAAGGACAAAGGCAGCAGACGCCTGGGAACACCACCATCTGCAACTTTCCCTCCAAGCCACTCGCCATCCTGACTTGGAATTATATCTCCCTTCCTTCGCAGTCGCTGGGTCAAAATCCTGGCACTCCCTCCCTAACACCACAGTGGGTGTACCTACTCTGCATGGATTGCATAAGTTCCAGAAGGCAGTTCACACCACCACCATCTCCAAAGGTGTGCGGGTTAGGTGGATTGGCCAGGCTAAATTGACCCTAGTGTCAGGAAGATTAGCAGGGTGATGCACTATTCAGACACGAGGCTTGAAGCTCAGTAAATGAAAGGCTTTTATTTACTGTTAACGAAGCTACCAGAACTTATATACACTATCCCAGACTGAAGGGGTCCCGGCCAGAGCAGGGACTCTTATACCTCTCCCAGGAGGTGGAGCCCGACTGGGATGTGCCACAACACTACAGTACAAAGGTGTAACAACCCCACCCTAACCCCAACAGCAACAATAGCACAACCCAACAGTAACATATGTACATCCTTGTAGTACTGGCCAGCCCCTGGCTCAGCACTATCCAGTGGGAACCAACGATGGTTCACCACACAGGGTAAACGGGAATACGGCCTGGGTGGAATTGACTCGATATGCTGAATTGTCTCCTTCTGCACTATAGGGATTCTATGATGATCTCAAGGGCAATTAGGGATGGACAATAGTACTGGCCTAACCAGCGATGCCTGCGTCTCATGAATGAATAGTTAAAAAAAACATCTATTCATCTTTGTTTACAATCCTTTTCTCCTTTCTTTTCTTTAAGGCAGTGACTCATCCTTGAATGAAGCAACTTTCCAATGTCCTATCCAAGGATTGAGATTAAACAGTAAGCTTTGAAAGGCTGCTGAACCTTGGGGAGCATCACACCTGTTCTGACTGCAATGGCTTTGCAGACACTTTCCAACAGGGCAGTGGTAGCACCTCCAATGTCCGTCTTTCTCACAGCACAGTGACAGCACCCGGCCAACTGCAGCAGTTCAAGAACAGTAAGTAGTCTCACAGCACCAGGTTAAAGTCCAACAGGTTTATTTGGCAGCACGAGCTTTTGGAGCGCTGCCCTTTCATCAGGTGAGTCCTGTGTCGATATGCGCGATCTTCTTGGAGATCCTCTTCACTTTGAGCTGGCAGTTTGCGGTGTCAGTGGTAGCCATGATGCGGAGATGCTGGCGTTGGACTGGGGTGGGCACAGTAAGAAGTCTCACAACACCAGCTTAAAGTCCAACGGGTTTATTTATTAGCACGAGCTTTCAGAGCGCTGCCCCTTCAAGTGAATCATCATGGCAGTTCAAGAAGACAGTTCACCCCCACCTTCTCGAGGGCAATTCGTGATGATGCTGGCCAAGCAAATGAAGGCCTCATCCTGTGAATGCAAAGGAGCCCACCTCTTAACATCAACATGGACCCGGAACTGAATCTGAAGCCTTCCATTCTGAACATAGCGCGATCTTACCAGCCGTTCATGTCACGCTCCCGCTGCAGCGAAGTCAGAGAATTTGGCATCCAGCGAAATCTCTGTTCATTACAGCGGGATGGGAAAATCCTGCCAGCGTGAACGGCTGGAAAATAGACTTTGCAGTAGATTTATCCACGGAACTCCTGAACGAGGGTTGATCTTTTTGAGAAAAGCGTAAAGATTCTTATTCAGCAGTAGAAGTACTTCCTGCTTCCTCATCCAGAATAGCCTCATATCAGAATGGTATAGGGCGAGATGGAGCTATTACAAGGGGGCATAACTATAGGGTTCATGATGGGAGATATAGGAGGGATGTCAGAGGTAGGTTCTTTACGCAGAGAGTGGTTGGGGTGTGGAATGGACTGCCTGCAGTGATAGTGGAGTCAGACACTTTAGGAACATTTAAGCGGTTATTGGATAGGCACATGGAGCACACCAGGATGATAGGGAGTGGGATAGCTTGATCTTGGTTTCAGATAAAGCTCGGCACAACATCGTGGGCCGAAGGGCCTGTTCTGTGCTGTACTGTTCTATGTTCTATGTTCTAAAAAGTCCATCAAACTCACCAATATGAACCTTGTCTGTTTAATGGCCTGACTCTGTCCACAGCCCATTCCAAACAACCTTGTTAACTCCTGGAAGGGCTACAAAAATCAAGGAAAGCAGGAAAATCCGGTGAATCTTTAGAAGGAAATTGGGGAAATTCCTCTGCCGGTTCCTGAGGTAAAGTCTGCAAGTTCAACTTCAAACAGAAAGTTCTGGAAAACCTCAGTCAGTCTGGCGGCATCCGTCGAGAGTCCAATATGTGGAGATGCCGGCGTTGGACTGGGGTGGGCACAGTAAGAAGTCTCACAACACCAGGTTAAAGTCCCAACAGGTTTATTTGGTAGCACGAGCTTTCGGAGCATTGCTCCTTCATCACGTGGAATGCCCAATATGACTCTTCTTCAGAACTCGAGTTCTTTGGGTTCCAAAGAAGATCCGTATTGGACTCAAAACGCCAACTCTGTTTCTCTCTCCACGGATGTTGCCAGACCTGCTGAGATTTTCGGCATTTTCTGTTATTATTTCAGATCTCCAGCAGCCGTAGTACTTTGATTATATTTCACTACAAGGTTGGTTAATGTGTGATGAGTCCTTCCCTTCAATCTCTTAGAAAATAGCTGTCAATGGTACGGTATAAAATGCATAGATGAGGCGGTATTATTGCAGCATTTGGTTTTAAAATTAAAGTTTATTTATTAGTCACAAGTAAGGCTTACATTAACACTGCAGTGAAGTTACTGTGAAATTCCCCTAGTCGCCACACTCCGGCGCCTGTTCAGGTCAATGCACCTAACCAGCACGTTTTTCAGACTGTGGGAGGAAACCGGAGCACCCGGAGGAAACCCACGCAGACACAGGGAGAACGTTCAAACTCTACGTAGACAGTGACCCAAGCCGGGAATCGAACCTGGGTCCCTGACGCTGTGAGGCAGCAATGCTAACCGCTGTGTCGCCATACCACCCTATAAGTCTTTTGTAATTCTTTTGCTTCTACATTCCTGGCGACATTGACTAACTCACCAATATGAACCTTGTCTGTTTAATGGCCTGACTCTGTCCACAGCCCATTCCAAACAACCTTGTTAACTCCTGGCATTTCTCCACCCCACCTGATGAAGGAGCAGCGCTCCGAAAGCTAATGGCATTTGCTACCAAATAAACCTGTTGGACTTTAACCTGGTGTTGTTAAACTTCTTACTGTGTTTACCCCAGTCCAACGCCGGCATCTCCACATCATGACATTGATTAATACCAAGGTTCAGTTCTAACGTTGAATTTTCGATACTGAATTATTTTCTTAGGGTGGGATTTTCCGGCCGGTTTCGCCCCAAAGCTGGAAAATCCTGCCCAAGGTCAACAGACCTTTGCATGATCCGTGTCCCGCCCGCTACGATTCCCGTGGCAGCCAGAACGGGAAAACCGCGCCCTTAATGTTTGATATAACATTCAGCAACACCACTTTAATTGGGTCCCAGTCATCTTTTCGTCCCTATAACCCATCAAAGCCTTTGCCCGGCGTGCTTCATTCGTCAAGCTTAATAATCTCACAGAAATTATTGCTTTGTTTTTGGAACTTGGCAACTCCAGATGCCAGCCACAGAGAAATCAGCAGATCACTCACTTACTTGACCTCATAAATGAAGGAGGATTCCCAAAGACAAAAGCCCGAGAAAAGGAGGGGAAAAAAATGAGAAAAAGTATGAAGCAATTTTTCAAAAAAAAAATAAAGCATCTGCCATCGGCCAAGATGAGAGACATTTACTGGCCCATTAAATTATGCTGCTCTGTATCTATTTTCTAAACGGAGTCTTAAACATGCTGCCATTGAAAATAATGGGGTTACGCACAGGTCAATAAATATTTGGAATGACTGTCTTGGAATCTCACTTAACTGCCTCTCACACGGAGAGGCCACTTTGATCTGATCACCATAGTACAGTGCTATGCACCAATGGCGATGAGTAAAAATTTGCTAAAATAACTCCTCAGGAGACATGCTTAAAATCTAGGCACTAAAAAGTATAATTTGTGGTGAGTCATATAAAAGTTGGCTCATAAACGTTTGTTTTTAACGGCTGGAGTCCAACCTCAAACTCCCCATGAGGAACCACCACACCATGTGTTGTCGGCTACCTTCAGCAGGGCTTAATGAAGTCTTAGTAGTCTTAAGTAGGTTAACTGTATGCATTTATTAACTACAAGAACAGTGTACATATACACAGTAAAGGTTGCGAGGTAGGAGCTGTGCTCTGTCCAACATTCGACTGATCCATAAGCGCGGGTCTAACGTATTTCAAGTTTTACTAGTCTACTGTATGTATTTACATCGTTATTACTACCCCCATCTCCCCCTCTTCAAGGGCGCGATCTTACCGCCCGTTCGTACCAGGCTCCCGCTGCAGCGAGGTCGGAGAATTTGGCAGCCAGCCACATCTCTGTTCACTGCAGTGGGATAGGAAAATCCCGTCAGTGTGAACAGTGGTGAGATTCCGGCCCAAGTCTCTGGGGCGAATTTTCCCGTTCTACCTGCCATTGTATTCGGAGTCGGAGTCGGGGTCGGAGTCGGAGTCGGGGTCGGAGTCGGAGCGGGCGAGGGCAGACCATAGAGGAAAGGCGGGATTTTCCGGTTTTGGGGCGAGCGCGGCTGGAAAATCCCGTCCCCTGAGTTCACAGTTTGTGAGATGGCCGTTAACCAAAATGTCCATATTCCCAAAATGGATCTTTGACCTCACCAAAGAATGTGTCCTCTTGGTGTGTAGACTCAACCTCATGAATCATCTTTGGGTTTTTGGTGCATTTAGATGTTTTGGCCTTGCAGAGTTTGCCAATTCTGTGACATTGAAAGCATTGAGCTGAAATTGCGGGTGTGCGTGTGTGTTGGTGGTATTGGGGGAAGTCTTTGCTCTAACAGTGTTGGTGTGATTGCCCTAATGATCGGTTTGGGTACTTGTTTCCCTTGGCCTGGAGTGCCCCTGTTTCTGTGCTGTTTAACTGACTGGACTGTGGTGTTTCCTTTGTACCGTGGCTTACTTCCTCCTCTTTAAGTGGACTTGTGCTGCACACAGAGTTCAGACTGTCTAATAACCTGGATAGTTTTCCCGCGGGTTAGATCTTCCTTCACTTGTAGCATATCTGAGAATGCATTGTCCGCTACTCCTTCAACTATCCTATACCGGCACGTTGGCACAGTGGTCAGCACTGCTACCTCATAGCACCAGGGACCCAGGTTCGAGTCCGGAATGAGTTACTGTCTGTGTGGAGTTTGCACGTTCTCCCCGTGTCTGCGTGGGTTTCCTCCGGGTGCTCCGGTTTCCTCCCACAATCCAAAGATGTGTGGGTTAGGTTGATTGGCCATGCTAAATTGACCCTTAGGGCAGAATGTTACTGGCACGTCTGCCCGAGGCTTGTACGATCCCGCCCAAGGCCAATAGAGAATGACATTATCCAAGCCTCACCCGCCCCCGGAATCGGGGCGGGTGTGCCGGTAAAATTCGGGCTTTAGTCTCAGGGGTATTAGCAAGGTAAATATGTGGGGTTACGGGAATAGGGCCTGGGTGGGATTGTGGTCGGTGCAGACTCGATGGGCCGAAAAGCCTCCTTCTGCACTGTAGGGATTCTATGACCTGATAAGTTCATATTTTAGGTTTCTGTATTTGCAGCCTCCATCCATCCTGCACGTATTATTAATGAAGGAATCAGTAACTTCTTCTGGCTGTGGACACACTTATTAAATTTAGCACTTTCATGGATTTTGTTGCTTCTTAGGTTAAAATAAACATCAAATGATTATAGTACTTCTTCAAATCTGATGATTCATTGATTCCTTTTCTAGTAATGATGCTGTCTACCACTGAGTAATGTGTTAACTTGTTCAGCTTCTGCCTTTTTGTCCAGACCTGAAGTAATCTTGTATCAAAGGAATTGTTTTCGCCCTATCTCCCCAATTATGTTATTAATCTGGGCCTTTGACCTGAAAGAGTGGATTTCTGACCCATGGTTCAAATATTTTAAAGTGTAGGTTCAGCTTTAAGAATCTGATTTGATTTGATTTGAATTATTGTCACATCTATTAACATACAGTGAAAAGTATTGTTTCTTGCGTGCTATACGGACAAAGCATACCGTTCATAGAGAAGGAAAGGAGAGAGTGCAGAATGTAGTGTTACGGTCATAGCTAGGGTGTACAGAAAGATCGACTTAATGCAAGGTAAGTCCATTCAAAAGTCTGATGGCAGCAGGGAAGAAGCTGTTCTTGAGTCGGTTGGTACGTGACCTCAGACTTTTGTATCTTTTTCTCGAAGGAAGAAGGTGGAAGAGAGAATGTCCGGGGTGCGTGGGGCCCTTAATTATGCTGGCTGCTTTGCCGAGGCAGCGGGAAGTGTAGACAGAGTCAATGGATGGGAGGCTGGTTTGCGTGATGGATTGGGCTACATTCACGACTTTTCGTAGTTCCTTGCGGTCTTGGGCAGAGCAGGAGCCGTACCAAGCTGTGATACAACCAGAAAGAATGCTTTCTATAATGCATCTGTAAAAGAAGGTAAGAAATTCAAGATGTTTGTTTGAAGATAAAGGGTTTACCCATGTTTGTCAGTTTTCGCGGCCTCCTGCTTTTAGGTGCTTGCGTTCAGCTTCGAAAAAAGTTCATACAATGGCTGCTGGGATCGACCAGCTGAAAATATTGCTGTTTTAGCACTACGCTTTTGTGTCACGAAAACGTCGCACCCTGACCTTCACTGCTGAAAGATGATTCCTTCGTCGTGATTCGTCTGAATTAATCAATTAATTAATGTTTTTTCTTCACAGAGTGAGCTTGGAGACCAGAGTCGGGATTTTATGATCTCGCCCGAGCAAGGCGCATAAAATCCCGCCCGAGGCCAACCGAGAATTCTGTTCTGCGAGCCTCACCCACCCCGGAAGCGGTAAAATTCTGGCCCAGATGTTTAGGCACTAACTCATTAATCAGGTTTAACCAATAGACATTTTTAAGCATCTATTTCTGACCAATGATCTATTTAACAGTTTCAGAGGACTGACTGTATCCTGAAATTTAAAAGTTTTAGCTCACCCCTGCTAGGTCTGCTGACTCCACATTCTTGGAAATGACACTAGACTTCCAAGAGATCCCATGGAGTTTTCTGCTGCAGTGAGGAATTTTCAATTCCTGCCTTCAGCTTGCAAGCCTTTCTTTGGTGCTTCTCTGTGGCAAATTTTCTCTGTGTGTCTGCTTCTGGAGCTTTTCTTCAGGTCAGAATGCTTCTTTGAATTTTTATTCAGTCCAGCAGGATTTTTTGTGAAGTTTTGGACTTTTCCATTTGCTTATGTCATGTTATAGTCTCAATAAAGTCTTCATAGTCTTAAGTAGGTTAAGTGCATGTATGTATTAACCACAAGAAATATGTATGTATATTCAGTAAAGGGTTCAAGCTCAGTACTTTCTCCATGCTTGCTTCTGCACCCAGCTCTGTCCAACACTAGACTAAACCCTAAATTTGGGTCATGTATTTTCTTTATCACTGTGTATTAGGCTAATTAGTCTCACATTAACCCTGTATGTGCCAGACCCTTATACGACACCACAGGCCAGGAATATTGTGTCGAATACCCTCGTAGAATCAGGCCACTGCCCAACTGTCTACGTCGATGTTTAAAAGAATATCATAAATAGGAGCAGGAGTAGGCCATTCAGCCCATCAAGCCTGCTCCACCAGTCAATAAAATCATAGTTGATTTGATTGTGGCCTAACTCCACTTTCCTGCCTCCTCCCGCCCACCCCCCCCCCCCCACCCCCCTCCCCCCCCCCACCAATAACTCTTGACTCTTTGTCGATCACACATCTGTCTGAGTCAGCCTTGAGTAATTTCAAGGATCCGGTCTCCACTTTTTACTTGGGAAGAGAATTTCAAAGACTGATCACGCTCAGAAAAGAAATTCCTCCTCATCTCCATCTTAAATGGAATGTGCCCCCAACTGTGCCCTGCTAATCCTAGATACCTCCACAAGGGGTAAGTTCCTCTCAGGATCCGCCCCATCAAGCCCCCACAAAAACACTCCAGCGGGATTTTCCCATCCTGCTGCAGTGAACAGAGATTTGGCTGGGCACCAAACTCTCCAACCTCGCTGTAGTGGGAGCATGGCAGATGGTAAGATCATGCCCGGTATGTTTCAATAAGATCATCTCTCATTCCTCTAAACTCCAATGAGTATAGACCTAAACCTTTCCTCATAGGACAATCCTTTCATTATAATGAACCTTCTCTAAACTGCCTCCAATGCAAGTATATCTCTCCTTCACTAAGATGCACACAGTGCTCTGGGTGTGGTCTCACTGATGCCCTCTACAGTTGCAGCAAAACTTCCCTACTTTCCGTCTCACCTGCAATAAAGGTCAACATATTATGCTCCACACCGGCCTCCCTGTGCTCCATATGTTTTTTGATGGGGTTCCCTGGATCACAGGTGATTCAGAAAGGGAATCTGAGAACATCTTGCCCATTTGAAGCGAGTTAATGCAGGTTTTCCAATGACCCGGGCGGCATGGTGGTACAGTGGTTAGCACTGCTGCCTCACAGCGCCAAGGACCCGGGTTCAATTCCAGCTTCGGATCACTGCCTGTGCGGAGTCTGCACGTTCTCCTTGTGTCTGTGTGGGTTTCCTCTGGTTTCCTCCCACACTCCAAAGATGTGTGGGTTAGGTTCATTGGCCATGCTAAATTGCCCCTTGGTGTCCCGGGATGCATAGCTTAAATAGGTGGGGTTGCGGGGATAGGTCCTAGGTGGGATTGTTGTCGGTGCCGACCCGATGGACCGAATGGCCTCCTTCTGCACTGTAGGGTTCTGTTCTATGATTCATGTTGTGAAAAATATCACCAGTTGTATTTTAAACCCATCGCTAATAGTATTGAAGAAAAGTTGACCAATTTGTAAGTGGCATAAAGGATATGTTATTTTATGTTATTATTAGAAAATTCTTTCATGGGATGTGGGCATCACTGGCAAACGCCAGCATTTATCGCCCATTCCTAATTGCCCTGGAACTGTGTGGCTTGCTAGGCCATTTCAGAGGGAAGTTAAGAGTTAATCGCATTGCGGTGGCTCTGGAATCACATGTAGGCCAGACCGGGTAAGGACGGCAGATTTGGTTTATTATTGTCACATGTATTAACATGCAGTGAAAAGTATTGTTTCTTGCGCGCTATACAGACAAAGCATACTGTTCATAGAGAAGGAAAGGAGAGAGTGCAGAATGTAGTGCATTGTTAGAGAGTTTAAAAGGGTTAGAATGAAGTTTTAGAAGCATAGAACGAGAGTCAAAGATGGAATTAGAAGGTATGCTGGGCACAGCTTGCAAGAAGTCGCCTCACTCCACCGCCATCTTGGACAGACACTGGGCACTTAAAGGACATGTGTGAACCAGGTGGGTTTGTTTCTGACAATCGACAATGGTTCCATGGCCAACTGTAGGTTCTTAATTCCAGATTTTTATTGAATTCCGATTCCACCATCTGCCGTGGCGGGATTCGAACCCAGGTCCACAGAGCATGACCCTGAGTTCCCTGGATTACTAGTCCTATGACAAATTAAGGGCTAAGTAAATATTTGGGCTATGAAAAGGTGCAGCAATGTTTTTCCTCCAGAGCAAGTTGTCTCAGGATGAGAACCTTTATGGCCGGGATTTTATGGCCTCGCTCGTCCCGAAACCATAAAATCCCACCTGAGGTCAATGGACCTTCCCTCGCCAGCTCCGATTCCCGTGGCGGGCGGGACGGTAACATTCTGGCATGTATCTTTTATGCTTAAGGATGATAAATACCTCCACACAATGGTCCCTTTGTACGGGACAATTAACTGAACCTCGATTCACCCTGTCTGAATGGGGTGGAGTTGGGTTGTGGTGTATACGGAGGTTTGAAGACACACTCTTTAACCCTCCGGTTAAATGTGTCATGGGCCCATCTCCACAGCACTGCAATCCACATATGCAAGTACTTCATAGAATCCATAGAATCCTACAGTGCAGAAGGAAACCATGTGGCCCATCGAGTCTGTACCGATCACAATCCCACCCAGACCCTATCCCCATAACCTCATACCCTAGCTAATTCCCCGACTCAAAGGGGCAATTTAGCATGGCCAATCCTCCTAACCCGCACATCTTTGGACTGTGGGAGGAAACCAGAGCACCCGGAGGAAACCCACGCAGACACGGGGAGAATGTGCAAATTCCACAAATACAGTGACCGAAATTATGGTTAAGAAAGCCCACCAACGCCTCTAGTTTCTCTGAAGACTAAGGAAATTTGGCATGTCAGCTACGACTCTCACCAACTTTTACAGATGCACCATAGAAAGCATCCTTTCCGGTTGTATCACAGCTTGGTATGGCTCCTGCTCTGCCCAAGACACAAGAAACTACAAAGGACCGTGAATGAAGCCCAGTCCATCACGCAGACCAGCCTCCCATCCATTGACTCTGTCTACACTTCCCGCTGCCTCGGAAAAGCAGCCAGCATAATTAAGGACCCCACGCACACTGGACATTCTCTCTTCCACCTTCTTCCTTCGGGAAAAAGATGCAAAAGTCTGAGATCAGGTACCAACCAACTCAAGAACAGCTTCTTCCTGCTGCCATCAGACTTTTGAATGGACCTACCTCGCATTAAGTTGATCTTTCTCTACACCCTAGCTATGACTGTAACACTACATTCTGCACTCTCTCCTTTCCTTCTCTATGTACGGTGTGTTTTGTCTGTATAGCGCGCAAGAAACAATACTTTTCACTGTATGTTAATACATGTGACAATAATAAATCAAATCAAATTGACCCCGGGTCCCTGGCGCTGTGAGGCAGCAGTGCTAACCACTGTGCCACTGTGCCGCCCCTTAATTGGCAGTGCAGCTTTTCAGGACATCATGAGGTTGTGAAAGGTGCTATGTAAATGCAAGACTCTTTTCTTGGGGCAAGGAAGGTAGCATTTGCTTTCAGCTCAGAAGCAAAAAAGGGAGGAGCTGTACTCATGCTATGCCTGCCCTCCCCACTGTGTGGAAGTTAGTGGGACAGCAATACAGAGAGGCACTACACGACAGTCTAGACCGGACTTGCAACTGTAATAAAACTGCTCACAAAGCTTTAAAGACAAAGTACAGATAAGATCTATGGAATGAATCTGCTTGGGGAGTTCACCTGTTATCAAGCATCGAAAATTCAAGTCATTCCCCCAGTTGACTCCTGTCCGAACAGAGAAGAATGTAAATTGGAAGGTGGTACACCACATTTACAACCTTGAAAGCTTCAGGTCTTTGTTCTCCCCGAACAATCTGCATTAAATTAATCCACTTACTCACAGATTTTTCAAAGTAGAAGGTATCTTACTGTCGCAGTTTCCACTGATGTTGCTGAGCTGGGAAGGGGTGACCGAACCAAGGAGCGGCCAATTGCAAATTATAAAAGATACAAAGTGGAATTTAAAAAGTAAATCCTGATTGAGGTGTACAAGATTATGAGGGGCATGGACAGGGTGGATAGGGAGCAGCTTTTCCCCTCAGTTGAAGGGTCAGTTACGAGGGGACACAAGTTAAAAGTGAGGGATGGGAGGTTTAGGGGGGTGTGTGAGGAAAACCTTCTTTACTCAGAGGGTGGTGACGGCCTGGAATGCGCTGCCTGGGAGGGTGGTGGAGGCGGGATGCCTCACATCCTTTAAAAAGTACCTGGATGAGTACTTGGCACGCCATAACATTCAAGGCTATGGGCCAAGTGCTGGCAAGTGGGATTAAGTGGGCAGGTCAGGGCCTTTCGTGCGTCGGTGCTGACTCGATGGGCCGAAGGGTCTCTTCTGCACTGTAATATTCTGTGATCCTGTGAAATCCAGAGCGCTGCTTTGAGTTAAATCACTGCAGGACAAGGGGACGTGGGGACTGATGTCAAGAAGCAATCCTTGGAATAATTTTGTGGGCAAGATCGTAGAGGCAAAAACCTATTTAGGAAGCAGTTGGCTACTGGTGGTACAGGAATTGTATATTTCTGTGTAAGATTGATTAAATGTTGTCATTCACGACACTTTTGCTTTAAAAATAGGTTGACATTGTTCTCTGCGATGTTAGTAATAAAAGTATTTATCCATTTATTTGACGCCTTCCACCCATTTTTATCTGAAAAGGGCTTTCACCTATTTGAAATAAATAGGTTAGCAATTCCCTTAAAAAAGCAAACGGGGGAAATGCCACGTAAACATTCAATCCCCGGGAAAAGCCATTTATCCCAGCGTGCTGGTCTGGTGAAGAACTATCCAATTCCCACATCTCAACAGTGACTACAGTTCAAAAGTACAACATTGGCTGGAATTTTACCGGCACGTCTGCCCAAGGTTCGTAAGATCGCGCCCGAGGCCAATGGATAATGCCGTCCTGTGAGCCTCTCCCGTCCCGATTACTGGGCGGGCATGCCGGTAAAATCAGGGCCATTGTCTGCAAAGCACTTTAAATCATAGAATCCCGACAGTGCAGAAAGAGGCCATTCAGCCCATCATACCTGCATCGACTCTCCGACAACAATCCCACCCAGGCCCTATCTCCGTAGCCCCACGTATTTGCCCTGCTAATCCCCCTAACCTACACTGACTGCGCAGAGTTTGCACGTTCTCCCCATGTCTGCGTGGGTTTCCTCCGGGTGCTCCGGTTTCATAGAATCCCTACAGGGCAGAAAGGCCATTCGGCCCATTAAGGCTGCACCGATTCTCTGACAGAGTATCTTACCCCTGCCTATCCCCTTTCCCCTGCCCTATCACTGTCATCCCACGCATTTACCATGGCTAAATCACATCTAACTTATACATCTTGGGACACCAAGGGGCAATTTAGCAAGGCCAATCCACCTAACCGGCATATCTTTGGGCTGTGGGAGGAAATCGGAGCACCCGGATTAAATCCGCACAGACATGGGGAGAACTTGTAAATTCCACACAGACAATCACCCGAGGCCAGAATTGAACCCAGGTCCCTGGCGATTTGGGATGTCCTGAAGTTGTAAAAGGCGCTATCGAAATGCAAGTCTTTCTTTAAGCCCCACTACCCAGCTCCATTTAAAAATAAAGTCTTGCATTTATGTAGTGCCTTTCACAAACACCAGATGCCACGAATCTTTCCCCATAGCCCTGCAACATAGTGTTTCTTTTTCATGTACTTGTCCAATTTCCTTTTGAAAGTTTTTATTTATTAATGCATTTGGCCCCGCTGCACGAAGCAGTCTCAATCCTCATCTATAATGTTGCTGAAAATGAAGGGCAGTTGGTTCTATCAAACATTATGCAGTTGATGGAATCATAGAATCCTACAGTGCAGAAGGGGGCTATTTGGCCCATCAAGTCTTCACCGACTACATTCCCACCTAGACCCTATCCCCATGAACCCGTCCATTTACCCTGATAATCCCTCTAACACTGAGGCAATTTAGCATGGCCAATCCACCTAACCCGCATATTTTTGGACTGGGAGAGGAAACCCACGCAGACAAGGGAGAATGTGCAAACTCCACATAGACAGTGACCCAAGCAGGGAATTGAACCCGGGTCCCTGGTGCAGTGAGGCAGTGCTAACCATTGTGCTAACCACTGTGCCACCTTGCCGCCCATTGCTAGGATGAAGTCAATCCGATCTCTGTGTAATCATGTTAAACTGATAACAGTGAGTCTGGAGACCATTCTCCGTCTTCCCCCTGATTCTTAACTCCTTCGATAGCACTCAACAAGAGTTACCCCCAATTTTACACTATCGTGCAAAGTCAAAATCACCCCTGTGGGTTTGCATACCGGATAAACCCCGTGTAATAGCTTTGAAAATCACTTGCTGTGGCTTCAGATAATGAAGGGCTTATCAACAATAATATTTATATACATACAAGTGAGAGTCTAACAGAACTGCAACACACATTGACTGTCTTCTCCTCCCTGGCTCCACTGAGGTTCCTCCCTGACCCAGGACGCGGGCCCTTGCTCCTGATTGGCTCGGCTTCCCGCGTTGCCTCCCCATAGGGCCTGGCCCGATCACATGGCCCTCAGGGATCGCTACCTTAAAGGGGCCATGTGACCGCATCCTGAGTACCCACACCCGTACTGCGGGGTCACTGCGCCTGCTGGTAAAGTACCGAGTGCCTTTGAAGAGCAACGCAGGAGGCCCCCAGGGATAGTGCACACCGTTATGGAGCTCAGATAGATGGTCGCTGGAAAATCTGATGAGATCATTGCTTCTGTTTATAGAGTTTTCTATAGATATGCAAGTAATGTCACCTCAACATACCAGATGTGTCTATTATAAATACAGAAAAGAGAAAGTTGGCCTGTTATTAACTAAGAGTTTTAATTTAATAAACACTTTCCAATGTAATTGACTTCACCCTGGCAATGGCAATTGGATTTTATTGTGCTAAAGATCAACACGATAGCGGTATGGTAGCACAGTGGTTAGCACTGCTGCCTCACAGCGCCGGGTTCAATTCCGGCCTTGGGTGACTGTCTTTGTGGAGTTTGTACATTCTCCCTGTGTCTGCGTGGGTTTCCTCCGGGTGCTCCGGTTTCCTCCCACACTCCAAAGATGTGCAAGTTAGGTTGATTGGCCATGCTAAATTGACCCTTAGTGTCAGGGGGATTTGTAGGGTAGATAAGTGGGTTTATAGGAATAGGGCCTGGGTGGGATTGTGGTCGGTGCAGACTCGATGGGCCAAATGGCCTCCTTCTGCACTGTGGGATTCCATGATTCTAGCAAGCAGCAGAATGAGGATCTTGTGTGTTTCATGGTGTAATATTCTTTTTTTTTATTCATTCGTGGGACATGGGCGTTCTGGCTGGCCAGCATTTATTGTAAGAAGTTTAACAACACCAGGTTAAAGTCCAACAGGTTTATTTGGTAGCAAAAGCCATGTGGCTTTTGCTACCAAATAAACCTGTTGGACTTTAACCTGGTGTTGTTAAACTTCTTACTGTGTTTACCCCAGTCCAACGCCGGCATCTCCACATCAGCATTTATTGCCCATCCCTAATTGCCCTTGTTCAGAGGACAGTTGAGAGTCAACCACCTTGCTGTGGCTCTGGAGTCACATATAAGCCAGACAAGGTAAAGACGGCAGATTTCCTTCCCTGAAGGACATGAGTGAACCAAATCAGTTTTTCCGACAATCGACAATGGTTTCACGGTCATCAGTAGATTTTCAATTCCAGATATTTTTAACTGAATATAGATTCCACCATCTGCCGTGGCGGGATTCGAACCCGGGTCCCCAGAACATTAGCTGAGTTTCTGGATTAATAGTCTAGTGACAATATCACTAGGCCATCGTCTCCCCTGATTATATATAACACCTACTGTGAGCAAAGTCAGGGGAAATCTACCAGCAAATCAAAACCTCTTGGCCAAAATCTTATCACCGTTTTCACACCGATGGGATTTTCCCATCCCGCTGCAGTGAGCAGAGATTCGGCTGGCCGTCAAGTTCTCCAACCTCGCTGCAGCGGGAACGTGGCATGAACGGCAGGTAAGATCACGCCCCCTTTGTCTGATATTTGTTATATTGCAGACGTCACATCTTGTTGCGGAAACATGTCCTTTGCAAAGAAACAAAGTTAGCCAATGCTGGTTTCTTCAAGATTCTTGTTAGACAAGGGTACAAAGGGTTACAGAACCAAGACGGGTAAATCTAGTTAAGGCACAGATCAGCCATTAACTAATGGAAAGGTGCAACAGCTCGAGGGATCGAGTGGCCTCTACTCCTGTTCCTCTGGCCTGGAGACTAAAATTGGACACAGCTCCATCTGGCTTTCCAATTGACCCCAGGAGACCCTGGTGTAGACACGATGGGCTGAATGGCCTCCTCCTCCACCGTAATACTTCAATGATTCTGAGGTGGCACAGTGAGGGTGTGGCAGAAAGTAAGAGTTTTGTAATAGGAAGATCTCTGCACCTGAAAGCAGAAATGACGTAAGACGACCAATTGGATGGAGCCTCCCTCACGACAAGGGCAATTTGGCACCTGTGCTCTGAAAATTGGTGCCGAAGTTCAGGGTAAACGCAGCAGTGACAAAACAAATCAAAAACTTGCAACCTTCTTAAAGGGGCAGCACGTTCACATGCAAAAGTGTTCACCAAATCTCTCTTCATTTGTTCACACCAAAACAATAACACGTGTCACTTGTTCATCACTTCACCACAATGAGAATGGCGCACAAACCTTCCTTCATCCCCAATTCAGAACAACTTGTTGACAAGCTGGTTTTTAATTAAATCAATTCCCCTTTAAAATTTTCCTCTCAGAGCTTGAGAAAGCTGGAAGAATTGAACTGTAACTAAGGTGGGATTTTCCAGCCCTTCCCGTTAGTGCGATCTTTCAGTCCCACTGAAGACGACCGCCACCCACCACCCCCCACCACCCCCCCCCCCCCCCCCCCCCCCCACTCCCCCCCCCCCCCCCCCCCCCCCGCACATCCCTGCAGTGGGTTCCCCGGACAGCGGGATGGGCGAGACATGCAAAACGCTTAGGTTGATTGGCCAAGCTAACTTGCCCCTTAGTGTCCTGGAATGCGTGGGTTAGAGGGATTAGCGGGGTAAATACGTGGAATGACAGGGATAGGGACTGGGTGGGATTGTTGTCGGTGCAGACTCGATGGGCCAAATGGCCTCCATCTGCACTGTGCAAATCTGCACGGGATTCTATGAACATCTATGAACATTTAATGCTGTAGACTTCAGCGGGACTGGAAGATCCCACTAGCAATCAACAGCAAGCTGCCTCCACCACCGGAAGACATAGTGTGTGTGTGTGTATGTGTGCGTGCATGTGTGTGTGTGTTTGCATGTGTGTATGTGCGTGCATGTGTGTATGTGTGTGCGTGTGCATGTACATGCGCGTGTGTGTGCGCGCGTATGCGTGTGTGTGTGTGCACGTGTGTGTATGTGTGTGTGTGCGTGTGTGTGTGATGCTGTGTTTGTGTGTGTGTGTGTGTGTTGGGGGGGTGGGGGGAAATCCCAGCCTAACTGTATGTGTTCAATTTTAAGTGATGTTCTCTTGTGTTGGAAGCAGAGGTATAGATTGAAATGTTTTTCTGCATTATGTCTGGTAGTGATTATTTATTTAAGTACATTTACAATTTTAAAGAAAAAGACAAAGGTGTGTGGGTTGGGTGGATTGGCTGTGGTAAATTGACCCTAGTGTCAGGGGGATTAGCAGGGTAAATATGTGGGGCTACGGGAATAGGGCCTGAGTGGGATTGTGGTCGGTGCAGACTCAATGGGCTGAATGGCCTTCTTCTGCATTGGAGGGATTCTATGATTCTATGAAAAACAAAACTTGCTTTAATGTAGCTCCTATGGTGCATCTAGTCTGAACCAACTCTCTGAAAGAGCATCACTCCCTAGCCCTTGCCCCCATGCATTTAGCATGGCCAATCAACTTAACCTGCAAACCTTTGGACCGTGGGAGAAAACTAGAGCACCCCCACACAAACACAGGGAGGATGTGTAAACTCCACACAGAGAGTCACCCAAGGCCAGAATTGAACCCGGGTCCCTGGTGTTGTGAGGCAGCAGTGCTAACCACTGTGCCACCGTGCCCTCCTTGTAAAGTCTAGTGACTCTTACAAAATAGGAAACACAGCAGCCAGTTTGCAAACTCTCACAAACAGCAATGCAGCGTTGCTCAGATAGTCTGTCTAAGGTGTTGATTGAGGGATAAGTATTGGCCAGGACATCAGGAGGAACACGCATGCTCTTCTTCAAATAGTGTCATGGAAACTTTAACATCTGCGTGAGGTGGCAGTCAGGGCCTCAGGTTAATGTCTCAGTTGAAGGGTGCGCACTTCTGACAGTGCAGCACCTCCTCATAAGGAGTAAAATTCACCATAAGAGTAAAAAGATCAAGTGTAGTTTGGCAGTCCTACACTTGATAGAAGTCAAGGAGGCTACACTGAGGCTTAATTTGAAACTATTTTTAAAAAATGGCATCTAGGCCTTTTGGCTAAGATGCAAATGAGATCAAGCACTGGAGTGGGTGCAATGCCTGCTCCTATCAGCTTGGGTCATGTAGATCAAACCCAAGACAGGAAGAGGGCAGCCTGTCTTGTCAGCTTGGATCTGGAATGTCTCATTGGTTGAGATTTTGAATTTAAATTTGATTGGAATTGATTGGATATAACTAAAAAAAATTCACCATAACAGCAAAAGTAACTGAAGCAAGTCAAACTCACCGAAACAAAGACTCACCAAAATGGTAAAATTCTCCAAGTGATGAAATCAATCAAAACATTTGATGATTCAGCCAAATAGCAAGAACCAGCAAAAGAAACAGACTGATTAAAGTGGCAAAAGACATCAAAATCTGTGAATCGAAGAGTGAGAATCACTAAATTTAGCGAGACATCAAAAAGCAGTGAGACTTAGCAAAACTGTCTCTTCGAAAACGGGAATTTACTCAAACAGAAATTCACAAGAATAGGTTCAGGAAAATGATCTCACCAGAACACAACACACTAAAATAGGTGAGGTTCATTCAGCGCAGTGAATCTCAGCTTAAAACATTAACCCTTTCAGGATCATTGAAGAAGCCACTACTCACAAAAGCAGTGACATTTTGTCTAGATTGTAAACTTGTTGCCTTATCCAAATGAAATCAGTATTCCACCCATCCAAAAATGAGTTGGCATGGCTCTTGTGGGTGGGTTCTGAAGCCCCGCACTGTCCGCTCTGGATGAAGTGTTTTTTTTATTCATTCTTGGACATGGGCGTCGCTGGCTGGCCAGCATTTATTGCCCATCCCTAGTTGCCCTTGAGAAGGTGGTGGTGAGCCGCCTTCTTGAATCGCTGCAGTCCATATTTTGTGGGTTGACCCACAATGCCGTTAGGAACAGAATTCCAGGATTTTGACCCGGCGATTGCGAAGGAACAGTGGTATATTTCCAAGTCAGGATGGTGAGTGAATTGGAGGGGAACTTGCAGGTGGTGGTATTCCCATGTATCTGCTGCCCTTGTCCTTCTAGATGGAAGTGGTTGTGGGTTTGGAAGGTGCTGTCTAAGGATCTTTGGTGAATTGCTGCAGTGCATCTTATAGATAGTACACACTGCTGCTACTGAGCGTCGGTGGTGGATGGAATGGATGTTTGTGGATGTGGTGCCAATCAAGCGGGCTGCTTTGTCCTGGATGGAAGCTACTTGAGTGTTGTATTGGCTGCATACAAGATTCCACCAAAGCCCTTGATAAATGCATCTGGTAACATCTTCCATTGTGTAAATAAAGCTGGGTCCATGCCGCATTCAAATATTCAAACACCCTTTATCATTTCCATCTGTGAAGCACCTTGCCCGTCTTTCCAATGGTCAGGAATATTTTACAAATTTCTTTAATTCATAACTTCATTTGCATTCGGACTGTTGGGCTGACACCGGTTTGCTCTGTGCCAGTAACAATCTCAACCCATTATTCAAAGTTGCTCCATAATGATGAACAGCTCTGAGAAAAGAAGAGAGTGAAGTTTGACAAATCCAACATCCAAATCACCTGCTCTCTCAGCTTGATGGAAAAAAGATTTGAATGAAGAGCAGGGGAGTTATTTCTGGTCGCCTGGCCAACATTCCTCCCTCAACCTACACCATTAAAACAGGTTATTTGGTCATTATCAGATTGCTGTCTCTGGGACCTTGCTGTGTGTAAATTGGCTTCTGTGTTTTCTACATTACAACAGTGACTACCCTTCAAAAGTACTTAATTGGTTGTAATGCACTTTGCGACGAGCTGAGATTGTGAAAGTCGCTATACAAATACCCATACTTTTTAACAATTAATGCTTTTTCTTTCGGCAATTATTTTTTGAATAGTTTGGCTCAAATGAACACCCTGGACTTTTAAGACACTTCCATTAAAAAAGCTTCAATTCATAAAGCACCTCAGTTCATATTCTTCGTGTTAACAGGATCCTAGCCAGTTGGTGAAGTCAAAAGCAAGACACATAGGCCAGAATTTTCTGGCCCCTCCCATTGGTGGGATTTCCCAGTCCTGCTGAGGTGAATGGAAATGTGAATTGCTCCACCGGGCTGGCACAGTGGCACAGTGGTTGGCATTGCTGCCTCACAGCGCTGGGGACCCCGGTTCAATTCCGGCCTCGGGTCACTGTCTATGTGGAGTTCGCACGTTGTCTGCGTGGGTTTCCTCCTTGATCTATCAAATATTTATCCACCTTCACTTTAAATACTTCTAATAATCCAGCCTCCACTACCTTTGGGGGGCAGAGAATTCCAGAGATTCACCACCATCTGCGGGAAGAAATTCCTACGCACCTCAGTTTTAAATGACCGGACTTTTATCTTGTAGCTATGTCCCCTTGTTCCAGACTCTCCCACGCGTGACAACATCTCCCCATCTACCCTATCATGCCCCCTCAGGATCTTATATGTTTGAATAAGGTCACCCCTCACTCTTCTAAACTCCAAGGAATGCAGAGCTGCTCCAGTTTCCTCCCACAGTCCAAAGATGTGTGGGTTGGGTTGATTGGCCGTGCTAAATTGTCCCTAGTGTCAGGGAATTAACAGGGTAAATATGTGGGGTTATGGGGATAGGGCCTGGGTGGGTTTGTGGTCGGTGCAGACTCGATGGGCCGAATGGCCTCCTTCTGCACTGTAGGGATCCTAAGATTCTATCTCACCTTGGTGGGACCCAGAGACAGAAAGACCCAGCCATAGTTTTTCCTCACAGAGACAATTTATTGACTTGAGGCAGTCCAAAGGAGATTCACCTCGCTAATTCCTGGGATGAGAGACTTGTCCTATCAAGAGAGATTAAATAGCTTGGGTCTGTATTCCTTGGAGTTTAGAAGAGTGAAGGATGACCTTATTCAAACATATGAGATCCAGAGGCAGGTTTGACAGTATAGATGGTGAGATGTTGTCACTCGTGGGAGAGTCTGGAACAAGGGGACATAGCTACAAGATAAAGGGCCAGGTGTGTAGAAATTTCTTCTCGCAGAGGTTGGTGAATCTCTGGAATTCTCTGCCCAAAGGCTGGATCATTCAAAGTATTTAAAGTGGATTCGATAGATTGAGGAACGACATGGTGGCACAGTGGTTAGCACTGCTGCCTCACAGCGCCAGGGACCCGGGTTCGATTCCGGCGCCAGGGACCCGGGTTCGATTCCGGCGCCAGGGACCCGGGTTCGATTCCGGCGCCAGGGACCCGGGTTCGATTCCGGCCTCGGGTGTGGAGTTTGCACATTCTCCTCATGTCTGCGCGCGTTTCCTCCGGCTGCTCCCGTTTCCTCCCACAGTCTAAAGATGTGTTGGTTAGGTTGATTGGCCATTGTAAATTGCCCCTTAGTGTCAGGGGATTAGAAGGGTAAATATGTGGGGTTACGGGGATAGGGCCTGGGTGGGATTGTGGTTGGTGCAGACTCGATGGGCTGAATGGTCTTCTTCAGCGCTATAGGCATTCTACGATTCTATGAATAGAGGGCTCGGGGGAAATGGCACAGAAAAGGAGCTGAGGCCAAAATAGATCAACCATGAATGTATTGAATGGCGGGACAGGCTTGAAGAACCTGGTGGCCTAATCCTGCTTCTATTTCTTGTGTGTTCCTGTGACTTTGTTGACTCCTCAGCCACACACAGTGCTCCAGCTATCTCCTATTTACATCTGTCGCAAGTACTTACTTAAACAATGCCCTTCACCTGTGTATCTTAACAATATAAGTAATATATTATTATTACTTATTTTACCCTCGCAGCAGAGCTCAGTCCTAGTTTTGCCCCTTTCTCAGTTCTCTCGGTCCCTCCTCTCATTCACAGCCAATGAATTCTTTAATTTTGAAGTGTTTTTTATTTGCTCATTAGTTGTAGACATCACTGGCTAGGCCAGCACCTATTGCCCTTCCCAATTGCCCTTGTCCAGAGGGCATATAAGAGTCAACCACATTGCTGTGGGTTCGGAGAAACATGTAGACCAGACCAGATAGGGAAGATTTCCTTCCCTAAAGGACATTAGTGAACCAGATGGGTTTTTACGACAATCGGCAATGGTTTCATGGAAAACATTAAACTTTTAACTTTCAATGAATTCAAATTCCAGTCACAGCCATGATGTTGATGTCAATGGAAACTGTGACCTGACTACATTCGCAGCTATCCAGCCATCACGTGATGACATAATACATGGGCCAACGTGTACCCGTACTGAGCTCATCAGAGTCGCTGCGTTGTCTGTTTCCCCGCTGGCGCTGAGCCTCGGTGCCGAGGAGAGCCCGAGAGATCTGAGAAGGGGGTAAAATGAGGAGCGAGCTCTACTGTGAGGGTAACTGAACATCCGGCCGACTGGAAAATCCACACCAAACAGCACGTCAGCCAGTGTGGGAAGCTTCTTACCCGCCCCAAGACTCAAGGTGAGGCAGTGCCTTCTGTCAGGCTAAAAATATATATTCCGCATTAAATGGACGGCACGGTAGCACAGTGGTTAGCACTGCTGCCTCACAGCGCCAGGGACCTGGGTTCGATTCCGGGCTTGGGTCACTGTCTGTATGGAGTTTGCACGTTCTCCCCGTGTCTGCGCGGGTTTCCTCCGGGTGCTCCGGTTTCCTCCCACATTCTGAAAGACGTGCTGGTTAGGTGCATTGACCCAAACAGGCGCAAGAATGTAGTGACTGGGGGAATTTCACAGTAATTTCATTGCGGTGTTAATATAAGCCTTACTTGTGACTAATAAATAAACTTTAAAGGCCGAGAAACGAGCTTGTTTCCTGTTAAGACTAGACTTGGTTTAGCTCAGTTGTCCGGGCAGCTGGTTTATGATGCAGAGCGGTGCCAACAGCGTGGGTTCAATTCCTGTACTGGCCAAGCTTTTTTCACGAAGGCCCCAGCTTCTCAACCTCGCTCCTCGCCTGTGGTGTGTTGGCCCTCGGGTTAAATCACCACCAGTCAGCTCTCCCCCTCAAAGCGGGGAGCAGTCTCTGGGACCACGGTGACTTTTTAACCTGCTTAATCTTCAAGTGAAAGCATCGATTCAATTTCCTTTCCCAAAGTTGAAATTGGGGCGGGGGGGCGTGGGGTGCGGGGTGGGGGGGGGGGGCTGCGGGGGGGGGGGGTGGGGGGGGGGGTGCGGGGGGTGGGGGGGGGTGCGGGGGGTGGGGGGGCGCGGGGGGGGGGGAACGGGGGGGGCGGGGGGCGCGAACTTACCGGCCGTTCGCGCCACGCTCCCGCCATAGCAGAGTCAGAGAATTTGGCGGCCAGCCAAATCTCCTTCCACTGCGGCGGGATGGGAAAATCCTGCCGGCGCGGACGCTGGGAAGATTCCGGTCTGGATCTGCCTTCGCCGCTCTCTCTCTCAGTCAGTCCATTCCAGACCAGAGCACTCACTGTGTAAAAAAAATCACACACCTCATCTCTCCCCAGCCCTTTCTAAATTCTCTTCAATCCGTGTCCTTTATTTACCAACCCGCCCATCAGAGGAAACAGTTTCTCCTTGTCTACTCGATCAGAAAATCCCCATAGTTTTGAATACTTTCATTAAATCTCTCTTTAAGTTCCCATGTGTCAGCAATTGAGTAGACATCCTGTAGTTAGGTTGTGCCGCAATAATTTTATACGTGACGACCTTTTGAAGGTGTGGGTGTGCCAAGGTTAGTATTTTGCACATAATCCACTGAGGTAAAGCAAAGTTACTTTTATGTGTGGCACTTTTCCCCCGGTCTGAGTTAAAGAATGCCATACGTAAAAACCCTTTGACTGTAACTGGTACATGGCTGTAAAGTCCTTTTATAGATTTCCTGCTTGACTAAGACCAATGGATTAAGATCCTCTATTAGTTAAAAAAAGAGGGAGAGTACCTGTTTTCCCCCGTTATTAATCATTTGCCAACAACACCACATTCAGAAAAATTGCACATCTCGATACTTCCTCTTGAACCTATTCGCCGGTTCATCGTTACAGAAAAAAGTAAGAATATTTTGTCAAAAGAAGAACTTTACATTAATGGCAATTATGTCAAGTAGAACAACAGGAGATATAGCTCAGTATAAGAATGCACGTGAGGTCCCAGGTTCAATCCCCGGCATATCCACAGATTTCAAATGGCCTTCTGTTCTGTAACCATTTTATGAGGCTATATGAAGAGAAAAGAGTTGTGAGGCTACAGGGAGCGGCACCTGGGGAAAGGCTCGTGCCTGGAGCTAATACAGGCAGCAAGGCAATGGTCTAGTGGTATTATTGCTAGACTGGTAGCATCACTTAATCCAGAAACTCAGCGAATGCTCTGGGGGCCTGGGGTTCGAATCTTGCTTCAAAACCTTGAATTAAGAATCTACTGATGATCATGAAACCATTGTTGATTGCCGGGAAAAACTGGTTCACTATCATAGAGTCCCCACAGTGCAGAAGGAGACCATTCGGCCCATCGAGTCTACACCGACCGCAATCCCACCCAGGCCCTATTCCCATAACCCCATGTATTTACCTTGCTAATCCCCCTGACACTAGGGTCAATTTAGCATGGCCAATCCACCTAACCCGCACACCTTTGGATTGAGGGAAGAAACCCACGCAGACACGGGGAGAATGTGCAAACTCCACACAGACATAGACCCGAGGCCGGATTTGAACCCGGGTCCATGGCGCTGTGAGGCAGCACTGTGCCAACGTGCTGCCCACTAATGTCCTTTAGGGAAGAAATCTGCTGGTCTTACCTGGTCTGGCCTACATGTGACTCCAGAGCCACAGCAATGTGGTTGACTCTCAACTGTCCTCTGAACAAGGGCAACTAGGGATGGGCAATTAATGCTGGCTAGAGAGTGACGCCCATGTCCCACGAATGAATAAAAAAAAGGCCTGTTAAAATAGCAGACAGAGAAATGCATCATGCAAAACTCAACTAAGCACAGCTCCACTGACATCATAGAATTCCTTACCTAAAAAGGATTCCTTATCAAAACAGGAACACCTATCACCCTATGGAGACAGTACTGTGCTAACAGCCTGGTTTGAGCCTAAGAGTTTTACTGTGTATTCTTTGCTCAAGGTGTCAGCCTTGGTTCAGTTAGCTTGTACCCTCTCACCTCTGAGTGGAATCTTATCAACCCCCACCCACGCGACCCGCCCCACCACTCCAAACTTTGAGCACAGAATCTAGCGTGACACTTTTGTTCACTATTGAAGGAATTTTGCACTGTTGGGTGTGTTGTCTTCTGGATGAGATGTTAAACTGGGACCTGACTTGCTCTTTCAGGTTAGTCTGAAGGATCCAGTGACAGTGGGCGGGGTTTTACGGCCTTGCTCAGGCGAGACCGGAATTTCCCGCTTAAGGTCAATGGAGCTTTCCGTTGTCGGATCCTCGCCCGCTCTGACTCCGTGGCAGGTGAGGTGGTCGAGTTCCATCGAACATCTCAGAATCACGCAGCATCATTATAGCGTAGAAGGGGCCCATTCAGCCCATCGACTCTGCACTAGCTCTCTGAAAGACCATTCTACCTAGTCCCACTCCTTTGCCTTATCTCCGTAACCTTGGACATTCTTTTCAGATAGCAATCCAATTCCTCTTTGAGTATCTCCATCAAACCAGCCTTCACCACCCTCTCAGGAAGTTCGTTCCAGACTCCAACCACTCTCTGGGTTAAAACATTTTTCCTCAATCACTTCTACTCCTTTTGCCAATTATGCCCTCTAGTTCTTGGTGCTCTCGAGTGGGAAGGAAGACTTTCTCACTATTTACCCTGCCCATACCCCCTCAGGATCACGAATACCCCTACCAAGTTTCCTCTCAGCCTTCTTTTCTCCAAGGAAAAGGGACCCACTCTCCCAATCTATCCTCGTAGCTATATTTGTTTATCCCTGGAATCATTCTTGTGAATCTCCTCTGTAATCTCTCCAATGCTTTCACATCCTTCCTCAAGCATGGTGCCCAGGACTGGCTGCAGTGCTCCAAATGAGGCCAAACTAGTGTCCTATACAAGTTCAACATGACCTCCTTACTCTTGTACTCAATGCCCCTATTAATTAAACCCAAGATACTCAATGAATTATTAACTGGTCTCTCAACATGCCCTGCCATCTTCAATGACTTAATTACTTACATCTCAAAGAAGAGAAGGGGGCGAGGCTAACAGGTATCCCTCAGCTGAAATCACTGAAACAGATCACCTGATCATTATCCCATTGGTGGGATCTTGCTGTGCCCAAGCTGGTTGCTGCATTACAACGGTGACTTTATAAAGGACCTAAAGCACTTTAGCACATCCTGAAGTTATGAAAAAGGCATGAACTTTGGTTCTTACTATGCATGATTCATAGAATCATAGAATCCCTACAGAAGGAGGCCATTCGGCCCATCGAGTCTGCACCGACCACAATCCCACCCAGTCCCTATTCCTGTAACCGCACATATTTATCCTGCTAATCCCCTAACACTAGGGTCAATTTAGCATGGCCAATCAACCTAACCCGCACATCATGTCTGTATCAGATTCCTGCGTCAGAGCAGGAGACGGTATAGAGACGCGTTAAAGCTGCCAGTGCAGCCATTTCCCAGCTTTCATTGTAATACTGTTGGATCATATGCTTCACTCCACCTGGTGGTGTACTTAGGCATTGCTCTTACTTTCCTGCAGGTGCCAACGCCCAGTGGCTGTAGCCCCCAACTATACGTGCAGCGTTTATGAGCACCAGCCAACAATATATGTTATCATAAATCTTAAATTCTGATTTACAAAGTGTTTGTTGATCCTATGATATTTGCTGATATAGCTCTTGGGGCTAAAGGGACCAAGGGATATGGGGAGAAGCGGGGATCAGGATATTGAATTCGATGATCAGCCATGTTCAAAATGAATGGTGAAGCAGTCTCGAAGGGCCGAACGGCCTCCTCCTGCTTCTAGTTTCTCTGTTTCTATGAACAAGTTGTTGTTGATAAATACTTGCTGAACTTAATGAACCTGACCCTGTCACTGCACATCTGTGTAACACCCTCTGGTCCTATAACCCTCTAAGAACTCAACAAGATTTTCAAGAAGAAATTAGATACAGCTCTTGGGAGTTAAAGGGATGAAGGGATATGGGGATAAAGGCGGGATCAGGATATTGAATTCGATGATCAGCCATGATCAAAATGAATGGCGGAGCAGGCTGGAAGAGCCAAATAGCCTACTGCTGCTTCTAGTTTCTATGTTTCTAACACCCTTAGCTTTGGCCTCTTGTACATCGTCTGCTGTGCCTTCAGCTGCCTAGGGCCTTTGTGCAGGAATTCCCTCCCCTAAACCCTCACCTCCCTCTCCTCCTCCAAGACTCTGTTTCAAAACTACCTCTTCAACAAAGCTTTAGGTTAAAGTCTAAAGTCTCCTTCTTTGGCCCTGTGTTAATTTTTGTCAGATTACACTCTGCTCAGATCTGTGTCAGGGTGTCTTGTTATCTTAAAGGCGTTATATAAATTTAAGTGTGTTTGCTGCTTTGCATAAGTTCAGCCATTTTTGGGGACAGTTAGTGTTTGGATCTATTCTGTCTGAACTTATGACACAACGCCATCATCGATCCCAGTGCTGCCCGCTTCTGTTTATGAATCTTTTGACAAATGTGGCGCTTTACAAGGTGAAGGATGCCAACTCGTGTAACTCTGCCCACCATGGAGTGGAATGGGCTCTTTAATCCTTGCTTGATCCACAGTGCAGGAGGTCCCTTTGTCCAAGATCTTAAGCATTTTCTTCAGGGCTGAGAAATGACAGCCAAGAATGCTGGCAGGCCTAGCCTGGTATCTTGTTAGCAGAATTAATACTCAGAAGAATGGTTGAGCAGATTGGGAAAATGATGCACAAAGCTCTGGCTGCCTAATTTATTGATTGTGGTTCACCTTAAATAAACTTTATTGTGTTTGCACATTCAGTATCTAATAATAGGCTGAGTAAAGTTAGATTATCTGGGAGGACAATAACATCACATGGCACTGTTTGCTGCAGCTGCAATGGAGATGTAAGTATATTCTTCCTCCAATTCTCTCCTGAGTTTGCCTGTAGACTCTGGGGATTCAATCTGTGATGTGGAGATGCCAGCATTGGACTGGGGTGAACACAGTAAGAAGTCTCACAACACCAGGTTAAAGTCCAACGGGTTTATTTGGTAGCAAAATCCACTTGCTTTCGGAGCGCTGTTCCTTCGTCAGGTGAGTGATCACCTGACGAAGGAACAGCGCTCCGAAAGCTAGTGGATTTTGCTACCAAATAAACCCGTTGGACTTTAACCTGGTGTTGTGAGACTTCTTACTGTGTTCAATCTGTGCACAGCCACGCTCTCCGAGTCCCATCCTGCAATACCTTGTAAATACAACCAACCCCCGCTCCACCCCCCCCCCCCCCCCGCCCCACCCCCCTGCCACAAGCAATAACAGTAAGAAGTTTAACAACACCAGGTTAAAGTCCAACAGGTTTATTTGGTAGCAAAAGCCACACAAGCTTTCGAAGCTGCAAGCCCCTTCTTCAGGTGAGTGGGAATTCTGTTCACAAACAGAGCATATAAAGACACAAACTCAATTTACATGAATAATGGTTGGAATGCGAATACTTACAACTAATCAAGTCTTTAAGAAACAAAACAACGTGAGTGGAGAGAACATCAAGACAGGCTAAAAAGATGTGTATTGTCTCCAGACAAGACAGCCAGTGAAACTCTGTGGGGGTTACAAATAGTGTGACATGAACCCAATATCCCGGTTGAGGCCGTCCTCGTGTGTGCGGAACTTGGCTATCAGTTTCTGCTCAGCGACTCTGCGCCGTCGTGTGTCGCGAAGGCCGCCTTGGAGAACGCTTACCCGAATATCAGAGGCCGAATAACAAGCAATAACAACAGCAACAAAAATAAGTTGATAGGACAATGGAAATGTGGAAGAAATCTGAGCTGAAACCTGGAGCGAGTCCACGAAAGTGGAACTGAGTCCACGAAAAGATCAGCCATGATCTTATTGAACGGCGCAGCAGGCGCGAGAGGCCAGGTGGCCCACTCCTGCTCCCAGTTCTTATGTTCTTATCTGTTCAGACTTATTTTACAAAAAATATACTTTATTCATATAAAATCTCTAAAGGCACATTACGAAACATTTCAATTTGTTACAACAGTAAAGTGCAAAGATATTCATATTTTCTCTGTGGATCAAGGTGCACTCTGAGGTGGTTTCATTCAGTAATGGGTACATATTTATTCATTTATTTGTTTTATTAGCGTCACAAGTAGGCTTACATTAACACTGCAATGCAGTTACTGTGAAAATCCCCTAGTCGCCACACTCTGGTGCCTGTTCAGATACACTGGGAGAGAATTTAGCATGGCCAGTGCACCCTAACCAGCACGTCTTTCGGACTGTGGGAGAAAACCGGAGCACCCGGAGGAAACCCACGCAGACACGGGAAGAATGTGCAGACTCTGCACAGACAATGACCCAAGCCAGGAATCGAACCCAATTCCCTGGCGCTGTGAGGCAGCAGTGCTAACCACTGTGCCACCCTGCAGAATAATGTGTAGCGTAGAGTTGGTGATATGTTCTGACTTATGAAATGACCAGTTAGGATAGTGACTTGTTTCTCCTGATGATATTTGATAGATTAGTCGCCAATGACTCACAGATCCAGTTGGGCGGCACGGTGGCACAGCGGTTAGCACTGCTGCCTCACAGCGCCAGGGACCCGGGTTCAATTCTGGCCTCAGGTCACTGTCTGTGTGGAATTTGCACATTCTCCCCGTGTCTGCGTGGGTTTCCTCCGGGTGCTCCCGTTTCCTCCCACACTCCAAAGATGTGCGAGTTAGGTGGGCTGGCCATGCTAAATTGACCCTATTGTCAGGGGGGTTAGCAGGGTAAATGTGTGGGGTTACGGGAATAGGGCCTGGGTGGGATTGTGGTCAGTACAGACATGATGGGCCGAATGGCCTCCTTGTGCACTGTAGGGATTCTACGATTCTATGGATTCCACGATCAGCATCATGTGGACCATTAATAGTATCTCCTCCCCGCCCCCCCACCCCTACCATCAAAGGAATTCATGTAAGCCTACTTGTGACACGAACAAACTATTTTTTTCACAAAAAGTCACGGCTGACTTTACGTAGCTGATACACCCGCTAACTGGATTTATCATGGTGCAAAACCTCTGGTCACCTGACACCGCCAACAAAGATCCAGTTGACATGGCTGACTGCCAGTTGGGCTACCTCCAAACAGCTTTAATCTTGTATCTTGAAAGGAACATCAAATGCAAGATTTTCCCCCAGAACTAGGCCAACTGGAACTGCCTCGAACAGGAAGATCTACCTCAGACCAGCATCCCGTTTGCCAGTCAAAAAACGTAGAGTTAGTCTGGGCCCAGGCAGGGCCCAATATTTAGTGTCATGTCACCATTGACTCACAACCTCAGGCCTTTTAATTCCCATTTTGTATCTTGTTGCAGTCAATGATAACTATGAAAAGGATAGACCTTGATGGTTGTTGGACTGAGAGAAAGAATCTGAGAGTTTGCATTGTGGTAAAACTTGAAGTCATAGGTTCCCACTGCCTTCAATATGTGTTTCAGCCCCGGGAAGTGATAGTTAATAAGTTAATTAGTGCCACCCACAGGGGAGGCAGTGGCATAGTGGCATTGTCACTGGACTCGTAATCCAGAGACCCAGGGTAATGATTTGGGGACCCGGGTTTGAATCCCACCACAGCAGATGGTGAAATTTGAATTGAATAAAGACTAATGAAACAATGGAGATTGTTGTAAAGACCCATCTGGTTCACTAATGTCCTTTATGGGCAGCATGGTAACACAGTGGTTGGCACTGCTGCCTCACAGCACCAGGGACCCGGGTTCAATTCCGGCCTCGGGTCACCGGCTGTGTGGAGTTTGCACGTTCTCCCCGTGTCTGCGTGGGTTTCCTCCGGGTGCTCCAGTTTCATAGAATCATAGAAACCCTACAGTGCAGAAGAGGCCATTCGGTCCATCAAGGCTACACCAATATATAACGACGTAGAAAGGATCGAGAGCTTCAGGTTTTTCGGTATCCAGATCACCAACAACCTGTCCTGGTCCCCCCCATGCCGACACTATAGTTAAGAAAACCCACCAACGCCTCTACTTTCTCAGAAGACTAAGGAAATTTGGCACGTCAGCTATAATTCTCACCAACTTTTACAGATGCACCACAGAAAGCATTCTTTCTGGTTGTATCACAGTTTGGTATGGCTCCTGCTCTGCCCAAGACTGCAAGGAACTACAAAAGGTCGTGAATGTAGCCCAATCCATCACGCAAACCAGCCTCCCATCCATTGACTCCGTCTACACTTCCCACTGCCTCGGCAAAGCAGCCAACATAATGAAGGACCCCTCGCACCCCGGACATTCTCTCTTCCACCTTCTTCCATCGGGAAAAAGATACAAAAGTCTGAGGTCACGTACCAACCGACTCAAGAACAGCTTCTTCCCTGCTGCTGTCAGACTTTTGAATGAACTTATCTTGCATTAAGTTGATCTTTCTCTACACCCAAGCTATGACTGTAACACTACATTCTGCACTCTCTTGTTTCTTTCTCTATGAACAGTATGCTTTATCTGTATAGCGCGCAAGAAACAATACTTTTCACTGTATGTTAATGCATGTGACAATAATAAATCAAATCAAATCAATTCTTTGACAGAATATCATACCCAGGCCCTTTCCACTGCCCTATCACTGTCATCCCACGCATTTACCATGGCTAATCACACATAACCTGTGCCTCTTGGGGCACTAAGGGGCAATTTAGCATGGCCAATGCACCTAACTGGCACAGCTTTAGATTGTGGGAGGAAACCGGAGCACCCGGAAGAAACCCACGCAGACACGAGGAGAACGTGCAAACTCCACACAAACGGTCACCCAAGGCCAGAATTGGACCCGGGTCCCTGGAGCTGTGAGGCAGCAACACTAACCAATGTGCCACCGTGCCGCCGTTCCACCCACACTCCAAAGATGTGCGGGTTAGGTTGATTGGCCATGCAGAATTGCCCCTTAGTGTCAGGGGACGAGAAGGGTAAATATGTGGGATAGGGCCTGGGTGGGGTTGTTGTCAGTGCAGACTCGATGGGCTAAATGGCCTCCTTCTGTACTGTAGGGATTCTATGAAAACTGAAAACCAGAGCTCGAGGTAGTGACATCATATGAAGGAGAGTTCCTTTTGGAGGAGAATTGAAGTCGAACATCAGTTCTGATGAAGCTTCTGGAAGTCAGAATATAAAATGGAACTAGTACCAGCCTAGAAAAGCATGGATTCATTTTAGACAGTCAGTAACGCTTGTGTCGTAAATAACAAGCCACCCCAAAAAAACACAGTGGAATTCTTTAAGCAAACAATGGAGCATATTGATAAAGAATATAAGAATATTGAGAAGGGGTGGCACAATTTGCAGACGCACAGAATTAGGGAGTGTGGCTAATGGTAACAGGGCCAGTGTGACAGAATAAATTAATAGTTTAAGCAGAGAGATGTAGGTAAAGTTCAATACGGAGGAATGTAAGGGGAATTGTTTCGCAGGCCCGTGAGGCTGAATGGCCTTCTGCTATTCCTACTGTTCCAATGTTGTGGTACATTTTGAGAGGAAGAATAAGGAGGGGACATTGACACAGATGATGCACTTAAAGGAGTAAACACAGTAAGAAGTTTAACAACACCAGGTTAAAGTCCAACAGGTTTATTTGGTAGCAAAAGCCACACAAGCTTTCGGAGCTCTAAGCCCCTTCTTCAGGTGAGTGAAGAAGGGGCTTAGAGCTCCGAAAGCTTGTGTGGCTTTTGCTACCAAATAAACCTGTTGGACTTTAACCTGGTGTTGTTAAACTTCTTACTGTGTTTACCCCAGTCCAACGCCGGCATCTCCACATCATGACTTAAAGGAGTAGACAGGCTTTGGACTTTTGATAAATAAACCTGTAAAAATGGGAGGATAAATTGATAAAGCTTCTAAAAGCACATGAGATCCTAGATGTTATTGGTAAACGTATAGAGTACAAAAACACACACACAATGCTACACATCATTGGTCCGGCTTTATTAGAAATTGTATCCAGTTCTGTATAATGATTCCTTACCATGTCTTGCAATGCCCCCCCGTGATCACCAGGGGCACACTTGTAAGCGGACTGCCCTTGTTATTGTCGTCTCCTTACTATAAAATTATGAAAGGCATAGATAGGGTGAACGGTGGGAAGCTTTTCCCCAGGTCGGTGGTGACGTTCACGAGGGGTCATAGGTTCAAGGTGAAGGGGGGGAGGTTTAACACAGATATCAGAAGCACATATTTTACACAGAGGGTGGTGGGGGCCTGGAATGCGCTGCCAGGCAAGGTGGTGGAGGCGGACACACTGGGAACGTTTAAGACTTATCTAGACAGCCATATGAACGGAGTGGGAATGGAGGGATACAAAAGAATGGTCTAGTTTGGACCAGGGAGCGGCGCGGGCTTGGAGGGCCGAAGGGCCTGTTCCTGTGCTGTATTGTTGTTTGTTCTTTGTACTGTGGCCTCACCACACCAGGGACCGGGGTTCGAGTCCAGGCTCGGGTCGCTGTCTGTGTGGAGTCTGCACGTTCTCCCCGTGTCTGCGTGGGTTTCCTCCGGGTGCTCCGGTTTCCTCCCACAGTCTGAAAGACGTGCTGGTTAGGTGCACTGGCCATGATAAATTCTCCGAACAGGCGCCGGAGTGTGGCGACTAGGGGATTTTCACAGTAACTTCATTACTGTGTTAATGTAAGCCTATCTATGACACTAATGAAATAAACTTAATTAAATTGAACCCAGTGGATCATTTGGTCTCAATGCCTTTCCATTTGCACATCTTGGCCATTTTCCCTTCAGTTCTAGGCTTATTGTGAGAACGAGTCTGAGGAAAGATGTCAGCAGCTAAGAAGAAGAGGTCATTTTAGGATTCCAGCTGGTGGATGGGTGGTCTCACCCACACACCCCCTACCCCCACACCTCCAGCAGAGCATGCTGGATCTATGTTACCTTTACTTTCTGACCATGTTGAATGGTTAAGAAACCCGAATCAGTGCGATCTCGGGTATCTGCTCTGAAGGTTGGAGCAGAATGTCCTCCCTTAAGACACAACATAAAATCTACCTTCAGCCACCAACAATCCTCCCAGCCTTGCTGTTTCTTTAAGATGCTCCTTAAACCCACCTCCACCCATTCTAATATCTCCTAATGAGCTTCAGTGTCAAATTCTGCCTGATAAGGACCCATCAAAAACCTGACGATGTTTCACTATGTTAAAGGCGCTATATAAATGGCTGCTAGTGAGTATAAAGTGACAACGCCCAGCTGACATGCTTATCATCTGACCATAAAATCTCTACAGTGCTGGAGGCCATTTGGCCCATCGAGTCTGCACCGACCACAATCCCACCCAGCCCCTATTCCCATAACCCGCACATATTTACCCTGCTAATCCCACTGACGCTAGTTCAATTTAGCATGGCCAATCCACCCAATCTGTACACCTTTGGACTGTGGGAGGAAACCGGAGCACCCGGAGGAAACCCACGCAGACACGGGGAGAATGTGCAAACTCCACACAGACAGTGACCCGAGGCCGGAATTGAACCCCGGGTCCCTGGCGCTGTGAGGCAGCTGAGCTTTAGGAGCTTTATTGATCCAACTGAGCATTGCGTCTCAGTTCCCGGAACCACAGCCCTGTACAGAAACATGGTCGTAAATCAGAATTAGCTTCAAGTTTCCTTTCGATCGCTTGGGATTGTTAAATTCAGTTCACCAAGTGAACTGGTGCACCGAGTGTTCCAGTTACATGCTACCGGGGTGAATCCACCCCTCGTTTGAATCAGGCATGAAAGGGCCAACTCTATCGACGTTGAATCTGTCCTCGTTGAGGCATTGGCATGTTTCAGACTTCCAGTGCCCGAAGAAGGATTAAGATGCTTAACCCATGTATCAGGAGAGAAGTTTACTTTGCGCAAGTGCATTTAGAGTGACACTTGGTGTTTGCCTAACATTGCTGTCACTTGTATCTGATAGTCAGGCCCACTAGAAAACAATGAGAAGAGGCTGCGACCTGCCTTTGACTCCGAGATGAAAGTGATGCTAATTTAACAGGTGCTACCCCACTGGAAGCCTGTTTACTGTGTGGAGAACAGGCCTGTTTGCTTGGACAGAGGCAGGCCAGCACTTACAAGGTGCTGGCTGGGTTAGAATCAGATAATGACCTCTTCTTTCTATCGCTCGATATGCATTGACAATGCAGAGGCACATGGTGTGACTCCGAGTGTCTGCGGCCTACCTCAGGCCTGGGGTTTGTCTGTGTTTACTCAGTCTGATCTCGTGGGTGCCTCTAATGCAATCCTTTTGATTGGCTATCTTGCATCTGTTGTCACTTTTATCCAATAGCTGACCCTTGAGAAGAGGTTGTGACCTATCTCGACCCTGAGAGAAACATTTCTCTCAGCAGTTCACGAGGTTAGAAAAGATTCCCATTTTTACCCCGTTGAAAGCCACTCCAGCCCTCATAAGATTTTTAAAAATTTGTTTTTGGAACATGGATGAAGCTGACAAGGTCACATTTATTGGCCATTATTATAAAATAAGCGACCATCTCAGAAAGAGTCAGGAACCAGGAATCACGTGTAGGCCAGGCCACTGATGGACATGGTAGCTTCCCTTCCATGAAGAGCCTTTAACGAGTTGGTGGATTTTTACCAACAACATTCATGTCTTTTTTTTCCTCATCTTATTCATTATCCATTTCGATTTCAGTCCTGAGAGTGGAACCCACTACCTAGAATCCATAGAATCCCATCGAGCCTGCACCAACCACAATCCCACCCAGGCCCTATCCCCATAACCCCACGTATTTACCCTGCTAGTCCCCTGACACTAAGGGGCAATTGAACATGGCCTATCAACCTAACCCACACATCCTTGGAGTGTGGGAGGAAACCGGAGCACCCGGAGGAAACCCACGCAGACACGGGGAGAATATGCAAACTCCACACAGGCAGTCACCCAAGGCTGGAATTGGACCCGGATCCCTGGTGCTGTGAGGCAGCAGTGTTGTGCCAACGTGCCACCCTCCTGGTTTGCTAGTTCCAGTACCACCATGGTAGGCTCCTCGTTGTTTGACTATGTCGAAGCTGTGAATGATTTCATCATCTATTGTGGGTCCAGAAAAGTCCAATGCAGGACTGGCATGGACGCCCGCAGGACTGGTGGCTCATATTGCCATTGTTGGCGCTATGGGGAAGTGTGATGCAAAACTATTTCACAGTGTCGTTAAAATAACAGAACATAAGAACTAGGAGCAGGACTAGGCCATTCAGCCCCTCGAGCCTGCTCCGCCATTCAATACGATCATAATTGATTCCATCTTGGCCTCATAACCACCTTCCTGCCCGTTCTCCATAACCCTTCATCCCGCTAAAATTAAAGCCAATCCATCTCCTCATTAAATTTGTTTAGTGTTCCAGAATCCACTACTCTCTGGGATAGAGAATTCCAAAGATTCACGACCTTTGAGAATTCCTCCTCATTTCTGTTTTAAATCTGCTACCCCTTAGCCTAAAACTACGACCTCTCATTATTGAATGTCCAACAAGGGGAAACATCCATTCTATGTCCACCCTGTCCATCCCCTTTGTTCAGCCAGCAGTGAGGATACTTCAGTTGCAAGCCATAAAAGAACTAACTTCACAAAGTAAATCAAAGAGAAAGGTTTAATAAAGACACTTCATTGTACCAACACTCAAGCACACCCTGGACCAGACAAGCTCTCTACAATCCCCATCTGCTTTCTATTTATACTGGGTCAGCTGGTCAACTGAAAACCACATCATTTTGCCATTGGCCATATTGTCTACCGGGTCAGCTGACCCTCACAGCATGTTACCATTGGTTACATTATTACACTCTTTAGCATCTTACATCTCTCAATTAGATCTCCCCTCATTTTTCTAAACTCCAGTGAGTATCAGCCTAAAATGTTCAATCTCTCTCCATAAGACAAGTCCTTTATCCCTAATCAACCTAGTGAACCTTCTCTCAACTGCCTCCAATGCATTTATCCTTCCTCAAATAAGGGGGCCAAAACTTGGGCGGCACAGTAGCACAGTGGTTAGCACTGCTGCCTCACAGCGCCAGGGACCTGGGTTTGATTCCGGCCTCAAGTGGCTGTCAGTGTGGAGTCTGCACGTTCTCCCTGTGTCTGCGTGGGTTTCCTCCGGGTGCTCCGGTTTCCTCCCACACTCCAAAAGATGTGCGGGTTAGGTTAATTGGCCATGCTAAATTGCTCCTTAGTGTCAGGGGGATTAGCAGGGTAAATACATGAGGTTAAGGGGATAGTGGGTAAGATTGTTAGTAGTAGGCTCGATGGGCCAAATGGCGTCCTTCTGCACTGTGGGGATTCTATGAAAACTCTGTACAGTACTCCAGATGTGGCCTCGCCAATGTCCTGTACAGCTGTGACAGAACTTCCCTACTTTAATACTCTTTTCCATTAACAATGAATTAGCAATGAAAATTCCATTTGCCTTCTTTCTGCTGCACCTGCACACTAATTTTCTGTGATTCACGCAAGAGGACACCCAGATCCCTCTTCAGCGAAGCATTTTGAAGCTCCTCTCCATTTAGATAATAAGTTGCTGTTTCATTCCTCTGAGCCAAAATGGATAACCTCACACTTATCCATGTTAAATTCCATCTGCCAAATTTTGGCCCACTCACCTAATCTATCCATATCCATTGCAACTTGCTTTCCCACCTAGTTTAGTGTCATCTGCAAGTTTGGCTACAGTACATTCTATCCCTGTATCCAAGTCATTCATATAGATTGTAAATAATTAGGGCCAGAGGACTGAACCCTGTGGCACATCACTGAATGCAGCACAATGACATAAATGCATCCTAAAATAGTCACAACAATCTCTTCATTTGTTTAAATTAAAGGTTAAATGATGCTTAATATACTGATCAGTAAATAGTTCTGAGGTTTGAAAGGGGTTGATTGTTGTCCCTGCAAATTAAAGTGAAGTAAAGTTTCTTAGTCACAAGTAGGTTTACATTAACACTACAATGAAGTTACTGTGAAAATCCCCTAGTCGCCACACTCCGGCGCCCGTTCAGGTACACTGAGGGAGAATTTAGCATGGCCAATGCACCTAACCAGCATGTGGGAGGAAACCGGAGCATTCGGTGGAAACCCACGCAGGCACGGGGAGAACGTGCAAACTCCGCACAGACAGTGACCCAAGCCAGGAATCGAACCCAGGTCCCTGGCGCTGTGAGGCAGCAGTGCTAACCGCTGTGCCACCGTGCCGCTCACAATTTGACAAACAGTAGTAATTGAGTTAGCCTAGAATTAATTGTTAGGGTTCATTGTTTTTCACTCACTATTGAAAGCAGCTGTAGACCTGCCTCCCTACTTTTGTGGCACGGTGGCACAGTGGTTAGCACTGCTGCCTCACAGCGCCAGGGACTAATTCCAGCCTCGGGTGACTGTCTGTGTGGTGTTTTCACTTTCACGTTCTTCTCGTGTCTGTGTGGGTGCTCCGGTTTCCTCCCACAGTCCAAAGATGTGTGGGTTAGGTTGATTGACCATGATAAATTGCCCCTTAATGTCAGGGGGATTAGGAGGGTAAATATGTGGAGTTACGAGGATAGGACAGGATCTGGGTGGGATTATTGTCGGTGCAGGCTTGATGGGCCAAATGGCCTCCTTCTACACTGTAGATTCTATGATTCTAAACAGAAGTCACAGGGATAAAAATGCATTGTGGGTAGCACATCCCAACTATAGGACTCACTGTGCAACAAATTGCGCCTCTCCACATTGACACTTCTGTAGTCTGGCCATGGTTGGCAAATGTTGCAACCAACTTCCCCAAGTGACTACTTCAATCCTAAAGGCATTAGACAGCAGGCAAGCTTCAATTCCAGTCTCAGTCAGAGCTTCTGTTTACACTGAAACGATGATTTTTTTGCTGATCTTCATTTCAGGATTGAGGATGACTTTGCTTCCACTCCAGCTCGCTGGGTTTTGAGATGGTTGTAAGCCCCCTGCGTGGTTTGCCCCCTCTGCCACACGGGTAGAGCTCAGGGGAGTTGGGTTCTTGAGATGTTGGGAGGTTTGTGCTCCCTCCGATGCCTCAGCTATTCCGATCATCAATAGTGTATGGTGGAGGAATAACACAGCGACTTGTCTTTTACCTTCAGCAAGTTTATTCTACATACAGCAGGGGTGCTACTTTTAACATTTAAGAAAAACTTGGACGGGTTCATGGATGAGAGGGGTGTGGAAGGATATGGTCCATGTGCAGGTCAGTATGACTAGGCAAAAAATGGTTCGGCACAGACAAGAAGGGCCAAAAGGCCTGTTTCTGAGCTGTAATTTTCTATGGTTCTATGGTTCTACAGCTCAGCAGAGATACAAACTCATTATTATTCCCCCTACAACACTGTTCTAGCTGTGCCCATTGACTTTTGATTTGATTTATTATTGTCACATGTGCTGGGATACAGTGAAAAGTATTGTTTTTTGCATGCTGTGCTATACAGACAAAACATACCGTTCATAGAATACATAGGGGAGAAGGAAAGGAGAGGGTGCAAAATGTAGTGTTACAGTCATAGCTAGGGTTGTAGAGAAAGATCAACTTAATATAAGGTAGGTCTATTCAGAAGTCTGACGGCAGCAGGGAAGAAGCTGTTCTTGAGTCGGTTGGTACGTGACCTCAGACTTTTGTATCTTTTTCCCGATGGAAGAAGGTGGAAGAGAGTATGTCCGGGATGCGTGGGTTCCTTGATTATACTGATTTTCCTGAGGCAATGGGAAGTGTAGACAGAGTCAATGGATGGGAGGTTGGTTTGCATAATGGACTGGGCTAAGTTCACAACCCTTTGTAATTTCTTGCGGTCTTGGACAGAGCAGGAGCCCATACCAAGCTGTGATACATCCGGAAAGGATTGATACTCTTCTGCAGGTTGAGCCAATGAGCATCCCCTGTCTTTAACGATGCAATTGTCTTAACAATGTAATTGCTGAAGCATGTCATTGCTGATACATTGACAGCAGCTTCATCTCTACGTGTTCCTGGTGAAGTCTTTTGATGTATTTAGTGTCTTCTCAGAGGACACGGATGATCCCAGGAATGGTAGGCCTGACATACGATGAACGTCTGAGGATCGTGGGATTATATTCATTGGAGTTTAGGAGGTTGAGGGGAGATCTGATAGAAACTTACAAGATAATGAACGGCTTAGATAGGATGGACGTAGGGAAGTTGTTTCCATTAGCAGGGGAGACTAGGACGCGGGGGCACAGCCTTAGAATAAAAGGGAGTCACTTTAGAACAGAGATGAGGAGAAATTTCTTCAGCCAGAGAGTAGTAGGTCTGTGGAATTCATTGCCACAGAGGGCTGTGGAGGCCGAGACGTTGAGCGTCTTCAAGACAGAAATTGATAAATTCTTGATTTCTCGAGGAATTAAGGGCTATGGGGAGAGAGCGGGTAAATGGAGTTGAAATCAACCACGATTGAATGGTGGAGTGGACTCGATGGGCCGAATGGCCTTACTTCCGCTCCTATGTCTTATGGTCTTATGGACCTTCTCCATTTTTAGTCAGTCACGAGCCAGGGATTTCCATATACCTCTTACTAATGGCCAGGGATTTCCATATACCCCTTACTAATGGATGCAGCACTTGTGGGTTGCGTGTCACAAATCTCTTTGTTTTCAGATGGTGCAAATGTCTCTCAGACTTCTTTTAGGAAGGAGGCAGAAGAATTACCAATTCTTTAGGGCAACACAGTGGCACAGTGGTTAGCACTGCTGCCTCCCAGCGCCAGGGATCAGGGTTCAATTCCGCCCTCGGGTGAGTGTCTGTGTGGAGTTTGCACATTCTCCCCGTGTCTGCGTGGGTTTCCTCCGGGTGCTCTGGTTTCCTCCCACGGTCCAAAGATGTGCGAGTTGGTTTGATTGGCCGTGCTAAATTGACTCTAGTGTCAGGGGGACTAAAAGGGTAAATATGTCAGGTTACGGGAATAGGGCCTGGTTGGGATTGTGGTCGGTGCAGACTCGATGGGCCGAATGGCCTCCTTCTGCACTGTAGGGATTCTATGATTCTATGTCCATAGTGCAGAATATTGGCAAAGTTGAAAAAGAGAAGATGAGATAAGTGAAGAAATATTGTTTCTGTGATTCCCTGTTTGGGTGTTAAAAGCCTGTGAGGTGTAGGAGGCTGGGACGGCTTTGACCTTGACCTTATGGTATGTGAATATTAACATACCAAGGGCTGTTAATTCTTTTGTCTACTATTTAAATGGATTAGCACCACCATTAAAATAGCGGAGAAAGGAATTTGTTAAGCATTGCAAATGCTAATGTTCACACAGTGGGAGCAAGACTGAAGGGAGGTGAAGAGGTTTCACAATATTGTGTGGAGATCCTGTTAAAGTAGGAGACAGTCTTGATCTCAGTGAGGAAGAACATTCATAAGATTTCTAAGATAAATCTTGTGCTCAACTCGGCAATCACTGTCAGCTGTAAATTGAGCATGTTGGGACTGAAATCTCTTGGCCATTCCAGTGGGAAAACAACAATACTTTTATGGTGGAAAAATATCCCAAGTTTCTTCATGGGGACATAACTGAAAGGTGGGTCCCAGTTTGCTGAATCTCTTGGGGGAAGTAATGTCCGCTTGCCCTTACAAAGCCATTGACTTCAACGGGGGTGGCAGAGATAAGGGTAAGGACTCACAAGTTCACAAGATATAGGAGCAGAATTAGGCCATTCGACCCATCGAGTCCGCTCTGCCATTCGATCGTGGCTGATATGCTCCTCATCCCCATTTTCCTGCCTTCTTCCCGTAACCCTTCAACCCATTCCCAGTTAAAAATCTGTCTAACTCCTCCTTAAATTTACTCACTGTCCCAGCGTCCACCGCACTTTGGGGTAGCGAATTCCACAGATTCACAATCCTTTGGGAGAAGTAGTTTCTCCTCAACTCTGTTTTAAATTTGCTGCCCCTTATCCTAAGACTATGACCTCTCGTCTTAGAATGTCCCATAAGAAGAAGCATCCGCTCTATGTCCACTTTATCCATACCTTTTATCATCTTGTATACCTCAATCTGATCGCCCCTCATTCTTCTAAATTCCAGAGAGTATGGGCCTAAACTGTTCAATATCTCTGACTTCCTGCATCAGCAACTCCTGACCCCTGGGTTCACCCAGGGTAACTTTAGAGATTGGTTCATTGCATCTGAAGAGGAATACCAGGGATGGCTTTAACCACCAAACCTTCTGCAATACAGGTGGGGAAGGCAAGAGTGGAATGAAAGTGGACGGTGAGGAGATGATGAGGAGGTGAGGGATATTGTTCCGTTTGCGTGACTTCTGTGTTTCGACTTGTTACAGCATGTTTTAGAATAGCTTCAGAGACAATTTGAAAATAGGTCAGAAGAACCAGCATTTAAGTCAACCATAAGCACACATTAAAGGGTAAAAAGCTGAATGCCCATATTAAACAGCTCATTTAGCCTATCCATTAACAGTGAAATGCTCCAAATCCAGGCTGCGAGCCTTAAATCTCCAAAACAACACTGTGATTTTTCAATAATGCCTCTAGGTGCTGGGTGTGGCTGCAGTTCTCGCTCTCGGGCAGTCCCTTGGGATCGGGGGTGACTTGCTTCCACTCTGGTTTGATGGGTTCTGAGATGGTCGGTAAGTCCAATACATGATCTGCAGAGACTGCCACACGCGTGTGCCGGTGATGGGAAGACGGGCTGGGTGAGTTGTTGGTAGGTTCGTGCGCCCCCTCCCAATGTCTCGACTTCCAGGCCGATGGAGTGTTTGACACCTTCCCGAATATACTCCTCCGCTTCATTTGATCAGAGGCCAGGGCCTTCCATGAATTGACGAGAATGTTTGATCTCTTCGGGGATACTCTGAGGACTTTGCTAAAGCATTTCCGCTATCCTCCGGCGGAATCTTCTGCCGCGACCGAGTTCCGAGTTGCACAGTTGCTTTGGGAGTCTGGTGTCAGGCACACGAATGGCTTCTCACTCACTCTTACTGTTCTCACTCAAAGCCAGCTCCGCCGATCAGGATTAGCACCTTGAGGATGAGCATGTTGGCTTGGAAGAGGATGTTGCTGCTGGACCTCCTTCCTTCCACTGGATTTGGGAGGCCTTGCGAAGGCACCACATGTGGTAATTCTCCTGTGGTCTGAGGGGCCTGCTTTAGGTTGACTAAGTCTCCGAGGCCTGGAGGAGTGCAGTTAGGGATGAATCCAGATTCAGCAAAAATAATGCAGCAAGCATTCAGATAAAATCTATGCCTCACATTAACCTTTGACACTAATAACTATATAAGATAAACAAGAGATCCATATGATGAAGGAGCTGCATGTCGTGTACAAGGGGCTACTTGGTTTCGCAAAAAGGATGTGCATCCTTCACATAATCATAGAATCATTGAATCCCTACAGTGCAGAAAGAGGCCATTCGGCCCATCGAGTCTGCACTGACCACAATCCCACCCAGGCCCTACCCCCATAACCCCATGCATTTACCCTAGCCAATCCCCCTGGCACTAAGGGTCAATTTACCATGGCCAATCCACTTAACCCGCACATCTTTGGACTGTGGGAGGAAACCGGAGCACCCGGAGGAAACCCACGCAGACACGGGGAGAATGTGCAAACTCCACACAGACAGTGACCCAAGCCAGGAATCGAACCCGGATCCCTGGCGCTGTGAGGCAGCAGTGCTAACCATTGCGCCACCGTGCCACCCACCGTGTCATTCCCAGATTCTGCCATCATTAGAAAGGTGCTGCAGGAAGTTTGGCACTGCTGTCTCACAGCACCAGGGACCCGGGTTCAATTCCCGGCTCGGGGTCACTGTCTGTGTGGACTCTGCATGTTTTCTCCATGTCTGTGTGGGTTTCCTCCGGGTCCTCTAGTTTCCTCCCACAGTCCAGAGATGTGCGGGTTAGGTGGATTGGCCATGATCAATGCACAGAGTTACAGGGAGAGGGCAGGGGAGTGGGCGTAGGCAGAGTGCTCTTTCGGAGGGTCGGTGCAGACCTGATGGCCTGAATGGCCTTGTTCTGTACTGTAGATGGATTCTATGGATAGCGTACAAAATGTATCGTGATATGCAGTCTCTCAGAAATCCAGCTTTACTGGATAAAAGTATAAAGCCGCTCTTATTCCGAAGCAAGCAACCTATTTAAAAGGGGAATGGTCGTTCATTCAGAGCAGCACGTGGAACTAGCTGGGCCAGGAAATGATCAGGTGATTAAAAGTGAAAGCAAGGAGCACAGTAACATCCAGAGTTAAGTTTGCCCATCAGAGCTACCAGAGCTTTATCCTATCCTCACTCCTCATAAAGATCTAGCTGCAATTTCTGTACATTATCCCAGTGCACAATTGTTGTCGTCTTAAGTCTTAAAGTATAATTTAAGCTAATAAAGGAATCTTAGAATCCATAGAATCCCTACAGTGCAGAAGGAGGCCATTCAGCCCATTGAGCCTGCACCAACCACAATCCCACCCAGGCCCTATCCCCATAACCTCACATGTTTACCCTGCTAATCCCCCTGACACTAAGGAGCAATTTAACATGACCTATCTATCCCCATGCAATGGACTCCTAACGGCAGAGACATTCAGAAGCAACTAAGATACAGCCGCACTAACATCGTAGGAGAGGATCTATCGCAAATGAGTTTATTTTCAAATAACAATCAACTATAATCAGAGTGGAAGAGAGGAAACGGAAAATATAGAGATGGGTGAGCCATCAGGTCACCTTCCGTTGCATCTGTGACCACGCTTGTATGTACATATTTCACAGTGTTTTTAATAACATGATACATTGACGGAAATGGGTCAGCTCTGTTTTATCCATCTGAAGCCAATGTTCGGTTATTAGGTTAATTACTGGCATTGGAGCATCACGAGATCTGGGAGGTCAAATGTCAAAAGCAGCCTGACAGAAGGAGAATGAGCTATATTAATCAATCCTTGACTGGGAGGAGGCTTTGTAGCATGGGGTAGCACAGTGGTTAGCACTGCTGCCTCACAGCGCCAGGGACTCGGGTTCGATTCCCGGCTTGGGTCACTGTCTGCGTGGAGTCTGCACGTTCTCCCCGTGTCTGTGTGGGTTTCCTCCGGGTGCTCCAGTTTCCTCCCACAGTCCAAAGATGTGCGGGTTAGGTTGATTAGCCATGTTAAATTGACCCTGGTGTTAGGGACCTTAGCGGGGTAAGTATGTGGGGTTAAGGGATAGGGCCCGGGTGGGACTGTGGTCGATGGAGCCTCGATGGGCCGAATGGCCTCCCTCTGCACTGTAGGGATTCTACGATTCTATGAATTTCAGAGTTAGCAGCTGATAGTGAGCGGTGGTGGAGTGATTGAAAAGAGTCCTCTGAGTGGATAATCAGTATTCTGCTGTTGGATTAGTTCTTGCATTTGATATAAAATTGCAGAGATTAACAGTCTCTGGTTGGAAAGGCAGTGCAGCCCAGTGAAGCTTTTGCCATCATTGTGTTCGGGTATTGTATGGTAAACAGCCCAGGTGCCTCTAAGCCTGGGTCCAGGGCTGGCATTTTCCAACACAAAAAAGAAACTTGCTGATGAATTGGCTCAGAAGGGAAAGCATTGTTATCCAGACGGTTTGCAGCAAACATACTCAGGCATTGAAGCCCAAGTGGAGATTAGACAAACCAATGTCACAACGAGGCTGGTACACAAAGGAGATAAATGTCTGTAGAAACTGATTGGCTTTACCAATGTACATTGTTCTGCGTCTCCCTGATCCCCAGATGGGAATGAATTCAATTGAATAAAGGATATTGAATATTGAATAAAGGAAAATGAAAAGCAAATGCTTATTTCAATACAGCCACCTTTTCTCATCAAGCATCGCTATTAACAAGGTCATGGCTAAGTGTTCAGGAGAGCTGGCATGGTACTAAACCTCAGGGATCAGCAAGATCCCAGGTTTGAAACCCAGCCTCCCTGGAAGACAAGCCTGAAAGTTCACTTGCCATCTTTGCCCAAACTTTATCAATCTCTCAAAAACATCGGTGATAGGCTCACTTATCTCATCCCTGTCTGTGGGACCTCTCTGCGTGCACCGTGACTCTGGGGTTTATCTCCACTGGAAGTCACTAAACTTCAAAAAAAAAACTTAATCGGTTGTGAAGTGTTTTCAGATATCTTGAGAGGTATGAGAGTCACTCTTTAATGCAACTTCTTCCTTTTCTTGCAGTGGTTTCCTCCGGGTGCTCAGGTTTCCTCTCCCAGTCCGAAAGATTGTTGTTAGGTGCATTGGCCATGCTAAATTCTCCCTCCGTGTACCCGCACAGGTGCCGGAGTGTGGTGACTGGGGGATTTTCACAGTAACTTCATTGCAGTATTAATGTAAGCTTTACTTTTGATGAGGACACACACACAACAAGATTTTACTCTTGTGGACAAGTTGCAGATCATGCCAGCTGTATGGTAGCACAGTGGTTGGCACTGCTGCTTCACAGCACCAGGGACCCAGGTTCGATTCCCGGCTTGGGTCATTGTCTGTGTGAGTTTCTTCCAGTTTCCTCCCACAGTCTGAAAAATGTGCGGGCGAGGTTGATTGACCGTGCTAAATTGCTCCTTAGTGTTAGGGGGATGTCACGGGGACTAGTAGGGTAAATATGTGGGGTTACAGGGTAGGGCCTGGGCGAGATTGTTGTTGGTGCAGGCATGATGGGCCGAATGGCCTCCTTCTGCACTGTAGGGATTCTCTACATGGTATTTGCTACCAAATAAACCTGTTGGACTTTAACCTGGTGTTGTGAGACTTCTTACTGGGATTCTCTACGCCAGTTTGATGAATGAGGAGCCCAGCTTGGGGGTAGTACACTTCACCAAAGATCCTCGGGTGAAGTGTTCCATCTTCTGCATGGAGACCTACAGCCCAGATCATTCCGGATGATTTGGCGCCTTCAAGGAAATTCGGCATGTCCTCTGTGACATTCACCAACTTTTACAGATGCACCATAGACCATCCTTTCGGGTGTATCACAGTTTGGTATGGCTCCTGCTCTGTCCAAGACCATGAGGAAGTACAAAGGGTCATGAACAGAGCTCAATCTATCAGCCTCCATCCATTGACACTCTCTACACTTCCCGCTGCCTCGGAAAAGCAGCCAGCATAATCAAGGAACCTGCAAACCCCGGACATTCTTTCTTCCACCTTCTTCCGTTGGGAAAGTCTGAGGACAGGTACCAAACGACTCAAGAGCAGCTTCTTCCCTGCTGCCATTAGACTTTTGAATGGATCTACTAGGTCCAATTAGGTTGACCTTTCTCTACACCATAGCTATGACTGTAGCAGACATTCTGCAATCTCTCATTTCTTTTTCTATGAATGGTATGCTTTGTTTGATCATCACGCAAGAAACAAGACTTTTCACTGTATACCAATACATGTGACAATAATAAATCAAATCATTTGCCTGGACAGTTCTGCCAATGGCAGTACAAGTTATCTCAACACCATTGGTTCATTTCAACGAGCTATCTGTATAATATCACTCAGCACTGAGTGACAGACATGCTCCCATCAGGCCACCTGCCGACTGCCACAATTGAAAGAACTGTAGGTGTCTTAAAGGGGTCTGACTGCTTGGTTGAGTCTGGAGGGATTTTGCAACATGTTTTTCAATGGGCTTCTCATACAGTGATAGCTCGATGTGGTGTTTGCCATTCAATAAGGCCAGAACATGGAGATGCCTGGAGTGATGCCCCAGCTGCAATAGAAGCAGAGGATGAAGGAGATTGTCAACAGGGTGAGCAATCACAGATGTCCGCATGTGGCTGAGAGGCACTCCAGATCAAATAATGAATGCAATATTCTACCCCTGTTTCCCTTTACCCCCAGTGCCACCGCTCCATTCAATTCCAGTAACACCTTCCCATTCAGAATATACCTCGGAACCTGGTGTTATCTCAGCCCTTTCCATCCTTGACCAGACCCCACAGTTCCAAACATGCTATACAAATAATTGAGCTTGAAATAACTACATAAACTCACCGTGACAATGATGAACAGGAGCCATTCTCCTTCTTCATAATACCCTCACAGAAAGAAAATTCAATAATCTTTTTTTTCCTACTCTGGACCATCTCCTAGATGTTTCCTGAGGAGCGGTAACACAAGAAATCATAGAAGAAATCATAGAAACCCTACAGTGCAGAAGGAGGCCATTCGGCCCATCGAGTCTGCACCGACCACAATCCCACCCAGGCCCTACCCGCTAATCCCTTTTTTTTTACCCACTAATTTACCCGCTAATCCCTCTAACCTACGCATCCCAGGACTCTAAGGGGCAATTTTTAACCTGGCCAATCAACCTAACCCGCACATCTTTGGACTGTGGGAGGAAACCGGAGCACCCGGAGGAAACCCAGGCAGACATGGGGAGAACATGCAGATTCCGCACAGTGACCCGAGGCTGGAATTGAACCCGGGTCCCTGTGAGGCAGAAATGCTAACCACTGTGCCACCATGCCGCCCAATTTGTCTAATCTTGTCAACAAAACGATACATGGCTTTCCAAGACAGGCCCACTGGTATCATAGAATCTACAGTGCAGAAGGAGACCATTTGACCCATCGAACCTGCACCAACCACAATCCCACTTAGACCCTATCCCCGTAACCCCATACATTTACCCTCCTCATCCCCCTGACCCGCACATCTTTGGAATGTGGGAGGAAAGCGGAGCACCCGGAGGAAACCCACACAGACATGTGGAGAATGTGCAAACTCCGCACAGACAGTGACCTAAGGCTGGAATTGAATGCCGGCGCTGGGTCTCTGGTGCTGTGAGGCATCAGTGCTAACCACTGTGCCACCGAGCTGCCCCTTTGTCGTTGCCTGGGTCGCCTGGTCTTGCCTCCTACATGCTCCTTGTATGGTTCTGCGTGTGAATGTTACAAACGTTGCGACAATTGAATGCACGCTCTATTTGTAATTGAGAGTAGATGATAACTGGGGAAAGGGGAGGGCACTTTTATAAGAACCAGCACCCAGTGTGGATGTGGGGTAGGGTGGGGTGGGGTGGGGGCTCATTGTAAGCCTGCTTCCTGGGCCTGGCCAAGTTGACCATTAACAGGTCCAGGTAACAGGCACTTGAGGGGGATAGCGGTCAGACCCGACCGTCTGTCCCTCCGCCACTTCTATACTCCACGCCAGGTAGCCTTGGAGAGGGAAGTGTCACCAGCACGTTTCAGGCATTCCGTGACCAGTGGGCATCACATGGGCTGGGCTGCATCATCACCCCCAGGAATTCCATTTTGATTTAATTAGTTAAGTTTCCTTTGACGTTTTGTTTTTGTTACAGTGCCCCACCAAGGGCTGTCACCCCTGTCCTTTTTAGAACAAAGAACAAAGAACAGTACAGCACAGGAAACAGGCCCTCCGGCCCTCCAAGCCTGTGCCGCTCCTTGGTCCAACTAGACCAATTGTTTGTATCCCTCCATTCCCAGGCTGCTCATGTGACTATCCAGGTAAGTCTTAAACGATGTCAGCGTGCCTGCCTCCACCACCCTACTTGGCAGCGCATTCCAGGCCCCCACCACCCTCTGTGTAAAAAACATCCCTCTAATATCTGAGTTATACTTCGCCCCTCTCACCTTGAGCCCGTGACCCCTCGTGATCGTCACTTCTGATCTGGGAAAAAGCTTCTCACCGTTCACCCTATCTATCCCCTTCATAATCTTGTACACCTCTATTAGATCTCCCCTCATTCTCCGTCTTTCCAGGGAGAACAACCCCAGTTTACCCAATCTCTCCTCATAGCTAAGACCCTCCATACCAGGCAACATCCTGGTAAACCTTCTCTGCACTCTCTCTAACGCCTCCACGTCCTTCTGGTAGTGCGGCAACCAGAACTGGACGCAGTACTCCAAATGTGACCTAACCAGCATTCTATACAGCTGCATCATCAGACTCCAGCTTTTATACTCTATTAGTTTAATTTATTGATTATTGTTTAAGGGTATAAAAATACAGTTTCCACCTATGTGAGGGGAGCGATATGGAAAGGAAAAGCCGTCTGCACTTAGGTTATACTTAGCTTTGTGAATAAACCCATGTTGAAGACAGAGTGGCTACAGCACCTTCCTTTTCCAGGCAGATATTCACCAGATTAACCCTGTGAGGGGAGGGGCCAGATGCTTGGCATGTGCTTATAGCCTGCACAGCAATTGCCCACCACTGATAAAGGCAAAATACTGCAGATGCTGGAATCTGAAACAAAAACAGAAAATGTTGGAAAATCTCAGCAGGTCTGACAGCATCTATGGAGAGAGAATAGAGCCAATTCTTTCTCCATAGCTGCTGTCAGAGCTCAGAGAAAGAGTCATCCAGACTCAAAACCATGGCTCTATCCTCTCTCCACGGATGCTGTAAGACTTGCTGGGATGTTCCAGCATTTTCTGTATCGTTTCAATTGCCCACCATTGCTCAGAGTCCTGAAAGATAGATGTCCGACTCGATACAGCTGAATACAGTATCTCACAGAAACCTAGAAATTCGAAACAGAAGTAGGCCATTCAACCCTTCGAGCCTGCTCTCTGCCATTCATTTTGATCATGGCTGATCATCAATTTCAATATCCTGATTCCCCGCTTCCTCCCATATCCCTTGATCCCTTTAGCCCCAAGAGCTATATCTAATTTCTTCTTGAAATCACACAACGTTTTGGCCTCAACTACTTTCTGTGGTAGTGAATTCCACACATTCGCCACCCTCTGGGTGAAGAAATTTCTCCTCACCTCAGTTCTAAAAGATTTACCCCTAATCCTCAAACTTTGACCCCTAGTTCTGGACTCCCCCACCCTCATGAACGTTCTTCCTGAATCTACCCTAGCTAACCCTGTTAGAATTTTATAAATTTCTATGAGATCCCCTCTCACTCTTCTAAATTCCAGTGAATATAATTCTAACTGACTTAGTCTCTCCTCATATGACAAGTCTGCCATCCCAGGAATCAGCCTGGTAAGCCTTCGCTGTACTCCCTCTATAGCAAGGACATCCTTCCTCAGATAAGGACACCAAAACTACACATAATACTCCAGGTATTGGCTCAGTTTTTCCTCAAGAGCTGGATTGTTTCAGGGAAGCTTTGCCTCGAGATTGGCACAAATTATTCTCATGCCTCCATTAATCATGAAATGTACCTTTTTTATATTAAAAATGGCAAGGGTCGAATGTCAGCAAAAATTGGCATTTCTGAACTTGGCAACTCAGCTGTAACTGGACTGAATATATTCTCAATGGCGCACTTCTGATAGTAATTTACTTGCGACTGATGAATTGCTTACCCATGCTTTGTTATAATATCCTGTTGATGGCCGCACAGGCCCATTGTACCTCCTTTGTAGATATATTGCAAATATCCTGGAGTGATCAGTCACGGAGAAACCCCGCGTCCCCTCCCCCCCGACCCCCACCCCCTCCCCTCTGAAATTGGCCCACTCTAGCAGCAGGAGGGGGTGGTGACAGGCTTCGAAACAGGAGAAAAATGGAGAGGCAAAATGGTAGCGCAACGACTCAGCGGAATAAACTAGTCCACACCTGGTACATTCACAACTCTCTTTTGCCCAGTGATTTCCTTTGTCCCCAGAATTGATACATTGGTTTAGGTGATGGCCAGAACAATGAAGTCACCTCATCTTGACATAATCCCTGCGCAACAAATCAACATCGACATTGTTCCCAGAAAAACATGGGTAGACTGAAATATATCACGTCTCACCTGACATTCTGAGAATGTGGCCCTTTGCCTGCAGTACTGCTGCAATAGGGAAGCCTGTGGGTGTTAATTGTTTAAACATACTTATTTACCTGATAGATTTAATTATACATCATTGTGCTTAGGAAAATAGCAGTTAGTTTTCCTTTACTTCTCCTCAGCTCTGTGCCCCTCTTGCTGTCCTTGCATTGAGGGTGGCACAGTTGTTAGCATTGCTGTCTCACTGCACCAGAGACCTGGGTTCGATTCCCGGCCTGGGTCACTGTCTATGTGGAGTTTGCACATTCTCCCCGTGTCTGCGTGGGTTTCCTCCGGGTGCTCCGGTTTCCTCCCACAGTCCAAAGATATGCTGGTTAGGTGCATTGGCCAGGCTAAATTGTCCCTCAGTGTACCCGAACAGGTGCCGGAATGTGACGACTCGGAGATTTTCACAGTAACTTCATTGCACTGTTAATGTAAGCCTCCTTGTGACCCTAATAAATAAACTTTAAACTCATTGATTGCAATTTATTGGCCTCGTTCACTGGCCGGAAAGTTGAGGGTCATTGGCCAGTCATGGAAGCCCCAAGTGGATTTACGGTCCCCAGGCAGTTAATTACCTACTGCCGGGGCTTCTGGCCTCCAAGCTACATGACCTCACCCCCAAATGCTGTGGGGTCAATCAGAAGGCCAACAACTCTACCATCTCAGAAGCGCCCCTGTGAGCCATGGCCACTGCTGGGACGGCAGCAGGTCCAGACCAGCCACATGCAGGAGGCCCTGGAATCAAGGTAAATTGTGGGGCTTGCTGGAATCGTGGCAAGCTTAGTGAGGGGCACTGGGAATCCATCATGAGGGCGGAGGAGGGCCGTTTAGTTGGGATTGTCCTTGTTGGTGGGAGAGGAGAGGGGGCGGGAGGGGCAAGTCAGGATGCCAGATCTGGAAGGGCCCCCAAAGCTCACAAGGAGGCCACCAGGGTATAACTGTTGGTCTCTCCACGTGGCACAAAGTGCCCACCCGTTGCTGGTAAAATAGTGACAAAGCACAAAGAAGAAGCCCTCTTAATTGGACACTTCAGGACTTCAATTGACCTAGCAGTGGGCAAACGATTCACTGTCTGCTTCAGGAAGGTGATGGGTTACACCCTCCTGGGTTTTACACCCTCCCTACCTCCCAGCACACTCTGTGAGGACCTGTAAAACCCCAGCCATTAGGTTGCCATGCCAACTTTTGCAGTGGCTGCCCGGGGTGTGTGACTTTCTTCAAGGATAATTTCTTCAAGGATTCCCCATGAGGCAGGTGTCCGATTCCTTTCAGAGGTATATTACCATGGTTCAGGTTAAGAATTTGTCATTTGGGGGTAATTCTATGCTGTGAATATCTGTTCTTCCACTCCATGTCCATCATTTTGATGTAGTCAGATTGTTTGGCACAGGCAAGCTCAAAGGCTGAAAACACAAAGAAGTCGGAATGAGTAACATTCTGCTCTCGGTACCAGATATTTTGTCCTTCACTGCGCCAGTTCCTAGTCAGTGTGCAAACAATGTCTGCACATTAATTCCCTCTCAGCCCACCCCTGTTAAATGTACTATTTGATATATGTGGTGCCTCACACTGGAAACCCCTGAGACATTGTTAATGAAATGCCACCCAATCTTTAACATGCCTCAGAGGCCACTTTGGCTCTGGTTGGTGTCACACCCACCTTCACCCCTGAGACAAGTACAAATGTTGAGTTCGGACAGAACTGGCCAATTCATTTGTATATTATTTAATTTATGGAATTAGGTTTGAAGCTCAGTGATAAGGGGATTGGAAAAGAGGAGGGGCAAGTATAATGGGCATCTTAATGGGCAGCATGGTGGCAAGTGGTTAGAACTGATGCCTCACGGCGCCAGGGACCCGGGTTCAATTCCGGCCTCGGGTCACTGTCTGTGTGGAGTCTGCACATTCTCCCCGTGTCTGCATGGGTTTCCTCCGGGTGCTCCTGTTTCCTCCCACGGTCCAAAGATGTGCGGGATTGGTTGATTGGCCATGCTAAATTGCCCCTTAACATCAGGGGAGCTAGCAGGGTAAATATGTGGGGCTACAGCGATAGGGCCTGGTGGAATTGCTGTCGGTGCAGGCTCGATGGGCCGAATAGCCTCCTTCTGCACTGTAGGGATTCCATGATTCTATAAGTTATGTTTTGTACCATTCCTTCCATCCCTGGTTTTGGCTTCTGCTGCATTTTGTATGCTGCAGGCATTTCAAACCATTGCCTTATTAAAGCACCAGAATGCCTGAAAATGTGCTATCTTCCATAGCTACCTTCCAAAGCCCATGTTGGGTGAAAGCAAGGGCCATGGACAACAGAATTCTCAAAGAGACGTTTTTTTGTGTTAGAATTTCTACGGCATCATTTCAATGCTGCACTCTCGTGACCGGGGACCTTTGTAATATTTTTACATTTTATTGTAAATATGAAATAGAGAAATTACATTTCGGGGAACAATTTTTGGTTGCGGCAGGAGGGTATTATGTAGCACCCCACCACTCTCCATTATTGCCCTATAGGTCACTGGAAAGTAGGATGGGCCCATTTATGCAAAAGCAAGTGGACAAGAGAAAGAGTAAAGGCATGAAAAGTGTTCTGGTTACAATGCTGAAAGCAGCCAGCATAATTAAGGAGCCCACACACACCGGACATTCTCTCTTCCACCTTCTTCCGTCGGGAAAAAGATACAAAAGTCTGAGGTCAAGTATCAACCAACTCAACTTCTTCCCTGCTGCTTTCAGACCTTTGAATGGACTTGCCTTGCATTAAGTTGATCTTTCTCTACACCCTAGCTGTGACTGTAACACTACATTCTGCACTCTCTCCTTTCCTTCTCTATGAACATTATGTTTTGTCTGTATAGCGCGCAAGAAACAATACTTTTCACTGTATAATAATACATGTGAAAATAATAAATCAATCCAATCAAATCAAATCAAATCAGGAATTGTATTGACCTCAACCATGAGGTTGATCTTTTGGAGTATGAGCTCCCTGATTGAGGTAATGATTGTCTGCCCAACCAGGGAGTCTCACCTTCTCTATATTGAGGAGTGTCAAGGTTACTGACACTCTGCATTCTGACTTTGTACCTGAAACACTCTTACGAGTGGAATTGAGTTTGTAAATAAAGGGAATCTGGTATGAGACACCAACCTCGCAGGAGTTATTACACTGCCCTTGGCACCTGTGGGTGTTAATGACGTTGTGGAGATGCCGGCGTTGGACTGGGGTAAACACAGTAAGAGTTTTAACAACACCAGGTTGAAGTCCAACAGGTTTATTTGGTAGCAAATGCCATTAGCTTTCGGAGCGCTGCAACTCGTTGGTCGAGTTGCAAGAGTAGGTACCGTGTACCTGGTAGATGGTGTTCTCACGTGAGAACGTTGTCTACCTGATACGCTGCAAGAAAGGATGTCCCGAGGCATGGTACATTGGGAAAACCATGCAGACGCTACGACAACGGATGAATGAACACCGCTCGACAATCACCAGGCAAGACTGTTCTCTTCCTGTGGGGGAGCACTTCAGCGGTCACGGGCATTCAGCTTCTGATCTTCAGGTAAGCGTTCTCCAAGGCGGCCTTCACGACACACGACAACGCAGAGTCGCTGAGCAGAGACTGATAGCCAAGTTCCGCACACATGAGGACGGCCTAAACCGGGATCTTGGGTTCATGTCACACTATCAGTAACCCCCACAGCTTGCCTCCTGGACTTGCAGAATCTCACTGGCTGTCCTGTCTGGAGATAATACACATTTCTCTAACCTGTGCTTAATGCTCCCTCCACTCACATTGTCTGTATCTTTAAGACCTGGTTGGCTGTAGAGATTCGCATTCTAATCAGCATTCTGTAACTTGATTTTGTGTCTTTGTATGCCCTGTTTGAGAGCAGGTTTCCACTCCATCTGACGAAGGAGCAGCGCTCCGGAAGCTAATGGCATTTGCTACCAAATAAACCTGTTGGACTTTAACCTGGTGTTGTTAAAACTCTTACGGTGTTAATGACCACAGCACATTGTCTCCTGTTCAAACGCCAATGCTGCAAGATAGGTTCAGCTTTATGGTTACTGTGGAGTCCATGTCAACACCCTTTGTTAATGATACTTGCTATAAACTAAGTTAAGTTTATTTATTAATCACAAGTAGGCTTACATTAACACTGCAATGAAGTTACTGCTGTTTGTAGGAATGCTGCCACGGAGTGCCAAAGACAGCAACAGTCCTTGCTTCAAACTCCAGTGTCTTCATACCCGTTTCACCAACAAGAAAACAAAAGGTTAGATGCAAGGTTGCTCTGCTACTTGTTCGTTCAGGGCTTCATTTCATTGTGCTTGTTGCCCGAAATTTCCTTCCCTTCTCCCTCTTCAGCCTGGGCAAAGGACCGTCAATGGGTTGGCACGCCTTCTGAGTTGGCCTAAAATTACTGAGAACCCTCCTACATATGTGGCCACATCACCTTAGCCAGCTGGATCCCTCTTTCCCTAACTGACTTACAATCTTTTGTTTCTCTCGATAGGCTAAGTCCATCCCGTTCATCGTTCTGAGATTAATGAAATGAATCTTATATGTGACTGGGGACATGGCAAGGAAACAAGCTGCTCGGATGTGCCCGCGATACCAGGCATGGAGGCCAATCTCCCACAGGCAACATTTGAAAACCACCACTTTTGAAGTCCTTCAACTGGAGGGTGGAGATGCCATCAATGGTCCCTGTGTTTGCTGATCTATCAAATATCATCAGGAGAGACAAGTCATTATCCTAACTGTGAAGAAGGCATATGGTATGCTTGCCTTTATAGGACGGGGTATAGAGTATAAAAGCTGGAGTCTGATGTTGCAGCTGTATAGAACGCTGGTTAGGCCACATTTGGAGTACTGCATCCAGTTCTGGTCGCCACACTACCAGAAGGACGTGGAGGCGTTAGAGAGAGTGCAGAGAAGGTTTACCAGGATGTTGCCTGGTATGGAGGGTCTTAGCTATGAGGAGAGATTGGGTAGACTGGGGTTGTTCTCCTTGGAAAGACGGAGAATGAGGGGAGATCTAATAGAGGTATACAAGATTATGAAGGGTATAGATAGGGTGAACAGTGGGAAGCTTTTTCCCAGGTCGGAGGTGACGATCACGAGGGGTCACGGGCTCAAGCTGAGAGGGGCGAAGTATAACTCAGACATCAGAGGGACGTTTTTTTACACAGAGGGTGGTGGGGGCCTGGAATGCGCTGCCAAGTAGGGTGGTGGAGGCAGGCACGCTGACATCGTTTAAGACTTACCTGGATAGTCACATGAGCAGCCTGGGAATGGAGGGATACAAACGATTGGTCTAGTTGGACCAAGGAGCGGCACAGGCTTGGAGGGCCGAAGGGCCTGTTTCCTGTGCTGTACTGTTCTTTGTTCTTTGTTTGTTCTTTGTTCACTTCGATAAGCCAAAACAAATCACCAAATCTATGCTGCACTTTATTCCACAGGGCGGCACGGTGGCACAGTGGTTAGCACTGCTGCCTCACAGCACCAGGGACCCGGGTTCGATTCCCAGCTTGGGTCACTGTGGAGTCTGCACGTTCTCCGGTCTGCGTGTGTTTCCTCCGGGTGCTCCAGTTTCCTCCCACAGTCCAAAAGACGTGCTGGTTAGGGTGCATTGGCCATGCTAAATTCTCCCTCAGTGTACCCGAACAGGCCCCGGAGTGTGGCGACTAGGGGATTTTCACAGTAACTTCATTGCAGTGTTAATGTAAACCTACTTCTGACACTAATAAATAAACTTAATACCATGGTTTTATTGGTCTGGTTGTTTTTTTCTCTATTGCCCTGGCAACCTAGGAATAAATGGTACCATTACTTTTATTGCACCAGGCCCAGTCACTTTCTCATCTGTGTTTGGACAGAATTTGGATTTGTAATTCATGTAAATGTATTGATGAATATTAATATGCCCATTCTCCAGCCTGTCTGATTATTTTATTTCACACATCATATACGCAAATGAATTAGCGCTGTGAAGCCTGTGCCCTGCAGCGATGTGTATCAACCACAGTTTGTTTCTTTTCTGCTACCAGATTCCTGTCCTGTTTGCACCAGTCTTGAGAAATCTTATCAGAAAGAAACAGAATCCCAACAGTCCAGATGGAGGCCATTCGGCCCATCAAGTCTGCACCAACGTTCCAACAGAGCATCTTACTCAGGCCCTATCCCCCGAACTCCCAGCATTTACCCAACAAATCCCCTAAACTACACATCTTTGTACACTAAGGAGAAATTTACCATGCCCAATCCAGCTAACCTGCGCACCACTGGACCGTGGGAGGAAACCGGAGCACCCGGAGGAAACCCATGCAGACCTGGGGAGAACGTGCAAACTGCACACAGACAGTCACCCAAGCCGGGAATCGAATCCGGGTCCCTGGCGCTGAGAGGCAGCAGTGCTAGCAACTGTGCCGCCGTGCCGCCCTCTTCATATCCAGTTTCTCTTGCATCTCATTGATTTTGACTTGTGGGACTCTGTTAGGACACCCCATAAACTCAAATCTGTCAGCAACAATGGCTGGAATTCTCCGATCTCACCCGCAGCTGGAATTACCCGGTCCCGCTGCTGTGAACAGAGATTTGGCTGAGCGCCAAATTCCCACTGGCAGGAGTACCAGGGTTTGCAAGACCGGAGAAGTCCGGTCCATATCTTTATAATGTATTAAATATTCCCGAAGTAAAAGAATGGCTGTGCGGAGCCTGCACGTTCTCCCCGTGCCTGCGTGGGTTTCCTCCGGGTGCTCCAGTTTCCTCCCACACTCCAAAGATGTGCAGGTTGGGTGGATTGACCGTGCTAAATTGCTCCTTAGTGTCCCAGGATGTGTAGGTTAGATGGATTAGCCACTGTAAATGTGTGGGGTTACGGGGATAGGGTGAGGGAGAGGGGCTGGTTAAGATACTCTGTCAGAGAGTCAGTGAAGACTCGATGGGCTGAATGGTCTCCTTCTGCACTGTAAGGATTTTATGATACTATGATTACACCCGGGTTCTTGGTGTTGTGAGCCAGCAATGCCACCCACTGTGCCAGCGTGCCATCCACTAAAGAACGCATACTGAACTAATACTGTTGCTAAATTCTGTCATCCCTAAATTTGACATTATAATGTTGAAAGATTTAAAGTTCTAACTGTTTATGTCTGGTTTGATTGTCAGATTAATGCTGTTCGACCTCATTTTTCAAAACAACCTCATTTATTAATCATGAGATCAGCATCAGAATAGTCCTCATAATAGCCAATGAATCATGATATCATTGGATGGGATATTTTATATATACTATATTAAGATAGAGGGTGAGGGATCTTATCACTTTGTCAATCAAGTATAGAAATATTATATATTATTAACTGATTATATTACTGATACAAATTATCAAGTAACATTCGAACCACACAAGTGCTAGGCAATGGCCGTTTCTCACACGAGAGAATCTAACAATCATCCCTTGACGAAGGGATTATCGTTGCTGAATTCCCCACTATCAAAATCCCTGGGATTACAATTGACCTGAAACTAAACTGGACTAGCCATATAAATACTGTGGCTGCAAGTCAGAGGTTAGGAATACTGTGGCAAGTAACTCACTTCCTGACTCTCCAAAGCCTGTGCACCATCTACAAGGTACAAGTCAGGAGTGTGATGGAATACCCGCTACTTGCCTGGCAGCTCCAACAGCACTCATGAAGCTTGACACCATCCAGGACAAAGCAGCCCGCTTGATTGGCACCACATCCACAAACATTCATTCTCTCCATCAACAAACAGTAGCAGCCTTGTGTACCATCTACAAGATTCACTACAGGAACTCACAAAGGTTCCTTAGACAGCTCCTTCCAAATCCACGGCCACTACGTCTAGAAGGACAAGGGCAGCAGGTACATGGGGACACCACCACCTAGACGTTCCCCTCCAAGCCGCTCACCCTGACTTGGGAATGTATCTCCATTCCTTCACCGTCACTGGACAGTCAAGATCCTGGAAATTTGCACTCCTCCCCCCAACAGCACTGTGGCTTCACCTCAAAGACTGCAACGGTTCAAGTGATAGAATCATAGGCGAGATTTTCTGGTCATGCTCATCCCAAGATGGGAAAATCCTGCCCGAGATCAACAAACCTTCACAAGGTCCGCCCCCACCCATTACGATGCCAGCAGGCGGGACAGGAAGATTCTGTCCGTAGAATCCCTACAGTGCAGAAGGAGAGTATTTGATCCATCGAAGCTGCAGCTATAACAATCCCACCCAGGTCCTATCCCTGTAACCCCACATATTTACCCTCCTGACACTAAGGGGCAATTTAGCATGGCCAATCCACCTACCCCAGACATCTTTGGATTATGGGAGGAAACCGGAGCACCCAGAGGAAACCCAGGCAGACACGGGAAGAATGTGCAAACTCCACACAGACAGTGACCCAAGGCTGGAATCGAACCCGGGTGAGGCAGCAGTGCTAACCACTGTGCCAGCATCAGCCAGAGGCGGTGCAAGGGAGCAGTCAGTATTCTGAAAACCTTCTGGCCTCCCAATGACTCGGAATACTCCCTTCGAGCTGTGATCAGGAAAAATCACCCAGCCATTTTTCGTACCGAGGTTTAATTTTCAAGCTTTCTGAGACGGTGCTGAGAGAAGGAAGCTGCACAGACTTGTACATTTTGTTGACACATCAAAGTTTGAGTAAAGACAATTGAGGACAATGACCACACACAGCCGGCGTTTTGAATTATCGCCGAGATACACAAACGGCTGTGTAATCTCTCAGTTGAAACATATTTAGCATTGAGAGTCAGCCTATTCTGGGCCCAAAGTGAGTGGGAGCAAAAATAAGGAGGCAAAAAAAGTCTGCATATCAGCACAGATCAGAATAGTCTGGAGAATGGACTAAGAAAGGTGTGAGCATTCCTATCACTCTTAAACCACTCTTTACTTAGAATGAGGGGAGCATTGCCTCCCCTTTCTCCAGTGACATACATATCTAACAGGTCGTTAGGAAAAATGTTTTTTTATCAATGTTCATTCCTCCCCTCTTCTGAATGCATTAACTCTTGGTTGGGGTACATTAACCCAGCCTCTCGTCACCTTCTTTAAAAACTATTTTTAAAATTCATTCTTGGGACATGGGCGCCGCTGAGTATGCCAGCCTTTAATGCCCATCCCCAGCTTGGATGGACAGCACGGTGGCACAGTGGTTCGCACTGCTGCCTCACAGCGCCAGGGACCTGGGTTCGATTCCCGGCTTGGGTCACTGTCTGTGTGGAGTTTGCACGGTCTCCCCGTGTCCGCCTGGGTTTCCTCCGGGTGCTCCGGTTTCCTCCCACAGTCCGAAAGACGTGCTGGTTAGGTGCATTGACCACGCTAAATTCTCCCTCGGTGTACCCGAACAGACGGCGGAGTGTGGCGACTGGGGGATTTTCATAGTAACTTCATTGCAGTGTTAATGTGAGCCTACTTGTGACTAAGAAATAAACTTTAACTTAGTTGCCCTTGAGAAGGTGGTGGTGAGCTGCTTTCTTGAATCTCTGCAGTCCATGTCCTATGGGTTGACCCACAATGCCCTTAGGGAGGGAATTCCAGGATTTTGACCCAGCGACTGCGAAGGAATGACGATATATTTCCAAGGCAGAATGGTGAGTAGCTTGGCGGGGAACTTGCAGGTGGTGGTGTTCCCATTTATCTGCTGGCCTTGTCCTTCTAGGTGGGTCGTGGGTTTGGAAGGTGCTGTCTAAGGATCTTTGGTGAATTACTGCATTGTATCTTGTAGGTGTTACACACCGCTGCTACTGAGCGTCGGTGGTGGAAGGAGTGGATGTTTGTAGATGTGGTGCCAATCAAACAGGCTGCTTTGTCTTGGATGGTGTTGAGCTTCTTGAGTGTTGTTGGGGCTGCACCCATCCAGACAAGTGGGGAGTATTCCATCACACTCCTGCCTTGTAGATGGTGGACAGGCTTTGGAGAGTCAGGAGGTGAGTTATTTGCCGCAGTATTCCTAGCCTCTGACCTGCTCTCGTAGCCACTGTGTTTATGTGGTGAGTCCAGTTGAGTTTCTGGTCAATGGTAACCCCAAGGATGTTGACAGTGGGGATTCAGTGATGGTTACACCATTGAATGTCAAGGGGCGGTGGTTAGAGTGTCTCTTATTGGTGATGGTCATTGCCTGGCATTTGTGTGGTGAGAATGTTTATTTGCCACTTGTCAGCCCAAACCTGGATATTGTCCAGATCTTGAACATGGACTGCTTCAGTATCTGAGGAGTTGAGAATGATGCTGAAAATTGTGCAATCATCGGCAAACATCCCCACTTCTGACCTCATAATGGAGGGAAGGTCATTGATGAAGCAGCTGGAGATGGTTGGGCCCAGGACACCACCCTGAGGGACTCCTGCAGAGATGTCCTGAAGCTGAGATGACTGACCCTCCACAACCATCTTCCTATGTACCAGGTGTGACTGCAACCAGCGGAGAGTTTGCTGCATGATACCTATCGATTCCAGTTTTGCTAGGGCTCCTTGATGCCACACTCAGTCAAACGCGGCCTTGGTGTCAAGGGCTGTCACTCTCACCTCTGGAATTCAGCTCTTTTGTCCATGTTTGGACCTCTGTGCTGAACTTTGATTATCAGTGCGAGATGGGGGTATGAAAGACAGTCGGGCTTCAACCAGCCACACACACGCACCTCAAACAAATCTCTGCAGCATGTGCTAGAAGAACAGCCACGTGTTTCTTGCCAGCGGGACATGGCACGTTGTTCGCTAGCGGTGGGATTCTCTGGTCCTGTTGCTGCCAATGGGAATTCCCATTGACATCACCTCATGCCAGGATATCTGTGGGCAGGCGTGTGCTGCTGGAGGGACCAGAGAATCCCACCAGCGTGAACTGCCAAAGAATTCTGGCCATTGTATTTCTAGGCTTTTAAAAATCAAAGCTGTCTATGGAAATTGAATTTTTCCATTTAGTGTCATCACTTTATCCCAAGTCATAATCAAACACAGGCTGATAAAGAAAAACCACAGCTGTAGACCACCTCTCACATTTCGAAGACATTCCAAGTGCATCATAACTTTGTTGGCGCCCAGTTCTGGGGATCAAGGAATTGTGTGCCCCAAAAGGAAGGCGGGACACCGACCTGAAATTGGGCTTCCAGCTGGATTAATACTAATCCGGCTCACTGCCAGTGTCCATTGCTCCCTCCATGTTCGATAGAATATCAGGCAGGGTTGGGGTTTGGGCATGGGGACGGATAGCGACTGGGTGCTATAGAGCTGGGGGGGGATCCACTCCTTGCTCCCCCTGGTCTGTGCTTCTGTTGTAAAAGCTAATCGCCGATGGGCTGCCATCAACGAGAAGCTTTCCATCCCACATGCACTAGACCAGAAATGGAAGGCCTGGATTTACATTCAATATTTTAATGAACAGTAAATGATGGGCAGTGGAGCTTGCTGATGTGCAGAGTGGGTAGGTGGTGGGTTGGGGGGAGGCTTCAAGGGAAGGACAAAACCCGTCACCTGTCGGAGGATCCAGCCTAAAATGTAGAAACTCTCAATCATAGGCATGAAGGGGCGATTCTCCCAAAAAGGTTCTGAGTGCTGAATTTGCAGGAAAACTGGTGTAAATCACCATTGTTTTTTCAGTGAGAGTTCAGACTCGAATCCCCCACACTCTGTGCAATGCAGAGGCCACAATCGGGAATATCATTAAAAGCTCGGGGGGTGGGGCCTATTCCCTCCAGAGGCTGACAGTTCCAGAACTCCGTGCATGCGCAGTGGCCCCCAACTGTCAGCCTGCTCTTTGCTGGCCAGCTCGATCACGGGCCAGCCCAGGACACTTACAGTGCTGCTGCCGCCCCCGCCCCCCCCCCCAGCCCGCCTTGATTGCTGGCCTCCCTCCAGTCCTGACCGGATCCCGAGTGGCAGTGGGACCCTCCGCCCCCACTGATCACCCCTAAGCCCCGTCCCCTAGGCCCGCCTCTTAGGCCACACCCCCTTGGCACTGCCCAATGGGCAATGCCAAGGTACCCCCTGGACAGTGCTGAGGGCACAGGCTGGCATTGCCAGGGTGGCCATGTCCAGGGGGCACCCCCCCCCCCCCAACCACTTGACCGCCCCTCTTCACTCCAGCAGGGTCTCACGCTAGTTCTCCAGAAGTGGGAAGCTAGTCTGAACCCCACCGGAGTGAAATTGTACTGACGGGGTGGGAGATGTTAGGGGGCCCGGAGACTTCAGTCCTGGGCCCAATAATCGCATTAAAATAAGATTAAAAACAGATTAAAATGATTTACCTGTTGTTCCCGCCAGTTTCCAGCGTGGTCCCGACCTCGGAGATGCGCGCGTGTCAGGAACGCATGCGCGAATCCCATAGTTCGGCCCACACGCAATTCTTCCGACCCGCCGTGCTAAAAGGTTAGCGCCTCGGGATGAAAGGATCACCCTCGAAAACTGCGCCATGGAGTCTGCAAATGGTAGCAATTCGCAACCCTACGAATGAAAGTTAACTATTTTGCCTTTTGATTAATACCATTAAGTGCCATGCATGGAGCATTTCAGTGTTTTGTCGCTTGGCAGGCTGTACCATCACAGAGTACCATTAAATATATTTTAGAGATTGCCGTCACAATATCTGAACTAAAGCAAAGTTCAACTATTGTATTGGGTAGAAAGTTTCCGCACCGTTTTTGACCACATGAAAAGAACACCAGCAGAACTCCCGACAATGTGATTAAAGTCATTGACCCAGTTCACTTGCCGGCCCTTCATTCGCGTCAGTGACAAATGGTTGTTGAGAGCTCTGAAGAATGTGAGGGGAACTGTTTAACAATGGACAATAAATCAAATTTACACTGAATATCACAATGGACCTGTCTCTGCTGCCTCAAATGTTTCCAGTGTGTTACTAACGCCATTATGCTCTCCGTTTGCTGGCATTCGGCTGATCTTGCTTACACCAGCAAAGCAGTGTCGTTCCATTTGATTCGGGGTCACTCAGATGTGCTTTGGATTCTGAGGCTTGCCACGCTGCTTAGCTTCGAGCTCAACTCCTGGAAGTGAGTGGTGTAACACAGCATTGGACACTCATTCACAAAGCCTGACTTCAGCTTCGAGTTGAACAACAGGAGGGCCCTGCCTGCGCCAAGCTTTTTTATTCATTCATGGGACATGGGCGTCGCTGGCTGGGCCAGCATTTATTGCCCATCCCTAGTTGCCCTTGAACTGAGTGGCTTGCTGGGCTATTTCAGAGGGCAGTTGAGAGTCAACCACATTGCTGTGGCTCTGGAATCACATGTAGGCCAGACCAGGTAAGGACGGCAGATTTCCTTCCCGAAAGGACATTAGTGATCCAGATGGGTTTTTCCCCCAACAATCGACAATGGTTTCATGGTCATCGGTAGATTCTTAATTCCAGATATTTTTTATTGAATTCAAATTCCACCAGCTGCCATGGTGGGATTCGAACCTAGATTAATACTCTAGCGATAATACCACTGGGACATTGCCTCCCCTTGTTAGGTGAGGCTGCTCACTCTTGGGTCGGGACAGAGAATGGCTCATTCTATCCTACCCTGTCCTGGCCATTCCCTGCTAGTTGGTGGGGTCACTCATAGTTTCAGAACTTCTCACTCAAAGGAAAGGCCTGACCTCGGATGACAGAGGCAGATGATGAGAATGCAGTGCACATTAATGCCCAGATTCACAGGACGGTAATGTCAACTCTGCTCTGCAAACTCTTAGAAGGTAGGGTTTGGTACAGATTAACAGTAGGTCGTAATGTTACTCTGAGGCTGTGATGCCCCAAAACATGGCACATCACAAAGAATGGGCACAAAGATTAAGGACAATTATAATCATCCGTAGTATGTGGAGATATGTTTATTTTTAAACAATAAAATGCCGGAAAACAACTTATTTCTTTCAACCACGAAATAATGAACCTGCACCCAAACAATGTCTTTTCTGCTCTGTTCCCAGTGTACAAACTATAACACTGAAAAAGAGTGAGAGATCAACTGTGGTGACTATCTCAGCAAGGGTTTTACTCAGGTTTTTATACCAGGTTTAAATTTGTGCCAGTTTATCATTGTCACCAGATACCAGACTTCCAAAGTAATTGTTCTACTCTGAACTCAGTGGGAGTAGGAGACTCCCCAGAAGGACAGCAGGAACACTGAAGGGATGTCCTGAAGGCATCCTGGGAGGCCCTGGCTTGTGACCAACCAAATCTGAGAAGGTTTATTTGGGAAATTATTGAGCATGTTGAGGGACTTAGAGTCATAGAGGTTTACAGCATGGAAACAGGCCCTTTGGCCCAACTTGTCCATGCCGCCCTTTTTTTTAAACTCCTAAGCATTTGGCCCATATCCCTCTATACCCATCTTACCCATGTAACTATCTAAATGCTTTTAAAAGACAAAATTATACCCACCTCTACTACTGCCGCTGGCAGCTTGTTCCAGACACTCACCATCCTCTGTGAAGAAATTGCTCCTCTGGACACTTTTGTATCTTTCCCCTCTCACCTTAAACCTATGCCCTCTAGTTTTAGACTCCCCTACCTTTGGGAAAAGATATTGACTATCTAGCTGATCTATGCCCCTCATTATTTTATAGACCTCTATAAGATCACTCCTCAGCCTTCTACACTCCAGAGAAAAAAGTTCCAATCTATCCAAACACCCCTTATAACTCAAACCATCAAGTCCCGGTAGCATCCTAGTAAATCTTTTCTGCACTCTTTCTAGTTTAATAATATCCTTTCTATAATAGGATGATTAGAATTGCACACAGTATTCCAAGTGTGGTCTTACCAATGTCTTGTACAACGTCAACAAGATGTCCCAACTCCTGTATTCAATGTTCTGACCGATGAAACTAAGCATGCCAAATGCCTTCTTCACCACTCTGTCCATCTGTGACTCCACTTTCAAGGAGCTATGAACATGTACCCCTAGATCTCTTTGTTCTGTAACTCTCCCCAACACCCTACCATTAACTGAATAAGTCTTGCCCTGTTTAATCTACCAAAATGCATCACCTCGCATTTGTCTAAACTAAACTCCATCTGTCATTTGTCAGCCCACTGGCCCAATTGATCAAGATCCCATTGCAATCGGAGATCATTTTCTTCACTGTCCACTATGCCAGCAATCTTGGTGTCATCTGCAAACATACTAACCATGCCTCCTATATTCTCATCCAAATCATTAATATAAATGACAAATAACAATGGACCCAGAACTGATCCCTGAGGCACACCGCTGGTCACAGGCCTCCAGTTTGAAAAACAACCCTCTACAACCACCCTCTGGCTTCTGTCAAGCCAATTTTGTATCCATTTAGATACCTCACCCTGAATCCCATGAGATTTAACCTTATGCAACAACCTACCATGCGGTACCTTGTCAAAGGCCTTGCTAAAGTCCATGTAGACAACATCAACTGCACTGCCCTCATCTACCTTCATTGGACTTCATTCATAAATCAAATCAAATCAAAGAAAAACATGCAGGGGAGAAGTCAAGACTCTGAGAGAGTGTGCAAACCTCTGAGCCTTAACATAGAACATACATAGAAAAGTACAGCACAGGAAAAGGCCGTTTGGCCTACAATGTTGTGCCGAACATGATGCCAAATTAAACTAATCCCTTCTGCCTGCCCTTGGTCCATATCCCTCTATTCCTTGCATACTAATGTGCTTATCTAAAAGTCTCTTAAACACCCCTATTGTATCTGCCTCCACCACCACCCCTGGCAATACATTCCAGACACCTACCACTCTCTGTGTAAAACACTTGCCCCTCACATCTCCTTCAAACTTTTCCCCTCTCACCTTAAGTGCATGTCGCCTAGTATTAGACATCTCTGCCCAACCCTTCCAGCACCACCTGCCCCATGTGTGGCAGGGTCTGCCACTCGCGCATTGGACTTATTAGCCATCTCTGAACCCATTGAACTGGAGGGGAAGCAAATCATCCGCCATCCCATGGGATTGCTTAAGAAGAAAGTGTTGAGTCTCTTAATCAAGATTTAATTGTGCTTCCAATTCATTCCAATAGTAGGGGAGGCCCAATCCAGAGTTACCAAACTGAAGTGTTTGTGCCTATTAGCAACAGATGAATGGAATCAATAGTTTACAAGCTTCACTGATCCTGTGAAAAACAAACTGTCTAGTGTTAATCCTGACACTATTGCTAACTGCTGCGATTGTTACAAATCAGGAGAAGTTCTTACAGCTTTCCTGTTTGATTAACACGGAGCAGGTCAAGAAACATAGATGAAGGGTCAATTCTGTGAATCACACTTTTGGGGTGGCAAGGTGACACAGTGGTTAGCACTGCTGCCTCACAGCACCAGGGAGCTGGTTCGATTCCCGGCTTGGGTCACTGTCTGTGTGGAGTTTGCACGTTCTCCCCACGTCTGCGTGGATTTTCTCCGGGTGCTCCGGTTTCCTCCCACAGTCTGAAAGACGTGCTGGTTAGGTGCATTGACCCGAACAGGCACCGGAGTGTGGTGACTATGGGAATTTCACAGTAACTTCATTGCGGTGTTAATGTACACCTTTCTTGTGACACCAATAAACTTTCAAAAAAAACTTTGCTACCATCGAAACCTTTAGTTTGCTATTATAACAGCCAACTGCATCTTGAATGACTTCCACAGTTTTTGCCTTCGCCACCTTGGAGGCCAGTCCTGGTAGAAATGATGCTCTGGGGATCGTTTGAACTTTGGATGGTGTGGAATGAACTGCCCATGATGGGCCCAGTCCTTCAATGAAAAAGAAAGGACAGGCTTACTGTCTGTCCAATGCAACCACTTTATCGAGCAAAGTGAACATGACACTCCTCTGTGTGAGGAAGCTGTCCATGGCTTGATCATGGATTCAGGGTGGAATCCATGCTGGTGGATTCAATGGAGTTCCACCCTTTTTTTGTAGACCACTAGAGGTACAGAACAAGGGCGAATTGCTCAGCACTCTGATTACCAAAGTCAGATGAATTGCCACAAGATGTGAATAATTAAAATGTTAAACTTGGTGTGATTGGTGTAAAATTCAAAAGCAGGACAAGGTTAACACAGCCAGCTTTCTCAAACCAGACACAGCATGAAATAAAGGAGGGTGTTGTCACTGGAGAGTGAGCACTGTGTTGTGCTGGGCGGTGTAGCCATTGGGCACCCAGCCCCTTTAGATGAAATCTACCACTGCAGGACACAACTTGCTAAGAAAATTATGGATTACAGAACAGCACAGTGACACAGTGATTAGCGCTGCTGCCTCACAGCGCCAGGGACCTGGGTTCAATTGCAGCCTCAGGTCACTGTCTGTATGGGGTTTGCATGTTCTCCCCGTGTCCGCGTGGGGTTCTTCTGGGTGCTCCAGTTTCGTCCCACAGTCCAGAGATGTACAGATTAGGTGGATTGGTCATGTTAAATTGCACCTAAGTGTAGGTTTGGGAGAGTAGCGGGGTAATTGCGTGGGGTTATGGGGCAGTTGACCTGGGTACGGTGCTCTGTCGGAGAGTTGATGGAGACTTGATGGGCCAAATGGCCTCCTTCTGCACTGTAGGGATTCTATGATTGAGGGGGAGAAATTCTTTTCAAGGGGCAAAACTGGAGTGAAGTATGTACACTGTCAGGGCATAGCTGAGGTTGGAACCAGTAACTATAACAGAGGTAGAAAAGGCAAAAGGGAGATAAATAGTTTTAGATCAATCAGATTGAAGTTGGGAGACCATCACTTACTAGCTGGGCCTCACAATGCAAATCAGAGAGTTCTTCTGCTCATTGATTGCAATGGAGAAAAAATCCTGATAAATTATCTCTCAATTTTCCGTTCTGTAGCCATAAGAAGCCTTGCAAATCTTGTCCTCTTAAATATAAAGAAGTTACACTTGTGAACAGATCTAATTGATGTGAAAAATAAAGTCAGGTACTCAGCTGCGAATAAAAGACAATTGATGCAAGATATGGATCCGAAGTTCTTGGTGGCACAATGAATGGCCTTAGATGTTTGAAATGGCCCTCGCAGTGTACAGTACATACACACAGCTGTGACGCAAGTCAGGCCAGGCACCATATTGGTCACAACATGAGCATATATGCAGTGAGTGCCTACCAGAAGTGTGCCAGGCCAGGCGATGGCCTAATGGTATTGTCGCTAGACTATTAATCCAGAACTTCAGCTAGTGTTCTGGGGACCCGGGTTCGAATCCCTCCACCGCAGCTGGTGGAATTTGAATTCAATAAAAAAAATCTGGAATTAAGAATCTACTGATGACCAGGAAACTATTGTTGGAAAAACCCATCTGGTTCACTGATGTCCTTCAGGGAGAGAAATCTGCCGTCCTTAACTGGTCTGGCCTCCATGTGACTCCAGAGTCACGGCAATGTGGTTGTCTCTCAACTGCCCTTTGTAATGGCCCAGCAAACCATTCGGTTCAAGGGCAACTAGGGATGGGCAATAAATGCTGGCCAGCCAGAAACGTCCATGTCCCACAAATCAATAAAAGAAAACATCATGACATCACTTAGAGAGTGATATTGAATTGATGCCACGCTGCTATTATGGAGCTCAATGCTCCAGCTATCAGCCTCTCTTAACCTCACATGGATGAACACAGGTTCCACAGAAGGGAGGATTCCTCCAACACCATTATTTAAAGGGACCATCACCTATTTTAGTTCATTTGCTGTTTGCATGATGGCATTGATCCAATGGCATTTTATTCAAGAAACATGTTAGCGGCCTGAATTACCACATAACTCATCTATAGACTAAGTAAACAGATTAAAAACATGCAAGCATGAAACCATCATTTCAAAACAAAAATAGACAAACAAATTTAGCAGCTAACAAGGAGCTGGTGGGCTGGATCTCAAAAGAAGGGTAATGATTGTTAAAGTAAAACTATTTTACCATTACTAACTCACACACCATTTCTATATTACAGGGACTGAAGTAGACACAAGTTTGATTTTTTCTTTGTCTTTGATATGATTCTACAAATGTTTGGTGCTTATTAGAATTCCTTACAGTCGTTAAAGTCTGCATGGTGTGGTGCAGCAGATACTGAAAAACGACCTCAAGGCCTCTGCACAACCCATGAGCTCACAGATATGGGTGCATTAGTTGGCATTCCCTTTAGAATATAACATGGCAGAGAGAATGGGCAGATGCAAAATGAAGGAGGTAGTCATCGACTTCAGGAAGCCTAGTGGAGGGCATGTCCCTGTCTACATCAATGGGGATGAAGTAGAAATGGTTGAGTAACCTTCATGTTTTTAGGTGTCCAGATCACCAACAACCTGTTCTGGTCCCCCCATGTCGACACTATAGTTAGAAAAGCCCACCACTGCTTCTACTTTCTCAGAAATCTAAGGAAATTTGGCATGTCCGCTACGACTCTCACCAACTTTTACAGATGTACCATAGAAAGCATTCTTTCTGGTTGTATCACAGCTTGGTATGGCTCCTGCTCTGCCCAAGACCGCAAGGAACTACAAAACGTCGTGAATGTAGCCCAATCCATCATGCAAACCAGCTTCCCATCCATTGACACTTCCCGCTGCCTCGGCAAAGCAGCCAGCATAATTAAGGACCCCACGCACCCCGGACATTCTCTCTTCCACCTTCCTCCGTCGGAGAAAAAGATACAAAAGTCCGAGGTCACGTACCAACCGACTCAAGAACAACTTCTTCCCTGCTGCCATCAGACTTTTGAATGGACCTACCTCACACTAAGTTGATCTTTCTCTACACCCTAGCTATGACTGTAACACTGCATTCTGCACTCTCTCCTTTCCTTCTCTATGAACGGTACACTTTGTCCGTGTAACATGCAAGTAACAATACATTTCACTGTATACTAATACATGTGACAATAATAAATCAAATCAAAAGGTGATAGAGCAGGACAAGCTGCTAGAACAGGGAGAAGGGCTTTCAGCAGGAGATTATATCTACCCAAGATGTTCAGGGAGCAATTCTCCAATCAGAGCCTCTGCAAGAAGCAATCAAAGAAACCCTACAGTGCAGAAGATGCCATTTGACCCATCGAGTCTGCACTGACTCTCTGACTGGGTATTTTACCCAGGCCCACCAGATCCCTGTAACCCCTAGCTCAACATGGCTAATCCACCTAACCTACACATCTTTGCACACTAAGTGGCAATTTAGCATGGCCAGTCCACCGAACCCGCACATCTTTGGAGCATGGAAGGAAACCAGAGCACCCAGAGAAAACCCAAACAAACACGGGGAGGATATGTAAACTCCACACAGACAGTCACCCAAGGTTGGAATCGAACCCGGCCCCTGGAGCTGTGAGGCAGCAGTGCTAACCACTGTGCCACCATGCTGCCCAATGTATGAGACATCTGCATGTCAGTAAGAACATTCTCCCTGAAATCTGCTGTAGCCACCATTGCCACTTTGGAGCAGGGCAAGGACTGCATTGTCAGTGGCTGTGAGTGTGGCCGTGATGATGGACTTTACTGTATCTGGAATAGTAAGTAGTCTCACAACACCAGGTTAAAGTCCAACAGGTTTATTTGGTAGCACGAGCTTTCGGAGCACTGCTCCTTCATCAGGTGACTCACCTGATGAGGGGGCAACACTCCGAAAGCTCGTGCTACCAAATAAACCTGTTGGGCTTTAACCTGGTGTTGTGAGACTACTTACCGTGCCCACCCCAGTCCAACGCCGGCAACTCCACATCATCGTATCTGGAATCCTTCAGGCTGGAGCTGAAGATCTTTGCAACATCTCACAGTTTGCCGAGTGCTGTTGAATTAGAAAGGTCACTAACGCTCTCCATTGAAAGAGAACTGATTACATTTAATCCCCCCATTACAGGGAATAGCAAGCGGAGTGATCACATGTCTTTGTGAGGATTGCGGGCTTCCCCATGACACAGGGTGCTAATAAATCACTGCTGAAACACCGGTTTCGAAACAGGATCAGTCGCTTAGATGTTTTACAGCAGGAAGCAGGGTCCCAGTTTCAACAGGAATCCCACTTGGGAAATATTTCAGATACATCACAAAGTAAAATATGATGAATGAACATATTGTGCTTTCACCTCTGGTATCTGCAGCTGAATCAGTGCGCAGGAAAGGGATGAATGTCCCTGTGAGCTGCAGGCTGTATGATGTCCTTACATGAAATGGAGTCATCTTTCTCCACATTTACAGTGAGTTGTGAAGGAAAAGCACCCGTGACATGTCAGTCACAGTCAGAGAATCATATAGAGTCATAGAGTCATAGAGATTTACAGCATGGAAACAGGCCCATCGGCCCAACTTGTCCATGCCGCCCTTTTTTTTTAAAACCCCGAAGCTAATCCCAATTGCCCGCATTTGGTCCATATCCCTCTATACCCACCTTACCCATGTAACTATCTAAATGCTTTTTAAAAGACAAAATTGTACCCGCCTCTACTACTACCTCTGGCAGCTTGTTCCAGACACTCACCACCCTCTGTGTGAAAAAATTGCCCCTCTGGACACTTTTGTATCTCTCCCCTCTCACCTTAAACCTATGCCTTCTAGTTTTAGACTCCTCTACCTTTGGGAAAAGATATTAACTATGTAGCTGATCTGTGCCCCTCATTATTTTATAGACTTCTATAAGGTCACCCCTCAGCCTCCTACGCTCCAGAGAAAAAAGTCCCAGTCTATCCAGCCTCTCCTTACAACTCAAACCATCAAATCCCGGTAGCATCCTAGTAAATCTTTTCTGCACTCTTTCTAGTTTATGACAAAAAGAAATGTCATCAGACATAATCTTCTGAGGCTTTGTGTAAGTCACATTGTTGAAGAGGAAGTGTTTTATTCTACAAATTCATCCTGCTTGATTCTGACACTGGAAGCAAAAGATGGAAAATTGTTCCAATTCCTAGAGTGTGACCCCTTACTCTGAGCAAGAACAAAAATCATCGATTGTGTTCGCAGTGTTAAGATCTGATCAATGAACAACAGGTACGTTCCTCCTGAAGAGGAAACCGTGACCAAAATGTCATTCATAGAACCCATGATGTGGAGACGCTGGCGTTGGACTGGGGTGGGCACAACAAGTAGTCTCACAACACCGGGTTGAAGTCCAACAGGCTTAACTGGAATCAAGAGCTTTCGGAGCGCTGCTCCTTCATCGTGTGTGTGACGAGTTGGGTTCACAAACCCAGCCTGTATAGACAGAGACACAATTGCAAGATAATGGGTAAGCGTTCGGGTAAGCGTTCTCCAAGGTGGCCTTCAAGACACACGACAACGCAGAGTTGCCGAACAGAAACTGATAGCCAAGTTCCGCACGCATGAGGACGGCCTCAACCGGCATCCTGGGTTCATGTCACACTCTGTGTAACCCCCAACATTTGGCCTGGGCTTGCAACGAGGGGTCCTGACTTGAGACAATTCGCACTTCTTTAACCTGTGATTATCCCTCTCTCCACTCGCACTGTCTGTGCCTGTAAAGACTTGATTACCTGTAAAGACTCGCATTCCAAATATTATCTTGCAATTGTGTCTTTCTCTATACAGGCCGGGTTTGTGAACCCAACTCTCCACTCACCTGATGAAGGAGCAGCGCAACAAAAGCTCGTGATTCCAAATAAACTTGTTGGACTTTAACCTGGTGTTGTGAGACTTCTTACTGTATCGTAGAACGCAGTGCAAGTTACAATAAATATTTAGTTAACGAATTCCAGCTGAGAAACACCTCAAACTTCACAAGCAGTACAACACTGTTTCGGAACACCACCACCTGCAAGTTTCCCTTTGAGCCACGCACCATCCTGACTTGGGAATATATTGCCATTCCTTCACTGTCACTGGGTCAAAATCCTGGAACTCCCTCCCTAACAGCACTGTGGGTGTATCTGGACTGCAGCAGTTCAAGAAGGCAGCTCACCACCATTTTTTCAAGGGAATTAGGGATGGGCAATGAATGCTGGCCTAGGCAACGAAGCTAACAAAGAACAAAGAACAATACAGCACAGGAACAGGCCCTTCGGCCCTCCAAGCCCGTGCCGCTCCCTGGTCCAAACTAGACCATTCTTTTGTATCCCTCCATTCCCACTCCATTCAAATGGCTATCTAGATAAGTCTTAAACGTTCCCAGTGTGTCCGCCTCCACCACCTTGCCTGGCAGCGCATTCCAGGCCCCCACCACCCTCTGTGTAAAATATGTCCTTCTGATATCTGTGTTAAACCTCCCCCCCTCACCTTGAACCTATGACCCCTCGTGAACGTCACCACCGACCTGGGGAAAAGCTTCCCACCGTTCACCCTATCTATGCCTTTCATAATTTTATACACCTCTATTAAGTCTCCCCTCATCCTCCGTCTTTCCAGGGAGAACAACCCCAGTTTACCCAATCTCTCCTCATAACTAAGCCCCTCCATACCAGGCAACACCCTGGTAAACCTCCTCTGTACTCTCTCCAAAGCCTCCACGTCTTTCTGGTAGTGTGGCGACCAGAACTGGACGCAGTATTCCATCCCTTAACATCCCTTAAATTAATTTTTTAAAAGCCTATTGGCTTCAAGTTATTTAGAGAAAACATTATCCATTGGCAGCTTCTTAGCAGGCCCCAGTGGTGGCACAGTGGTTAGCACTGCTGCCTCACAGCGTCAGGGACCCGGGTTCGATTCCCGGCTTGGGTCACTGTCTGTGCGGAGTTTGCATGTTCTCCCTGTGTCTGCGTGGATTTCCTCCGGGTGCTCCGGTTTCCTCCCACAGTCCAAAGATGTGCAGGTTAGGTGGATTGGCCATGCTAAATTCACCCTCAGTGTACCCAAACGGGCGCTGGAGTGTGGCGACTGGGGGATTTTCATAATTTCATTGCAGTGTGAATGTAAGCCTACTTGTGACTAATTAGTAAAATTTACTTCACTGATGGTAACCTGTCTTGCAGCTCTGTGAACGGGGCAATGAAGGGTTTACCCACTCAGAGTAGGACTGACCCTTGGTCGTTCTTTGCTAGAGCCTCCCATTTCTCCAAATTTAGATTCAATGACCTAACCAAGATCTCACGACATTTGCCCAGTGAGATTAGATCACAGAGGACTAATCTTAATTAAACTAAGGGTGATGTTATTTTGTACTGAGAATCCTCGACAAAGGTTATTGTTGTCAAGATTGGAAAGGACATTAACCTAGACTAGAAGCAGTGGTTAAAGCTTTGACTACAAGTCATTGTCTGGCATTTCAACTGCACCAGAAAAGCAGGAACTTACTGTGTTTGTGTACGATGATTAAAAAGTATTAGGCCCTCCAAACCACTCAAACCCCCAGTGCAGCTGCATTCCTCATCCCAGGGTTTGACCATGAATTGCTGATGGCTATGTGGTTATTATGAACATTAAACAGAATCTTGTTTTGTTTAATTTGTTGATACCTCCATCTCTAGCTGCCTGAGAATCAATTTATTTTTATGAGGCTGTATAACCTGGAGCCCCGCCCAGCCCAACATGGAATGCCTTGAGAACAGAATGCCTTTGTTGACATCTATGTGGGAGTCCAAACTTCATTTTTGGAGCCATGACCCAGTTCACTCCTCCCCTCACTCCAATACATTTCAAAACAAAATCATTATGGGGAAGTTCCAGAGCAAAGTCAGGTGTTTTCCTATAATATGGGTGGGGGAAACCTTTGTTGCGGCACGATGACGCAGTGGTTAGCGCTGCTGCCTCACAGCGTCAAGGACCCGGGTTCGATTCCAGCCTTGGGTGATTGTGTGGAGTTTGCACGTTCTCCCCGTGTCTGCATGAGTTTCTTCTGCCTGCTCCGGTTTCCTCCCACAGTTCAAAGATGTGTAGGTTAGGTGGATTGACCATGCTAAATTGCCCCTTACTGTCCAAAAATCTGAAGGTTAGGTGGATAGGCTGTGCTAAATTGCCCCTTAGTGTCCAAAGATATGTAGGTTAGGTGGATTGGCCATGCTAAGTTGGCCCTTAGTGTCCAAAGATGCGTAGGTTAGGTGGATTGGCCATGCTAAGTTGGCCCTTAGTGTCCAAAGATGTGTAGGTTAGGTGGATTGACCATGCTAAGTTGGCCCTTAGTGTCCAAAGATGTGCAGGTTAGGTGGATTGACCATGCTAAGTTGGCCCTTAGTGTCCAAAGATGTGCAGGTTAGATGGATTGGCTGTGCTAAATTGCCCCTAAGTGTCCCAAAGATGTGAGGTTAGGTGCATTAGCCATAGTAAATGTGCAGGGTTATGGGGATAGAGCGAGGAGGTGGGCCTGGGTGGGATGTTCTTTTGGAGAATTGGTGCAGACTCGATGGGCCAAGTGGCCTCTTTGTGTACTGTACGGAATCTATGATTCTATGAAAACCAGTGAGGGAATTGCACTAAACTGCTCTTGTACAACTCCTACTGACCGGTGATGGAGCCACAATCGCAGAGGCCTGGGAGTAGGTCAAAATGTTAGACTGAGTAGAACACAAAAAGCATGGATGAGACCTCAAGAGGTAAAGACAAAGAATAAATGGTATGAATATCTGAATGAATTGATTGACCCTAACTCACTTTTTTTAAATGTAGGAAAGGAAAACAACTTTGATTGACAGACTGCATTCTAATCTTTGGGTTAAATGCCACTCCAGAGATGTAAGCACAAACTCCAAGCTGAAACTCCAGTACAATACTGAGGAACACTGTCATGTCTTTTGGGATGAGATGCCCTCTCTGTTGGATATAAAATGACCCTTGACAATATTTGTAGATCAGCAGAGTTATCCCTGGTGTCCTGGCCTGGATTTATCCCTCAAGCAACCTCACTAAGACATGTTATGTGGTCATGACCTCACTGTTATTCATGGTCTCTTCAGGGACCTTGCTGTGCATCTATTGACTTTTACTATTCAACAGTGACCTCATTTCAAAAGTACATAATTGGCTTGAAAGAGCTTTGGGACTGCCTGAGATTGTAAAAAGCACTTTTGAAAGAAATGCAAGCTTTTGTCATAAATTTTAAACTTATAAGTGCCTCCAATTTTCTCTTCATTTTGTGAGGCCTGGTGACTTTGGATTATCTCGGCCAAGTGGCTATCTTTGGTGTTCCAGCCTTAATTATGAGCAGTGCCAGGTTATTCAACAGTGAAGGCCATCACAAAGGAGCCTGGAAGTAACATATGTATCTACACTTACTAACAGGCATCACCGCACAAAACAATTGGGAGTGGGAGCCTCTGACTGATTTTCTCTCCCTCCCACCACCTATCCCTAATCCATGGATGCTAAAGTTAGTGATAGCGCACCCCAGGCTGAGGCACGCTAACAGTACAGACCAGGGTTGGAATCCAAAGTCTTCTAGTCTCTCTGATTTGGTACAGCACTGAGCAATGTCTTCATCCAATAGGCCATGGGAGGAACTACTTGTAATATATATCTATGACATTCAAACAATGAAAATTCAACTAAACTCTCACAGCAAGTAACATTGAATGGTTAACATTAGTTTTAACATATAGGAGCACAGTGGCAGTGGTAGGATGATTCGATTTGATTTGATTTGATTTATTATTGTCACATGTATTAACATATGGTGAAAAGTATTGTTTCTTGCGCGCTATACAGACAAAGCATACTGCACATTGAGAAGGAAACAAGAGAGTGCAGAATGTAGTGTTACAGTCTTAGCTAGGGTGTAGAGAAAGATCAACTTAATGCAAGGTCGGTCCATTCAAAAGTCTGACAGCAGCAGGGAAGAAGCTGTTCTTGAGTCGGGTTGGTACGTGACCTCAGACTTTTGTATCTTTTTCCCGATGGAAGAAGGTGGAAGAGATCATGTCTGGGGTCCTTAATTATGCTGGCTGCTTTTCCGAGGCAGCGGGAAGTGTAGACAGAGTCAATGGATGGGAGGCTGGTTTGCGGGATGGATTGGGCTACATTCACGACCTTTTGTAGTTCCTTGCGGTCTTGGGCAGAGCAGGAGCCATACCAAGCTGTGATACAACCAGAAAGAATGCTTTCTATGGTGCATCTGTAAAAGTTGGCGAGAGTCGTCGCTGACATGCCAAATTTGGCAAATCAGATGGGGATCTGTGTCTGTCAGGTGCCCACAGTGCAGCCACAGAAAGCGCACCTAATGCTCTGGTAATAGCAGATCAATAATAATTTCATCTATTATTTTATAATATTTATTGCAAACATGCCTCTTCATGATGTTATGTATGCTGATTTGGCACTAGATTAAGTAGGTAGTATTTTGTATGATTGTTTACTAAAATGTGCATACCCGAGACTGTACCTTTGTATGGGACACTCAACATAGCTCCGACAAACTCCATGGAAATCAATGTTTGAGAAGGGAATATCTCCCTGTGAAAAGATACAGAAAATCCCAGACTTGATCCTTTCTACACTTTCGTGTTTACTTCTATTACAGTCATTCTGTCTGGTTATCCCCATTAAGGGGATACTTAATTGCCATTCTTTTGTCATGTTTTACAGTCCAAACTGCCCAGAGACATTACAATAATTTGTAACGTTATGAACGGGTTGGGACAATTTCCATTCCTGAGAAGCTACCATTAAATCGCCCTGTGGAACTCTTTGCCGCAGAAGGCTGTGGAGGCCAGGTCTTTGAGTGTCTTTAAGACAGAGATAGATAGGTTCTTGATTAATAAGGGGATCAGGGGTTATGGCGAAAAGGCAGGAGAATGGGCATGAGAAAAATATCAGCTATGATTGAATGGCGGAGCAGACTCGATGTGCCGAGTGGCCTAATTCTGCTCCTATGTCTTATGGTCTTATGGGAGGTGATGGCCTCGTGGTATTATCACTAGACTATTAATCCAGGAACTCAGCTAATGTTCTGGGGACCCGGTTTCAAATCCCACCACGGCAGCTGGTGGAATTTGAATCCCATATAAAAAAAATCTGGAATTAAGAATCTACTGATGACCATGAAACCATTGCCGACTGTCGGAGAAACCCATCTGGTTCACTAATGCCCCTTTAGGGAAGGAAATCTGCCGTCTTTATCTGGTCTGGCCTACATGTGACTCCAGAGCCACAGCAATGTGGTTGTCTGTCCTCTGAACAAGGGCAATTCAGGATGGGCAATAAATGCTGGCCAGCCAGCGACACCCATGCCCCACAATGAATTAAAAATAAATAAATAACTATTAAAATTTTCAAGAATTTGCATGACTGAACTGCATGACAGAGGTTTGCCAAGGGAATTCCTGAGGTGTACATCGTGCTGTGCAGAGCAGGAAATACCCATGACGAGGAAGTGTGTATCCGTATGTTTATAATAAACTCGCTGTTTATACTGTCCCACACATTTAGACACTCACCACTCTGCAATGCAAGTAAAAATGAAAGATTTCCATTTATATAATGCCTCATATTGTGCCTCACAAATGCCCCACAGGTAGCATGGCCTTTACTACAATGCCTTATCTTATCAGTGGACACAGCATCTTAATGTACATGGTACTAGACTAATAACCTTGAAGTTGTGAATTCACTCCCACCTTAGCTCGTTTTGATAATGGAATTCAATAAATTGTGTAATTTGTGACTTGGCACTAGAGAAATGACTTATGATAATTTTTTTTTGCAAAAATTAAATGGTTTACTGATGTACTTTGGGCTAAGGGAACCTGCCAGCGCTACCTGGGAACAAGAGGAAACCTTTTTGAAATAAAGTCTCCAACCCATCAGTAAACAATGGAAAATTCAGGTTGTGAGTTTTTACTTTGGCAGATCGCAAAGAGATTGCTAAGTCAGGGCGAGTGTGTTTAAAGTTTATTTATTATTGTCACAAAGTAGGCTTACATTAACACTGCAATGAAGTTACTGTGAAAATCCCCTAGTCACCACAGTCCGGTGCCTGTTCGGGTACACGGAGGGAGAATTTAGCACGGCCAATGCACCCTAACCAGCACGTCTTTCAGTTTGTGGGAGGAAACTGGAGAATCCGGAGGAAACCCACGCAGACACGGGGAGAATGGTGGCACAGACAGTGACCCAAGCCGGGGATCAAAGCCGGGTCCCTGACGCCCTGAGGCAGCTGTGCTAACCACTGTGCCACTGTGCTGCCCCCAATGATGGGATAGATAGAGTATATGTTACAGCCGATGAGAATAGGACATAAACAGCATATGACAAGCAATTTCATGATTGATAGACAAAGTATATAGGAGAAATAGTTGTTTCCTTATGAGTTAAAATGTAGTCATTATTTCTATATGCTTGTGATGCTTCATTGTGATTGCTACAATGACAGAAGCAGAGACTGTAACAAATGCTCAGTTCACTCTCAGTTGAGCATTGGGCACAAAACATGGATGAGGGGCAGGTCCCCAAAAAGAATGCCAGCAGATAAAGGAAATAAAATGTTCGGTCATGATTTATGTATTTATTCCCTATATTGAAACATTCCTCTCATCTTCAAAAAGAAGCTTTCTTCATATTATCGTTACCTACTTAATATTGCAATATTCCACCAAGGTGCACGTCTGGTGAAAAAAGCTTCACGAGATAATCTTTTGTTTAAGAATTCCTAAATGCATTCCTTTGAGCTAAAGGTTCAAAGGTAAATTTCCAGCCTGTATCGAATCGTCCGATTCGCCCACTGTGGTTGTGATGCCACAGTTGACATCAGTAACTCCCACCTAAGCAAAGGAAATTTCAAACAGTTTCCAATCCTAAACACGATTCAACTAGTAACCCACCCCACACCCGACTTGAAAATGTTTGCTTGGTGAGTTTGGGTGAAGGCAGAATCAGACTCTGAAGTGATGTCCCTTTTCAGGACTGGCTCAAAGTCGAGCACCCACCTCGTGTCCACTGCCAAGACTCCTAAATAACGAATGACCATCCAGGCGGTGTGTTATAAAGCTCTGTTGTCCAAGGAACTGTATCATAGAATCATAGAATCCCTACAGTGCAGAAGGAGGCCATTCAGCCCATCGAGTCTGCGCCGACCACAATCTCACCCAGGCCCCATCCCCATGCATTTACCCTAGCCAGTCCCCCTGACACTAAGGGGCAATTTAGCATGGCCAATCAACCTAATCCACACATCTTTGGACTGTGGGAGGAAACCGGAGCACCCGGAGGAAACCCACGCAGACACGGGGAAAATGTGCAAACTCCACACAGACAGTGACCCGGGAATTGAACCCGGGTCCCTGGCACTGTGAGGCAGCGGTGCTAATCACTGTGCCACCGTGCCGCTTTTGAAACAGAGAACTTTCATGGCGGTCATTCCTTTTGTGATATCAAGATGTTCCAAAATGCTTTGCAGTGAATCATTTATTTATTTAACTTTGATGGCAGCCAATTTGCACACAGCAAGGTTTCACTAACAGCAATATCATAATGATCAGATAATCTGTTGTCTAGGTATTAGTTGAGGGATAATTATTGGCTCAAATAACTCCCCTGCTCTTCAAAGTAGTGATGTGGAGATGCCAGCGTTGGAATGGGGATCAAAGTAATGCAATGGGATCGTTTACATTCAAGCATCCCAAAGCTGGCACTTCCGACGGTGCAGAGCTCTCCCTGTAGCGTCAACCGAGGTTTTGTGCTCAATGCTCTGGAATGAAGCAAATAAGCCACGTTCAGAGGTATGAGTGTTTTCTTAAGGTTAACGTGCCGGTTCAGTCAGTAACTGGGAAGGCAAATGCAATGTTAGCATTCATGTCAAGAGGGCTAGAATACAAGAGCAAGGATGTACTTCTGAGGCTGTATAAGGCTTTGGTCAGACCCCATTTGAAGTATTGTGAGCGGTTTTGGGCCCCGCATCTAAGGAAGGATGTGCTGGCCCCAGAAAAGGTCCAGAGGAGGTTCACAAGAATGATCTCTGGAATGAAGGGCTTGTCGTATGAGGAACGGTTGAGGACTGTAATCGTTGGAGTTTAGAAGGATGAAGGGGAGGATCTTATTGAAATTTACAGGATACTGTGAGGCCTGGATGGAGTGGACGTGGAGAGGATGTTTCCACTAGTAGGAAAAATTAGAACCAGAGGGCACAACCTCAGGCTAAAGGGACAATCCTTTAAAACAGAAATGAGAAGGAATGTCTTCAGCCAGAGAGTGGTGAATCTGTGGAACTCTTTGCTGCAGAAGGCTGTGGAAGCCAGGTCATTGAGTGTCTTTAAGACAGAGATAGATAGGTTCTTGATTAATAGGAGGATCAGGGTTATGGGGAAAAGGCAGGAGAATGGGGATGAGAAAAATATCAGCCATGATTGAATGGCGGAGCAGACTCGATGGGCCGAATGGCCTAATTCTGCTCCTATATCGTATGGTCTTAAGGTCTTATGGACTGAGCCATAGTGACACCTAAATCAAGAGAGGAAACATCGAAAGAGAAGCATTTGAGAAGCATTTTAACACTCCTGTTCAGAACATTGCGACAGGTTACAGTGTCCGGTAAAGTTGTCAGTGATACACGTGCACCCGATTCAGGAAAGGGACACACAAAGAAGGTCCATCGCTTTGAAACGGTTTTGCTGACTCCACTTTATGGGAAAAGAACAAAAGGTACTTTCAATTGCAAAGTGATCTAACAACGCCCTCGGGAGGAGCAGGAACATGAGGTCAAAAAGTTGCGACCAGGTTAGCAGTGCAGGGAACAGAAGCCAGGGACAAAAGAACAGAATGTGGAAGCGCAGGAGTGAATAACTGGGCATGTTTCTTTGCTGAAAGATAATAGAGCTTACATCAGAATCACACTGTGATCTGAGACAGACTGCCCTGTTAAATGGATTGGGTGTCACAGCGGGGAAGAGGTCACAAGTCCACTTAGTCAGGCTAATTGGCAATTATGTGCATATTGAGTATGATAGCCTAAGCAGGAATAATGCCCTGAGAAGTGGTTGCTCTATTATTTTCCCTCTTACATGGTTCAAAGAGGGGATGATGGTCTATTAGAAATCTTGTGCCGATGGGTAGCAACACAACTCCTGAAAAGCACTGAGATGTAAGGGGCAATGTGATTGATAGTGGAGGGGCTGGACTGTCACTGCCTTGGGACCTGTAAATAGTACTGTAAATCCCCCATTGTAAATCTTACAAGCAGACAAGTGTTAACAAAAGCAATAAAAAGAGCTTTTAATTGTACGATTTGTTGGTTGCAAAATGGGCCAAATAAGATTCCTAATGATGGGTAATTAAAGTACAAAAGACAGGTTAATTAAATTAAGTTAAATTATGATGATATATATCTGACAAAATTTTCCCGGTAATTTACTACAGCCTGTCTTTTATTTAAAGTTTATTTATTAGTCACAAGTCGGCTTACATTAACACCGCAATGAAGTTATTGTGAAATTCCCCTAGTCGCCACACTCTGGCGCCTGTTCGGATACATTGAGGGAGAATTTAGTACGGCCAATGCACCTAACCTGCACGTCTTTCGGACTGTGGGAGGAAACCAGAGGATCCGGAGGAAACCCACGCAGAGCTGGGGAGAACGTGCAAACTCCACACAGACAGTGACCCAAGCCGGGAGCTGAATCCAGGTCCCTGGAGCTATGAGGCAGCAGTGCTAACCACTGTGCCGCCGTGCCATGCTGTGCCATTTTTTTTATAAAGTCGTCTTTATACCATAATCCTTAATTCTTTCCGTGATTGCCATCTCAAGTCAAACCACCCAAAGGTCAACATGGGGCTATGAAAAGGAATAGGGGACAGAAGAGAATGTCAGAATGAAATGGAAGGGTACCAGGCCAGGATAGAACTGCGACTTTGTGCATTTGTTCTCAGAATCTGGGTAACACTGCAATGTTAGTCTGAGAAGATAGACCTACTTCTAACAACTGTTTGCACATCTGAACACCTCGCTGGGTCAGTTTGAAGTCAAGCACACGAGTAGACCCACTTATACCAGAGTAAGATACTGCAGATGCAGGGAATCTGAAACAGAAATGGAAACAACTCAGCAATTGACCTGGAACGTTGACCCTATTTCTTCCTCCGCAGCTGGTGCTTGACCTGCTGAGTATTTCCAGCATTTTCTGTTTTTATTTCAGAGTCACACGTTGGACCCAGAATGCAAGCAATAGCAGATTCTCCTCTCTGGGTCAAGTTGGATGTTTGCAATACCACCACAGCTTTTCAAAAAAAGTATCGATCTACCTGCCATAGTGGGATTTGAACTTGCAATCTCTGTGTTGCTAGTCCAGTATCTTAATCGCATTACTACCATATGATTGTTAAACTGACTTCAGCACTTCTGGAGTAGAGGGTTCAGGTTCGGTGGGGGCGGGGGTGGGAGGGGAGGAGAGACGGGTGCACAGTGGACAGGGGGAGGTAGGGTTGGGGAAGATAGTGGTGAATCAGCCAGTAGTGCCACTCTCAGTTGTTAACATGTGATTGCTGCTGGACATTGAGTGAAGACATGACTGAACTTGGCTGAGATGTGCCACTGGTTTAATAGTCTGGTGGCCCTCGCAATCGTGGTTCAAAATGAAGACTTTTTAAAAATGCGTTCATGGGTTTAGGAAGCATCATGGGCTAGGCCAGCATTTTCTGCCCTCCCTGATTGCCCTTGGCAAGGTGGTGGTGAACTGCAGCAGTCCATGTGGTGTAGGTACACCCACAGTGCTGTTAGAAAGAGAGTTCCAGGGTTTTGGTGTAGTTCCAAGTCAGGATGTTGGGTGACTAATGGTGATGTTTCCATGCATCTTCTGCCCTTGTTCCTCTAGGTGTAGAGGCAGGTTTGGAAGGTGTTATGTAAGGAGCCTTGGTGTGCTGTTGCAATGCATTTTGTATATCTTACACACTGCTGCCGTTCTGCCTTGGTGGTGGAGGGAGTGACTGTTTAAGGTGGTGGATGTAGTGCCAATCGAATGGGCTGCTCTGTCATGGATGGTATTGAGATTCTTGAGTGTTGTTGGAACAGCTTTTATCCAGGCAAGTGGAGAGTATTCCATCACATTCCTGACTTGTGCCTTGTAGATGATGGGCAGGCTTTGGGGAGTCAGGAGGTGAGTTACTCACTGCAGGATTCCTAGCCCCTGACCAGCTCTTATAGCCACTGCATTTATGTGGCTGGCCCAGGTCAGTTTCTGGTCAATGGTAACCCCCAGGGTGCTGATAATGGGAGATTCAGTAATGGTAATGCCATTGAATGTCAAGGGGAGATGGTTAGATTCTCTTTTATTGGAGATGGTCATTGCCTGGCAATGTGAGGCATGAATGTTACTTATCAACTCAAGTAGAATATTTTCCAGATCTTGCTGCAAATGGGCATGGACTGCTTATGTATCTGAGGAGTCATGAATGGTGCTGAACATCGTGCAGTCATCAGCGAACATCGCCACTTCTGACTTTATGATGGAGGGGAGGTCATGATTGAAGAAGGTGAAGATGGTTGGGTCTAAGACATTCCCTTGAGAAACTCCTGCAGTGATGTTTTAGAACTGAGGTGATTGACCTCCAAAAGCCACAATCATCCTTCTTTGTGCCCAGTATGACCCCAACCAGGGGAGACCCCAACCCAATTCCCATTGACTCGTTTTGCTAGGGCTTCTTGATACCACACTCAGTCGAATGCTGCCTTGATGCCAAGGGCAGTCAGCTCTTCCGTCCATGTTTAAACCAAGGCTGTAATGAGGTCAGGCAGTGGCAATGGTGGAACTCAAACTGAGCATCAGTGATCAGGATATTGCTGGTAGCTTGATAGCACCGTCCATGACGCTTTCCATCAATTTGCTGTTGATCATGAGAAGACTGCTGGGGCGATAGATCATAGAATCCCTACAGTGCAGAAGGAGGCCATTCGGCCCTTGGAGTCTAAACCGACCACAATCCCACCCAGGCCCTATCCCCGTACCCCCATGCATTAACCCCAGCTAGTCCCGCTGACACTAAGGGCCATTTGAGCATGGCCAATCAACCTAACCCGCATATCTTTGGACTGTGGGAGGAAACCGGAATGAACTCACGTAGACACGGGGAGAATGTGCAAACTCCACACAGACAGTGACCCGAGGCTGGAATTGAACCTGGATCCTGACGCTGTGAGGCAGCAACGCTAACCACTGTGCCACCGTGCCGCCTCCTAATTGACCGGGTTGGATTTGTTTTGCTGTGTCAGGTATCGGAGGGTGGTCAACACTGTTATAATCAAACTGCAGCATGGGCTGCATGTTATATTCAAGAAAGCAAATGGTGACAGAGAGAACTGGGGTCTATCTTTGCCCCATCCTCACACTTATTGGTAGATTGAAGCATCACAGGCAAACACCTCCTAACTCAACCACGTCACAGTTTCAATAAGCTTTTCCTTCCACATGCTGAAGTGCTGGGGCAGCACCGTGGCACAGTGGTTCACACTGCTACCTCACAGCGCCAGGGGCCCGGATTTGATTCCCAGCTTGGGTAACTGTCTGTGTGGACTCTGCACATTCTCCCTGTGTCTGCGTAGGTTTCCTCCGGGTGCTCTGGTTTCCTCCCACAGTCCAAAAATGTGCAGGTTAGGTGGATTGGCCATGCTTAATTCTCCCTTCGTGTCAGGGGGACGAGCTAGGGTAAATGCATGGAGTTATGGGGATAGAGTCTGGGTGGGATTGTAGTCAATGCAGACTCGATGGGCCGAATGGCCTCTTTTTGCACTGTAGGATTCTATGATTCTATAAGTGAAATCCAATAATATCCTCCGCCTGCATATAATTAAATACATTTGATTTATACATAACTCTGGAGCCTTGTTTGGAAGTGCAAGTGGAAAAATGGCACATTATACAAGAATCAGTTACTTTAGAGTAATTCTACAGATTTAATCAAGTTAAAAGTTTCATTCTCATAATTGAGGAATTTTAAATTGCTGCCATTTAATTCATTTAAAATCCATCTCTACCAAAATGATCCAACATTTAATAATGTGGGGGTAAAGGTTTCAGAATTTAAAAGCACAAAGATGTGGGTGGCACAGTGGTTAGCACTGCTGTCTCACAGCGCCAGGGACCCAGGTTCGTTTCCGGCCTCGGGTCACTGTTAGGTGGAGTTTGAACATTCTTCCTGTGTCTGCGTGGGTTTCCTCCGGGTGCTCCAGTTTCCTCCCATAGTCCGAAGATGTGCGGGTTAGGTTGATTGGCCAGGTTAAATTGGGCCTAGGGTCAGGGGGATGAGTCGGGTAAATGAGGGTTACAGGAATAGGGCCTGGGTGGGATTGTGGCCGGTACAGACTCGATGGGGCCCAATGGCCTCCTTCTGCACTGTAGGGATTCTATGAAAGAGAAACTGATTTTGTTTACAGCTGCTGGAAAACATCTAAACCTTCAAGCACCAAAATGGACACGGTGAGAAGCAGCTCACTGTCACTACAGGTGACCTATCTGGTGTAACTGGAATCACAAATTGTTAAATGTTTGCAGACACATTTGCTGGGATTCTCCCACTTCCCCGCGGCGTTTTTCTCGGTGGTGGGAAGCAGGACGATGGTCACCGGTGGTGGAATCTTCTGTTCTTGCTGCTGGCAATGGGCTTTCCCATTGGTTTCCCTCCCACCCCCCCCCACCCCCCCCCCCACCCCCCCCCCCCCCCCACCACCCCCCCCCCCCCCCCCGCCCCCCCCACCCACCCCCCCTCACCCGCCCCGCCCCCCCACCCCCCCCACCCGCCCCCCCACCCCCCCCCCACCCCCCCCCACCCGCCCCCTCCCCACCCGCCCCCCCCCGCAAACCCCCTGAGAGGGATTGAGGCGAGTTAATTGCTCAGGGGGAGAGGGTCATGGTTGGGCAGCATCCAGGCATTGCTCCCTGGCACTGCGCGCGCTGTTCCAGGGCAGTTCCAGGGGCAGTGCCCGGGCTGTACTGATCATGTCCCAGCTCAACCTCCCTACACTTATGCATGTTCTCTGATTCTTTTGACTGTTTGCATCCTGCCTTTAAGCTGAGCTTTGAAAGGATTTGTTGCAGGCATTTGTTCCAGATGGAATGGCAGCATGGTGGTACAGTGGCTAGCCTTACAGTGCCAGGGGCTGGGGTTCAATTCCGGCCTCGGGTCACTGTCTGTGCAGAGTTTGCGAGTTCTCCTCTTGTCTGCGTGGGTTTCCTCCGGGTGTTCCTGTTTCCTCCCACAGTCCAAAGATGTGCGGGTTAGGTGGATTGGCCGTGCTAAATTGCCCCTTAGTGTCAGGGGGACTAGCAGGGTACATACCTGGGGTTATGGGAATAGGGCCTGGGTGGGATTGTGATCGGTGCAGACTCGAGGGGCCGAATGGCCTCCTTCTGCACTGTAGGGATTCTATAGAGGTTGCTCAATTGACTCTCTTCCAGATGCCTTCAGCAGGTGAGAGCAAAAATGATCATTTGGCATTGCAGCATGTGACCAGGAAATTGCTGATTCCTCCTGCATTTTGCACATAACACATAGGACTGGATTTTACCGCTTTGCTCATCCCGAAACCGTAAAATCCCTCCCCGAGGTCAACAGACCTTTCCCTTGTCCGCCCCTCGCCCGCTCTGATTCCCGTGATGGGTGGGGCGGTAAAATTCCGGCGATAGAGTTAGTTATGTTAATAGTGAATTAGTCAATGCAGATGAGCCCAAGTGTACACAGCTACATTGCCCGCAATGACCCATATCACCTACACCCACATCGTACCCCCACAGCTGATTTATATTTCTAAAACTAACTCAAGCACACATACATGGAGACTGCCATAACATCATTCCCTCAGGCAGACATTTCAGCTGACCCTGATTTCAAGGGTGACACTCCCACTTCTGAACAATTACCTGCAACCTTTCAGTGTAGATTTTCTCCGCACTTATGTTGTTGGCAGATTTTATATGAAAATAAATGAAGCGTGAGGTTGTGGCAACCCAACTCTTTGGGGGGCTTAATTTAGCTTCTGAAACCTGAGCAAACCTGGCTCTACATCACTTCATGCCTTCACCTCCTTGGCTGAATCTACCACCCTCAAACCGTAAAAGAAAGGTCGTGCTGTATAGTGTGCTTAGGAATTTTAAAACTGGCCACAGAGACCAGTTTTCACCTCTATTTTTCTATGTTGAACAGGAAACTAATCCACAGAAAGCAGCTGGGCCCCAGTATGAGGGGGTCCACATATTCACATCTGGGCTGTTTGACACTGGGGTGAGAGATAAGGCAGAGGACAGTCAGTGGCAGCAGCAAAAGCAGGGGAGAAAGCAAGAAACAGGGGAGCTGACCTTATGACTGATCTACAAGTTAAAAGCCTCAGCCTTGCAAAGGGACTCTCGAGACATCACAGTAGATTTTTGCTGCCCTCTTGTGACTTAGAAGTATATGTGATAATGGATTGATGAGAAGCAGTTATTTGCCAGTGCTTTCTTTGTCTTTAACTCCTTTGGGTCACTTTTCAGGACCAAGCAAGCCAATGACATGTTGTTATCTTTTGCAAGGATTACCTGGGCGGCACGGTGGCACAGTGGTTAGCACTGCTGCCTCACAGCTCCAGGGACCTGGGTTCAATTCCCGACTTGGGTCACTGTCTGTACAGAGTCTGCATGTTCTCCCCGTGTCTGCATGGGTTTCCTCCGGGTGCTCCGCTTTCCTCCCACGGTCTGAAAGGCGAGCTGGTTAAGTGCATTGGCCATACTAAATTCTCCCTCAGTGTACCTGAACAGGCACCGGAGTGTGACTACTAGGGGATTTTCACAGTAACTTCGTTGCAGTGTTAATGTAAGTCTATTTGTGACTAATAAATAAACTTTAACTTTACAATGAGATAATACCAAACTATCGCTGGTCCAAAGATGTACAGGTTAGGTCAATTGGCCATGCTAAATTGTCCCCTTAGTGTCCCAAAATGTGCATGTTAGATGGATTAGCTGTGGTAAATGTGCGGGATTACAGGGATAGGGCGGGGAGAGGGCCTGGGTAAAATATTCTGTCAGTGAGTCGGTGCAGACTCGAGGGGCCGAATGGCTTCTTCCGCACTGTAGGGATTCTATGATTCTATTGCAGAATATAAGCACATTAGTTGTCTGTGTTGAGTTGGCTGTTCCCTGGCACGGTGACAGAAAATAGGGGTGTTACAACTGGCCCCAATCAATGCCTTTGAGTTGAGGGAAGTGAACTAATCAGTGCCCCTCTTCCTGGCCACTATCCAATGAGGCCTGCTGGATGCTCACATGGTTGACCAGCTTCTGAGGGCAAAATTGGTTGAAAAGTCCAACAATTCTCAATCGAAAGGCTCAGTCACCCGTAAGTTAACACAGTACTGGAAAAGCAGACAGTCCTCTGCACACTGCATCTTTTCCAAGAGATAAGTCATTGAGTTGAGCAAGTGGAGAGGGGGTGGAAGATGAGAGGTGGGGAGGGGGTTGTGATGTAAAAGAAAATGTTTGTTTATGAAAAAGTAAGAAGTCTCACAACACCGGGTTAAAGTCCAACAGGTTTATTTGGAATCACGAGCTTCCGGAGCGCTGCTCATTCATCAGGTGAAGGAGCAGTGCTCTGAAAGTTCGTGATTCCAAATAAACCTGTTGGATTTTAACCTGATGTTGTGAGATTTCTTACTGTGCCCACCCCAGTCCAAAGCCAGCATCTCAACATTATGAAATAGAAATTGGAGAAATAAGCTGGGATGAAAACTTGCAATGAGTAGGTGTGCAAAAAATATTTTCCCACAATTTATGTTGTAAAAAAGTCAAAACAAGTATTGGCTGCTTCCCCCCACCCCCCACCTTCCCCCCCTCCCCCTCGCCCCCCTCCCACCCCCCCTCCTCATTAGGTGATCTCATAAGACTATAAGACATAGGAGCAGAATTAGGCCACTCGGCCCATCGAGTCTGCTCCGCCATTCAATCATGGTTGATTTTTTTTCTCATCCCCATTCTCCTGCCTTTTCCCCATAACCCCTGATCCCCTTATTAATCAAGAACCTATCTATCTCTGTCTTAAAGACACTCAATGACCTGGCCTCCACAGCCTTCTGCGGCAAAGAGTTCCACAGATTCGCCACTCTCTGACTGAGGAAATTCCTCCTCATCTCTGTTTTAAAGGATTGTCCCTTGAGTCTGAGGTTGTGCCCTCTGGTTCTAGTTTTTCCTACTAGTGGAAACATCCTCTCCATGTCCACTCTATCCAGGCCTCGCAGTATCCTGTAAGTTTCAATGAGATCCTCCCCTTCATCCTTCTAAACTCCAACAAGTACAGACCCAGAGTCCTCAACCGTTCCTCATCTGACAAGCTCTTCATTCCAGGGATCATTCTTGTGAACGTCCTCTGGACCCTTTCCAAGGCCAGCACATCCTTCCTTAGATGCAGGGCCCAAAACTGCTCACAATACTCCAAATGGGGTCTGACCAGAGCCTTAAACAGCCTCAGAAGTAGATCCCTGTTCTTGTATTCTAGAATGCCATATTTGTTACTTTTTACAAAATATTCTTTCATGGGATGTGGGCATCAATGGATGGGCCAGTGTTCCATCCCAAACAGCCTGGCTTTCTAGGCCATTTCAGAGTGCATTTTATGAGTTAACCACATTGCTGTGGATCTAGAGTCACATGAACTGATGGGATTTTACGATAATCGACAATGTCTTCATGATCATCACTAGACTTTTAATTCCAGATTTTTATTCAATTCAAATTTCACCATGTGCTGTGGTGGGATTCAAATCCGTGTCCTCAGAGCATGCCCTGAGTCTCTGGTGTATTAGTCCAGTGACAATACCACTGCACTATCACTTCCCCAAAGGTCCACACCTACTCAGAGTGAACTAAAACTGGCAGCCAAGACTGTGCTGAATTATCATTGGGCCAGAGCTTCCGTGGAGTGGCAATCACAGTCGGACCTGGATGGTTACAGTCGAGTGGTCGGGGAGAGGGTGGAGAGAGGGTGGTTGAGTAGTTAGGGAAGTGTAGGGTTGTGGGGGATTGGGAGGGTAGTCGGGAGTGGAAGGGAGGCGTGGAGTGCAGTTAGTTGGGGCAGGATCCAGTGGAGGTTTGGCTGGCAGGGACGACAATGGTCAGTAGTATGGTTACCCAGGCATTAGAAGTGCTTTTAATCCTTCTAACCTTCCCTGGGTAATTACCCTAAAAGAACTGGAACCATCCGAAATCTGCTATTTAAATCAGAGTATTTGACGATTCCCAGTGCAGGGTAATTGTCCATCAGAAGTGTAAACTTTCTGGGTAATTCCTGTGCAGTCCTTGAGATACAAAAGATACAAAAGTCTGAGGTCACGTACCAACAGATTCAAGAACAGCTTCTTCCCTGCTGCCATCAGACTTTTGAATGGACTTCCCTTGCACTAAGTTGATCTTTCTCTACACCCTAGCTATTACTGTAACACTATATTCTGCACTCTCCCCTTTTCTTCTTGATGAATGGTATGCTTTGTCTGTATAGCACGCAAAAAAAATAATTTTCACTGTATGTTAATACATGTGACAGTAATAAATCAAATCAAATCAATCAAATCCAATCAAATTGAGTGGGGACTTCCAGAGAGTCCCCCAGGGGATCTTTTAAGTGACCTCTGGGGTGAAACGCCCCACCCCCTGGAGATCGGAATTTCTGGGCCATTTTTTTCAATAACCAACTTTGAAAACAGTGGATATGTAGCAAAGAATTTCACTTAACTACAAGACCATCAGCACCCTGCTATCTTGCAAAAGTTTAATTGGTAGGTGTGTGGGGCAAATTATGTTAAAGAAAGAAAAGACTTGCACTTTTATTGCAACCACAAGACATCTCAAATAGTTTTACAGCCAATTAAGTACTTTTGAAGTGCAGTCACTGTTGTAATGGCAGTCAATTTGCACACAGCAAACTCCCAGAAACAGCAATGTGATAATGACCAGATTTCCTCTTTGTAGTGTTGACAAAGGTATCATTATTGTCCAGGAACCCAGTGTTACCTACTGTGCCCCTTTTGAAATAATGCCATGGGATCTTTCAGCACCATCTGAGCAAGAAGGGGTTTTAGATTGACATCACATCTGAAAGGCAGTACCTACAACACTGAACCTTTGTACTGCACTGCATTGGTATATCAGTTTAGATTTTTGTGCTTATGCCATGAAGTGCGGGGACTTGAACTTGAAACCTTGTGACTCAGGAGGCAAGAATGCTATTGGGGTACTGTTCATTCTGTGTTCTTCCCATGTTCTGACAAGAGGTCACATGACACCAGGTTATAGTCCAACAAGTTTATTTGAAATCACAAGCTTTCGGAGCGCTGTATTCAGTATAATTCAATTTCCCAGGCAGTGCAGGTGGATTTGACAAATGCGATGGCTGCAATACTACATCAGTCATCCAGTAAACTTGCAAGAAGAGAGAGCTGCCACATAAGCTCCAGATCTGGGTGGGGGTGCACTGTCACTTTAATTCTGGGTGGAGGGACAATGCCACTTTAAGTCTGGGTGGGGGTGCACCGTCGCTTTAATTCTGAGTGGGCGTGCACTGTCACTTTAATTCTGGGTGAGAGTGGTCTGTCACTTTAATTTAATTCTGGATGGTGATGCACTGTCACTTTAATGACAGATCTGGGTAGGGGTGCATTGTCACTTTAATTCTGGATGGGGGTGCATCCTTTAATTCTGGCTGGGTGGACTGTCATTTTAATTCTGGATGGGGTACACTATCACTTTAATTCTGGGTGGGAGTGCACTGTCACTTTAATTCTGGGTGGGAGTGCACTGTCACTTTAATTCTGGCTGGGGGTGCACTGTCACTTTAATTCTGAGTGGGAGTGCACTGTCACTTTAATTCTGGGTGGGAGTGCACTGTCACTTTAATTCTGGCTGGGGGTGCACTGTCACTTTAATTCTGGGTGGGAGTGCACTGTCACTTTAATTCTGGGTGGGAGTGCACTGTCACTTTAATTCTGAGTGGGAGTGCACTGTCACTTTAATTCTGGGTGGGAGGGCACTGTCACTTTAATTCTGGGTGAGGGTGGTCTGTCACTTTAATTTAGTTCTGGATGGTGGTGCGCTGTCGCTTTAATGACAGATCTGGGTAGGGGTGTATTGTCACTTTAATTCTGGATGGGGGTGCAGTGTCACTTTAATTCTGGCTGGGGGTGCACTGTTACTTTAATTCTGGCTGGAGTGCACTGTCACTTTAATTCTGGGTGGGAGTGCACTGTCACTTTAATTCTGGCTGGGGGTGCACTGTCACTTTAATTCTGGGTGGGAGTGCACTGTCACTTTAATTCTGGGTGGGGGTGCACTGTCACTTTAATTCTGGGTGGGAGTGCACTGTCACTTTAATTCTGGCTGGGGGTGCACTGTCACTTTAATTCTGGGTGGGAGTGCACTGTCACTTTAATTCTGGGTGGGAGTGCACTGTCACTTTAATTCTGGCTGGGGGTGCACTGTCACTTTAATTCTGGGTGGGAGTGCACTGTCACTTTAATTCTGGGTGGGAGTGCACTGTCACTTTAATTCTGAGTGGGAGTGCACTGTCACTTTAATTCTGGGTGGGAGGGCACTGTCACTTTAATCTGGATGAGGGTGGTCTGTCACTTTAATTTAGTTCTGGATGGTGGTGCGCTGTCGCTTTAATGACAGATCTGGGTAGGGGTGTATTGTCACTTTAATTCTGGATGGGGGTGCAGTGTCACTTTAATTCTGGCTGGGGGTGCACTGTTACTTTAATTCTGGCTGGAGTGCACTGTCACTTTAATTCTGGGTGGGAGTGCACTGTCACTTTAATTCTGGCTGGGGGTGCACTGTCACTTTAATTCTGGGTGGGAGTGCACTGTCACTTTAATTCTGGGTGGGGGTGCACTGTCACTTTAATTCTGGGTGGGAGTGCACTGTCACTTTAATTCTGGGTGGGGGTGCACTGTCACTTTAATTCTGGGTGGGAGTGCACTGTCACTTTAATTCTGGCTGGGGTGAACTGTCACTTTAATTCTGGGTGAGGGTGGTCTGTCATTTTAATTTAGTTCTGGATGGTGGTGCACTGTCACTTTAATGACAGATCTGGGTAGGGGTGTATTGTCACTTTAATTCTGGTTGGGGTGGGCTGTCATTTTAATTCTGGCTGGGGGTGCACTGTCACTTTAATTCTGGCTGGGGTGCACTGTCTCTTTAATTCTGGGTGGGCGTGCACTATCATTTTAATTCTGAATGGGGGTGCACTGTCACTTTAATTCCAGACCCGGGTGGGAGATATGGATCGCCGAGCAGTCGCTGGGCGGGTGTATCTATGTGTGGGTGTTCGATGCTGCGGCCTTGCTGCTCCATGGCGATGGAGGCGATGGAGTTGTTCCGGGCGCTGGGAGCCGGAGCCCGCTTCGACCTCAAGCGCTTCGGGCGGGACGCCGAGAGGCTGCGGGTGAGGAACCGGCCGCGGGGGGACAGCTCCCCGGGGACTGGTGTGGCGGCTTCACCATTGGTGGAGCACTGCGAGGGAGGGAGAGGCCGAGGCGGTAGGCCGCAGGCCGCGACCCGGAGCCTGGACACTGCCTCAGGGGGAAGGGAGGCTGCCCACCCGGGGGGGAGGGTGCTTCATCTCAACCTTTCCAGGGAAAGCCCAGCCTCTCCACTGGAGAAATATTGTCCCTGGGAGCAAACTGCACCCGGATCCCCATCTCACTGGCTGGTGTTGATCCCAGATCAGGATCCCCATCTCACTGGCTGGTGTTGATCCCAGATCAGGATTCCCATCTCACTGACTAGTATTGATGATGTGGAGATGCCGGCGTTGGACTGGGGTAAACACAGTAAGAAGTTTAACAACACCAGGTTAAAGTCCAACAGGTTTATTTGGTAGCAAAAGCCACACCTTTGTGTGGCTTTCGCTACCAAATAAACCTGTTGGACTTTAACCTGGTGTTGTTAAACTTCTTACTAGTATTGATCCCAGACCAGGATTCCCATCTCACTGACTGGTGTTGAACCCAGACCAGGATTCCCATCTCGCTGACTGGTATTGATCCCAGATCAGGATCCACATCTCACTGACTGGTGTTGATCCCAGACCAGGATTCCCATCTCACTGACTGGTGTTGATCCCAGACCAGGATTCCCATCTCACTGACTGGTGTTGATCCCAGATCAGGATTCCCATCTCACTGACTGGTGTTGAACCCAGACCAGGATTCCCATCTCGCTGACTGGTGTTGATCCCAGATCAGGATTCCCATCTCACTGACTAGTATTGATCCCAGACCAGGATTCCCATCTCACTGACTGGTGTTGAACCCAGACCAGGATTCCCATCTCGCTGACTGGTATTGATCCCAGATCAGGAGCCACATCTCACTGACTGGTGTTGATCCCAGACCAGGATCCCCATCTCACTGACTAGTATTGAACCCAGACCAGGATCCCCATCTCACTGACTGGTGTTGATCCCAGATCAGGATCCCCATCTCACTGACCAGTATTGATCCCAGAGCAGGATTCCCATCTCACTGACTGGTGTTGATCCCAGACCAGGATTCCCATCTCACTGACTGGTGTTGATCCCAGACCAGGATCCCCATCTCACTGACTAGTATTGATCCCAGATCAGGATTCCCAGACCAGGATTCCCATCTCACTGACTGGTGTTGATCCCAGATCAGGATCCCCATCTCACTGACTGGTGTTGATCCCAGACCAGGATTCCCAGACCAGGATTCCCATCTCACTGACTGGTATTGATCCCAGACCAGGATTCCCATCTCACTGACTGGTGTTGATCCCAGGCCAGGATTCCCATCTCACTGACTGGTGTTGATCTCAGACCAGGATTCCCATTTCACTGACCGGTGTTAGTCCCAGGCCATAAGACCATAAGACCATAAGACATAGGAGCGGAAGTAAGGCCATTCGGCCCATCGAGTCCACTCCACCATTCAATCATGGTTGATTTCAACTCCATTTACCCGCTCTCTCCCCATAGCCCTTAATTCCTCGAGAAATCAAGAATTTATCAATTTCTGTCTTGAAGACGCTCAACGTCTCGGCCTCCACAGCCCTCTGTGGCAATGAATTCCACAGACCCACCACTCTCTGGCTGAAGAAATTTCTCCTCATCTCTGTTCTAAAGTGACTCCCTTTTATTCTAAGGCTGTGCCCCCGCGTCCTAGTCTCCCCTGTTAATGGAAACAACTTCCCTACGTCCATCCTATCTAAGCCGTTCATTATCTTGTAAGTTTCTATCAGATCTCCCCTCAACCTCCTAAACTCCAATGAATATAATCCCACGATCCTCAGACGTTCATCGTATGTCAGGCCTACCATTCCTGGGATCATCCGTGTGAATCTCCGCTGGACCCGCTCCAGTGCCAGTATGTCCTTCCTGAGGTGTGGGGCCCAAAATTGCTCACAGTACTCCAAATGGGGCCTAACCAGTGCTTTATAAAGCCTCAGAAGTACATCCCTGCTTTTGTATTCCAAGCCTCTTGAGATAAATGACAACATTACATTTGCTTTCTTAATTACGGACTCAACCTGCAAGTTTACCTTTAGAGAATCCTGGACTAGGACTCCCAAGGCCAGGAATCCTATTTCACTATAAGTACAATTTGGAACCTGACAGCAAAAAAAAATCACTCAAGCTGTTGAATTGTTGCAAAGGGCCAAGTCCAGAATCAGGATGAGGATCTGGTCCCAGCTGCTTGCCTTCCTTGCCCTCTAGAAGGTTGGCTTCATACCATCTGTAGCGGGCTAGCAAGCCACTGTGAGCCTGGGTCAATCCGGGAACATTGAATAATGCAGCGTGGAGAGAAGGCATTCAACCTGCCTTTGCTTGCTTTTGAAAGAGCTATTCAGTTTCATCCCAGAACTCAGCTTTCCCCCTTGCTTTTTGGAAGTTCCTACGAAATTTGATTCCATCATCTTTTCAAATATGGTGTTGCAGATCTTAACATTGGATATTGTGGGGGGGATGGGGGTCGAAGTCCAGTTTCTCCTCTTGTTCTTTGGCCATTACTTTAAAGCTACGATCCCTTATCCACTTGCTTAAGGTAACAGTTTCTCCCCACTTGCTCTATCAAAATCCCTCACAATTTTGGATATCTCTATTAAATGTCCCTGCTCTAAGAAGAATTTTAGCCTCTCCAGTCTCCCTCACCCTCCCAGTAAATTTCTGTACCCTCTCCAAGGCCTTGACATCCTTAAATTGTATACATCGCTCCAGCTGAGATATAACCAGTGATTTGTAAGGGTCTTAGAATGACTTCCTTTTTTTAAAAATTCAGTGTCCCTATTTATGAAGCCGAGTATCCCAAAGACTTTATTTGGTTTATTATTAACTTGTCCTGCCACTTTCAAATATTTGTGACTATCCACTCCCAGGTGTCTCTGTTTTTGCATCTGCCTCAAGATGGTACTGCTTAGATCATATTACCTCTCCATCCTATTCCTCCTGTGCTCTTAGTTTTAAAGTTATGGAATCGCTGTATGCTCCAATTTCTGTTGCTGAGAGGAGAAATCTAAATAAAATCACCTTGTTTAAACCTCCCCGGAGTATTTTGGAATGGATTAGTGTTGGCTGGGTTCTGGTTCAAGGATGTAATGTTATTTTGTTGTTCAAGTGGGATTAATAAGTTATTTTGGTTTTATGTCTGTGATTTTAGGTTCATGTTTGAACTTTTCAGTGATGTCTTACAATAAACTTTAATCTACACTGAAATTGTACACACCTTCTTAGTCTTCTATTCGTTTTAGCATTGTTCATATCATCCCAGGTAACAAAGTCGAGCAGCGCCATCTTAAGTGAAAATGCTCCGGATCTTGACTTTTTTAACAGTCAGAGTGCTAAAAGTTACAAACCAGTCTTCAGTACATTGAAAAGCAATGAGGAGAAAGAGGATTCTGTTGCAGATGAAGAAGATGATGCTTCTATATCCCTCGGAAAAAGAAAACTTAAGACAAGCAGATCAGAAAAGAGGAAAAGGAGCAAAAAGAGGAACGCAGGTACAGTAAACTGAGAGTAAGGAGAAAATTCTCAGGATATACCCGGGTCAGGCAGCATCTGTGGAGAGATAAATCGAGTTAATATTTCAGGTCAATTACCTTTCCTCAGAATGGGGAAAAAAGCGGATACAGCGGGTTAGCTGAAGTAAACTGAACTTGCTGAAGCAGTAGAATAATTGCAAAGTTGGTCATTCTGATTTCCAAATCTGCAAAGTGCAGTAATTTCTGTTTTTGTAGTGGTTAGCACCACTGCCTTATAGGGTCAGGGACCTGGCTTCAATTCCAGCCTTGGGTGACTGTGTGTGTGTGTGGAGTTTACACGTTCTCCCTATGACTATGTGGGTTTCCTCCGGATGCTCCAGTTTCCCCCACAGTCCAAAGATGTACGGGTTAGGTGGATTGGCCATGTTAAATTGCCTCGTCGTGTTAGGAGGATTTGCAGGGTAAATATGTGGGGTTACGGGATAGGGCCTGGGTGGGATTGTTGTCGGTGTGGGCTTGATGGGCCGAATGGCCTCCTTCTGCACTGTACCGATTCAATAAATGATTTCTTCCTTTCTGTCCAGAGAGGAACATGGCCATTCTTATGCACCGAATATCAGATATAACTTGTCTTTGATATAATGGTTTGCACAAAGCAATAATAGAAGAAGAATGAGATTAATGAAATGCTTTCTCCTCCCCAAACCCCAACCCTCCATTATTGTCTTGGTCCCTTTTCACATAAAAGAACACAATCTGGTGTCTTGCTCAAGTGGCTGTTCTCTATGTTTGAACCATGACTAGGTCAATAAGTTATTTGACTTTTGGGTTAACACATCTCAACCTCTTCCTAATTCTTTCTCATGTCTTTGGATGCATACTTTTCAATGAGTGGCACTAGATAGTGGTCAGGAATTCTCAGAAAATACTCAGGTCCACAAAATTATGAGAGGCATAGACAGGATGGACAATCAGCGATTTTTTTTTTCCAGGATGGAAGTGTCAATTACAAGGGGGCACAGGTTCAAGGTGAGAGGGGGAAAGTTTAAGGGAGCTAAGCGGGGGAAGTTTTTCATATAGAGAGTGGTGCATGCCTGGAACGCGTTGCCAGAGAAGGTGGTGGAAGCAGGCACATTAGCAACATTTAAGAGGCATCTGGATGGGTACATGAATAGGGAGGGAATAGAGGGATACGGACCAAATAAGGGCAGAAGGTTTTTTTAGTTTAGTTAGGGCATCATGATCGGCGCAGGTTTGGAGGGCCGAAGGGCCTGTTTCTGTGCTGTACTTTCCTTTGTTCTTTGAATCTTGACTAATGTTGCTTTTCCGCTCCCTAGTCGGGAGCACTGAGGTCACTTGTAAGGTTTTCACCATAGTTGTGGTTATAATAATCTAATTCAGCAAAGAAGAGAACTTTTATGCTTCAGTGTTACAAGGGATGTACTTGCTGCTCTGCCGAATGTTTAAAGATTTTGATGCTAATTTTACACACAGCAGCTCATAGCTGATAATTTTTTCATTTAAAAAAAGTTATACTTTTTAAAAAGCACTTACAAATTTTAAACTTAATTGCTTGTTCCGCTGTCCCCTTTTAATTTCCTTTATTGCTCCTTCTATAGACCATAACCAGATTGGTACACCAGTGGGCAGCTAACCTGCTTTTGAAACACCTCCAAGGCTGTAGCTCGTACAGTAGCTAGGATGGTCTTTATTTTTTTTCTCTTTCATGTGATGTGGGTGTCGTTTGCAAAGGCCAACACTTGATTTGTGTCCATTCCTAATTGCCTTTGAACTGAGTGGTTTGCCATTCCATTTCAGAGTGTATTTAAGAGTCAACCACATGGCCCTGGATCTCGAGTCACATGTAGGCCAGACCAAGTAAGGATGGCAGAATTCCTTCATTAATGAACCAAAAGGCAGTCGATAGTGGTTTCATGATTACCATCATAGAGACTAGCTTTATATTCCAGAACAATTAATTGAATTCAAATTCCACCAGCTGCCATGGTAGGATTTGAACCTGTGTCCCCAGAGCATGTTAAATCCTAGATCATTCCCTTCCATCCTCTCTGAAGTTTCCTGACCTTCTGCGAGTGATCATGCTAACATTAAGAATCTAATGAAGCCAGAGATTAAACTAATGTCCCACAACTCTGTGGCACTTGTTAATGCTGGAACATGGTATAAACCGTTGGGAAATATTTTTTAAAATCAGCATATTCACCATTCCCATGTGTGACTCAGTGGCAGTCCACGTGATTCCCAACTAGTTGTTTACTGAACTTGGTTGTACAGTTGACAAGGACGGGCTTAACTATTTGATACAAGTACATTGAATCAGATAAGCAGACTCTGAATTATTTTTCTCGCGAACCTTCATGCATTTTCTGGTTGACAAATTTGAAGTAGTGTTACAACCATAGAATCCCTATAGTGCAGAAAGAGACCATTTGGTCCATCAGGCATAAGGGGGAGCAAATTTAAAACAGAGCCAAGGAGAAACTACTCCCAAAGGGTTGTGAATGTGGAATTCACTACCCCAAAGTGCGGTGGATGCTGGGACAATGAGTAAATTTAAGGAGGAGTTACAGATTTTTAATTGGTAATGGATTGAAGGGTTATGGGGAGAGGGCAGGAAAATGGGGATGAGAAGCATATCAGCCACGATCGAATGGTGGAGCAGACTCGATGGGCCGAATGGCCTAATTCTGCTCCTATATCTTATGAGCTTATTATCAGGTCTACACTGACTCTCTGAAAGAGCATCCCACCTAGTCCTTCCCCTCTGCCCTATCCCGTAACCACTCACATTTACCATGGCTAATCCACCTAACCTACACATCTTTGGACAAGAAGGGGCAATTTAGCACAGCCAATCCACCTACCTGCACATCTTTGGACCGTGTAAGGAAACCGGAGCACCCAGAGGAAACTCACGCAGGGAGACACAGTGAGAATGTGCAAACTCCACACAGACAGTGACCCGAGGCTGGAATTGAACCCTGTAAGGCAGCAGTGCTAACCACTGTGCCACCGTGTCACCCTAACAGTGATTGGCAGTGATTTTGAAGTACTTTGCCCACTGAAGTGTTCACCCATGTAAATAGGAGAATATAGTAAATGTATCATAAAATAGCAAAGAATCCACCTGATTACTTTGGTGATGGAGAGAGAGATTGAATTCTTTTCAACCCCAATTACATCCTGTCTTTACTGACATTTGGCAAAGAATAAATTTCTGATTTCTCTTTCTACCCTCTGCCACCATCAGCAGAAACCAAAACTGTGTGTGACGTTTTTGTCGACACTGAAGATGAAGATGGGATAATGTTGATGTCATCCCTGGGAAGGAAGATCAAGGGTAATACTAGCAATGAGGGCACAGAATCCAGTGCCGAGAAACTGGAACATCAGCGACGAGAAAAGGTTTGCCCTTATACCATATCTCAGAACAACCCGACTTACTGTAAACTGTTCTTGGGGTTAATTTAATTTTAGAAGCTCCACTGTAACATTTGCCTGTGTGGAATTAAAATACTCTCCCCCCTTTTTCCTTTTCTAGATAAATAAGTTCCGGCATAAGCATCGGATTTACCTGGATGGAACTGATATTCCTGAACCAGTTGCTACCTTTGAGCAGCTCCTACAAGAATATAAGGTGCACCCAAAAATTATTCAGCACATACAGGAAGCTGGGTTCCAAATGCCCACCCCAATACAGATGCAAGCCATACCTATCATGCTGCACGTAAGTGTTTTTCAGTTGACTTGTTAAGATTGACGTTAAATTTGGGCTTTGGGGTATGTTAATACTGAATCATGCAGATGAGGTAGCTACTAGATTGTCAGCTGTGGCTCATTTGGTAGCACACTCTCCCCAGAGCCATGGGCTTCCAGGTTCAATTCCCATTCCTGGGCTTGAGCACAAAAATCAGGCTGACACTCCAGTGCAGTACTGAGGGAGTGCTGGACTGTCTGAGGTGCTGTCTTTCAGATGAGTTGCTGAGCCAAAGTCCCACCTGCCTGCTTGGGTTGATGCGAAAGATCCCGTAGCACCATTTCAAAGAGGTCCCTGTTATCATGGCTCAATATTTATCCCTCACCTCACATCACAAAAACAGATTAACTGGTCACTATCACATTGATGTTTATGGGAGCTTGCTGTGCACAGATTAGCTGCTGCGCTTCCCACATTACGTCAGTGACTACACTTCAAAGGGTATTTGATTGGCTGTAAAGTGCTTTAAGATGTCCGGTGGTCACGAAAAATGCAAGTCTTTATTTATCCCAAATCATTGTGAATAAAGCTGAACTTGGCTAGGACAAAAGACACTAGAAATCCCCTGCCAGTACCCATGGACTCGCCGGGTATATTCACAGCACAGGTGTCCTTACAGTAACTCCAGTCCATGCCGACTTTCTGTTGCACAATACAGTCAGTCCCACTACCCCTCAATAGCCCTGTTCCCCTGCAAGTTTATTTCCTTCAGATGCCCAACCCTGTTCCTGATCACTACTCACCTGTGCTAGAAATGCATGTTTAACAATGTGCAGGCATGGAATTTGATCATTATGACTAACAGTTTGAACACTAGCTACATGGGCAAGTAAGTAGAGTTTTGCCATTTAGTTTTGCTAAATTTCTCTAACTTTATACTAAAGCAGTGAATTCTCAGAAGTTTGTTTTTTATTGTTGACTGATCCCACAGTGAAGTATATTGATTTATCTTCAATGCAATCTCTCAGCTGGGCTGAGTAAGGAATGGGCTTTACAAAATTGGAATATGTTTCCTTAAGTAGGGTGGGACATCACCAATGCTCCCTCTAAATTGTACAGCTGCACAGCAATGCAGAAGCCCCTCTGCGGGCCATGTAAAAATCAGCTCCATAAATTAACACCTGCGGAGCCACACTAATGAAATTTGAAGGGTGTGTGCACTCAAGAGGGAGTGTTGGGGCTCCTGCCATTGAATCTCTCAGAATGAGCACTCTAATGGTGCAGGCGGGTGTCAGGTGGGTCATCCTTTGCCTGTGTAACAAGAACAAACTGTTAACAGTGAAAGTTTTGGGAAAGGTGCATCATTCACAATCTGGGCATTGAATTGAAAACTTAAGTTATGCTGCAGAAGTAACTATACGCACAGATTTCTGTATGAGGACATGTGGATAAGTACTGTAACATAAAAGGGAAGTGAACATGAGGCATTTCTTAAAAGCTATGATATCCCTAAGGACTTTTGGTTTAAATACATACTGTCGTGTCAAGAGTTAACTCGAACTCCCACGTGTACTTTCACAGAATCGTGAAATCCTGGCCTGTGCCCCAACTGGATCAGGAAAGACATTGGCCTTTTGCATTCCACTTTTGACTTGTCTGAAACAGCCGATGAATAAGGGTTTCAGGGCGCTGATACTATCTCCTACTCGCGAGCTTGCCAGCCAGGTATGTTTTGTTATCAGAGGACTAATAAACAGCAAGCTGAAAGTCACTAGTGATTTCTTGTTTTAAAACTTAAGCTGTACTGTTCTGAACACAGTTGCTTGTCGGAGACAGTTGACAGTAAGTTGACACGAACAGCAATGAGTCTGCACCAACATCAGAATACATTCAATGAATGAGAGTCCTCTTGTTAAACATGCTGGCCTTAAGGCCTTAATGTAGGAGAGCAGTATAATGAGACATTGGCATTGATTTTCTCAGTACCACTTGTATCCTTTTGGTGCTGTACTGTCTTCAAAAATGTATGAGCATAAGTTTAGAAATTGGCTGCATCAACAGCGACCAGAACAGCATAAGTATTAATTCTACTTTTTTTGTAAACATAATGTGGAGATGCCAGCGTTGGACTGGGGTGGGCACAGTAAGAATTTTCACAACACCGGGTTAAAGTCCAACAGGTTTATTTGGAATCACGTGCTTTCGGAGCACTGCTCCTTCATCAGGTGAGTCACCTGATGAAGGAGCAGTGCTCCGAAAGCTCGTGATTCCAAATAAACCTGTTGGACTTTAACCCGGTGTTGTGAAAATTCTTACTTTTTTTGTAAAACTTAAGATAGCGGCTCAATTATTTTCCTTGTGTTTCACGTTCCTCCATGGCCTCTATCTTTCCACTCCCCTTCCTTTACCTCTGTAACCTCCAACAAGCCTCTGAAATTTCTGCATTCCTCTAATTATGGCCTTGTGTGCGGCCCTGATTTCCACTGCTGCACCATTGGTGGTTGTACCTTCAACTGAATGGGCCCTAAGCTATTTAATTTGTCCATAAATGTCTCCGCCTCTCTGTTTCCCTCCTTTCCTTTCAGCCAACCTTTATCCAAAACTTTGATCTGGTAACACTCCTGTGAAATGTCTTGAAAGACTTTACAAGGTTAAATTGCTATATAAACACACGTTATTTTATGTGTAGTTCCTAGAAGAGGGAATTAGTTGGATTTCTTTTTCTGCTTTTCATGGGACATTTTCCCAAACTGGGGAAAGAACAAGATAAATAGTCTAAACTCCCAGGTACTGAACTTGAGTTAATTCAATTGTTCCTCTATTCCTAGACTCATCGGGAACTAGTAAAACTCTCTGAAGGTGTTGGGTTCAGAATTCACATGATCAACAAAGCAGCTGAGGCAGCCAAGAAGTTTGGCCCTAAGACATCAAGTAAATTTGGTAAGTGATTGTGTGTATTTCCACCACTTTGTAAAAAAAAAATAATTTTAAATTGGCTGGGAAGAAGTTGGCCTCATGTCAGGAATGAGCTTTAGGCATGAGTGGGTCTTGAGCCTCAGTTTATAAAGAGTCTTGGGGCGGCACGGTGGCGCAGTGTTTAGCACTGCTGCCTCACAGCGCCAGGGACCCGGGTTCAATTCCCGGCTTGGGTCACTGTACAGAGTCTCCCCCTGTCTGCGTGGGTTTCCTCCGGGTGCTCCGGTTTCCTCCCACAGTCCAAAGATGTGCAGGTTCGGTGGATTGGCCATGTTAAATTGCCCCTTAAGTGTCAGGCAGATTATCAGGGTAAATACGTGGGATTACAGGGATAGGGGCTGGGTGGGAATGTGGTCGGTGCAGACTCGATGGGCCGAATGGCCTCTTTCAGCACTGTAGGGATTCTATGTTGTGCAGGGGTTTTTTACTTGGTTGCTGGACAAAGGAGTGTGTGTATGCAGAGGACAACTTGGCTAAAAGAAAGATTCTTGAGCGTCTTGATCAGGTGGTACTTACAGGTGAAGAGGGCTACATCGCTACCAACTAATGGAGAAAGAATGGAAGTGGGCACAAACAGTAGGGAACCCAAAAGCTAGGGATGTATTTTATTTACATGGCAGTGTTTTATTTCTAAGTGTCAGTAGTAAATATATTGGCTCAGTTTTCTCATGTACCTGATTTTAACAACAATCGTAGTTGAAATGTTTTCCTTTTTTTTTCAGATATTTTGGTGGCTACTCCAAATAGACTCATATATTTGTTAAAACAAGACCCCCCTGCTCTGGACCTCAGCAGGTATCAATACTTTCTGTTTTGCAGAAACGTTTGTTACATGGAAGCTGCAGTTGACAAACTACTTGATATCTGTTATTGCCTTTTAAGATCCTAAATATGGTCATCCATTTGAATGTGATTCTATTTTAAAGCTGGTTATTGTGCGGATTACACATTGCTGTGAATTAATACTGTGAATTTGATTCATGTATCTTGCAGCTATTCGGGGAATTATTTTAAACGAGAATCTCTAATATTTCTCAGCGGTTATAGAATGTCATTGAATCACAGACCAGAAGTGTGTAGGTTTAATTGCCCGTCCAATAAGATGCTGACCTGACTTGCGGTGGCAATAGAAGTGCTACAGCTATCACCGGTGACTTGATGAGAGGAAGGAAACTCGTTAATGGTTAGCATTGCTGCCTCACAGCGCCAGGGGCCCGGGTTTGATTCCTGGCTTGGGTCACTGTCAGTGTGGAGTCTGCACGTTCCTCCTGTGTCTGCGTGGGTTTCCTCCGGGTGCTCTGATTTTCCCCCCACAGTACAAAGATGTGCAGATTGACCACGCCAAATTGCCCCCTAGTGTCAGAGGAACTAGCTAGGATAAATGCACAGGGTTATGGGGATAGGGCCTGGGTGGGATTGTGGTCGGTCCAGACTTGATGGGCCGAATGGCCTCCTTCTGCTATAATGGGGTTAGATGGTGAATGTAAAAGTGCATAACTAAGCTAATTGAAGCACCCCCACTGACATAGAAATTGCATGAGTGAAGTTGGGAAGAAATTGGGCTGTGGAGTTGGTAGGATTTTTTTCATACTTCATATTAGCCCTCCCCTCCATTGAATCAACTATTGACGTAGAAATAAATTGAGATATTTCATGTAGCTCTAACATAATTACTCCCTAATTTTATCAACTGATGGTCTGCGATCCATTACCAGAAAATAATGTGTCATCTCAAACAAATCCAAACTGACGGTTGCAGTTTAGTTTTTCAGAAGCTTTAGCCTTTTATTTCTCAGTTGTGTCTGATTGGTACTGTTCCAGTGAGTCATCTGAGCTGTTTTAATGAGGAATTAGTTATTTGAATTGATGCTGTTTATGTATGGGGGGAAAAGCTGAGCACTGTTCCACAATTGACAATGCGAGCTCGATGCTTCAAAGGAATAGTGTGTTCATTGAAATGTAAATGGATATATAAGGTATATCATTGTACACCGTGATGAATATTATAGAGAATTCATGCAAAGAATCTGGAGCACTCCCACGCACACACTCCTGTATACCTCCAGATCAATCACAATAACAGACTTTCATGTCCCGCCAGTGTCCTGAGAAATGGAATCTGTTTGTAGGTTGATCATTGCAGGGTGACAAGTATATTATCCAACCCACGGCTCAAGAGGATTGAAATAATATTTGGGATATGCTGGTATCTGTTCGTATTGTGCGCTTTAATATGATGAACTGCAAGTGTTTCTGGTTTCTGAAATGCTCCTTTCTATTTAATTGAATTTCAGAGTGGAGTGGCTGGTTGTTGATGAGTCGGATAAGTTGTTTGAAGATGGCAAATCTGGATTCCGAGATCAGTTAGCCACTATCTTCCTGGCATGTACCTCTCACAATGTGCGGCGCGCGATGTTCAGTGCCACGTTCGCGTTTAATGTTGAGCAGTGGTGCAAACTGAATTTGGACAATGTGATATCTGTGTCGATTGGAACAAGGTGAAACAGAAGGGATAAATCTACACTAACTTTTCTGATTACTGGTCTAATTTTACTACAATACTTTAAAAGTTTTTTTGTGCCATTTTGCGTATTGTTTGATACAATGCACATAGTCTACTTTTCTTCAAATGCTAATTAGTAACTAAAGTTGTAATTTTGATGTAAGTTTGCAAGGCCCAATTGGCTAGGAATATGAGTAGCGAAGATGGACGTCAATGATCACAGCTGATTTTCTATTGTAAGGGTTCAGTACATCGAATCTGTATTATTGCATCATATAATCTGCTCTAAATTGAGTAATGTTTAAAATTGTTGCACAAAAATTTTAAACTCCATTCTGGGAAACTGCTGAAAAAAAGATCTGCATCTCTCCCTTATTGGGTGAGGATTAGGAATTTTCCGAGCGCTTTGTCCATTTGACTCCTTGATCCACGAAAAGATCAGCCATGATCTTATTGAATGGTGGAGCAGGCTCGAGGGGCCAGATGGCCTACTCCTCCTCCTAGTTCTTATGTTCTCATCTTGTAACAGAATTTCCTGTCTATTAATGCATCTCATGTACACCCTTAACCTATAACACCAGCTGTGTCCTCATCATAATTTTGCATATAAATGATCAGTGGAAATATGATACAAACCTTACATTTTACTAGACTTATGTTGCCAAAGCGTTAAAGCTTTTTGTTTGGGTTGGTTTGTCTGTGTTGGTTTATTAAATGTCCTCCATTATGAGCATTGAATAGACCTGTGCTGTTTAATTTTCCTGGTAGGAACTCGGCTGTGGAGACTGTGGAGCAGGAGTTACTTTTTGTGGGAACTGAAAGTGGGAAACTGCTGGCAATGAGAGACCTCGTTAAAAAGGTAGAAAAATGAATTGGATAATTAGATGCACATGACCAGCTCCGCGGCTATATTTCATTTGACTCTTCAAAACTTATTTAAAATACCTCCTATTTTAGTGGAAATACGGCAATTCTAATAGTCAAAAAGAAGCTTTCTGGTCAAGATGGACCATTGACATGTGCTATGATGTGAGCAACTTTTGGGTTGAATAGAATCATAGAATGCCTACAGTGCAGGAGGAGGCCATTCAGCCCATTGAGTCTGCACCAACCACAATCCCACCCAGGCCCTATTCCCATAACCCCACACATTTACCCTGCTAATCCCTTGACACTGGGGTCAATTTAGCATAGCCAATCCACCTAACCAGCACATCTTTCGGACTCTGGGAAGGAAACCGGAGCAACCGGAAGAAACCCACGTAGACATGGGGAGAATGTCAAAATTCCATACAGACAGTGATCCAAGCCAGGAATCTAACCCGGGACCCTGGCGCTGTGAGGCAGTAGTACTAACCACTGTGCCGCCCCAAGTTGACATTCTGTTCAGTCCGGGCATTGGAAAACCTCTGAAAGGTTGAGCCCTGACTGATGATGATCTTTTAAAATGGTGAATACTAAGATCCGGATTGAGAACTATGATGGTGCGTTTCTTGACAAATAGTTCTTATTGTAATTATTCATTCCTCCTCATTAATTAGCGGCAGACTATTGAGAATCTCAACCAAGTGTATCTAGGCTGATGTACTTGGTGTATTTCCTTTGTATTCCACTATGTGGCACCAGCCTATATAACATTAATGGTTGACACCTTTCAGCATTGCCAACTCCTAAAGATCTGGTAAATGACTTTGGGTTTAGGACCAACAGTAATTTCCCTTTTATCTATTATTGCATCCATAGAAGATGCATATCGTAGAATTCCTACAGTGCAGAAGGAAGCCATTCGGCCCATCGAGCCTGCACCAACAACAAATCCACCTAGGCCCTATCCCTGTAACCCCACATATTTACCCCTCTAATCCTCTAAACTACGCATCCTGGGACACTAAGGGGCAATTTAGCATGGCCAATGCACATAATCAGCATATCTTTGGACTGTGGGAGGAATCCGGAGCACCCGGAGGAAACCTATGCAGACATGGGGAGAATGTGCAAACTCCACACAGACAGTGACCCAAGCCGGGAATTGACCCCAGGTTCCCTGGAGCTGTGAGGCAGCAGTGCTAACCACTGTGCCACCCCAGGTTTCTATCTATATCCTTAAATCTTATGGTCTTTTTTTCCTTGCCAGCCTCCTTATATTTTTTGGCATTGCACAACATCCTGTTGAAAATGGCAGGCAAGAAAATTGCTCCCAGCCTCTTCCCCTATTCCTGTCTGTCCCATCCCTGCCTCGATAGAATTTTGGCCAAAGATTTAGAGCACATTGAATTGGGGGTAACATACTGGTGTGCATTGAGAATTAGTGAACAAAAGGGAGTAGGATTAAACTGGTCATTCTCAGGGTGGCAGGCAGTGGCGAATGGGGTACCAGAAGGATCAGTGCTGGGCCATAGCTGTTCGCCATTATGTTGGTGCCTGCATGGGTTTGTAACAGGAACTAATTCATTGTTATTTCATGCTAAGAGCATCTCTCCTCTCAATCCAGTGAGGTAAAATGTTTTATAAATCTCATGATTTGTATGAACATCATCGCAAGTGTTATTATGGGTAATGTGTGAGCATTCTCTTCATTATAGGAATGGCTTGGGATTGTAGTAGCGTGACTTGTTTCATTTGCACCTGTGTAATATGCTTAACTTTTCTTTCAAGGGCTTTTCGCCTCCAGTGCTAGTTTTCGTTCAGTCCATTGAAAGGGCAAAGGAACTCTTTCATGAGTTAATCTATGAGGGCATCAACGTTGAGGTTATCCATGCAGAAAGAACACAGCAACAGGTATAATGACTTTCATTTTATTTGAAGAAGCCAAACTCAACGAACTAATCGGTTAACAGTGGAAACGGGAAAACTGATCTATTAATGATCCATTAATTAACTTTAAAATTTCCAAGAATTCTTTTGAAGAAAGGAGAAGTTATAACTGGTATTTTGTACACTGAGATAGTGCTGGTACTGCATATTCTTGATACAAAGTCAAACAATAGGCAGATCTCTGACTGGGATCTGTTCTGAATTACTGTATAAACCTGTGTAAAGGTTCATCTCGAGGAAAAGCTGATACATGACTTTTGGCTTAGAAGTTTATGATTTTTCTTATACCTCACACAAAAGTTGACCATGGTCTTCCATTATGGCCTTATGAAAGACAGACTAACAGTATAGGTACCAACTAAATAAATTGTTTCACCTGAGCCAGAGGTGGGCTTTTATTGTGAGGAACTAAAACCTTAAACTGAAGAAACTGTTTATCACTCTCCCTCCTGTGTTCACTGTTGTCCTTTGGCACGTACTTGCAAGCCAAGTTGTTGGGGCTCTTCCACCATCACAGTCACCTGTTGGTGGGTTTGAACTCTATCTCCATTTTCTCGTTGAGGGCTGTGACTTTGGCCACCAGCACTGGCCCCAAAAGTGGACCTTGTTCCTTGCTGGCCGTACAGACAGGCTGAGCAGGGTGTTGTCTGTGGTTTGGTCTTTCCCCTTGCGCTTGGAATCCAGGTTTCCTCGCCCCAGGTTCCCACCACACAGCCATTCCTCCAGAATCTCCTCTTCCTACTTGACAGTTTTGGAAATGGTGGAGGCAGTGAGTCCGTACTCCAGGGCAGTGTCCTTCTGTTTGAAGGAGGGGATTGTTGTGCTTCAAGATGATGTGGACTTCCTGAATCAAAGTGATGGTGATCCTTTTAATTTTATTTTATTTTATTATTGTCTCATGTATTAGTATACAGTGAAATGTATTGTTTCTTGCGTGCTATACAGACAGAGCATACCGTTCATAGAGAAGGAAAGGAGCGAGTGCAGAATGTAGTGTTACAGTCATAGCTAGGGTGTAGAGAGATCAACTTAATGCAAGATAGGTCCATTCAAAAGTCTGATGGCAGCAGGGAAGAAGCTGTTCTTGAGTCAGTTGGTACGTGACCTCCGACTTTTATTTCTTTTTCCCGATGGAAGAAGGTGGAAAAGAGAATGTCCGGGGTGCGTGGGGTCCTTGATTATGCTGGCTGCTTTGCCGAGGCAGTGGGAAGTGTAGACCGAGTCAATGGATGGGAGGCTGGTTTGCGTGATGGATTGGGCTACATTCACAACCTTTTGTAGTTCCTTGCAGTCTTGGGCAGAGCAGGAGCCATACCAAGCTGTGATACAACCAGAAAGAATGCTTTCTATGGTGCATCTGTAAAAGTTGACGAGAGTCGTAGCGGACATGCCAAATTTCCTTAGTCTTGTGAGAAAGTAGAGGCATTGGTGGGCTTTCTTAACTAGTGTCAGCATGGAGGGACCAGGACAGGTTGTTGGTGATCTGGACACCTAAAAACTTGGAGCTCTCGACCCTTTCTACTTCTTCCCTTTGATGTAGACAGGGGCATGTTCTCCTTTACACTTCCTGAAGTCGATGACAATCTCCTTCGTTTTGTTGACATTGAGGGAGAGACTATTGTCGCATCAGTTCACCAGATTCTCTATCTCATTCCTGTACTCTGTCTCATCACTGTTTGAGATCCGACCCACTGCGGTGAATTTTGTTCAAATTCTCCGTACCAACACTGCAACAGCACCAAAACTGCAGATATAATATGGTTACTGTGCTCTCATGGTTATTATATAACAAGTCCTTAAACTTCTGTTAAGGTTTCTTTGGGTCTTTGTTTCACGTTGTGTCGGTACAGATCAACCACGCATGCCAATCCCTCAAATATTATTCCCGCAAGAGTTGAGCCTTTAACCTTTGCTTCAAAAATTGGTCCCAAAAGCACAACTTTTACCTGGGCTTGTGTAGTAATCCAACTCGGCTGGAACAGTGACAGAGGCACTGGGTTCAGCAGAAGTGCCCTCAGGCTTGGGCAGAGAAAAAAAAATAAAGCAACCTTTCTAATATCACAATTGGCTCTAAACTGTGCCTTTGTGCATCAGAAAAGGGTTGACCTTGTTTGTGAAACCCAGTGGTGGAGTAAAGGTTCAGCACTCACTATCGAGTCTCGCGTACAAAGCCACTTGTTGAGATACTGTCTGGCTCACAGTGCCTGGAGTTCAAGCTGATGCCTTGTATTTACTGGCTTGAAATTTTTGTAACGTATCCCACAAATATTTTTTGTAAAAATGTTGTTGGAGTGAGTAACTTTCACCTTGTTTTCAACCATAGTTGGATCTCCGGTGGACCCGGAAACTGGAACTCTGAATTCAAGTCTGATTTTACTTTGTGAATATCTGTAGGCTCGCCAACAGTTTAATATTTCTATTTCTTCCCCACTCACCAGAGAGATAATGTGGTGTGCAGCTTCAGAGCAGGAAAAATTTGGGTGCTCATCTGCACAGCACTCATGGCTCGTGGAATTGATTTTAAAGGCGTGAATCTAGTCATCAACTACGACTTTCCAACTAGTGCTGTTGAGTACATTCATAGGATAGGTACGTCTGCAGTTATAGCTCTGTATTCGGTGAAATGTCAGTTGGTTGCAGAAAAGAGAATATACTGGATGGCAAAGTTTTATGTCCTACAACAACCTGAACAAAGTTCCTATTCACACGAGTAAGGCTTATTTTAAATGGAACAAATGTTGAGATTGCTGCAGATTGAGCATCCATCACCCCTCCCAGTGACATTTCCCACTTCTAAATTTACCTGTTAAGTCACCAATGTATGAACTATGGTAGCCCTTCATTTGGAGCAGTAATTGTTAACGGATTAAGTTGATGAATGGGCTGGCAAAGGCCTCTTGAAATTTGCTATACTTCATTCACAATAACAGTTGGCTCTTAAGAAAGTTAATCCAAGTCTTGTGTGCTGGGATTTATTTTGTCCAGTAATTGTGGCTGTCTTCTAATTTGAGGGGAGGGGGAAATGTTTGTTTTAAGTTTGAAAATTAGCCTATCCCACCCATTCCTGAGGGAAGAGGTGAGTAATTAGGCCCCAGGCGAGTAGGGGCCATCAAGGGGAACTCGGTAATAATAAAAACAAAGTGTTGGGGAAAAAGTCCGCAGGTCTGGCAGTATCCGTGGAGTGCAAAACAGAGTTAAAGTTTCAAGTCCAATATGACTCTTCAGAACCCAGCATGGTGGCACATAAGACCATAAGATGTAGGAGCAGCATAAGGCCACTCGGCCCATTGAGTCTGCTCCACCATTCAATCATGGCTGATATTTTTCTCATCCCCATTCTCCTGCCTTTTCCCCATAACCCCTGATCCCCTTATTAATCAAGAACCTATCTATCTCCGTCTAAAAGACACTCAATGACCCGGCCTCCACAGCCTCCTGTGGCAAAGAATTCCACAGATTCACCACTCTCTGACTGAAGAAATTCCTCCTCATCTCTGTTTTAAAGGGTCATCCCTTTAGCCTGACGTTGTGCCCTCTGGTTCTCATTTTTCCTACTAGTGGAAACATCCTCTCCACGTCCACTCTATCCAGGCCTTGCAGTATCCTGTAAGTTTCAATAAGATCCCCCCTCGTCCTTCTAAACTCCAATGCGTCCAGACCCAGAGTCCTCAACCATTCCTTATACGATAAGCTCTTCATTCCAGGGATCATTCTTGTGAACCTCCTCAGGACCCTTTCCAAGGCCAGCACATCCTTCCTTAGATACGGGTCCCAAAACAGCTCACAATACTCCAAATGGGACCTGACCAGAGCCTTATGCAGCCTCAGAAGTACATCTCTGCTCTTGTATTCTAGCCCTCTCGACATGAATGCACAGTGGTTAGTGCTGCCTCACAAGGCCAGGGACCCGGGTTCAATTCCCGGGTTGGGTCACTGTCTGTGCAGAGTCTGCACATTCTTCCTGTGTCTGCGTGGGTTTCCTCCCACAGTCCGAAAGATGTGTTGGTTAGGTGCATTGGCCATGCTAAATTCTCCCTCAATGTTCCGAACAGGCGCCGGTGTGTGGCGAGTAAGGGATTTTCACAGTAACTTCATTGCAGTGCTAATGTAAGCCTACTTGTGACACCAATAAAAAATACATAAATAAACTCTTTCTCTCTCCATGGATGCTGTCAGACCTGCTGAGGTTTTCTCACACTTTCTGTTTCATTTCAGATCTTTAGCCTCTGCAGTATTTTGCTTGTATTTAAGGAAAACTTGGCGCTTGATCACTGGGGGAATGTTCCTAGAAAATGGTTGGTGTGTTTTTCCATTGCCTGTAGCATCACCAGCCCAGGTTTCCATTCCTGATTGCTGTCCAGTGCGCTATGCTGGGGTTGTGAACAACATGTGGACAACATTAGACTCTGCTGTTAATCCAGCTCTCGTTGTCTAGGCTCCAGAAAAACGGTCACAATGCAACTGAGGAACTATTTCCCTATTGGTCTCAGAAGGAGAAAATAGCAACAGAAAAATGTAACAATCACGCCTTCATCCAGGTCATTTTTATAAATTGTAAAATGTTGAGAGCCCAGCACTAATCCCTGTGCCACACCACTAGTACTGCCAACTAGAAAAAGACCCATTTACAGCCACCCTCTGTTTCCTGTTAACTAGCCTATCTTCTATCCAAGCCTATTTGTTACCCCCTACACCATGAGCTTTTATTCTCGCCTAATAACTTTTGATGTGACACCTTATCAAACGCCTGGATACTTTACAGGGGACGAGAGACTTGATACAACATGTCTGTGTAAAGTGACTGTCATTGAGCTTTGCTGACGAGTTTATTTTTGTAACTAGGACGTACTGGAAGAGCTGGCCATCAAGGGAAGGCTATTACATTTTTCACAGAAGATGATAAACCACTTTTACGGAGGTCAGTTTGAACACGAGTGTATGAAGAGTTAAGAAGTTCCCCAATATCTGAGTGAAGTTAATCACTTTGATATTTCTTGATCCATGGGACGTGAGCATTGCTGGTAAGACCAGCATTTATCATCCATCCCTAATTACCCTTGAGTTTTTAAAAAAAGTTTATTTATTAGTGTCACAAGTAGGCTTACATTAACACTGCAATGAAGTTACTGTGAAATTCCCCTAATCGCCACAGTCCAGTGCCTGTTCGGGTCAATGCACCTAACCAGCACGTCTTTCGGACTGTGGGAGGAAACCGGAGCACCCGGAAGAAACCCATGCAGACATGGGGGTCGGGGGGGGGAGGAGGGGGGCGGGGACGTGCAAACTCCACACAGACAGTGACCCAAGCCGGGAATTGAACCCAGGTCCCTGGCGCTGTGAGGCAGCAGTGCTAACCACTGTGTCACCGTGCCGCCCTTGAGAAAGTGCTGGTGAGCTGCTGCCTTAAACCACTGCAGGCCTTGTGATGTGGGTACCCTCACAGAGTTATTCAGGGGGGAATGTATAGCATGATTGTATACACGTGTTTCTCTTAATGAGAGCACTTTTTTTGGAAGCGGAAAGAAAATAATGCTTGATGTGCATGCATATGAAATTGATTCCGCCTATTACGGCAGAGCGGGCTTATTGTGAAAGGCGTAATTGAGCTGTCCCTTACGGTGATTAAAATGTACTTTCTGTATATTGTTGGTGCTCACTGACTTGAAATATTGCTCACATTGTGAGCTGCATGTTCTAACAATCTGCTGCGTATAATGAGAATACCGAAGCTTCTTGCTCTTTCTATTTTGACATCAAAAGGTGACAACCATTATGAGAGAGAGCAACGTCGGTTTTGCTCAGGTGAATTGCTCCCCTCCCTGGTCGAAACAAAGATCAAGCATTTTGCAATAAATTTCTGCAAAAGCTTGTGCTCCTGTTCCAAAGGTGGAATGTTTTGTTTGGGAAGTTTCAGAAGATCCTCTTGAACTGTATAAAATGATGGAGTTAAAGTGTCACTAACTTTGTAAAATATAAAAACGGGCTTTTAAAAAAAAAAAATTGCCTTCATACTTGTTGACCTTTCACAGGTGCTGTAGCCAGAAGTGCTGATTCACCATTTGGCCCTACTGACTCAGAGTTGCAGATAGGTGCAGCAATTCTGTGTTATCAACTCATTCTATAATTCAATTCTCCTTGACAAGTGCTATAGCCTGAGGTCTTTTTCAAACTTCAGCAGTTTAGAAAGAAAATATTGTCCCAGCATACATGAGTGCAGGTTTTATTTTCCTATGACTCAACGACTTCTGAATTTCTCATTCAAGGAGGTGAAAAGATAAAGTAAAGTAGAAGTTTAAAGTTTATTTATTAGTCACAAGTAAGGCTTACATTAACGCTGCAATGTGAAATTCCTCTAGTCGCCACACTCTGGCGCCTATTTGGGTCAATGCACCTAACCAGCACGTCTTTAAGATTCTGGGAGGAAACCGGAGCACCCGGAGGAAACCCACGCAGGCACGGGGAGAACGTGCAAACTCCACACGGGCAGTGACCCAAGCCGGGAATCGAACCCGGGTCCCTGACGCTGTGAGGCTGCAGTGCTAACCGCTGTGAGGCAGCAGTGCTGACCACTGTGCCACCGTGCCGCCCAAAGATAATCAGTTGCTGTCACAATATATTTAATGTATTTTTTTTTGATGCCTTGATTATGAAGTGTTGGTATATGGACTCCATTCTATTTGTTTACTGTCGGATAAACTGTGTCCACATGGCACTTGCTTTCCTCAGTCCAGTAGACTTTGTAGGCTTCTAAACAATGCAAAACAGAAACAACAGACCACTCTAGGAATCAGTTCACTTATCTGTGTTGCCATAATTAATATGAACAGGAGTGTCTGCATGCATGTAACTAATAGCTAACATTAGGATGCTGTGATCTGTTCTCCCTGTGTGAATTTAAACAGTTTGTTGGCCACCATTCCAGAATTGAAATTGTGTACACTACCACGGTGTTGCCTGTCAAGACTTTTGTGCCTTAGAACGCCAAGTGGAGAGCAGTGGTGCAAATCCTAAATGGTAGCTAAACTAATTTTTAACCTAAATAAGACTGGACCTGGCACAGGTCCATTTCATTTGACGGACTAAGGGTGGAATTTTCCGATCCCGCCTGCCATTGGAATCGTAGCGGGTGGGACATAGACCATACAAAGGTCCGTTGATTACGGGCGGGATTTTTCGGTCTCGGGGCGAGCGCAGCCTGAAAAATCCTGCCTCGAGTCTTAATTTGTAGAAACATTTGGCAACTGGTGATCATAGAACAGTACAGCACAGAACAGGCCCTTCGGCCCACGATGTTGTGCCGAGCTTTGTCTGAAACCCAGATCAAGCTATTTCCTCCCTATCATCCCGAAGTACTCCATGTGCCTATCCAATAGCTTCTTAAATGTTCCTAAAGTTTCTGACTCCACTATCCCTGCAGGCAGTCCATTCCACACCCCAACCACTCTCTGAGTAAAAAACCTACCTCGGACATCCTTCCTATATCTCCCACCATGAACCCTATAGTTATGCCCCCTAGTTACCGCTCCATTCACCCGAGGATCAGCCCACATCTCGCTCACAAAATTCAGAGCAAAGAACTAGACTTGTTGGCGAGATGATTAGTTAATCAGTCTTTGTGCTGTGATGGGATTAATAGTTTTTCCTGTTGATCAATACTGACACTGTGCCAAAACATTTCATGGCTATTTATAGTTAAGACTGACCGAAAATTTTCAGAAGTGTTCATTTAAAAAAAAATTTTTCTTCTGTTTAATTAGTATAGCATTTGTTATCAAACAAGCTGGCTGCCCTGTACCAGACTACATGATGCAAATAAACAAACTGCAAACGTAAGTGCCAATAGTTGTAAAACATGTTATGCTAACTAATATTAAAATATGCTATTTTAGACAAAGGACTGGTTTGATCTTGGTGAGTGGACTGGGTTGCAATATTGATGACCAGCATAGCTGTCAACCTGATTTGAGTTAGTTCTTAAAGCTCTATAATTATCTTTTGCATCTTCCAAATAAATATGTACTTCCCTGGGAATGCTCAGCTTTGATCTTGCGCTTTAACGCTTTACTCTTTTGTCTTTGAGTGCAGCGTGCTTCAAGATTAATTATTTGACGTACCACACCTCCCCCTTATTGGAGATAGCAAAACAAGTTTACTTTGATGAGTCAGCTGTTGCCAATAATTACTCAGTTGAGAATTAGCATTTTAATTGGTTAGGTTTTCCAAATTGCGCTGTTTAATGGAATCCTCTTAATGGGATCATTGATTTGAAGAAAGTGAGCCACATTTTAATTTATAAAGAAAATGATTAGGGTTAGCTTTACCGTCCTCATTTCTTTCCCTGCTTTGGAGCAAAAGATTTTTTTTTCTCCCTCACCTCTTGTGTCGGTTAATGCGCTCCACACAGGGCTCCACCAATGCTGCTTTGAGCCGGCTATTCGGGCTTATGACGGTCAAGCCTGGGGTTCATTCTCCTCCCCGTGTGAAAGCAGCTTGCTTCCATTTGGTGTGGCTGAGATTGCAGACGGAGGATTTATCTTGCTCTTCCCGTTCCAACAGCTATTTAACCACAGTTTCTATCTATAGCACTGCTCTTAATTCAGTTGATTAACAGTCGCCTCTTTGATCAGTGAAGTAAGTGCTCTGAACCCAATTATACACAGCTACAAGTTGTAAAATTGTAGCATTGACAAATGAATTTGAAACGGACGCCAGTTTTATTGATCCTTAATTTGTTCAGGAATATCCACTATCCCAGGATGTGAAAAGGTTGCAAACTACAGCGTATTTCCCATCGGCCATCCTCATGAGATCGATGTGGTTTCTTGAACGCAGTGTTAATGATTGGCCTTTTCAATTGTTAGTGGATATGGTTATATTTATCAGCCAATAATCAAGAGGCGATGGCCAATCGAGAAACCGAAGTTCACATACCCAGTGGCAGCTGGAATTTAAATGCAGTTATTTAAATAAATCTGTAATAACAGCTTGTATCAGTAATGGTGATCATGAAACTACCGGATTGTCATAAAAACACATTTCATTCACTTTAGGGAAGGAAATCTGCCATTCTTGCCTTGTCTGGCCATCCACTCAGCTCACCACTTATTTTTCAAGGGCAGTTAGCAATGGGTAATAACTGCTGGCCTTGCCAGCAATATTCCCATCCCATTAATTAATTCACTAAAGAAAATGTCACTTTTTTTCCATCAATGGTAGGTGGTATTGTTGTCATTTTTCTTTCTTCCAGAAATATAATTCATACCCTTAAAGTTCTGCATAATCATGTCAAATGTGGTGGATGAACTTCTGTTAGCGAGCATAGATTATTGCATCAAAAAGTTGTCTGCTTTACATTATCAAATATGAATGTTTTAACACTGTTTTATCTCTCCCTCAGCATAATCTGGCTAAAATATTAAGGCTGGGAAGATTCAATTTAAAAGAAAAGGGAATAAGGTAGAAGCTTGGTATTCCTGAAACACAGTCTCTGCAAAATCCACACTGGAGCTCCAATCCCCAGATTGGATTTGAACCCAAATCCCTCTGATGTCACAGTTTGAGTGGCTTGAATCTCTTAGCACAGTAGCCTGTCAAACACCTATCCCATTCTTAATACATGTGGAATTTACCACAGAAAGTAGTTGAGGCCAAAACATTGTGTGATTTCAAGAAGAAATCAGATATAGCTCTTGGGGCTAAAGGGATCAAGGGGGAAAGGCGGGATCAGGATATTGAATTTGATGATCAGCCATGATCAAAATGAATGGCGGAGCAGGCTTGAAGGGCCGAATGGCCTACTCTATGTTTCAATGTGTATGTTGTTTCTTCATAACTTTTATTTTCCACGGTTCCTGCGTTGATTTTGAAATTTAATCCAGTAACAAATGACTACTTTCTCACCCTCGTTGCAGTAAACAAAAGAAAAGATTGATCAAAAATCCAATCAAACGAGCGGATATCAAGACCACGCCAAAATACTTCATAGAAAAGGCAGCCAGGAAGAAGTAAGATTTGATTTTAAATTTAATGTGTTTACTCTTGAATTGAAGTGTGTGGAATTAGAGAACAGTAAGTAGTGACCCCTCGAGTGCGGCCTGTTCATTCCAAGCACATGCACGAAGGGGACCTGAAGGGGATGATTTGTGAACGATGCTTTTCAGGTTGCTTCCTGCATGCACGTGCGCAGCGTACAGAGAACATTATTTCTGAGATGTCTGAAATGGAACCAAATTCGTCACCAAACCAATTAATTTTGAAGTAAGAAATTGGAGCAGGTTTTGCGTGAGTCTTCTGCCAGTTTGTGTGTTTGGAAGGCTTGTCTTGGGTGTTCTTATGTTTTACAATGTGCTGTGAACAATTCCTACTCTAAACATTCATTTGCAGAATTGAGGGGGAAAGTATGCTTTTAGAAGTTGAGCATTTTGAATGTTTAAAAAAGAAACAGTCGCTAGAACATTGTCTGAAGTGATGTTTAATTTATTGCCTCAAGTATGAAGATATAATCACTAATATAAAGGATACGATTACGATTTGTTATAAATATCAGGAAAACGTGTGTCACGTTGGATGGAAACGATATGATGTAGCGATACTATATGAAAATAATCCAAATAGAATCGTAGAATCCCTACAGTGCAGAAGGAGGCCATTCGGCCCATCGAGCCTGCACCGACAACAATCCCACCCCAGGCCCTATCCCTGTAACCCCACGTATTTACCCTGCTTATCCTCCTGACACTAAGGGAGAATTTTAGCATGGTCAATCCACCTAACCCGCACATCTTTGGAGTGTGGGAGGAAACCGGAGCACCCGGAGGAAACCCACGCAGACATGGGGAGAATGTGCAAACTTCACACAGACAGTGACCCAAGGCCAGAATTGAATCCGGGTTCCTGGCGCTGTGAGGCAGCAGTGCTAACCACTGTGCCACCCGTGGACTGACCATGCTAAAATTCTCCCTTAGTGTCAGGAGGATAAGCAGGGTAAATTATATTGTGATAATTGTCATACAGACACCCGTGGGTGGCACTCTATTGATTTAAACGTATCTCTAGACCACACACACACACCCACCCCCCTCCCCTCCCTCCCCCCTTCGCCTCCATGTTTAATTCCTATAAGTTGAATGTGACATTGGAGAATAAAATGATGTTGTGATAATTGTTGAAATTTTGAGTCATGTAAAGTTCAATTTTACCTGAATGGGACAGGCAGGATCCTCTGCTGTCCAATTGGTATGCCAGCTATCTTTTGGAGAATTATATGTAATGAGATACAGTTCTGACAGTAAGTTGTAAGTCCTGTGATTGCTGAGATATAAATGTTATATTTCAGTCGGGAGGATTTCTTTGTATAAAAGTAGTGATTGGAAAAATAATTTGAACATGTTTTAGACTAAATGGGAATGTGGGAAAAAAACTTTTGCTGTACAAGTACAGTTTGTGCTGTATCTCGGTGTCCCAGTTAGCTTCACTGAAATTAAATCTTTATACTTTTGCTTTTCTATTCTCAGAAAAATGATTCAGAAGACCAAGAAAAAGAAAAAGGAAAAATCCCACACAAGTCTGCCAGCCGCCACGGCTTAACAAGGCTCCACTGACAGCTAATGCAGCACTGCTGGGAATAGTCAAGATTACATTGTCCCCTGCCTTCTGCATGTACAGCTGCTTGAAAAGCGAAGCAGCTGATAGCCACGTGCAGATCACCACAAATCTATGCTGAACAGTTCTATTGTTTACACTTTTGTATTTAAGTGAGCTTTATCTAAGATTAGTCTTTTTTAATAAATATTCACGAGCGCAGTGATGTTTGTGTGTTACTGCAACTGTGGTCTCTTGTACATTGTATATTTGAACTTTTAGAAATAATCAGTATCTATATTATCATTGTAGGGAGTGAGAATGTGGTCTTCATACAGACTGAAAGTAGTACTTTTTGTCTGATGCAGGAAGTTGCAGTTTGGGTACTTGAAACTATTTCTCAATTTATTTTATGGAAGTTACTGTGCATAACAAGATACAGTTTGGCATATAACAGTGGGAATAAATATCGTTGGCACAATTTAGGGTAAAGTTTAAATATTTTTCTATGCAGTGATTAATCTTCAGCAAAAAATCATGATTTATTTTAAGAGTTAATGAAAGGAGCAAAAATTCATGTCAACACTTATCTTTATCTCATTGTTTGAGATGCAGTATTCTAAAAAAAATTAAATTTGTATTTCATAATTGTAGATTGTGCAATAGATTATGTATTTTATAGAGTCTTGAATTAATGTTGGAGCGTAAAACTCAAGGTAAAGTCAAAGAGCTATTCTCACTCTTGCTATCTCTTGTGCTCACAGTCTGCTATGCATTTGTTTATTATTCACTTCTGAATTTGGGCAAGGCAGTCATTTATTGCTCCTAGTTTTTTCTCTGATAGTGAGCAGTCGCCTTGAGCAACAGTTCAGACTCAGCCATGCTAAATTCTCCCTCAGTGTACCCGAACAGGCGCCGGGGTGTGGCGACTAGGGGATTTTCACAGTAACTTCATGTAAGCCTACTTGTGACACGAGTAAAGTATGTTTGTTTAAGCTGCTCTATTCTACAACTAAGGGAACATGCAATGCAAAGTTAAGAGGTTCACTTGATTCAATCAGTATATATCTTGAGATAAAATGAACTTGTTATGTTTCCTATAGCAATGAGCCATTTTCCTTGAATTAATAAAATAATGTTGCTGCTCTACTGCATTCTCCTGAAGCTGGTAAAATTGCCATTCAACTTTCTTCCTGAGACTTAATTGAGTTCTTACTCCCTATACTCATTCTAGAAAGAATAGTCTATGCTAAACAATCCATGCCATACCTCTGGGATTAGGGATCTTCCCACACAACTGGCATTAAATATTTGTTTTAATTTATAATGTTGAGGAAAGAATATCAAAGCTTAGTCTAGTAGAATTCTAATGACTTTTTCTCTGCGTCTTTTTTCTTAATTTGTGAGCCCTAACTGTAACACTTGCACATTATTTCCTGTGCAGAGTTGGTCAAAAAGCTCCGAAACATCGCCATCACCAAAATATGGAACATTCTCACAATTTTAAGTACTGCAATCGAGTCACTGATAGGAGAAAAACAAAGATAGTTATTGGGAAGGAAGGAAAGGAGAGGAAGTGTTCAGTTGGGAGCTGAGACTGATGTGAAATTAAGGGGGGGGGGGTTTGCAGAAGATTTAAATACCCTATTGGGCCACATGAGTGTTTCTTCCAGCACTGCTGGGTGGTGGAAGAGGTTTTGAATCATAAAATCTCTACAGTGCAGAAGGAGGCCATTTGGCCCATTGAGCCTGCACTGACAACAATCCCACCCAGACCCTATCCCCGCAGCCCCATGCATTTATCCTGCTAATCCCCTGACACTAAGGGGCAATTTACCATGCTCAATCCACCTAACCCGCACATCTTTGGACAGTGGGAGGAAACCAGAGCACCCGGAGGAAGCCCACGCAGACACGGGGAGAACGTACAAACTCCACACAGACAGTCACCCAAGGCCGGAATTGAACCTGGGTCCCTGGCGCTATGAGGCATCAGTGCTAACCACTGTGCTGCCCGTTGAAGCTTAATATATTTATGCTATGAAGTATTGCTACCTGTAATTTTCACAAAGGAAAGAACTGTAACTTGGTCACAAATCCTAAGGGAATCATGTTGGTGGCTGTTTTGGCAATTTAATGAGTTTTTTTCCTCGGATACGGCAGGAAATTGCAAACCACCACGGTACATTTTAATAAGAATGAATAAAGAGGCTACACACTCCTTGGAAAATAAGTTTCTAAATAGAATAGAGGGTTGCAGCAATCTGAGGATACAGATACCTATATTACAATTGTAAGAAGTCTCACAACACCAGGTTAAAGTCCAACAGGTTTATTTGGTATCACGAGCTTTCGAAGCACTGCTTCATCAGGTGAGTCCTATTGCTATTATATTACTATTATAACACCAGTTAACAAGGCCTTGAAAAAAAAACAAAGTACTGGGGTTAATTTATAGAGGGATAGAATTGAGAATTGTTAAACTTGTAGAGAACATTGGCCAGCCCACTTTTGGAGTACTGTGAACAGTTTGAGACTCCATGTGATTAAAATGAAATAGTGTCACTGGAAAAGGTGCAAAAAAAGATTTACTAGAATGATACTAGCATTGAGAACTTTGTATGAGGAAACTTATATGACTGTACTGTGCCTTTAAGAAATGTATTTTAATCATGTTCCTCTGCAGGATTTTGGCCGGCACCATGTTGTCTGTGACTGGTGTCCTTTATTGCTGCTGAGGCAATATAATTGATATCATGTCGATTCTAATCTGGATTAATACAGTGTTCTGGGGTTTTATGGTCCTTTGGGGATTACTGAGTGGAGCTTGATTTGGGGATGATTCACAGACCAGGTGATACGCCTGGGGACAGAAAAGTCTAGTTTTAGTTTTGTTTTCGTTGCTGCCAGAAGTTGGTGCAAGAAGGCAGTGTCTCTGTCTCTCCAGGCTTTTTGGAATGTCCCAGAACTGGGAAGTCTTGCAGATTTAATCCAACATGCAAAGGACCAATTCATAGCAATTAAAAAGCTGAAGATCCAGCATCTTGTGAGCATACTTCCTTTTTGATGCAAAGACTGAAGAGGGGTGTATGTCTGTGAGATAGTGTTTAACTTGGAACAACAGAGATAGATAGCTGTTTGGAGTATACCGTGTTATGTTTAAATCTTGTAATTGGTAAAAAAAATGATGCTAATTTCTTTTTGTTATATTTTAACTTAAACTTTGTTTGATAAAAGCTTCCTAATGGGTCACTTGAATCATACCTGGAGTGAAACATCTTATGCTCACCCGTGCCAAATTCAAATGTAAAAACTTAAGGTTTAGGCTAACTTCATAAAACACCTTGGAGTTTCTGCCTCGGGTCTTAACAAAATATTGAACTGGCTGGGATTGAGGATGACTTAGAGGTATTTAATATTACAAAAGGACGTGATAATTTAGATGTAGAGAAGTGTCACGAAGGTGCATTACAGCCCCAAATTACTTATGGGCATATTAAACTTTTTTTAAGGGAGGCATCTGTTTTTTAAAAAAAATACAAGCAAAGACATCCAAAACCCATCTCCTGTTGAGTTATATCTCAGATTGTGGGAATGGTCTTAATCCAAAGAAAACTGACTCCGGGTGAAAGATATGTTTGTCTGTTCCCTTCCTGAATATGGTAGTCATGATGTGGAGATGCCGGCATTGGACTGGGGTAAACACAGTAAGAAGTCTCACAACATCAGGTTAAAGTCCAACAGGTTTATTTGGTAGCAAAGGCCACTAGCTTTCGGAGCGCTAGCTTCTGGTCACCTGACGAAGGAGCAGCGAGCGCTCCGAAAGCTAGTGGCATTTGCTACCAAATAAACCTGTTGGACTTTAACCTAGTGTTGTGAGACTTCTTACTGCCCTTCCTGAATTATACAGAGAAATGGGTTAAAAGTTGCTGCAGACTTGATCTAGGTGTACTGGTGCACTGGAATATTCAGTGTATGTGAGACGCAGAAACAAGAAGAGACAGCAGCTAGTCACCCCTGCAAAGACAAGCGGACAAAAGACCCCTCTCTCTCTCTCTCTCTCTTGCTGAAGGCAAGACTTAACAGAAGGCACCATCAAAAGGAAATAGTACAGTAGTTAGCTACTACATTGAATTCAAATTCCACCATCTGCCGTGGCGGGATTCGAACCCCGGTCCCCAGAATGTTAGCTGAGTTGCTGGATTAATAGTCTAGCGATAATACCAATAGGCCATCGCCTCCCCCAGATGCATTCAGTGTTAGGCAATCGCATAGTGAGAATACCATACATTTGACTTGCCATGAGCAATGTGATGGGAGAACCACTTTTGTTTACTGAACAGTGTTGACTTTAAAGCAAAATGCTTTGCAGAAAACCTTGAACAACATTAACAACCTGTAGACCACTTTAGATACAGATCCTTATTTCAAAGAAAGACTTGAATTTATATAGGGCCTCATGTCCGTAGAGCACACTTGTACTATTTACGTAGAGATAAAGAACTCTTAACCTGTCTCTACTACTTTTCCCAAGTACCTTTCTCAAGGCCACAATTAAACGGCAGTATCAATAAGCAGGGAGAGTCTCTTGCAAACCAAAAACTGGCCCGAACTCTCATGAAGTGGTGTAATTCAGGCCAAACAAAACCCTGAACTCTGACAAATTGCTTACTGAAGATTATTCAGGATACACACCACATTCTCTTATGATTTCATGCTGCGGAAGATGTAAATTGATAGATCATGATGTACCAGCTATACTAATGTACAGATTTACTTAGATGAAATGATATAGAAAGAAGAAAGATCAGTAAGATACTATTCAGTTCAATAATTAAAGATAAGCAAACAAAAATGCACCTTGGTAAACAAGCAATAGTGATGTAAACTGCTAGTGGTATAATGCTCCACTTGTTTTGACAAAAGCAATTACATTGTGATCTCTGCAATTGGCATCAAAATCCCAGTAACTCAATTATTATTTTAACAGCAGTTTGCTCCTTTCTGCAGTCAGAATTTCTCCTGTCTTTTTCCTGATCGGAGAGGTAGCACGGTGGCACAGTGAGTAGCACTGCTGCCGCGCAGCGCCAGAGACCAGGGTTTGATTTCCAGCTTGGGTCACTGTCTGTGCGGAGTCTGCACATTCTCCCCGTGTCTGCATGGGTTTCCTCCAGGTGCTCTGGTTTCCTCCCACAGTCCAAAAGACGTGCTGTTTAAGTGCATTGACCATGCTAAATTCTCCCTCAGTGTACCCGAACAGACACCGGAGTGTGGCGACTAGGGGAATTTCTCGGTAACTTCATTGCAGTGTTAATGTAAGCCTACTTGTCACACTAATAAATAAACTTCAAACTGCCCGGTGCAGACACAATGGGCCAAATGGCCTTCTGCACCATAACAATTCTGTGATTCTATGGTTCTTGCAGCAACCTTCAGTATTGCTTGGAGATTCAGAAAACACAACATAAAGATAATGGCCTAGTTGCCACAAAAGCATAGTTTCTTCCACTGCATTGTTATTTACTCTGCTGAACAGTTCTTATGGTACTGATAATTCTGGTTTATCCTGTCTGGATCTTGCTCTGCTGCATTCAAAAATTGCACATCTGGCAATTTAGAACATGTCTGATTCCTAATTAAAAGCAATTTCCAGAGTAAATAGTCTTGATTTTTTTTCCAATTGTTTACGAAATGATGCATCAAAAACATGCATCAAATTTTAAACTGAATTTACAAATCTGACATCTTCATTTTAGGTTAGAGATGACTCAGTTAATGGCACACTTACCTATGAGTCAGTAGGCTGTAGGTTCACATCCCACTCGAGAGACATGAGCACACAATCCAAGCTGGCACTTCAGTGGAGTACTGAAGGAGTGCTGCACTGTTGGAGCTGTTGTTTCTTTGCTGAAATGTTAACTAAGACCCCATCTCTTCTCAGGTGGATGTGAAATATCCCACAACATATTTTGAAAGAGTGTAGGAGAGTTCTCCCTGATGTCCTGGTCAATATTTAATCCTCAACCAACACCTAAGAATTGGTGATCTGCTGGTCTTCACATTGCTGTTTTGGGACCTTGCTGTATGCCAAGTGACTGCTGTGTACCAAGTAGCTGCACTCCGCAAAGTACTTTGAGACACAATACAACACAAGAAATAGACGCAGGATTAGGCCACCAGGCCCTTCAAGCCTGCTCCACCATTCAATACAATCATGGTTGATCTATGCCGGCCTCAGCTCCTTTTCTGTGCCATTTCCCCATAATCCTCTCTCCCTCGATCTATCAAATATGTAGCCATCTCCACTTTAAATACTTCTAATGATCCAGCCCCCACTACTTTTGGGGCAGAGGATTCCAGAGATTCACTACCCTCTGAGAGAAGAAATTTCTACGCACCTCAGTTTTAAATAACTGGCCCCTTTAGCTTGTAGCTATGTCACCTTTTTCTAGACTCTCCCACTACTAAAAACATCTCACTAATTACCTTTTCAAGCCCCCTCAGGACCTTACATGTTTGAATAAGGCCAGTTCTCTCTTCTAAACTCCAAGGAATACAGACCTAGGCTACTCAGTCTCTTTTGATAGGACAACCCTCTCACCCCTGGAATTAGCCTGGTGAATCTCCTTTGGATTGCCTCCAATGTTACAATATCTTTTTTCAGGTCAGGGGACCAAAACTGTGCACAGTATTCCAAGTGAGGCCTCACCAACACCCTGTACAATTGCAACAAAACCTCCCTATTTTTAAACTCCAACCCCTTTCCAATAAAGACCTAAATACCTTCCCGACATCCCGAGATACAAATGCACTCTGCAAAGTATAGATGCAATTTCCTTTTTGCCTTGTATTCATCAAGTGTGATTGGTCATCTTCATTTTCCCACATTAGGTGGGCACAAAAGATCCCCTGTCATTAATGTGAAGAAGAGCCAGGGAGTTATCCCTGGTGTCCTGGCCAATGTTAACCCTACATCAACATCACACACATTATCTGGTCACATTGCTCTTTCGGGGAGTTTGCTGTGCACAAAGAGGGAATGAATTACTCATTCTGAGAGCTGGTGCAGACGCAATGGCCAGAACGAACCTCCTCCAGTGTTGTAACCATTCTGTGACACTGCATTCATTAGCTGTAAAGCGCTTTGGGATAAATGGCGGTTGTGAAAGGCCCTATATAAATGCAAGTCTTTCTTTAACTTTCCCTGCATTTCCATGGTCAGATCTCCAAAATCTTTTCTTGTCGAAGGCAGCGTCAATGCACTTGAGAGGACACAAATACATTCTGATTGGATCAGGAAAGTAGCATTCCCTCTCCAGTTCAGGCTAGTGTGTTCCAAAGAAAAACCCACACAAAGCCTGTGCATTATTTTGATTAAGGCAAAATACTGCGGATGCTGGAATCTGAAACAAAGACAGAAAATGCTGGAAAATTTCAACACGTCTGACAGCATCTGTGAAGAGAGAATAGAGCCAATGTTTTGAGTTTGGAAGACCTTTTGACGAAGGGTCATCCAGACTCGAAACATTGGCTCTATTCTTTGTCAGACTGACAGACTCGAAATGTTACATAGAAACTAGAAGTAGGAGTAGGCCATTCGGCCCTGCGAGCCTGCTCTGCCATTCATTTTGATCATGGCAGATCATCAAATTCAATATCCTGATCCCCTCTCTTACCCCCATATCCCTTGAGCCCCAAGAGTTATATCTAATTTCTTCTTGAAATCAGACAATGTTTTGGCCTCAACTGCTTTCTGTGGTAGTGCATTCCACAGTTTCACCACCCTCTGGGTGAAGAAATTTCTCCTCACCTCAGTTCTAAAAGGTTTACCCCTTATCCTCAAACTATGACCTCTAGTTCTGGACTCCCTCACCATTGGGAACATTCCTTCTGAATCTACCCTGTCTAATCCTGTTAGAATTTCATAAGTTTCTATGAGATCCCCTCTCGCTCTTCTAAACTCCAATGAATATAATCCTAACCGACTTGGTCTCTCCTCATATGACAGACCTGCCATCCCAGGAATTAGCCTGGCAAACTTTCGCTGCACTGCCCCTGTATCCTTCCTCAGATAAGGACACGTGTCAGATTGAGGAAGGGTCACCCAGACTCGAAACGTTGGCTCTATTCTCTCTCCGCAGATGCTGTCAGACCTGCTGAGATTTTCCAGCAATTTCTATTTCATAATTCAGATGAGACTGAATGGAAAACATGGTGGGGCAGAATGGTGGAAAGGGGAAACAGCAGATCCTCTATTTCCCCACCTCCCAAAAAATAAATAAAATGAGAAAAACTGAGTGGGGGCACTTGCCAAGTGCTTGGGGCATGTTGCAATGGGACATGTTGCAATGGGGCTGACTCAGTGGAATTGATACAGCTTCTGACAGGTGACTGACTGGGCGGTGACCTCTGAGGAGGGGAGACCCGGAAGTAGTTGCCGGTTGACAAGGAGCCGAATCAAGATGGCGCTGCGACCGGGCTCAGGCGGCGGCGGCAATAGCAGCAGCGGCGGTAACGGCAGGTAAGCCGGACAGTGAATCGCTCTCTGTGTGTTTTTATCAGTAATAATAAATTATATCCGATGATGGATTATAATGGTGTCGGCGGGCGGTTCAGCTTCATCACTGAGCCGGTGGCCGCCTGTCTGCCTTTAAGATGCTGGTGATGGGGAAATGGGGGTTAGTCTGGGTCACTGACCAGGACACACACATAGAAATAAATATTTACCCCCTCAGGATGCACTCCATGCAACCAGAAATCTCTGATTTCTATCCATCTGGTCTTCCAATGTACCTTGATTTTGATTCAGCTGTTTTTAAAAAAATAAATAATACTCCCCAGACAATTTTACATTAAACTCCATTCTTTCCCCTCCCTCAGAATGCACTCCATACAGCCAGAAATCTCTGATTTCTATCCATCTGGTCTTCCAATTTACCTTGATTTTGATTCAGCTGCTTTCTAAAAAATAAATAATCCCTCCAAACAATTTTACATTAAACTCCATTCTTTCCCCTCCCTCAGAACGCACTCCATACAACCAGAAAACTTTCATTTCTATCCATCTGGTCTTTTAATTTATCTTAATTTTGATTCAGCTGTTTATTTAAATAAATAATCCCCCCCCAAACAATTTTACATCAAACTTCACATTTCATTCTCTCCCCTCCCTTAGAATGTGCTCTGTGTAACCAGAAAACTCGTCTTTCTATCCATCTGGTCTTCTAATTTACTTTGATTTTGATTCAGCTGCTTTCTTGAAAATAAATAATCTCCCCCAAACAATTTAAAATTAAACTTCATGTTTTGTTTTTTTCCCCGCTCTCAGTATGCGCTCTATATAACTGGAAAGCTCTTATTTCTATCCATCTGGTCTTTTAATTTACCTTGATTTTGAATCAACTCTTTTTAAAAATATGTATTCTTCCTCCCCCCACCTTCTGATAATTTTACATTGAACTTCATGTTTCATTCTTTCCCCTCCCACTTTAATGTTGTGTCTATAACCCTACACCCCGCCCCCCCCCCCCCCCCCCCCCCACGCACATACACACACATACACACAATAAATATTTACCCCCTCCCTTAGAATGCATTCCCAACAAACAGATTACTCTCATTTCTATCCATCTGGTCTTTTAATTTACCTTGATTTTTTTTGATTCAGCTATTTTTTTCTTAAATAAATAATCACCCCCATAAACAATTTTACAATAAACTTCATGTTTCGTTCCTTCCTTTCCCACTTTAATGTGTGTTTATAACCAGACACATGCAAAAGAGGCTGAATAGAAGGAGGTGTAGGATCCCTTCTTTTCAAGCTGCCTGGAGTTCTTCTGCTCCCTGAACTAAACGGGAAGCTGATTCGCCGTACACTGAATAATTGATGTTCCAGAAGCAGCTCGTGCTTCATGTATCTTTCATCCCACCCTATCTCTTTTCATCCGGCATTACTAATTTAGGTGGAAGTTGCTTGCACGAACGCGATCTAACAAAATTTGAGTTGTCCAACCCCATTTATTAAAACGATTGACAGCTATGTGTAGTCTGGCAGTAAAAGTATTCACACGCTCACTTAATATAACTCCAGTGATCTTTGCAATTTGTGGAGTTTGCCAGGAAAAGGGTGAGGGGGATAAACCGGCTTTGAAATTGCTTGATTATCTCCCCAGTGAGTGAATGAGTGTGCGTGTGGATATGATCTATATTTTTAATGTTCAGCAGGTTTGGCAGCATCTACTTTTTAATTTTGTGCATTCCTGGGATGAAAAGAGTGTTTGATTTTGGTGTTGGCTTAATGATCTCTGTCATGTGTTCTCTGTTGCATTTCATTGCACGAGTGGATGCATAAAGAAAGTAACAAAAAAGCCAAGAATTTGTAAGCTGAGATAATTTGGCCATTTTGAGCTGCCAACCATTTTGGGTTGATGCAGTAATGTCAAGATGTTTGGGGCTGTGATCATGCCTTTTAGGAATGCCCACCTCTTTCCAGCAAATGGGAATGCTGAGCTGATATAGTAGATGTCAAAGATGAAAGATTGCCACGGTGGAAGACTTCATTTCTCCTCCTCCTTCCCTGTTCCTCTTTGTCAATATGTTTCCATGTGTAATTGGCTAGACTTTTGATTCAGGTGAATGAATTGTACTAGTTTAATTTTAAAAAGCCTTTGACACCAAGGTTGATGATTTCTGGATTAAAGAAGTTGTTGAACATTTTCTCCATTTCCTCATTGTATTTAACATCCCATGGTTATTTTCCATCGAATCCTGACACTGCCGAAGGAGGCCATTCAGTCCATTGAGTCTGCACAGACTCTCTAAAAGAGCATCTCACTCAGGCCCACCTCACCCGCTCTATTCCTATAACCCCACGCATTTACCATGGCTAATCCACCTAACCCACATATCTTTAGACTGTGGGAGGAAACTGGAGCACCTGGAAGAAGCCCATGTAGACATGGGAAGAATGTGCAAACTCCACACAGACAGTCACCCAAGGCTGGAATCGAACCCAGGTCCCTGGTGCTGAGAGGCAGCAGTGCTAACCACTGTGTCACCCTATGTTTAAGTACATCCACCAAAGCATCTCTAATTTATTATTGACTGTAATGTGAAACTATATGAATCAAAACTATCAGTTTTTATTTGGTTCCCAAAACCAATTATATTGAGCACTGTGGCATATTAAATAAAGTAAGGATTATATGGCATTTTGTGTTAAATTTGTCACATTTAGACTTTACTTGCTGTACTCAGTTTGCAAGGAAACATGTGAGAGCTGTATTGGGTTATTGGAATTTGAGTATTGAAAAATGTCCCTTTATTGGGCTTTCCTAGATTGAAGTGCTGGGATTATTAACGTGCTAGATGAAGAATTGTGGGGAGAACATCCCTCCCACTTATTTACACTGTCCCCCCAGGCTACACAGTGAGAACTGTACTGGGAGTTTTCTTTTTGGTTTCGACCTTTTCAGAGAATGAACAACAACAGCATGGATCTAGTGCAGAACTGACAGTTCTGTTGTATTGCTTTGAGCCATGTAAGGAGCATCTCCAATAGACCTTCATTTAAAATTGAGGCTGAACAAGTAAAAATGCAGAGATCTTCAGAGCAGCCAGAGTTCACTACTGTTGACTTTTAACCCTTTTAAAGAAACATGGAGGGCTAAAAATAATTATTGCATTACGAGGTAGCTGCATTACAATTTGAAGATGTGTGTGGGTGATTTGATCTGTGGAGGAAAGTGAACTGTTTGAGAGTAAGGTCTGCTCATTGATCCTAAGTGTTATTTAAGAACCAGCAAAGACCCACAAAATATGTACAATGAAATTAATCCCTATTATATTAGTACTTTGTTAAATCCCAGTCCATGGCATTCAATTGTTCCCCATGCAATCTTTCTCATGTTATATCCAGTCCCATCCGTACCATCAGCTAAACTAACGACAGAAGTAATTTTTAATCTCTGCTTGAGTTTAATGCTGAGTAATGTCCCTGTGATTACCAAAAAATAACTAAAACAATTGCTTCAGGCTTATTTTGTACATACAATCTTAAATTCTGACTTATGCACCACAGTTCGAGTATCTTTTATCTGAAACCCTTGGGGCTGATTGTGTTTCAGATTTGAGGTAATTGCGGTTTTCAGAAACTGCATGGAGGCCTGGGCTACTTATATTACAATGGCCGAAGAATAGGCTCACTATGGTCTAAGGTAAATAAAATGGCTAGAAAAGCAAGATGAAGATGAATCACTGAATATTAAATACAGGGTACCTGGAATAAGTTTCCACCCGTGACACCATCTATGATTCTGCTGGTAGGAGCGGGTTCGCAGGTGCAGACAAACTAGACTTCCCGCTAAAGGTCGGCTGTGACCAGTAAGGATCATCGGTTTGGGCCGTGTTGGCTCAAGTCAGTGACTTCCCATGTGCTAAAGGTCGGGTACTGTTGGCATGGTCTGTCACAGATCAGAAACTTCCCACACTGAAATTCAATGAGATTTTAAAAAGCGTGGTTTTTGGATGCGTTTGAATTTTGGATTTATGTATAAAGGATACTCGAACATTTTTGATCTGTTGTTGTGAGCTCGTTTTACAGTTGTTGAGAATTGAGGCTGGGTATATTACTATTGTGTATATTGACCTAATTTGTGCAAGACATTTTGACCTTCGTCTCTTGGACAAAAAAGGCAGCAAAATAAACTGGGTGCCATAGTTTGGTCTTATGGTACCGGACTAGCAATCTCAAGATCGAGTTTAAATCCCACCATAGCAAGTTAGTGCCTCACCAATGTTGTCCACATCCTCAAAAACAAATATGAAAAAATAGTGCAGGATGAAAATAACAGTAAGAGTTACTTATATAGAAATCTACAGTTAATTAATGGGGTGAATATTGGAAATACTTGATAAAACTGCTCAGTAGAATATCCCTTGGTATGAAAAAGTATGTTCAAGGCAGCTATTTTATGGCTATTGGCACAAGCTAAAGCTTTACTATGCCGAGCAGATCTCTGATACCTTTATCATCTACATCTTTTGAATACGTTGCAACCTTGAGATTCACATATTAACCTCAGTGTTTCTCCAGAGTTGTAAAATCTTTCCATAAGACTTGTCGAAGTCAGATTTCATGGCTTTTTCTATGACGCTGGAATGATAATTCAGTGATATTGTGACTTCCAGACTTTGCGGTTGATAAAATACCTGCTCTCCTGAACTCTTTCTGGTGAGCCAAACAAAGGGACTGTCACTCTCGGCTTTTCTTTACAACTCTCTCATTAAGATAATGGGCACATGGCTTGTCTGCGTTATTGGTCTTGTCGTTTTTCCCTCCAGCCCTTCAGTTGCTGGTCTTTCTCTTCCCTATTTAGTACTGTTTTATGCTTCAGTGTTGGGTGTGGGAGTTCACTGTATTGTTTGGATGTGTGGGGGAATGGGATGGGTGCTTGCATACACCTGCTTTCTATCTTTTGATTAAGGTAAATTTTATAAATAGTACTGTGATTTGGACAAATTAGTATGAGTTGTCTTGTCTGAAGAGTAGTATGACTACCCTGACAGAATTATAGGCAATGTGATGGTGCATTTTATGAAAACAGTTATTGCTACAAACTACAAAAATGTTGGGGTGGTGATGGGTGGGGAGCCATGAGTAGCACAAATAAAATACTTCAAGTAGGAACCTGCAGCCAATTTGTTCAGTAAGAAGTCTCACTCCACATCATGGCCAATTTGTTCACCATGTTGGCAGTGCACTAGAATTAGCACTTACTGCAAATACAGTACTTAGTGGGACGAGGTGGGGTGAGTTGCGCACCTTCATAGAATCATAGAATCCCTGCAGTGCAGAAGGAGGCCATTTGGCTCATCGAGCCTGCATGGCGACTATCCCAGCCAGGCTCTATCCCCGAAACCCGCGTATTTATCCTGCCAATCCCCTGACACTATGGGGCAATTTACCATGGCCAATCAACCTAACCCGCACATCTTTGGAGTGGCTTTCTACCTCTAATCCTGAAACTACTAGACCATTTCTTAAGATATGCAGCCACCACAAGTCATAGAAGGCTGGTCTTCATTACCCATTCCTCGCTGTCCTGAGAAGGTGGTGCTGGGTTACCTTCTTACAACTCAGTGGCTCACTGAATTTTAAAAATATTAATTCATGGATTTTTGTGTATGACTTGAAAGTATGCAATGGCACACTAACTTATTGTGGACTAACACAACCTCAGGAGAATTGTTCACTGTCCGCAGTTTGAAGACAGTAAGGAGTCTAACAACACCAGGTTAAAGTCCAACAGGTTTATTTGGTAGCAAAAGCCACTAGCTTTCGGAGCACTGCTCCTTCGTCAGATGGAGTAGAAATCTACTCTCAAACAGGGCACAGAGACACAAAATCAAGTTGCAGAATACTGATTAGAATGCGAATCTTACAGCCAACCAGGTCTTAAAGATACAGACAATGTGAGTGGAGGGAGCATTAAGCACAGGTTAAAGAGATGTGTATTGTCTCCAGACAGGACAGCCAGGGAGATTTTGCAAGTCCAGGAGGCAAGCTGTGGGGGTTACTGATAGTGTGACATAAGGCCAAGATCCCGGTTTAGGCCGTCCTCATGTGTGCGGAACTTGGCTATCAGTTTCTGCTCAGCGACTCTGCGCTGTCGTCTGTCGTGAAGGCCGCCTTGGAGAGCGCTTACCCGAAGATCAGAGATTGAATGCCCGTGACCGCTGAAGTGCTCCCCCACAGGAAGAGAACAGTCTTGCCTGGTGATTGTCGAGCGGAGTTCATTCATCCGTTGTCGTAGCGTCTGCATGGTTTCCCCAATGTACCATGCCTCGGGACATCCTTTCCTGCAGCGTATCAGGTAGACAACGTTGGCCGAGTTGCAAGAGTAGGTACCGTGTACCTGGTAGATGATGTTCTGGAGGAGATACCATCAACATGTCATTGATGAAGACGAACATCTCGCCAAGGCCATCCCCACACCTCCACTTCTTGCCTTCAAACAACCGCACAACCTCAAACAGACCATTGTCCGCAGCAAACTACCCAGCCTTCAGGAGAACAGTGACCACGACACCCCACAACCCTGCCACAGCAATCTCTGCAAGACGTGCCGGATCATCGACACGGATGCCATCATCTCACGTGAGAACACCATCTACCAGATACACGGTACCTACTCTTGCAACTCGGCCAACGTTGTCTACCTGATACGCTGCAGGAAAGGATGTCCCGAGGCATGGTACATTGGGGAAACCATGCAGACGCTATGCAACAGATGAATGAATACCGCTCGACAATCACCAGGCAAGACTGTTCTCTTCCTGTGGGGGAGCACTTCAGCGATCACGGACATTCAACCTCTGATCTTCGGGTAAGCATTCTCCAAGGCGGCCTTCACGACACACGACAGCGCAGAGTCGCTGAGCAGAAACTGATAGCCAAGTTCTGCACACATGAGGACGGCCTAAACTGGGATGTTGGCTTTATGTCACACTATCAGTAACCCCCACAGCTTGCCTCCTGGACTTGCAGAATCTCACTGGCTGTCCTGTCTGGAGACAATACACATCTCTTTAACCTGTGCTTAATGCTCCCTCCACTCACATTGTCTGTATCTTTAAGACCTGGTTGGTTGTAAGATTCGCATTCTAATCAGTATTCTGCAACTTGATTTTGTGTCTCTGTGCCCTGTTTGAGAGTAGATTTCCACTCCATCTGACGAAGGAGCAGCGCTCCGAAAGCTAGTGGCGTTTGCTACCAAATAAACCTGTTGGACTTTAACCTGGTGTTGTTAGACTCCTTACTGTGTTTACCCCAGTCCAACGCCGGCATTTCCACATCATGAGCAGTTTGAAGAATCAGACCTGCTGACTGAGATCACTGATTCTAGGTGGAAAATAACAGTGGCAAAAACACCTAACGTGGTATTGCAACTAAGACTACAGTGTAACACTTGGGACTTCTCAGTACAAAAGCATGTCCCAGAGATAGATGTTTAGTAATAATCAGCCATTAACTACAGTACTGAAAGTCGCATGCACACACAAAACGTCCCGAAGTGTATCAAAGCCAGTGAACTAATTTTGAAGTGTAAAATAGGGAAACACAGCAAGCAATGTGCACACATTAAGGTGTTGTTAACAGTAGTGAGATAAATTACCAAATAGTCTGTTTGAATGAAGTTGTTAGCCTGTGCTGTACTGTTCTATGTTGGGTGGCACAGCGGTTAGCAGTGCTGCCTCTCAGGTGCCAGGGACCCAGATTCGATTCCCAGCTCGGGTCACTGTCTGTATGGAGTTTGCACATTCTCCCCGTGTCTGCGCGTGTTTCCTCCGGGTGCTCCGGTTTCCTCCCACACTCCAAAGATGTGCAGGTTAGGTTGATTGGCCATGCTAAATTGATCCTAGTTTTTGGGGGGGTGGGGGGTGGAATATGTGGGGTTATGGGGATAGGGTGGGATTGTTCTCGGTGCAGACCCGATGGGCCGAATGGCCACCTCCTGTACTGTAGGGATTCTATGTTGAGGGATAATTGTGGGCTTGGACATTGAGATACCTTCCATGTCTCCTGCAATAATTTTTTTTATCTATCTGAGAGGATACACTGAGCCATTGATTTACATTTCATTTGAAAGATAACACCTCCAACAGTGCAGCATCTTGTCAGTACTGCACTAAGGCGAAAGCCAAAATGATGAGCTCAAATCTCTGGAGTAGGGTTTGAACCCAAAGCTTGTGACTTAGAGTTGAAAGTGTTCGCTCTGAACTAGGGCTGACGTATTTACTCTGAAAGCTGCACTGAGTCATGTTGCATGAGTAATCCTATTGATACTTTTTTGTTGCTTACATGTCACTTGCGATACTAAATTCAATGTCTGATTATCCTTAAAAATTTACCTCTAAGACTTCCTGTTGGATTGTCAAGTAATGAGTCACAATGATATTCTGCTGTAGAATAAGTTCCTGCCTTAAGTGGAAAAACCTGCTTCATCGTGTTTGCCACTAATATTTTCTTTCCAGAACCAGTGCTCTCACTCAGTAGGTCTGATTTTTCAAACTGTGTTTAGTTAGTGCAAATGAACATCTATCTATTTTCTTGTTGTAAATCTGCTCACCAAATGTGCTTAAAACCTTCTGTCAGAAACTTTTATATTTGGGGAGTATAAAGTAATAGATGGGGCAGCACGATGGCACCGTGGTTAGCATTGCTGCCCCACAAAGCCAGGGAGTGGGTTTGATTCCAGCCTTGGGTGACTGTCCGTGCGGAGTTTGCACATTCTCCCCGTGTCTGTGTGGGTTTTCTCTGGGTGTTCCAGTTTCCTCCAACCGTCCAAAGATGTGTAGGTTAGGTAGATTAGCCATGATAAGTGCGCGGGGATAGGGCAGAGAGGAGCACTTGGGTGGAATGCTCTTTTGGAGAGCCAGTGCAGACTCGATGGGCCAAATGACCTCTTTCTGCACTACAGGGGTCTGGCCCTGTATTTATTTATAAGATGGAAATATGCAATGCTAAAGCCCTGAATTAATTAATTAACCTTCTGAAGAATCATCAAACTTTTGGTTGTGGGAATATTTTGCTTTGTGCGTCGAGGTTTGACTAAGTTTCTTCTTGCGGTCCCTTTCTCTCCTTCTGTAAGTCCACAAATAATCGGTTGCTGCACAGTGCCATGTTGAGCGAGAGGTGGGGTTGGCTCTCAGTTCCGTGACAGCATTGTGCTACAATTACTTGCGAGGCGATTCATTTAGTAGCCCGTCTTTGTCACATGTTTAATGGGCAGACGGGATTTCCTTGAGGTGCTGCCAACACCTTTTTAATGGTCTGGAACTGATCAGGAACTCGCAACGTGGTGATCTGGTAGAAAGTTTCCTTTGGTAAAACAAAACTTCAGTGAATTCAAAGCTTTGTTACTGACTGCAATACTGTACAGATGCTCAAGACATCTATGCATCACTGCTGTTTTTAGAGATTGCCACAGGTGTTGCATTTTACGGTAGGCTATAATTCTTACTGCTATCTAATAAACTAAAAGATTGAGTTTTGTGTTGTATCAAATACTTGTAACTGAAATCTCCATACAATAACTGATCATCTTTAAAAAAAAAAATGATTTCCAATTTTCCTTTTTGTTGTTTGGAATTTATTCATTATAATTAAGGAAATACTTTTTGGGGTAACATCAAGGAAATATTTTGGTGCGGGGGGGGGGGGGAATATCAAATTTCTACAAACACTGAAAGATAAGTGGGCAAGATTACAGGCTCCATTTTTGAAAGGAGAATACGGAATACCCGGCTCCAAAATGAGCAGACTTCACAGTGACTTTCCAGAATGATAACTTGGCATAGAATCATTGAATGTTGCACCCCGTTCTGGCGATCAAGTCTATTCTGCTGTTTTTCTCCCGCCTCTGAATGTAATTCCACCCTCCTGCTAGCTCCCCATATCCTTTAATATTCCTCTCCTTTCAAACCTATCTCATTCCATTTTTAAAATATTCATGGACTCTGTCACAAACAATTATTGAAATTATTGAATTTCAACCTTTTGTATAAAGATGTTGTTTTCCTCCAATTGGAATATAGGTTTCAAGGACGTCAGCAGTTTAAACTCTCAGTAAAAATCTGTTTTGCTAATTTATTTTCTTTTACTTTGGTTGCAGCTTCATATTCCCAGTATCAGGGGGATTAGTTCCTCCCCAAGGTATGTATGGCAATACTGCAATTCTACCATGCATATCTTGATTATTTTTCTTTGTGTTTTTGCACCATTTGTGATTCATTACATCGATGTATTGACATTAATCTTTAAACACTCATTGTTGTGGCCTGGTTTTGCATGTGTTTCTTTTGCAGAATTGTAGTAAGCAGCAAATGAGTTCTTGAATTGTTGGGTTTAGCATATAAAAGACATGAAATATTTTTAAAAAATGAAATGCATGTAAATGTTCTGAAGAGTACACTCTGAGCATGCCAGATATCCCTGATTTGCCATTTCTGTATTGTTATTTATCCAGCAACTGAAGTAGTCCAGTGCATAGATGCTGTTGGGTGCTTTATTTAATGTGTGGTTATCCTAATGAAGTTATCCTAATTCTTCCCCTCCTACCCTAAAATGGGCAAAGCAGTCAGACCTCTTTTTGTTCTTTCTCTCCTCAATTCCTGTCATCCTGCCCATCCCATCAACCTTGCAAAAAAAGTCTGATTGATTCTCATTGCTACTGGGATGGCTGGTTAATGTCTTGGCGATACCCCAGAAGATGCACTGGTGGACGCTCTGGAAGCCCCATGCAAGGACTGCACGGCAGTTGCCCAGGAAATTTAAACCTTCAGTGGGCAACTACCCAGCGCTGGGAACCATCTGATACTAAGATTTAAATCAGAGACTTTGGATGGTGATGACTCAGCAGAATAGTTATTCAGGAAAAATTAGAAGAATTAAAACCACTTCAAACCCTCCCCACCCCAACGTACCCCCTCCAACTGACCATTCTACCCTCCACTGACACCATCCACCACCCCTGACCTATCCTGCCCACTTACCTTACACACTTATCTTCTCCCTGGCTTCTCAAAGTGGCTGGGACATTTAAGCTTACCTGCTTACAGAAGCTAGTGCTGTAAAGAGGGGGCAAGACTTCCCTTCCCCTGACACTGCTGGCACGCACTGAAGACCTGCTGCACTGCGCTATTCTGACAAGATCCATGTCAGAAGATTGGGTGAGAAATATTGTAGCTTCCAACTAAGGTAAGTAAAAAGGGGCAGAGTGGAAATCTGGTTGCCACTCGGCGAATGTCCTGGCTCAAAGTTTTGTGTGGGCAGATCTAGTTGGTACACGTTTGAGCCTTTTCTCATGCTCACAGCTGGCCACAGTTTCCATACGTGGATTGAATCCCCTTTGAACTGCAATCTAACATTTGTATTCAGAACTCTTCATAGGTTAACATAACCAACCTAATAATTAACTCTGAATTGCAGCAAATTCTTTTCTGTTAAATACATATTCATGGGATCATAGAATCCCTACAGTGCAAAAGGAGGCTATTCGGCCCATCTGCACTGACTCTTACCCAAGCATCTTAGTTGTGGGGGGAGGGAATAACTAGAATCCAAGATAGCAGAATAGTTACCTCTGAACTTCATACCAACTGGGGTGTCTTTAACTCTTAACTTGGGTGGTTCTTTTAACTCTTCTCAACAAGCTCTTAACATCACAGTTACTTAAGCTTTGTATGTGAGGTTATTCATATAGAACCATAATGCCATAATGGGCTGGAGAGAGAAAAGCTCCCGGATAATGCAGATTTATTTTGTTTTGATGTTGAAACTGTCTTTGTGAAGATGGTTTCTATCGATTCGGCTCAGAGCAGATCGACCTTGCTGTAAATTATGAGTCCATGTGATTCGAATTGGTCTCTTCATCAGGATGTTCACCCATAGTCATAGAGGTTTACAGCATGGAAATGGGCCCTTCGGCCCAACTTGTCCATGCTGCCCAGTTTTTACCATTAAGCTCATCTCAATTGCCCACGTTGGGCCCATATCCCTCTATACCCATCTTATCCATGTAACTGTCTAAATACTTTTTAAAAGACATTTCTGTCACCTCCTTATTTCCCAAAGGAGGTCAAGTTTTGCCCCCTCTCTAGTCGGGCCATCCACATACTGAATGAGAAATTCCTCCTGAATACACTCCACAAATTTCTCTCCATCCAAGCCCCTAATGCAGGCTGACCCAGTCAATGTTGGGAAAGTTAAAGTCCCCTACTATTACCAGCCTATTTTTCTTGGAGCTATCTGTAATTTCCTTACATATTTGCTCCTCCATTTCCTGCTGATTAGTTGGGGGCCTCTAGTACAATCCTATCAAAGTGATCTCTCCCTTCTTATTTCTTAGTTCTACCCATAGCGACTCAGTGGGCGAACCCTTGGATATATCCCTTCTCAGTACTGCCGTGATGTTTTCTCTCATCAAAAATGCATCTCACCCTCCTCTCTTACTATCTTTCCTATAGCATCTGTACCGTGGAGCATTGAGCTCCCAACTCTGCCCCTCCCTTAGCCATGGTTCAGTAATAGCTTTAATATCCCAGTCCCATGTACCCATCCATGCCCTGAGTTCATCTGCCTTACCCATCAGACCTCTTGCATTGAAATAAATGCACTTTAATCTAGATTTCCCTTGCTTTCTGCCCTGCTTTCTCATACATCTATCCTGTCATGTTTTGTACACTCTCCCTCTGTTTTATTTCTCTTAACCATACTGGACCCATTCACTAAGTTCCCCACAGTCTCTGTACTGCGGCCCTTTTTGATTTTTGTCTTTGGTTTCTCTTTTCCACTTACAGCCTTTCGTTTCTGTCCCCACAGTATTTCCCTCTGACTTCCTGCATCGGTTCCCATCCCCCTGCCACATTAGCTTAAACTGTCCCTAATAGCAGGGTTTAAACTTCCCTATACCCTTCCCCATGTGGAAAGGTATTTATCACGATAGCTTGGCCATAGAAGGAGGCTACTTTTTTTTTCTACTTTCATGCGATGTGGGCGTCACTGGCAAAGCTGGCATTTGCTGCCCGTCACTAATTGCCCTTGAACTGAACATTTCAGAGGGCAGTTAATTGTCAACCATGTTGGAGTGGGCCTGAAGCCACATGTGGGCCAGACCAGGTAAGGACGGCATATTTCCTTCTCTAAAGAACATTAGTGAACCAGATGGGTTTTTACAACAGTTTCATGGTCACCATTACTGAAACCAGCTTTACATTCCAGATTTATTAATATAATTTAAATTCCATCAGCTGCCTTGGTGGCATTTAAACCCATATCCCCATAACATTAGCCTGGGCCTCTGGATTACCCCTACAGTGACATTTCCACAATGCCAGCATCACCCTCAAAACTTAGCTTGTTATTTCTGTGCATGATCACAGAACGCTCTCTCCTTCTCCTCCCCATTTCCCATATTATTTAAATCCCTTTTAAAAGCTATTCTGCTTTTGTTTCCTTTGCTGCTTCACATGGGCATCTCTGTTGTAAAAATGTTATTTTAATCTCTTCATTTGCTCAGTGATATTAAGAACGCTGATCTCTATTTACTGACTTACCAGACAGTAGAAAGAGTTTTCCCAGTATATCTTACGAAGCCCTGTGCCCTCTTTCCTGGTATCTCCTCTGTGTATATCCTGTTCTCAAGGCCTTGCTATAATTCTTAAAAGTTGAGAACTAAATCAGACACTAAATTCTAATTACAGCCATAGGTTCAGTGTGAAGACCTTTATTAAAAGTACAACTTTGACTAAATTTTGGGTTCCTCTCCGAGCATCTCTTCCTTTGGCTTGGTGTCAGTTGTTATCTTTCTACACTCTTGTGAAGCGCCTAGGAATATTTTCCTACATTAAAGGTGTAAATATATATTCTATTTTAAAGAGTTACCTACATCAAAGCCATATTGCTTTTCTATTCTTTGTTAATGTTTCATTGTTTTTAATGTATTTTTTCTCTCAACCTTTAAAATTTTATCATTTCATATTTCTCTGTGTAAAATTTCAACCAAGTGATTTGTCCAGTTCACGAATGCTATGCCCCTCTGCAGCTTAATAAGCAAATTCTGAAATGCTCCTTTATCCACTTCCAGATCACCTAATTGACATCACTGTTTACAGGCTGCCAGTTCAAACACATCATCAAAGCGTTTATCTTTGTTTTTAACCCTTTAGCTAACCTCTTATCCGTGCCTCCATGTTCCTTTAAATCGTAGCTTAATTCTATAATTCTTCAATGTGTGGAAAATTGTCAATGAATTAAATTCGTAAATCTAGGCCTGCTGAAGATCCCCTGTCAATAGAAATAGACTGTGTTTGAACATGGATATGAAACAAGCGGGAAGGTTACTTTTGAGTTGGACATTTACACTAAATGAGTTTACAAGGGTTGACTGCATGCAGTACGTCACAAATATTGGCTGCCCATGGTTGGTCTAACAATGCTACAGAATAAAGGAAAATTTAGATCTGAGGTCGGTGAGGCACAGTTAGCAAGTGCCAGTTTTGCTATGGATTTATTCTATTTAAAAATCACAGGAAAGCCTGTTTTCATTACACCGTTGTTTTAATATTCTAGATAAAATTGAACAGTCATTGTGGCCGTTCTTGAAACCACCATGGCACAAGGCCTTCTAATTCATTACTTGCTCTTCAGATAGATTGCAATTTGTGGAAATCATGTCCAATGCATCTCCTGAAAGAGATTTGCAATTTCAAGCAGCAAGGAAACTGCAAGAAATACCATTACACCCACTTCCCAATTTATACTGCCCTATAAATATTTATATTTATTCTTATTAACGCCCGCTGCAAAGGCTCACTGACACAATGCCACCGACTGCTGTGTGTGCCTGTAATTGAGATTGATCTCAGCTGTATTGTCTCGAGAATAAAAGGAAATTTAAGAAGATGCTGAATGAACAAAGGAATACATTTGGGTATTAAACTTATGTCTGAGGTAACTACTTCGTTTTATCGGAAATAATAACTCTTTATCTTTAATTCCTATATTGTCGTCAGAACTAAAAGGGTACTTGAAAAAAACTTGTTCCAATAATTATTTACTAACCAGATCCTTTGCCTGTATTGTTTACAGGTGTATTCCAATTCTGCTAGTTTGTGATGGTGCATTTTAAAAAATGTTTTTCCTCCCACTCCTCTCCCTTTTATCCCAGGTGCTCTGTCTTGGTGGGAATGACTCCATTGGTACCAGGTATCCTCTGGCACTTTTCAACGCCAAAGGCCATCCTGAGCTCAGGCGGTGGTTGCCACAGCCTATTTGCAGGGGGGCATCACCGTCAAGAATGGTGCCTGTTGCTGCTGAAAAGCAATCGGCAGCAAGAGCAGTGGGAAAACCACCCAACCCAAGACGCTGAAGCTAATTGGAATGCCCAGTGAGACCAGCTAGATCGGCATGGGGATTGAATCTCAAGATGTTTTGGTCTCTCGACTGCAGTACTACTCCCTGCATGCTTCTATCCAATAGTCTTCTGTAGGACTTCATTTTAATTGTTTTCCCCCTGCTTATGTGCAGAGAAAATCAAAAGTTAGCCTTTTAACAGAATCACTTCTCATTTTGTGGACTTCCCATATCACTGTGCTCTTTTCATGTGAGCTAACATTACAGAAGTGTTTAGGAATAAAGCAGATTGAAGTGTCATTTGGGGGCTTTTCTATCAAGCATTTGTTACCACTGATGCTGTGGAAATCCAATGTAGTCTTAGGCACAGGGTTATCTGACTCGGGTAATAATGAATGAAACCTCAAAGTTATTCATAGCGTACAGCATCAGCAAAGTGTGATAATTGTATATCTCTTTTCCCGGTTACATATTCTGAATTCTTTTTCTATCGGTTTTCTCCCTTTCCCCAAAGATGCTGAATCTTTGAGCACCGTTTCACAGCTGCCAAATCACCTTGCGATTCCTCATCCACGTGGCCATTCTCCACTCTCGTACACAAAATATCAAGTGGACAGGCGTCAGCTATTAATTGATGTTAGCCCTGCCACTTCCGATCCCCCCCTCAGGGATGTTTACACTGGCACTTCCTGCACAATGACCGGATTTAGGAATCCTGGATAATTTTCCTCAGGGAGTCGATTCTAATACCCTTTCCACAGCCCCAGCTGTGATCAGTGAACTCAGAAATATACCTACCATTATTGCATCAGCTGCAATCAGCTCAGCACAAGTGGGATCAGCCGTGTTTCATTTTTGGCCTATATGTTTCAGCTTCTCTGCTTTAATGACTGAGGCACTAGGGGAGTTTAAATGGTGGAAATTCAATCACCTAATAAGGTTGGTTTGTCACATTTATGATCTAGTCTAACTCCGAGCTAACCTTCTCAGCGAAGGTGTTTAAAATTCTCATTCAGCAGAATTGACTTGTTGAATTTTTGCTTATTTGTGAAATTTCTCCCAGTTGTGTGTTCAGCATACTTTGGAAGTATTTTCACCGAATATGTAAGAACATCTTATGTGAAATGAACTCATTTTAAATAGGAGATGTGAGGGATGTATAATGTGACAAGCTATTTATTGTCTACTAATCAATAGTTGATGTTTTGTCAAACTTCCAATGAATTATTTGTCTGTGAGAGTAGCTATCACTGCATGGCTTAACAAATACATCTATCTTTCATTATGTAAATTTTGGGGGATCTGGTGGGCCAGAAGGTAGGAGGTGGGGGGGGGGGGGGGGGGGGGGGGGGGATATTGAATGAGGTCATCCATTTTGTATTTTATCTGCTACTAGAAATTGGCATCAAAGGACACTCCCAAAATACAGACATCTCCAAAGAAATGGTGCTTATTAAAAGTTCCACATTGAATTGTTACAGATGCAAGTTTCACCTTGATCTCCAGGCACTCATTATAAGCGATGATTCGATAAGTCTGTTTACCACTTCAAACACAAGACATTCAGTTTAGTGTGAGTCAGCAGTGGGTGAAGGAAGCTGCTTTTGTGGATTGGGTGAGCTTTTTGCCAAGAATCCATAGTGGGAGAGAAATCGTCATATCCCCGGAGTTGAATGCTGTTGCACATCTAATTCCAAGGATCAAGTGATTTCTCTGCTGTTATGGATGTTGGACAAAAAACTCCCCTTTGGACAAAAGCCTAGAGCAGAGTCAACTCATGATAAGCTGCTATCAGGATCCTCCCGCTCCCTGTCCAGCACTTACAATGTTAGCAGCTGCAGCACAGTGAGAGAGAGGGTCCCTTGACAGCTGCCTGCAAGACATTATTCCCCCTGCCCCACCCCTCCCCGGCCAATGTGACAGATTCCTGGATCACAACGTCCTCAGTGGAGGAGGACGCTGGAATGCCAAAGAACTGGCAAACTCAACAAACAGAAAATGATCATCGCTACAATGCAAAAAGAGACCATTCAGCCCATAGTCTGCACTGACTCTCCGAAAGAGTATCTCTCTATCTCGGTCTCGCGCTCTCTCTGGACACTAAGGGGAAATTTAGCATGGCCAATCCACCTCACCTGCACGTCTTTGGGAGGAAAGCCAAGGGGAGAATGTACATCGCATCCTGCTGGCCAAGTGCTAGAATTATGCACAATCCCAAGTAAGGGTGGACAAAAAGAAGCAACTTTACAGGAGGTAAAGCCAATCACGGATGTTTGGCTTATCTGATTTACTGTATATTCAATGACCATTTTGAAAATAAGGACACCTGTAAAAAAAGAGACATTTGATATAAGTCCCTTTCATGACCCTAATTAACGCATTTCACTTTTCTATCAGGACATGCAGTAGAGAAGATTTATTAATTGTTACAGTTTGAGCCGATGTCACGTACTGGGTGACAAAGCACAGGAATATGTCTGTGCTGAGCTAGTGATGGAAACAAATTTCCACTGTGGGTGGTCCTATTTTGAAGAAGCAATAGGGTTGTCCCAGTCACCAAACAAGAATCAGCACAACAAATATCCCTTTTACATTACCGCTAAAATGAGAAAGAATCATTTGGTTCAATCGTAGAATCCCTGCAGTGCAGAAGGAGGCCATTCAGCCCATCGAGCCTGCACCAACTCTCCGCAAGAGTATTCCACCTACCCCGTAACCCCGCACATTTACCATGGCTAATCCACCCAACCTCACATCTTTGCACACAAGGGGGCAATTTAGCGTGGCCAATTCACCTAACCTGCACATCTTTGGACTGTGGGAAGAAACCGGAGCACCCGGAGGAAACACAAGCAGATGCGGGGAGAACGTATAGACTCCACACACAGGCACCCAAGGGTGGAACTGAACCCGGGTTCCTGTCGCTGTGAGGCAGTAGTGCTAACCACTGTGCCACCACGCTGCCCCTAATCAAACTAAAAGAAGCCCAACATAAGCAACTAAACCTGTCCCTACAGACGATGCATGTTCCCTTGTTAGGGAAATCAGGACATGGACCACGTGGCAGAAAAGAGGCAAGCCACTAGGGTTACCGCCATCATCAGGGAGAGAACATCTGGAAGTGTTCCTGTTCTTGATCGCTCTCCAGAGTTTCTTCCAGGGAACTGTAGATGTTGATTGAGAATGGGAATTTGCTAAACGAGCTACAGTGATCAAAATAATGTATTACAATGTCGAAGTGTACATTGACGCACACTATCAAGACTCGCCCTTGTATGGCCGACACCAGTGGAGCTAAATCTCATCATGCATTGTCATGTTCAGGAGGGGAAGGAAATAATTGAGAGGAAAAGAGCCAGAATTTGTTGATGAAAGTTATCCAAATCCTCAGTAATTATGCTTTGTACTCATTACTACGTCTCTGGTAATTAAGGATTTTACTGGTGACTAAAATCTTAATCAATAATTAAATGAATTATATCATAGATATTCACCAGTTAAATATAGTTTAGTATTACATAGAGTCATTAGATGTCGCCCTCTCTTGGCATGAAGATTTTTTTAAAAATGCTTTTGTTATTGTAAACATTCTCACATCTAAGCGTTTACGTTGTAAAAACATTGTGGGCAGTGAGATCTCAATTTGTATGCCACTAATGTCTATATAGTTTGTGGTACAAACTACAAATATACAACAGACTCAAAAACTAAAGACAATTTTTTTCCTGGCAATGTTTAGCTCGGTTATGGGGCAGTTGGACGGCTGTTTTGAGTCGAGAAGTGTTTCTGGTGGCTTTGGACTAATTGCTGTGTTGCTCTTAGTTTTTGTAAAGCTGATCTGGTGAGTTTAAATGAAGATTTCCATTTCACCATCTGTGTGTCTGTAGGAATGATGTCAATGCAACAACAGCAGCAACAACAGGGATTCCCCATGGTACCTGTGATGCAGCCCAACATGCAAGGCATGATGGGCATGAATTTTGGTTCACAGATGCCTCCTGGAGCAATGTCGATGCAGGTAATTCAGCGATGAAAATCTTTCCTTGTACACAAAATTAACCATCCTTCATCAAATATGGCATTTTGAATAGAGCATTTTTAGCTGCATTTATGTACAAAATCAAGTGTGTTGGAATGCTGGGGACATTGGGTACAATTTCCTTTACAGGTGGAGTTCCCAATCTCAGCTGTGCAAATATGGAGAGGTGCTGAAATACGGCACACATTTTTGCCTCCAAAGAGGGGAAAATCAGAGAGAGAATCAATCTCAAGCAGCAATCGCACAATCTAAAAGGTTGTATGGAAGTCACCTGCTTGACCTCCCCCCACCCACCTCCTCACCCCTGGACAAATAGGGGGAGAAGAAAATATGATTTAAACACATTTTTGCCAATGCTTGTCGTCTCAACCCCCTACTCAAACCAGGGAAGTCACAGTGACATTTTGCAGCTTTAGATTTGTTGATGCAGTTCCACCCCCTGCTGTGCGAGATACTGTTCAAAGTTAGCCTCAGGATAGAGTACTTGAATTTATTTATTTGTCGCATATAATTTAAATGCATTATCAAAATGAAAATGGTACTTGTTAATAGACATTGCAGTTGGAATGTTTATTTAAAGGGTACACTTAGATGTCAATTGATTTCCCACATATTGTACAATGTGTGCTTAATTATTAACAACTCACTCAAGGGAGTATTGGGCTACCATGGTGATGTTTCTATCACAGGCCATATTATGCAGTAATATTGAAGAGTTAGTAGAGGGTACAAAGGAGAGGAGCAGGTTCTGTGCATGGAGCGAAACAAGAAGAGAAGCAAGTTGAATTGAATTACCCATTGAGTTCTTGTTATGCTCATTCAGGGGTATTATTTTAATCTTTTATTCCCTTTAGGGTGGAATGGCAATGGGACCAATGCCACCAGCTGGAATGTCTTTTATGCCTCAACACCATTACATGGGGATGCGTCCTTCTCCGCCACAATACACACCAGATATGCAAAAGCAGTTTGCTGAAGAACAGCAGTAAGATGATTTACTGATTCTAAATTGGTTTAGAGTAATGATCTAACTTGTAGTCTTTCATTTTACGGGTAACATTTACATTTCACAGTAACTTCATTGCAGTGTTAATGTAAGCCTTTCTTGTGACTAATAAATAAACTTTTAATTTTAAAAAGAAATATGCACAACTAAGAGTTTTAGTCAAATTCAACAATAGACGTGAATCATCAAGGGTGCAGACGTTGAACAAAAGGTTAGCAGATCTCGAGACTACGAATTCCTTAATCTCAAGAGTTCCTGATTTTTCCTGAACCCAGCAAACATAATCCTGGCAGCAGAGCATTAAAAGTAGATCATCAAGTCACCTGCTATATTGCAGGAAGTAAATGGTTAATTTTTTTTCTTTAACTGCCAGTGTGGTTATTTGTCTCTCTCCTCACTCCCCAGTGTATGCTCAAATACTATCAGTCGTGAGTAATATGCATCGGGAGGATTCCATTTCTACTTGCACCGTTTGCTGTTTGTTCTCTTCAAATGTGTCTATACTTTACTCAGAGGATAGTAAAGTGGTGAGAAATTCTTGATCCCTTTTTTGAAAAACCTGCATTGAAATGAAAGGTCATTTGTTAAGGAATTCCACTGCAAGGCAGCCCAATTAGTGCAAATTAAATGGCTTGTTTTGGATAGTTTTATTATATGAAGAAAGATTAAGGAATCTGTCGGTCCAGAGGTAATTGTAATATTACAGTAACTATACACTGATTTAGTCTTTCATGACTTTTGTTTCTCTAGGAAGCGATTTGAACAGCAGCAAAAGATGATGGAAGAGGAAAGGAAGCGGCGGCAGTTTGAAGAGCAGAAGCAAAAGCTGCGTCTTTTGAGCAGCGTAAAGCCTAAGGTATTCCTCAGTGATGTTATGGATATGTTTTTACTTCAGATGGTTTATTTAATTCATTGGAAAAGAAAGCCATCAAAAGTTTTTGGTGTGAATTGAGGCCATTTCCTAATAAGTAAGAGCTGTGTATTTTAATCTGGTTCTCCCGGTGAGATTATGTGCTGAATATTCTGTGTAATTTAGAGCATCTTTCCTCCAAAAGACGTTTTGTTGGATTGTTCTGAATTCGGAGCAGAGGGATGTCAAAGAAGAGTGAGTAAGAAGTCTCACAACACCAAGTTAAAGTCCAACAGGTTTATTTGGTAGCAAACGCCACCAGCTTTCGGAGCACTGCTCCTTCATCAGGTGGTGATGGGGCAGTGCTCCGAAAGCTTGTGGCTTGTGCTACCAAATAAACCTGTTGGACTTTAACCTGGTGTTGTGAGACTTCTTACTGTGCTTACCCCAGTCCAACGCCGGCATCTCCACATCAAAGAAGAGTGAATCAGAGTGAAGGCACGGTAGCACAGTGGTTAGCACTGCTGCTTCACAGCTCCAGGGACCTGGGTTCGATTTCTGGCTTGGGTCACTGTCTGTGTGGAGTTTGCACATTCTCTTCGTGTCTGCGTGGGTTTCCTCCAGGTGCTCCAGTTTCCTCCCACAGTCCAAAGATGTGCGGGTTAGGTTGATTGGCCATGCTAAAATTGCCCTTAGTGTCCTGGGATGCGTAGGTTAGAGGGATTAGTGGATAAATATGTAGGGATATGGGGGTAGGGTCTGGGTGGGATTGTGGTCGGTGCAGACTCGATGGGCCGAATGGCCTTTCTCCGTGCTGTAGGGTTTCTAAGATTTCTTAATTTCCATGAAGAAAAGACTATCAAGGATTTCAAACGTAAAAAAAAAAATGCCCTGATGGCTTAACCAGTTTGATCAGTGATCAGAGGTCAGGAAGGTGCCAGTTTTGAACGCAGAATGTGCTGACTTGATTGACATGTAAAAGGGGTGATGATAGGATGGTACAGTTAACTAGAACATTGAGTGTTAGCAAGTGGAAAATAGGACAACGTTCTCAGTTTTGATTAACAACCTCTGTTGGAAGTGTGTATGTATGAGTAGAAAGTGGACACAGGATTGAGCTTGGCTGTAATGCTATCCATGGTTACATAGCCTGCTTTCATCCTTTGTTGAAGTTTACACACAAATTAGTAGCTGTGGTGAGTCCACTCCAGTTAAACAGTCAACAACGTCAAGAAGAAAAATGGAAAAAAATTGTAATTCATAGATGATTGTCTGGATTTTGCTGTCAACCGTGAGCAAACAGTACCTGCCACTCATTACACTTACACTTGTCCGCAGACTGACTTTGGACTGGAAGCAGTGGTTGTTAGAAAGCCAAAACAACATGGCAACCTCTACAGTGGGGCCCAGGACATGTGTGAATAAGGAAGCAACTTTGTATCTTCTTAGCAATGAGACTGAAGAATCCCTATTGAGGCTAGTTAATTCAAGCCAAATCTTCCATAGAATAGAATTTTTAGAATCCATAGAATCCCTACAGTGCCGAAGGAGGCCATTCAGCCCATTGAGTCTGCACCGACCACAATCCCACCCTGGCCCTATTCCTTTAACCCCATATATTTACCCTAGCTAGTCCCCCGACACTAGGGTCAATTTAGCATGGCCAATCAACCTAACCCGCACACCTTTGGACTGCGGGAGGAAATTGGAGCACCCGGAGGAAACCCACGTAGACACGGGGAGAACGTGCAGACTCCGCACAGACAGTGACCCAAGCTGGGAATCGAACCCAGGTCCCTGGCGCTGTGAGGCTGCAGTGCTAACCACTGCGCTGCCCCCCAAATCATCATTTTCTCTTTCCAAATGCGGCCTCATTCAAGAGCAAAAAAAAAATACACGCAGAGGGAATCTTTTTGTTTAACTAACATGTTCTAGACGTTAAAATTTGGAGACCGGGAAACAAAAAATCATAATTGCAAATTGAAATCTCTTCATGTTTATAAAAAAAAACAAAATAAAAAGTCGCATGCCAATTTCAGCTGATGCTTTTAAAGAATAAAAGGCTTAAATATGACTGACTTTGGAAGTGGAACTCTTGTCACTGCGTCACCATGTGATCAATAAAAGCAGAAAGTGACATAAAAAGCGGACAAAAAGATGGGATTGAGAGAAATGATAAAGGAGACAGAAAAAGTAAATTTAATTTTAAAAAAAATTGCCAACTGTAAGTAAAGTCTGATGGAATGAGAAGTAAAAAGTAATTTTCAGTGTCAGATGGGCATTGTGGCAGTTTTAAGACTTGTCACAATGTTAAAAGTTTACTTGTGCTTAAAATGGACAAGCCCTGAGTTTTTCTGACATGTCAGAGCATCTATCATCTAAGAGCTCCAAATTCACATTCTTTCGTGTTTGAGTTTCTTGGAGCGGTACTGTTATAGCAAAACCTCTGGAGGAGCAGAGAAACTGGGACAACAACTTCCTGATTTCTGCATCTAACTGAGCACACACAATTGCCAGAAATTGCTGTTCATTTATGCTTTAAAAATGGCGAGTGCCAAACCTTGTGTTATTTTTACCACAAAATCTGGACCAACATTAAATATATGCAGGTTTTTAACTGAGGATGTAATTTAAAAGTTGAATACATGCGTGCAGAGCTAACAGGTTATTTTTTGATATTGAGTTTTGCACAAATTAGACCTTTTTACCCCACTCAGCAAGTACCCATCAAAAGTCATAATATCCTTAACTTTAAAAAAAAAAATAGCTTGGATTACTATCTATTCAATAACAGAGTTGATGGTGGTAAGGATAGAGAGATTATCTAATTGGCACAAAATGCAGTAGGTTTTGTGTTGATAAACGCATGGATAAGTGTTCAATGCAACTGGTCAGATTTGAGGTTAGATTAAGAGCCTGAGATTTCTTTTCCTGATAAGATTAGTGAGCTGAGGGAGACATATTAGAGGTACCTGTGATTCAGTTTACCTGTCAGGAGATTGGATATGTCAACGTTAAAGAAATTGTTTATCATTTTTGAGGGATTTAACTTGATAGGCTTAAGTGACTTTGTTTTATTTTATATACATCTGAGGTTATGCTTTTTGACTTTCTTTGTCATGCTCTGCTCTCTACAATTTGCATTATCTATTACTTGGTGGGCAACCTGCTTGGCAGGCCTCTGCCAGTGCAGCTATAAAATCAGCTCCTGAGAGTTGTGGGTGAATAGAGCTATGGTAGTTGGTCTCTCTGTCTCTGAGGGGACCTCTGCTTATCACTGCTCCACAGCTGTCTGACTGAAAGTCGGCACTTTCTTAGCTTCACATAGGGGAAAACATAAGTAATTATCCTTCCCCGCCTCATTGCCATTATATAAGGGATTGATCTGTTACCATGTTATCAGCCCTCTACGGTTTTCCTCGCAGGTGCAGATATGGGTTTCCTTAATGTTGTGTTTTTTTTTCCATTGTCTCACCCTCTCCCTGTGGGAAAGTATTTTGCATCTTCTTTTGGAACATATGTAAAAGTTAGAACTGCAGCATTGTAAAAAAGGAAGGGTATTTTATATGTACAACTTGCTAAATTATTTGAAACCAAAAGAGAAAACGCTGGAAAACCTCAGCAGGTCTGGAAGCATCTGTAAGGAGAGAAAAGAGCTGACGTTTCGAGTCCAGATGACCCTTTAAGGGTCGGGGTCATCTGGACCCTTTAAGGGTCATCTGGTCTCGAAACGTCAGCTCTTTTCTCTCCTCACAGGTGCTGCCAGACCTGCTGAGATTTTCCAGCGTTTTCTCTTTTGGTTTCAGATTCCAGCATCCACAGTAATTTACTTTTATTATTGCTAAATTATTTTTCACTTTGTACTTGGGCTAAAAGAAAAGTTGATTTTCTTTATTCAAAAATACTATTTCATTAAAAAAAAATCACAGTTTCACATCATTTGAAACTAACTCACTGGTTTCTGCCTCATTCTGATTTCAGATGGGCGAAAAGAACCGGGATGATGCCTTGGAAGCTATTAAAGGAAACCTTGCTGGGTTCACAAGGGATGCAAAGATGCACCCAGGCCCCTCTTCACATCCCAGTAAATCAGGTAACAATACTGTTTTCAAGAAATACTCCAATAGCTCATGATGGGCACAGTCGCAAGTTTCTAGAGAGACAGTGGGGTAATGGTAATGTCACTGGACTAGTATTCTGGAGGCTCTGGGGACATGGGTTCAAGTACCACCAAAGCAGCTGTTGGAATTTAAAGTCAATTAAAATGTGGAACTTAAAACTAATCTCAGTAATAGTAACCATGTAACTGTTATTGATGTAAAAACGCCCATCTGGTTCCCTAATATCCTTTAGGGATCGAATCTGCCATCTTTACCTGGTTTGGTTTACATGTGTCTCTACACCCAAAGTAATATGGTTGACTCTTAACCGCCTTCTGAAATGGCCTAAAAAAAAACTAATCAGTTCATGGGGACTTAGCGATGGGCTGCAAATTCTGGCTTTGCCAGTGACGCTCACATCCCATGACATGATACATTTTTAAAAATTGACGAGGATGCTCTTTGCATGATTTATCTCTAGGCTGACCTGAAACCATACACTTTCTTTTCCTTCCCCACCACCATGGCATATTCAACTGGCACTGAATGCAAACCATTTTCCGTTACACATCAGCTTGTGAAAATGAACAAGTTGCCGATTTTTTTTTTTGCAGACCGTGCCCTTGTTTGGTAGTAGTTAGCATTGCTCTGTCTCAGTGCTGGGGCCTGTGTTCGATTCCAGCCTTGGGTGATTGTTTGTGTGGAGTTTGCATGTTCTCCCTGTATCTGCGTGGGTTTGCTCTGGGTGCTCTGGTTTCCTCCCACACTCCAAAGACGTGTAGGTTGATTGGTCATGCTAAATTGCCCCTTGGTGTAGGTTAGGGGGGATTAGTGGGGTAATTACATGGGGTTACAGGGATAGGGTCTGGGTGGGTTGCTCTATCAATGAGCCGGTGTAGACTCGATGAGCCAAATGACGACCTCCTGTAATGGAGAGATTCAATTCAATAAAGTCTGCTTGTTGCTGATTTGGATTGAGTGGGAATCTTGTACTTCTGGTATTCCACCATGCAAAATATTGGGTCCTAACATTCAAATTTGAAGTAACGAGTCGGAAATATTAACCAGCCTATTGTTTGAAAGCGCAGATCCCCAAATTGCAATTCTCTCAGCTGTGTGGAAAATATTGGTTATTACTTTGCACAGCAGCCCTGTAGGAAGAAAATTGGAATTTTAAGTATGCCTTTTACAATGAAACTTCAATTTGATCTCACTGCTGGAAAATATTAGAAATATGTTTTGAGAATATGGAATTGAACTTTTCCTCAGAGCTCCCCCCCCCTCCCCCCAACCATCCCAACATTGCAGCAATACCCAAATACAAAGGCCTTTCTCAAAGGTGCTGTGCAATCTACTCCTGAAAGTCATGTTTCCTGACTTAAATCTTTACCTTTTGGAGCGGCACAGTGGTTAGCACTGCTGCCTCACAGCACCAGGGACCTAGGTTCGAATCCCGGCTTGGGTCACTGTCTGTGCGGAGTTTGCACATTCTCCCCGTGTCTGCGTGGGTTTCCTCCGGGTGCTCCGGTTTCCTCCCACAATCCAAAGATGTGCAGGTTAGGTTGATTGGCCACGCTAAATTGCCCCTTAGTGTCCCGTGATGTGTAGGTTCGAGGGATTAGCGGGCTAAATGTGTGGGGTTGTGGGAATAGGGCCTGGGGTGGGATTGTGGTCAGTGTAGACATGGTGGGCCGAATGGCCTCCTCCTGCACTGTAGGATTCTATGATCGTAACCTGCAAAGCCTCTGTTTCCTCCAACTCACTGCACCCCACCAAAAAAGGTTGTTTTTGCCGACTGAGTTGATGAATTAAGTTTTTGATGTGTTGTTAAGCCACATAGAACAGGAAGTCCAAGGCTGGATCCCTGGTACATGTTAAATCAGCTGATTTCAATTGGGCGGAAGTGGGAATGAAAAATTTGGGCTGGGTCCCGGCCAGAACGGAATAGAAAGCCGATCTGTGCTCTTCCTCCTGTGTGTGGGTGGGGCATGAAGTGACCTCAGAATTGTTGAATGTGATGCACCCCACACACAATCAAACTTTTTGCCTTGAAGGATGATCCATGAATCTACATCCCAGTATTTTCCACGTGGTGTATAATTTTACAAAATGAACACAGGCCAGCCTAATAATAGATTTCAAAAACTAGAAAACTCACCTCCTTTGGTCCTGATAATGTGACCTGTTGGGTTAGGACAATAATGCCATTTGTTTAACTCTTTCTTCCCTTGATGCCAAATTGTTTTGCACTTCTGAAGCGACTATTACGTACATGTACTAAGTATCTTGTATGAACATAGTGTTGCTACTGTATTCCTGAATTTAATTGAATGTGCTTTTTAACCATAAGATTGCAGATGTGTGGTTAAATAAATGTGGAAATCTCACTTGCTATTTTATCATGTTGTGGTTGTATCTAATCTGTTCTATCAGCCAGACTGCATCTAACAGCATGGCTCCGAGTTTGTTAATAAGACACCAGGGAATATGATTTTGTGCTTTCTCATGTGTTAAGAATACTAACAAGTTTACACAAACCCTTTGGCTTCCCTGCAATCTTGGCTGTGTTTCATAAGACTCTGGGGAGGGAGGAACGGTAATTACAACTAGAACCCACTGCCATCGTTGGAGATCATTTCTGACCTTGTACAGTTATGGTTGGCGGTTCCAACATTTCAATAAAATGAGCGGCAGACCAGCTGGAGAGAAGCAGTAATCAATTACTTGGGAGAAAATGGTATAAATAACCACAGAATGTTCCCTTGTCTTTGAATTTGTTGTAATTTTTCTCCCACACCACTGCTGCTGAGAGGTTGTTCATTTTTATTGCAGTAATCTGCATTCAAGTCTTGTTTCATTTGCCGACCAGTACTATCGTTTTAAATGACACTGTGTTCATAATGTATTTACCGCCGCAGATTTCTGCTAGGAATTTTGAACAGCTTGACAGCCTGGTGGTCATTTCACTAATTTGCACCATTCTAATTTTGTCTGGCTGCACTACACTATAATGCAGCAAGTATGTATCCAATTTGTTTAATTGGTTCTTGTATATACTGGCTGGCAGGAGAGGAATTAATGGTTTTATGTACATGATAAATATTTGAGCAATTTAAATCAAGCTAAAAACTAAGTGGTATTTCCAGAGGAAAATGATACCCAGGTAACAGTTTGACCACCTCATAATGCCTAAAGCTCATCTCTCTATCCCCATCCCTTTTGTTGCCACTTGGAGCACTATGGAATTAACTTGTTAGTTTGCAGGCCTTTTTAGCACTTAACCAATTTCCAAGTTTTCATTATGTTATTCAGTTATTCCTGGAACCTTTCTTACCTGTGTGCATTGAAACATACTCCAGGTCTGTTTTGGTCAGCAAAAGCACAGCATATGAAAACTGATCCAACCTTAAAAAAAGATGACTTCAAAGTATTTTACAAGTAAACAGTTGAAAGTAAAATAGATCCGCAGGACTCCAGTTGCTGCTACTATCTGAATAATTCTCTCCTTCAGCACCAAGTGTTGAATTGTCTGCATCTGTTATGTTCAGCTATTTGGTGAAGCTTTGTTCTCTGCCTCTGGAAATGTTACTCGTGCGGTGTTGCATTTTTCATTGAATGGCTGTCTGCATTGGCAATGTTTACGCTGGACTTCACGCTTTAACTTACTAACCTTTCTGCTGGTTTCACATGGTTATCAGACCAAAAATCATGATTTATTCCTCGGAGTTGGAGGAGAGGAGTCGTGTGTATTTTAATCTTTATTTTGGAAATAGCTGCCATAGTTAGTTTTCTGTTGTATTTTTAGAAGTGGAGGGATTAGGTGAAATTTTACCGGCGCGTCTGCCCGAGTTTCGCATGATCCCACCTGAGGCCAACGGAGAATGCCGTTCTTCGAGCCTCGCCCGCCCCCGGAATCGGGGTGGGCGTGCCGGTAAAATTCCAGCCATTGTTTCTTGTTCAGAGAATCTCTTTTATTCTCATTTGCCTGTATGTACCTGTATTGTTTTTTAAATTATTTTAGTTTATTTGATTTCTGTGTTGCCTTATTTTGATTTATCCATTTTTACAGATACTCCCCAGTCATCCCTATCAACTGCCCCTCCTTCCCAGTCCCCTGCCTTTCCTGATGATGAAGAATTCAGTGACTTTATTCAAGGGCCTGAATCTGCCGCACCTGCGGCTCCCACCAGTTTCCAGCCTTTCCAACCCTTTCACCCCACATTAGAGGCTGGGCTGCAGTCTGAGCTGGCTGCAGCTCCAGCACAGCCTGTTGTTTCAGCTCACCCCTCCGCTGCATCTGCATTGTATGCTACAGCAGGGCATTCGGCAAAAATCGGCCAAGGTAACAAGTGCAAAACTTACTTTAAATTGTTTAAAACTAATTGAAAAATCTGAAAAAGTGTTTTATGTAATTTTATGGCTGATGCATTTTAAAATATTCGAACTTGTTAATTAATTTTCTTCACCTGATAAAACATATTTGCAATGAACTAACTTTAGAGTTTTAGTTCCTTGTGCAAAATGAAGGCGGTTGATTTAAATATATAGATACATATTTAATTATACAATCTCTTTAGGAATTGGGGTATGTAATCTTGGATTCTGAAACTTCAGTGGGGCATAGTTATATGTTTTTTTGCTTAACTAAGCTAGGAAACACTTGTTCCACCTCCTGTTTGTTTAGGCACTTCATTGGAGGAGAAAATGTTTGCTTCCTGTGATCTCAGCATGCCTAAGCAGGCACACATTAAATTTAACCAATCTCAGCCCCTGGCTGACATTGGGTCTAAAGCCTCAGTCTCAACTCAGTTTCAGCCGAGTGCCAAGGCCCGTAATTGGGCCAGCCAAACTGCAAACCTCGGTGGTGTCTTCACAGCAGACATGCCAAAGGATCCAGAACAAGAGACACCTGCCAAAGAGAGTGGTGAGCAAACTTGTTTGTTTCTATTTCCTTCAATAACCAGGATTCTGCAAAATCAGGAAAACATACATTTTCTTTTAATTTTTCTAATTTTTATAACCCATTATAATTCCCTCTTCAACTTTTCTTCTCACGTAACCGTCTGTGTGATCTATTATGATTTGCCTGTGTAGAACGACAAGCCTTGTATGTCAAAGATATTCCAGCCTTTACTGAAATTTATTCAAGTGGTGTCGCTACACTGATTTGTGTAAGCACAGGTTTCCTTGTTATAATGTTATTGATCAACATAATAAGAATTTGGTGTGGATTATACATTGTTCTTCAACTTTAGTCTTTGCATGTGCTCTTGTCAATCAAACGGAGAAAAATAAATATCTCTTGCAGCACCATCCTTTCTAGTCACTGATCATGAAGATAATATCAATTAAATGTCCACATTGAGCAGCAGCGTAAGTGTTTTTTGACTGGATTTGTTGAGATTCTAGACGAGGGATGGATGTATTTTATAATTAAAATTCTTGAGGTTTATATGTGTGATTGATTCAAAGGTCTTGAATTTTTTTCTATAGGTATTTATATATCAGTTCTTTGACTGCAAAGCTTTTTCATTGCAATTCATAGCAAATATATGTGGAATCATTTTGCAGATGTCCTAAGATAGGAAGATGTGAGCCTTCTGGAAGCTTTAGATGCCAGGGAGTTTCAGGAGAAGATTCTACATGTGATTCGAACATAGAACAGTACAGCACAGAACAGGCCCTTCGGCCCACGATGTTGTGCCGAGCTTTATCTGAAACCAAGGTCAAGCTATCCCACTCCCTATCATCCTGGTGTGCTCCAATAACCGCTTAAATGTTCCTAAAGTGTCTGACTCCACTATCACTGCAGGCAGTCCATTCCACACCCCAACCACTCTCTGCGTAAAGAACCTACCTCTGATATCCTTCCTATATCTCTCACCACGAACCCTATAGTTATGCCCCCTTGCAATAGCTCCATCCACCCGAGGAAATAGTCTTTGAACGTTCACTCTATCTATCCCCTTCATCATTTTATAAACCTCTATTAAGTCTCCCGTCAGCCTCCTCCGCTCCAGAGAGAACAGCCCTAGCTCCCTCAACCTTTCCTCATAAGACCTACCCTCCAAACCAGGCAGCATCCTGGTAAACCTCCTCTGCACTCTTTCCAGCGCTTCCACATCCTTCTTATAGTGAGGTGACCAGAACTGCACACAATATTCCAAATGTGATCTCACCAAGGTCCTGTACAGTTGCAGCATAACCCCACGGCTCTTAAACTCCAACCCCCTGTTAATAAAAGCTAACACCCTATAGGCTTTCTTCACAGATCTATCCACTTGAGTGGCAACCTTTAGAGATCTGTGGATATGGACCCCAAGATCTCTCTGTTCCTCCACAGTCTTCAGAACCCTACCTTTGACCCTGTAATCCACATTTAAATTAGTCCTACCAAAATTAATCACCTCACATTTGTCAGGGTTAAACTCCATTTGCCATTTTTCAGCCCAGCTTTGCATCCTATCTATGTCTCTTTGCAGCCTACAACAACCCTCCACCTCATCCACTACGTCACCAATCTTGGTGTCATCAGCAAATTTACTGATCCACCCTTCAGCCCCCTCCTCTAAGTCATTAATAAAAATCACAAAGAGCAGAGGACCAAGCACTGATCCCTGTGGCACTCCGCTAGCAACCTGCCTCCAATCCGAAAATTTTCCATCCACCACCACCCTCTCTTCGATCAGACAGCCAGTTACCTATCCAATCGGCCAACTTTCCCTCTATCCCACACCTCCTCACTTTCATCATAAGCCGACCATGGGGGACCTTATCAAACGCCTTACTAAAATCCATGTATATGACATCAACTGCCCTACCTTCATCAACACACTTCGTTACCTCCTCAAAAAATTCAATCAAATTTGTGAGGCACGACTTGCCCTTCACGAATCCGTGCTGACTATCCCGGATTAATCCGCATCTTTCTAAATGGTCGTAAATCCCATCCCTCAGGACCTTTTCCATCAATTTACCAACCACCGAAGTAAGACTAACCGGTCTATAATTACCAGGGTCATTTCTATTCCCTTTCTTAAACAGAGGAACAACATTCGCCATTCTCCAGTCCTCTGGCACCATCCCCGTGGACAGCGAGGACCCAAAGAGCAAAGCCAAAGGCTCTGCAATCTCATCCCTTGCCTCCCAAAGAATCCTAGGATATATTTCATCAGGCCCAGGGGACTTATCAACCTTCAGTTTATTCAAAACTGCCAGGACATCCTCCCTCCGAACATCTATTTCCTCCAGCCTATTAGCCTGTAACACCTTCTCTTCCTCAAAAACATGGCCCCTCTCCTTGGTGAACACTGAAGAAAAGTATTCATTCATCACCTCGCCTATCTCTACTGACTCCATACACAAGTTCCCACTACTGTCCTTGACCGGCCCTAACCTCACCCTGGTCATTCTTTTATTCCTCACATAAGAGAAAAAAGCCTTGGGGTTTGCATTTGATTTGTAACTGCTCAATCCCCTCTTGTACAAAAAACACTTGTTCATTTTTCCTCTACTGATTAAAAGGGATAATTAATAAATTATGCAGATAAATTAAAGATGAGTATCACCATTATAATCCAAATTTTTGTCAGTTCATATCATTCAATACACCTCCACCAAGATAGTTCTGTTCAGTGCGCCACTATTCATGTTCAAAGTAATGAGATTATCAAATAGGCAATCATTTTATGTGTCTTAAACTCTATATTCGCATGCTTTGATATTACCATAAATCAGGCGTTACTTACTGGACTCTTTGTTAAAGCATGAATTTCATATTAATTATTGAAGGTTTGTCAGATTTTAGTGATTTGGGATTTCTAAGTCTTTTGTGAAGGATCCCAGGTTACAAATCAAAAGCATTGTTGATAGATGTCACCCAGAAAGGATCTGTTCAGAGAACATATATGAGTGCACATTGTAGTTTAGCGACATAGTTACATTTCTGTACTAATCTGCATATTGTGTAAAGTACATGTAACTTCTGAGCAGGCAATTTAATGATTTCAAAAGTGGAAGTAGTTTGTAGTATGTTGACACTGCTTTGCCACAATAGATTACAGTGTGAAAGGACATCGTTCTGAGTTCATGACGGTTTTGCTCCTCATCAGCCGTGCTTTGGGAGATACACTGGGCTGTGGCCAGGTGTTACCCAGAAGAATAAGTAATTGTGCTGCCTTTTGTGCTTCCTGGTTGATGGTTCAGAGTGAGGTTGGTGGAGATTTTGGAGTAGGTTCATGAGAATGGGAGGGTTACGTGAATTGTGTGTGTGGGGGGCGGGGGGGGGGGGGAGAGGCGTTTGGGGTGCAGGCATTGGGGGCAGGTTTGTACCCATTGTGAAAAGAAGCTGACAGAAGTTCCTTGGAAAGTGATGACTGCTCTTGGATAATTTCCTGAAGTATTGCACGTTTAATCCCCGGCACTTTCAATTTATCAGCCAATGAGGAAAATATTAAACTGATAAAAGGAAAATGCAGCACTCTTCAGATTTAACAAAAATAACAAACTCAAATAAATATCTTCATTCCTTCATTATCACCTGACTAATCACTTTGAAAATTTTTCAGAAATTCTGAACTGGAGCTCAGCATGTTGAGAGAACATGCCACGTTGCTACTTTCATTCTAAAAGTTCTTTTTGAGATAAGATTGGCACACATTGGTATGTCATTATATTCTCCTGTGTAATTGTTCATTTACTTTTATTTCCTTAGGTGTAGGAGTGTATCCTACACAGGAAACACTCCAGCCGATGTTACCGCCCTGGCTCTTCAATGACAGTCTTGTCCCAGGTATAATGTGCTTTGTGCTTGTTTAAACCTCTGGCTGAAAATGATGCTTAAAAGGGTCGTCTTGAAGTCATTCACTTTTCACAGTTTCATAGCACTGTCAGTTAGTGATCTGACTTTACAGTTTCCATTCATGACTGTTAATTAAAACAATTTAGTTGGATACAGAGAATTATAGCTTTTCTCCATCTATCGAATTATAATTTAATCCTACATGTATTTTCTAACTTGCTGAGTTTTCCTCTTTTGTAAATTCCCACTATTGCTTAATTTTAGCGTGATAATGATTATAACTGAGCGTTTGGTTTTTGGGGGTTGAGTTAGAAAGGAAATTGCTGACCTCACATCTTAGTACACACACGAGATGTGAACGTTCATTTGGGTTCGAGTGCATTCCTGACTTGCAAATTTACAAAATTATATTCCAACAGACCTCTACAAGAAAGTTCTCGAAGCTACTCTTACCCCATCAGGCATTGATACAGCAAAGCTTTACCCAATTCTTCTCTCGTCTGGACTACCAAGGGAGATGCTGGGTCAAATATGGGCTTTTGCCAATCGAGCAACACCAGGCAAGCTTACAAAAGAGGAACTTTACACCGTGTTGGCTATGATAGCGATGTCACAGGTACTCAGTTTTAACATTACTCAGTTTTAAAAATCAACTAATTTACAAGCAATTATTTGGACTTTTTAAAAATTAACAGTTTTCGTTACAGAACATTAGATGTCTATTGAGTGCATTTTTGTTTCCAAATTTAGTATAGAAAATATTTGATACTTGGGAGTGACTGAGTTAGTTATGTGATTCAGGCATTTAAAGAGAGCTTGAACACTCTCAATTTATGCTTGGAGCCTTGCTGCAATTTATTGGGTCGAAATTATCCAAAGACAAATTATCTTTTAAATATAAGGGCAAAATATTGTATATAGTGGACATTTGAGAGAGAGAGAGGCAGAAAATGCTGGAAATGCTCAGCATGTCTCTCGGCTTCTATGGATTGCAAGTACTTAGAGGTAAAGCAGTTCTGTAAAGGCAGGGAGATAGTTGGATGGGGGGAACGTGGAGAAAGAACAAAAGGGAAGACCTGTAATAGGACGACGGAAGGCAGAGAGTTTAAATGATGGTGCAAGACAAAAAGAGATGATGATGGGGCAAGTAAAAATAAAAACAAAAGGTTTATTTAGAGGAAGTATAAATGGGAAAACAGAATCATCACCCATATTTGCTATGTACAATAAAATGAACACAGAAGTTGTGTGTGTTATGAAATGGTTTTCTCCACTGCTGCCAGCCCAGCCGTTATGGATAACAGTTTTCGATGATGATTGAACTTGCATGTAACCTCAGATTTTAAAAAGATTACTAGACTTCCTTTGATAATGAAGTGTGCGGTTACAATTAATCATCAGCAGTAGCCTTGCAGCACTTGTTCATGATGGTGAATAATTAACAATGGAATTACTGACTGGATTGGCATCATGATTATGGAATGCTCTCCTTCATTGGCAGAGGTATAGAATATAAAAGTATGGATATAATGTTGGAATTGTATAAAACACTGGTGAGGCCACAGCTGGAGTATTGTGTGCAGTCCTGGTCACCACATTACAGGAAGGACGTAATTGCTGTGGAGAGAGTGCAGAGGAGGTTCACAAATGTTGCCAGGGCTGGAAAAGTGTAGCTATGGGGAGAGATTGGAGAGGTTGGGGTTATTTTCCTTGGAACAAAGGAGGCTGAGGAGTGACTTAATAGTGGTGTACAAAATAATGAGGGGAAGAGATAGAGTGGTCGGGATAAAATTGTTTCCCTTGGTAGAGAATTCTAGAACCGGGGACAGAGATTCAAGATAAGTGGCAGTAGGTGTAGAGGGGACATGAGGAAGAACTTTTTTACTCAAAAGATGATGGGTATCTGGAATTTGCTGCCCGAGTTGGTGGTGGAGGCAGAGACCCTCAACTCCCTTTAAAAAGTACCTGGATCTGCATCTTAAGTGCTGCAAGTTACAGGACCATGGGTCATGTGCAGGAAAGTGATTAGAAAGGGCACCTGGTATCCTCAGGCTAGCATAGACAAGATGAGCAAAATGGCCACCTTCTGTGGTTCTACGATTGTAAATAAAGGGCCTAATTCCTGTTAGATAATTGAAATATTATGTTTGGTAAGCAACTGAATGCAATTAAAAGCTTCAGAAATTTGAGTTGATTAGAAGGTATCAAAGCATTTAAACTGGAATATTGTGGAAAGAAACTGTAGTTTGTCCATTGTGGTTTCGGTTCTGCATCCCACTAGTTCATGATTTTCTTTCCCCTCAGAGAGGCATTCCTGCGTTGAATCTTGAAAATCTCAACCAATTTCCATCTGCTCCTATTCCTACGTTAAGTGGGACCCCGCTGACTTTGCCTACTTCAGTGCCACAGCAACCTATGATATCGGTGCCAACTGGTACGACTGTATCTATGTCTGTTCACACAGGCCAGTCTGTGGTAGGAATGAGCCTTCCTGTACCAATGGGTGGCAGCACAACCCAAGTTTCCAGTGGTTTTGTGGCATCTTTCCCTGGCAGTCAGGTAACTACAAGTATTACTCTTGTGCAACAATATTTAGGAAAAGAAGTACAGTAAAGTACAATGGTATAAATATAGTATAAAAATAGCACAAATACAACACTACAAATAATACAATAAATTAGTAACTAAAATAGTAATTTTGAGATTGAGAGCTGGTTAAGAAAGTATTATAGATTATTAATTAAAGCAACAAATAGGGAGGTTGTTTCCACTGACAGGTCAAACTAAAACTAGCGGGCATGGCCTCAAAATAAGGGGGAATAGATTTAGGACTGAGTTGAGGAGGAACTTCTTCACCCAAAGGGTTGTGAATCTGTGGAATTCCCTGCCCAGTGAAGGAGTTGAAGTTACCTCACTGTTTTTAAGGCAAGGATAGATAAATTTTTGAACAGTAAAAGAATTAAGGGTTATGGTGAGCGGGCGGGTAAATGGAGCTGAGCCCACGAAAAGATCAGCTATGATCTTATTGAATGGCGGAGCAGGCTCGTGGGGCCAGATGGTCGTCTCCTCCTAGTTCTTATGTTCGTGTGCTCTTATGCTGAGATTATCCGCCCTGACTCCCTGTTGCCACAGCCTTAACTTTAGCAATGTAACAGGACATCTTGTCTCCAGTCAACATTCTCCACTGGGGAACAATTCCCTCTGCAATCTAGTATACCAGTAAATAGAAACAAGAATAGAATTTTTTAAAAATTGAACAGTACAATCACTCAGCTGACTCTCAAAATCCATAACGACAACCTACAAAAAGAAGTAAGGAGAAGAGAACTTTCCATTTTTCAATGGAGAACGAGAGAAGGTGGCGATGAGAAACTGTGATATAGCCAGAAACCTTGATGCCTGAGTGAACTCAGAAGTTCTTTTTCTCTATTCTACCTTGATGCTGATTCCTTATTTATGCAGAATATTTTAAATAGACTCATGAATTGTCTTCTAATGCATGATACAAGGCAAGTTTTGATGGAGCTCTGAAAACTAACTTCCGATGATTCCATTTAGAAACATATATTCCAGTCAGCAGTTTTTCAGGTCAACTTGTTGACTGCACATCCCGTCCTGAAGCTGTTGGCTTTATGATGGGGTGCAGTGCTACAGGTACTGGCAGCAATGTAATGTCTTACTCAAGTGATCATTTTTCCCATGTGAGCTTGCTCCTGAGGTGTCCTTTTTGATTGAGCTCAATCCTGTCCGTGCTCAGTGTTCACATGCATATGTACTTTCTTGTGCAGTGAATAGAAGCTGGTGTATGTTTTGTTCTGCACTATTAATTTTTTTTAAATTACTGCGCTTTCCAGCTTTATTTTAATTTTTTGAGCTGCTGTAACTACGCATTGGGCTCTGATTTGTTTTTAGCTAACAGAAGCTCAAGCAATCGTAAGGTGGTCACTATGAGAAATGGATGACTATTTATTAAAAAGTGTTGATTGCACATTGTTAAAAGAATAGAGACCAAAAATTAAAAATTTAAATTTTAAATTTTAAAAATTAGCTGTCAACTGAAGGCGTTTTTCAATGGAAACTAGAAATTTTGCAAGGAAGGTCTGGTAAAAGCTAGCCTCTCATGAAAAGTAATATTTGCCACTGTTAATTAGAATCATAGAATCCCTACAGTGCAGGAGGAGGTCATTCAGCCCATCGAGTCTGCACCGACAACAATCCCACCCAGGCCCTATTCCCGTAACCCCACATATTTACCATGCTAATCCTCGGATCAATGTAGCATGGCCAATCAAACTAACCCGCACATCTTTGAAGTGTGGGAGGAAACATGCGCAAACACGAGGAGAATGTGACCCAAGGCTGGAATTGAACCCGGGTCCCTGGCGCTGTGAAGCAGCAATGCTAACCACTGTGCCATCGTGCCTCCCCTAGAATTGAATTGTCCTGCTTTCCCATAAAAGTAACCAGCAGTAGTTTAAAAAAAGACTAGTGGTGAATGACACATTGGTGAGTGAGTAAAGTCATTCAGGTTCTTTTGACAGCTTTTGTTTGATATGTCAATGTCTTTCATTAAATTAAATAGCTAACTTGCCTGGTCAAAAAATTAAAATAAAGGAGTTGATTCCCTGGCACATCATGCATGGAATACTAGTTTAGGAAAATGTCTTGGCTTTCTATCCAGTCAGGGAATCGATCCAAAATAAAACCAGGATGGAAAGTTGAAATAAAAACATAAAATGCTGTTTCATTAATATCTGAGAAGAGAAAAGGCAGAGCAGGACCAGTGTTAACTTGTCATTTTTCTTTGCTATGTGTTTCAAGCATTTTCTTTTTCTTTCCCTGTAGTTTTATGCCAATCTAAGATTATCTTAGCGGATGTCAGTACTACAGACTCTATCATCTTTGTAATCTTGACTTTAAGTGAAATTTTGCAAAGACTAAATTCACAGTGTTGTTGCACATTAACACTTATTTGCCTTTTAGCTAAAGCATAGATGTAGGATGATAGTTACAGTGGATATTTGGTCAGTATATGTCAAGTGAATATCGTTCATATTTTAAAAAAGCGTTTGCGAGTCAATGCAATAGCAGTAACTGAACCATTTTAACCATATAAAAACCTAAAACCGTCCCTTTTCCAGGCTGTAAAATCTGATGACGATGATTTCCAGGATTTTCAGGAGGCACCCAAGCCTAACACAACTGATGATTCATTCAAGGGGTTCAAGAATGAAACCTCTGGAAGTCTATCGAAGACAGCAAACTCACAGACCACAATCAGGTTTGAACCATTGACACGCAGTCGTTCTCTGCATAGTTAGATCAAGCCTCATGAAACTCCAGATGCCGATTTTGGGGAACCGGACAGCCTAGCAATGCAGTAAAAGTTTAAAGTTTATTTATTAGTGTCACAAATAGACTTACATTAACATTGCAATGAAGTTACTGTGAAAATCCCCATGTCGCCGCACTCCATCACCTGTTCGGGTACCCTGAGCAAGAACTTGGCATGGCCAACGCACCTAACCAGCATGTCTTTCGGACGGAGAGGAAACTGGAGCACCTGGAGGAAACCAACGCAGACGCAGGAAGAACATGCAGACTCTGTACAGACAGTGACCCAAGCCGGGAATCGAACCCGGGTTCCTAGTGCTGTGAGGCAGCAGTGCTAACCACTATGTCACCGTGTCGCCTTAGTGTATGTAGTACAGTAAATGACTTTCAGTGACAGCAGTAAACTTATTATGCCTTATTATCAAGGCTGGCAAAAAAGAAATGGTGTAGAACATCATTCCTGCATTGATTTCTTCATAATTTTGACAGCTTGGGCTGGTGGCGTCTTCCACCCCAATTGAAATTATGTTGTAGCATTGAGCCAACAGATTTCACATTTGAGTGAATGCCCTTTACTTGATGCCTTTTGATCAAATGAGGTAGAAGTTCAGAATTGAATTAGTCATTAGTGCTGGTTCAAGTAAAATACCAAATGATTCCTATTGGCTCCAAAAGCAGCAAGTAGTTTGGTAAATATTAGCTATGCGGATTTATCTGTACTTGCTGCTGGGCAAAAATAAATACCATTCATTATCCAAACCAAGTACACAAGATAGGATAGCTAATTCACATTTGCCCAAATATTATTTAATAGCTTGGTTATTGCTAGAGATCCAGAACTACTTTAGGACTAACTTTTAAAGATCTTAAATTTAATTTGCCGTCCTTGCAACATTCAATTTTCAGGGGAAAAGTTGACAGAGTATTAAAGTCTGTTGATGTCTCAAATAAATGATTGTGCCATAAAGCTGAATCGCGAGGCCTTTGTCGTAAAGCTGGAGTATTGTCTCGATTTCTGGACACCAGAAGGATGCAAAGGCTATAAAGAAGATATGTGAGATTTATGAGAATGGTTCCAAGGATGAAGGATTCCAGTAACGCGGATAGACAGGAAGAGCTGGTATTCTCTTTGGAGCAGAAAAGGCGAAGAAGAAAGAGGTGTTTAATATCATGGAAGTCTAAAGGGGAACTGTCTCCAATGTTTGAAGGGTCACTAATGAGAGGGCATCAACTTAAGTTGATTGGCAAATGAACCAAAGTTAGTGAGGAAAATTGGTTAACATTTGGAATGCACTGCTGTAAAAAGTGGTGGACATAGATTCATCAGTAGGCTTCAAGAGGGAATTGGATAAGTATTTGAAAGAGAGACAATTAAAGAATTATGGGATAAGAGTGGGGGAGGGAGCAAGCACAGCCTCAATCCACTGAATGGCTGGAACATTTTGGCCGTTCACGCCATTTTAAAAACCTGCGAAATCAGAGGGGTTTTTTTAATCTCTGAAGTGAGAGCATTCTTTACTTGAATGAATGATTGCAACCAAACTACCCAATCATAGTGTGTTTTGAAGGAAGCTCGGAACGCAAGCCAGAAAGTGATGTTTTTAAAAATAATTTATAGTTTGCTCTGTAAATGGGAAGGAATATTTGCAGAAAGTGGAACATGGTTTCTGCTTTATAACTTATGGCTGGAATTTTCCCCAAGCAGTTTGAGGCAGGTTCAGAGGCAGGCTAGGTAGGAAAGACCTGGAAACTGATGCTGGATCAGGATCTTGCCACGATCCCACTGACTTCTGCCTTTCAGGATGGGATTGAAGGCAAGTGGGGAATCCCCTTCACTTCTTTCCTCTACCCACCCCGATCTTTTCCTCTGGGCAGGTGGTCTGCTCTCCTGCAAAGGGAGTAGAGAGGTGCAAGTGCTTAATGGCTTGTGAGCAGACAAAAGGACACCATTTGTTGAGGGTGACTGTGGCATGGCTGTGAGTAAGTAGGTAAATTTTGAGATTAAGCCAATTGGGAAGATCTTCAGTGAAACTGACAAACTGTTAATTACTGAATCCATGGTTATTGAGAAATTGCTGTACAAAGCTCATCTTCTCTCTCAGGAGTGCTTTTACTACTTGACAGATGGTTGTTGACTTCACCTATCTACCGTTGCACTCGCCTGCAGTGACACTACCTTGCTGTCAGCCTTCAGCACATGATGGGCACACAACTTGCCCAATTCTATCTTGCACCTACTGAGGTTCAAGAGCAGAGGCCATACCATGGCCAACTGCTCCAACAGCAGCACCAGCTGTCTTCTCAGCCGCATGCCCCTCCATAGAGCTGATGGGATGGACACCAAGATCCAGCTGGAATGAGGTGACACCACCAACACAGTGTTCACACGCAGAGCATCAGTTCTCTAGACATATCTGAACACCGCTGCCTCAGGAGGCTCAGGCTAACACGGCAGTTACTGGTGATATGTGCACCCTCCTGGTGCAAGATCTCCCTCCCAGTGGACCAGGTTGAAAAGCATTGCCAATGGCCCAGAAGGTAAGGGCCACTCCTTTCCTCTACCCATCCTGGTCTTTTCCTCTGGGCAGGTGGTCTGCCCTCCTGCAAGGGGAGCAGAGAGGTGCGAGTGCCTAATGGCTTGTGAGCAGACAAAAGGACATAATTTGTTGAGTGTGACAGTGTGGCATGGGTGTGAGATGGCATTAGGATGAACTTGGCTGCTCAGATGGGGATGTGAAGTGCCTGCAGGGAGATAAATGAGTGAAGCTGCAAAGGTGTGCTGTAAACATTGCTATGTGGTTTAGCACCTGAAGGCGTTATGCCACTTGCCCGCCATGTCCTCCAGAGACCGTGCATCCTCTTGATGCACTGTCTGCAGGTTGGAAGGAGAACATCCCCTTTGCTGACTTCCCCGGCCACTTTCATCCATGTCTGTTTGGTTGGAAAGGTTGTCGTCTTCCACCCATCCTTGGTAGAGCTCATCTCACTGCAGTCCTTCTGCAGGATGTTCAGGTAAGAAGGGTGGTGGGTAGCCCCCCCAGCTCCCCCCTCCATTTCTGTGGTTGCTGCAGACTGAAAAGTCCAAATGCTGGTCAACTTTCCCAACCCATGCCCAAAGTCCCTTTAATTAGAAATCCGCCTTTTGCCAAAATGTTCTATCATCCCGCCCTCATACCTCCTGTGACTTGGTGTCATACTTTATTTTATAATAATCCTGTAAGCACCTTGGGATGTTTCATTACATGAAAGGTAATGTATAAATATAAGTTTTTGTTTTTAGTCAAGGCGCCCAGAGGCAGGATATCAGTTGGTTGGCTCTGGTAAAGAGCAACCATCAGATGCACAGTTCAGAAAGCTGGGTTCCAAATCCAAAAATGGTCCCGTCTCTCAGGCAAGGTCTAAAGTGGTTAGATTCTGCCCCAATTATTCAGAGTCCCTGAAACCTTGCTTGCTTTCACATACACTGCTCTCTTCACTGCATCCTTCCAGACCCTGTGTTTTCTCTCTGCTTCTCCCTATTGGTAGTGATTTGTGCTGGCGATGGGATTCTAATTGTGCTTCTCACTCAAATATTTTTATTCAGGAAAGTGTGGGAGAGAAATTGCATTTTTACATGAATTTCTCAATATTAAATTCTCTATATGGGCCAATCCAGGGTGCCAAGAAAAGCCTCAATATGTAGTGGCTAGTTGGCGATGTATTGTGATGTTGCAGATTTCTCTCTTTGAGAAGTATTTCATTGAGGTTAATTACATGACTTGCAAAATTATATAATAATGCTGCCTAAATTTAGGCTTTAATACTGCAATGTAAAATGAGCCACAAGATAATAGTTAACATAGTTCATTAAAATCCAAACTAGACAAAAGCTGTCTCTGTAGAATCAGAATAGAATCATAAATGAACGACGGATATTCTTGGTAATGAGGTGAAGGTTATCACAGCTTTACTAAAATGCAGTGTAGAAAGGCGCACAATATGTTAAAGAAGGATTTTATATATTATCTTTAGTTCACCTTTTTAAATAAAGGAATACTGTAACTCTGGTAAACATTTCCTTCCTTAAAATTGAAAAATGTTATTACTGTCTTTTTGTTTTAGTTTGATTTACATATTTTTTCTGAATCCTGATATTACAATCGTTCCCCTAATTCTGACATGAACACTATCTGCTGTTGATTTATTTTTTTCTTTGTGCTAAAACTTTGTGAGAAAATTTGTACTTTCCTTCAGTTTCTTTTTGTCTCAAGCCAGCCCTTATCCTTCAAAGGGCAGTAAAGTAAATGTGTCTCGGGATATTGAGCCCTGATCAAGAAGAAGGAGGCACATGACATATTTAGGCAGCTGGAATCAAGTGAATCCCTTGAAGAGTATAGAGGCTGTAGGAGTAGAGTTAAGAGAGAAATCAGGAGAGCAAAAAGGGGGCATGAGATTGTTTTGGCAGATAAGGCAAAGGAGAATCCAAAGAGCTTCTACAAATACATAAAGGGCAAAAGAGTAACAAGGGAGAGAGTAGTGCCTCTTAAGGATCAACAAAGTCATCTATGTGCGGATCCACAAGAGATGGGTGAGATCCTAAATGAATATTTCTCATCAGTATTTACTGTTGAGAAAAGCATGGATGTTAAGGAACTTGGGGAAATAAATAGTGATGTCTTGAGGAGTGTTCATATTACAGAGAAAGAGGTGCTGGAAGTCTTAAAGCGCATCAAGGTAGATAAATCCCCGGGACCTGATGAATTGTATCCCAGGACATTGTGGGAGGCGAGGGAGGAAAGTGCGGGTCCGCTCACAGAGACATTTGAATCATCGATAGTAACGGGTGAGGTGCCTGAAGATTGGAGGTGGCAAATGTTGTGCCTTTGTTTAAAAAGGGCTGCAGGGAAAAGCCTGGGAACTACAGGCCAGTGAGCCTCACATCTGCGGTGGGTAAATTGTTGGAAGGTATTTTGAGAGACAGGATCTACAGGCATTTAGAGACACAAGGACTGATTAGGGACAGTTAGCATGGCTTTGTGAGTGGAAAATCATATCTCACAAATTTGATTGCGTTTTTTGAAGGGGTAACCAAGAAGATAGATGAGGACAGTGCAGTTGATGTTGTCTACATGGACTTTAGCAAGGCCTTTGACAAGGTACCGCATGGTAGGTTGTTGCATAAGGTTAAATCTCACGGGATCCAGGGTGAGGTATCTAAATGGATACAAAATTGGGTGGTTGTAGAGGGTTGTTTTTCAAACTGGAAGCCTGTGACCAGCGGTGTGCCTCAGGGATTAGTGCTGGGCCCAGTGTTATTTGTTATTTATATTAATGATTTATATTAATGATTTGGATGAGAATATAGGAGGCATGGTTAGTAAGTTTGCAGATGACACCAAGATTGATGGCGTAGTGGACAGTGAAGAAAGTTATCTCCAATTGCAACGGGATCTTGATCAATTGGGCCAGTGGGCTGACAAATGGCAGATGGAGTTTAATTTAGATAAATGCGAGGGGAAGCATTTTGGTAGATTGAAGGAGGGCAAGACTTACTCAGTTAATGGTAGGGCATTGGGGAGAGTTACAGAACAAAGAGATCGAGGGGTACATGTTCATAGCTCCTTGAAAGTGGAATCACAGGTGGACAAAGTGGTGAAGAAGGCATTCAGCATGCTTGGTTTCATTGGTCAGAACATTGAATACAGGAGTTGGGACGCCTTGTTGACGTTGTACAAGACATTGGTGAGGCCACACTTGGAGTACTGTGTACAGTTCTGGTCACCCTATTATAGGAAGGATATTATTAAACTAGAAAGAGTGCAGAAAAGATTTACTAGGATGCTATCGGGACTTGATGGTTTGAGTTATAAGGAGAGGCTGGATAGACTGGGACTTTTTTCTCTGGAGCGTAGAAGGCTGAGGGGTGATCTTATAGAGGTGTATAAAATAATGAGGGGCACAGATCAACTAGACAGTCAATATCTAGTCTATGACTCTCTATGACTCTGTATTTTTGGGGGTGCTGAGATTCTTTTTGTAGAACTGATAGGGGGCTTGCTCTGGTGTTCTCTGACATTTGAAAGACATTGATAAATTCTGCACGTGGGATTAAATGGAGAGCTTTTTGTTTCATTTGTAACATTAATGAGTGATTGTAATTATAACTTGAGGAAAAATTGCTCACCTGAAGTTCTTCTGGCACACACTGATGTTTGAGATAATTTTGTGGGTAATTGAATTCTCTCTCTCTTTCAGTGCACATACTTTACTGACTCCAATTTCAGGAACGTCTACATTATCTTCAGTGGATAAATATGCCGTCTTTAAAGACTTGACGGAAGACAAGCCTACAGAAAGTTCTTCATTTGCAGGTAGAGTGGACTGTCTTCGAGCACTGTCTACATTTTATTCCAAAATTGAGCATTTAAAAATCGTAATGAATGGAATTATTCACTCCAGATTACAGTGATGGTATATATAAAAAAGGGAGCATGTATCTGGCCAATTGTTTGCATTTTAAAATTCCTGAATGCATGAATTAGAATACAAATAAAACAGAAATATGCTTTTATAAACAGGATGGTGTTTGCTTAGTACCTCCTGTTTCGTATTCTAAACGAATGAAATCAGCCTGTCATAAAATGTCAATAAAAGATTGAACAAAAAAAATTTTTTTCTTCCACATAACTGAAGTTATATATCAGTAGATGTTATATTTTCATCTTCATTATTTTTGAAGATGTTCCTGTTTCTTACCCTTTCTCCTCCTCCTTAGACCTCATACACTACCCAATACTTCAAGTCACCATGGCTCCCATGCCACTGCCAATGATCAGAAGGCACGCAAGACGTGCCTAATGAAGATATCTTTCCAATAAGAAAGAAAAGATGAGAATAAGAAAGAAAAGATGAGAATAAGTTGAATTTTTATAGCAGCTCATGATGTCCTCAAGCACTCAAGCGTGCGCACTAATTTAAGGCAAGAAAGTGACCAATAAATGCAACAGGACTCCACAAGCAATAGCATTGAGATAAATTACTGCAGAATCTGTTCTTGGTCTTGTTGACTGGGGGATAAATATTTCCAAGGAGAATTTCCCTGTTTTAATAGTCTCATTGGATTTTTTTTTGTGTTCATCTGAGAGGGTTGATGGGACCTTGTTTTAATGTCTCATCCAAAAGATAGCCTCTATTGCTGTACTTCCTCAGTACAGATGAAGAGCTAAGTGTGTTACCAGAAGTCGCCAAACCGTGAACCGCAATGTTGTTGGTTGGCTGGTTGAAAAGGAATTCTGGGGAGCTACACCATCAGGACTGTAGTGACCCGAGGGAGAGAGGGTTCATAGAAATATGCCTAGTTGGTAATCGTACTCGTGAAACTCTTGAGGTGAAAGCTATTGTTGGGTAGGATTCCTGACCTAGTGAATACAGAACAGTATAGTGGAACTCTGACAACGAGTCATTTGGACTCAAAACATTAACTCTGTTTCTCTCTCCACAGATGCTGCCAGACCTGCTGAGTTTTTCCAGCATTTTCTGTTTTACATTGTGGAACTGTGTAGCTACATAGTGCCACATGTCTGCAGGGAATGATGCAAGTGATTGTGGTCGTGTAAGACTTGCCTTTGTTGTATCAACTATTTAAAATTAAGCGTACCTTTTTATTTGAAGTATCAGATTTCCTGTTAATTCACAATTAATTTGCATTATCTCTGATTTGTGTTAAAGTAGAAGTTACAAAAGTGAAATATTGTTGGTAATTTTTTTTGGCATTTGATAATGGAGTCATAGTCATACAGTCATAGAGGAAAACAGCATGGAAACAGGCTCTTCGGCCCAATCTGTCCATGTCGCCCTTTGTTTTTTAACCACTAAGCTAATCCCAATTTCCCGCATTTGGCCCATATCCCTCTATACCCATCTTACCCATGTAACTGTCTAAACGCTTTTTAAAAGACAACATTGTACCCGCCTCTACTACTGCATCTGGCAGCTCATTCCAGACACCCGCCATCCTCTGTGTGAAACATTTGTCCCTCTGGACCCTTTTATATCTCTCCCCTCTTACCTTAAACCTATGCCCTCTAGTTTTAGACTCCCCTACCTTTGGGAAAAGATGATGACTATCTAGCTGATCTATGCCCCTCATTATTTTGTAGACCGCTATATGATCACCCCTAAACCTCCTATGCTCCAGGGAAAAAAAGTTCCAGTCTATCCAGCCTCTCCTTATAACTCATATCATCAAGTCCCGGTAGTATCCTAGTGAATCTTTTCTGCACTCTTTCTAGTTTAATAATATCCTTTCTATAATAGGGTGACAGAACTGTACACAGTTTTCCAAGTGTTGCCTTACCAATGCCTTGTACAACTTCAACAAGACGTCCCAACTCCTGTATTCAATGTGCTGACCAATGAAACCAAGCATGTAGAATGTCCTCTTTACCACTCTGTCCACCTGTGACTCCACTTTCAAGGAGTTATGAACCTGTACCCCAGATCTCTTTGTTCTATAATCTCCCCAACATCCTAACATTAACTGAGTAAGTCCTGCCCTGGTTCGATCTACCAAAATGCATCACCTCACATTTATCTAAATTAAACTCCATCTGCTAGTCATCAGCCCACTGGCCCAATAGATCAAGATCCTGTTGCAATCTTTCACTGTCCACTATGCCACCAATCTTGGTGTCATCTGCAAACTTACTAACCATGTCTCCTAAATTCTCATCCAAATCATTAATGTTAATGACAAATAAAAGTGGACCCAGCACCGATCCCTGAGGCACACCGCTGGTCACAGGCCTCCAATTTGGAAAAAAAACCCCTCTACAACCACCCTCTGTCTTCTTTATTTTAGTTTACAGTTTCCCCCATGCGAATTGTAACACTGACTTGGAGGAAAAATTACAACTTCCAGACTCCCGAAATACTTTGATCCAAGCCCCTCTCTGATGGGGAGCTATCTGGTGCCCTAACGTATTGTTTGTGCATGTATACTCAACATGGGGAGGGATGTTAGCACTGGGATATGGGGCAACCCACCTTTCGGGCACCCATATCATCATTTGCAAGTACCAATGTGAGCTGTCTCCATGACAGGGTTATGGTGAGCGGGCGGGTAAGTGGAGCTGAGCGCACGAAAAGATCAGCCATGATCTTATTGAATGGTGGAGCAGGTTGGAGGGGCCAGATGGCCTACTCCTACTCCTAGTTCTTATGTTCTTATGACATAACCATGCGATACAAAAAGAAGAGTTCCCAAGAATATTTTGATGAGGAGGCAAAAGTGTGAAATTTTCAGGTTAACGTTGCATTATAAACTGACACTTCAATTATTGAGAGTCTGGAGTACTTCAGCAAAGGAAATCTTTTGCACTGAATTATTATTTTAGCACATTATTGTTATTGGGGATTGAGAAGATGCAAGGTTATTTGAATATGTTATGACTGTTTCAATTTCTTTCAGATTTTGGCGACAAATACAGTGTTTTTCGGGAACTTGGCCAGAGTACAGAGAATAAAAGCTCAAGTGAGTGGATATATAGCAGTGTGTTGGACCACCCATGCATGTATTCGCTGTGGTCAATAGAGTACTTTAAGATTCATCTTATGAAAGGCATAGTGTTTCCCAAAGAAACCATAATAATCATGTACTTAACCTATGTAGATTTGCTGGTTACTCTACAAATGGCATCGGGAACAATGCATCTCCAAATTGGCTCCCATGTTGACCCAGAATTGCGATGACTATTAACATTTAATGGTGATGATTCAGAATATTCCTTAAACAGTAATCATGTAACAAAGCGATACTGACTTGATGGGTGACCAGAGAAAAACATGACTTAAAAACGTGTGCACGTGTACCCACAAACCCCCGCCTTCCCCTCCTCCCCCAACCAACCTCGGCACATACACATGCACACAAACACACACAGGCCACCACCACACACAGCCTTCTTTGTGACTAAGATATGCAATACTAGATTGAGCAGCATGCTCACAATTGGGATTCCTCCCCCGCCCCCCCCAACGTTCCGTCCCAGTAGTTTCTTTTGAATTCTTGAAAAGAGTAATAGTCTTAATGAAAATAAAGTGCAAGGATTGGTAGAGAGTGCCAGTATTGCCTAGATATCTGACGAAGAGTCATCCAGACTCGAAGCAATGGTTCTGCTCTTGCTCCACCGATGCTGTCAGATCTGCTGAGATTTTCTAGCATTTTCTGTTTTTGATACCTAGATGTCCAGTTGATTAGGCTAATCTATTTATATTTGGAATTTTTTTTATTTGTACATTTAATTCTCCTCTTGCAGTTAAAATAATTGTAGGATAGTTTGTAAAAGCTAAGCTGTCTAAGCATTTTTGTAGTATTTTACTTTCTGCTTTTTTCCTTTGTTTTATATGCCTCTTTTTAAAAAAGAAATTGAGGTGGGATAGAACAATATATCCATATTCAACACACTGCGTTAGAAAATTATTTCTGCTCTCTTCTGTTGGTGGATTCCTTATTGGGAAGGGAGGGAAAGGAATAGAGCAGGTGTACTCCCATAAAGAAAAATATACTAAGAGTGAGCCTTGCTGAGCTATTGTTACATGCATCCTCATTTTAGCTTGTGAGTTGCATTAGCAATGGTTCCAGTCTCACTGGGCACAGATTGTCTTATCTACCTTTTAAAATTGGGGAATGCGGCGGAGTGCATTTGAGGAGTTGGGAAGAAACATTCACTTTGTTGGCCCAGGTCAAAGTGCACTTTAATCAATCACATCAACGTACAGGAGAAAGCTATTACTCAGCTGAAGCAAGAAAGGCCAAAATAGTTCATACAGAGGATAATTTGATTATTGCAACTTAGTAAAAATGCCATGAAGATTTTTTTAATTTAGAAAGTGCAGTCACTATGTTAAGGGCCCGAGGAATCACCTGAGGCATAATGAGTGCACTGTGCCTTAGCAATGATGTGAGCCTGAAGATTTGCAACTGAGTTTCCTTACTATTTCTCACCCAGTTTTATTTTTTGGGAGCAGTCATATTTTGGCAAGTGATAGGCCATTGAAATTATGCACTTTTAGCTTCTCTGAAAGCTCACAGGTGTATCTATTGAATGGCTAAGGCAAAGTGATCAGCGCATCACAGGTTTGCTCTTTAACCTCTGCCGAGCCACGGTGGCACTATGGGGGCTACAATTGGCTTCAGTCTTCCACAGGAGGACGAAATCAGTCAGTGACCCCACACATTGATTTCCCCGCTGGAAAGGCAGGTTTGAATGGTGGGTGAATGCTATAACAGCGGTACTTTGTTTGTTTGAATGGTTACCTGACAGCCTTCTTTAAGGATCACAAATGACATATGGTCACTGTGGTCAGGTGATGACTGCCCGTTGCATGAGATCAGTCCCTCTCGAAGAAAAAATAGTGGGGGATAAATGGGAAAACATTGGTATTTTTGATTTTCAGTTCTTGATCTGGTCTCAAAATAGCCTCATACAAAATATGGTGGTTTTAAACAGAAAATCACTATCTCAGATCGGCTGTGTATTTTGGGCTACATAAGAAATAGGAGCTGTTAGCATAAGTGTCATAGAAAGAGAAGTCGTAGAGATTGGAAGCCAACTGACTGGGCCAAGAAACCTGATGGATACTCAAAAGCAGCACTTTGAATTGGTAGACTCCCTCCCCTTTCACCCCTTCCAAAAAACCTATTGCATCGATTACTGCAATATTTCCAGATATTGAAATGAAAAATGCAAACAAATAAAGTAACCGACCCTTTTCCATAAAAAGACAAAAGTAAATTGAAATGTTTGCCACTATACTGCCACGTGAGCAGAACTAGACAGTGTATCATCATTTGTGTGTGGGCTGAATAGATACTTAGCGGAATGCTGCCACGCATGCACCATGGGAAATGTCCAGACCATTTACCCATCGAAGCTGGGTTAAAATTCTCACTTTCTTTTTTCCAGATTTACAAAATGGCCCTAATTTGGGCCAGTTTGGTATTTAAATTTGGTTCGTTGACCATCCCTCTTCCCTACAATGAGAAATTAAATGGTGGTATGTTCAATGCAGGGTTTTACTTGGCAGTGCATGCTTGGTATGGGTTGGTGCTTTGGTCGTAGTTACTAACTTGAACATGCTTGTGTTTGTGTGCTGTGAAAAGTGAAATATAGAATTCCATTCTTAACTGCTGATATTTTGTCACTGAAAAGATGTATGTTTGCAGGGGAGGGCTTTGCAGAATTCAAGTCACCGGGGAATGATGATGGATTCACAGACTTCAAAACCGCAGACAGCATTTCACCAGTAGATTCGTCAGAGCAAGCCAAGACATTCGCAACAGCGTTTCCTTCTGTGCCATTTCTTCAGCCGCAACCGCAACCTGTAACACAACCTAAAGACTCTTTCAATCTCACGGACCTTTTTACCTCTGTCAGTTGCACTGGAGAGAACAAATCTGTGTCATTTCCACCAGTGTCTGTGACATCATCCATTACATCATCTGTATGTGTTGCATCACCATTGTCATCGCTATCATCTGGTACTTTTTCTTCAGCCAGTGGCAAGACTGCTGGTGGAACTGATGACTTTGGGGACTTCAATCTTTTTGGCGTAGCAGCCAATACTTCATCGGGTGGGGGATGGGGTCAGGATGAATTTGCAGATTTTATAGCTTTTGGCAGCTCCAGCACTACAGGACCCTCTGAACAAAAGTCAAGTGATAAATATAGTGTTTTCAGGCAGGAGAAGAATGATGGCTTCACAGCATCTTTTGATGCCTCCCTTGGCATAGCAGAGGGTGGACAACAGCCTTCAACCACCACTGTAGACAAGTATGATGTATTTAAACAGTTACCTGAGGAGGGGCCTGTGATGGGCTTTGAGGAACAAAAAGACAACTCCTCCCTTTCTCAAGAGAAGAATGAGGATGACTTTCCAGTTACCAAGTTGTCCCTTGCATTCAGCACCTCGGACAAGGCTTTCGTAGATAAACTCTCTGCTTTTAAACAGGCAAAAGAAGACTCTGCCTCTGTGAAATCTTTGGACCTTCCTTCGATTGGTGGGAGCAGTATTGGTAAAGAGGACTCGGAAGATGCCTTATCTGGTCAGTTTGACATGAAGTCAGCTGAGGTTGGTGGTGATTTGAAGCATGTGTTGTCTGACAGCTCGCTGGATTTACCACCTGTCATTGGTCAGCCGCCTCCTGTTACAGGTGAGGAAATGGTTCGCTTGATCTGGTAAATGCAGCCAAATCATCTGCATACTGCAGGTACCTTTCTATAATGCCGCACCAATGATTTACCATTTATATATGTAGCTGCCCATTCTGCATAATCATGGCTGTTGGGAATTGTTCAGTTTGTCTCCTCTTCAGTGAGTATAATTACACTCAATTGTTAACCGTAGTGGAGAAATCCAATGAATGCCCTTGGTTTAGAGTTATTACCAGGCACCTTCAATTGCTAGGGTACCTTGTGTCCACTATATTGCCTTCAGTTACCACAGTTGAACCAGCATTGCTGTCAATATTTTTTCCCACTTAAAATGCAACAATTGTTTGTTCAGTACTTGGAATTAGTGGAATAATCCAAATGGTGTCACTTCTTTTCTGAACAGACACCTACATATTCATCCGTTCTAGTATCTGAATAATGAACAATTACGACAAGTCCAGAGAGAGTTGTAGTCAGCTTGGACGGCACTGGGTTGGTTGTATTATTTTATCTGCGCCCCTTTGACCAGTATTATAAATTTCTCTTTCCACTTTATTCTTTTGTAGGCAGCCACATCCCACAGATGCTGCCAGACCTGCTGAGCATTTCCAGCATTTATTTCAGACTTCCAGTAACTACAACAGTTTGCTTTGCACATTCAGTGGTGATTGCTTACACAAAAAGTAACATGGTGCCTAAACATGGTGCCTAGTTTTAACTGCAATCTTCTAACGAGGTTGCAAATAACACTTTGTGTAATTATCGTGAAATGGGCACCATGATCGAAGGTTTATATTTCTAGACAGCTCTTTCAAACCACTTTCAAAATGTCCGGAATAAAGAGCTTTGGCCTTAATTCTGGATGTAAAACCTCTGGGCGTGACTTGCCTCGTGTTAGAACAATTAAGCAGTGTCTGTTCAGCCAACAGACCGGACAATGGGGGATGAATGTGTCAGTCGCATGTAAATAATCACTGGACAAAAATGTGTGCTAACAAGGGTTATGATTGGTGGGTTTAAGAAGGCTTTCCAGGTCTACTGACTGGTTTAACAAACTCGAGTCTTGGAAACTGAGCCTGAGAGTGTGCCCACAATATTTCTCTACTTCCCTTTTAAAATATCTACTTTTGTTAACAACCTAATGTGGTATAAATAATGTACCAGAAATTAAAATATCCTGGTTGTTAAATACAGAGCCTGTTCACTATACTATCTGTACAACAGTGACCCACCAGACTAAATTTGATGAGTGGTGATAGTGTTGGTGCACATAAATGATAGGTAAGTATCAATGCATATTATGTGGGGCATTTAAGAAGTGGGACGCAGGGCCTGAAATTAGACTAAGCTGAGACTAATACTTTTCAGATCAACCGCTCACAGTTCAGAAACTCTGCTGATCTGTTGATCCCTTGCAGCAGTATGGGAGTAATGCTTCCACAGTGTACCTTAATGCCAGTAGCAAGCACAAGGGGTTTCTTTCAGTTTGTGAAGTGAAGGCTTTTCATTGTGGAGCTAAGATGGGTGGATATCGGATTGGTAAGTATAATGTATTAATTAATACATTAAAGCGTTCCTCAACCTCTTTAATTTACCAGAGCACACCAACAGTTAACATGCACGATTATGTGAAAGTGTGTAACTGCAAAGGTAGACTCCTGTGAAGCTGTCCTAATTAGCTTGGAACATTCATACTGTGGTAATGGTTAGGTAGAACTGTTCATTTGAGAATTTCTTTACACTTAAACTGCTTTGCAGAGATCCGAATTAAAACTCTGGCTGTAGTCAAGTAAAATTTTAGGCACAGGACTAATGTCCAGTGCATCTGACAAAACGGAATGTGCACCAACATGACTCATCAGATTTAGTCTGGTCTGTTCGTGTTGTATGAATGACTTGGTAAACAGGTTCTCTTTTAATCGGCCTAAGAAATGGTAGCAGGAACTGGCCATATAGCCCGGGGAGCCATTCAATAAACTCATGGCTGGAATTCTACCTCAACTCCACTTTTCCACCCATGTCCCAGATTTCCCTAAGAGTCATAAAGTCTTATTAATCTCAGAATCACAATCCTTTCCATGAAGAAATTTTTCCTTACCTCAGTTCTAAATTATCCTGATTTAATGCCCCTAGTTCTAGACTCTCCACCCAGAGAAAATAGCCTCTCTGTATCTATCCTAACAAGTCGTCTCAGAATCTTATTTGTTTCAATGAGATTATCTGTAATTTTATACTGTGGAGAATATGGCCTATTCTACCCAATCTCTCTACATGGGTCAACCCAGGGATCAATCTAGTGAGCCTTCATTGCCGGACAAATATATCCTTTAATTGGTATGGAAACCAAAGTTGTGCACAATACCCCAGGTGTGGTTCTACCAAAGCCCTTTACAATTGCAGAAAGACTTCCTTACTCTCGTATTTCAACCTCTTTGTAATAGAGTCCAACGTACCATTTGTTTTCCTAATTGCTTGCTGTGCCTACATGTTATCTTTGTGTTTTGTGCAGAAGGACTCTTCCAAATTCTTTGGGCATCAACATTTAATAGTTTGTCATCAATTAAAACAATGTTTTTCTACCTTTCTACAAAAATAAATGACCCAATTTCTCCACATTATACATTATCTCTATACTTCTTAACCTGTCTACATACCTTTGCAGATACTTTGTGTCCTCCTCAAAGCTTACTTTCCTACCCAGCTTTGTATCATCAGCAAATTTGGATACACCACACCCGCTTCACCTAAAGTCATTAATTTAGATTGTAAATAGCTGAGACTCCAGCCCTGAACCTTGTGTACCAGCCTGTCAACCTCAAAATGATCCAGGTTCAAGTGGAGCCCCTCTCAATGGAACAGCTCTCTCATTCTCCAGTGCTGATACCAGTACCCCATGAATCAAATCCTGTCGCCCACACCATTCTTTCAGCCATACATCTGACTATCTGTCCTGTTTGACCCTGTGCCAAATTGAAAGTGGCTGTGTAATAATCCAGAGATTATTGCTTTTGAGGTTCTGTTCACTAATTTGGACCCTAGCTCTTCATGCTCTCTCAGGGCAGCACAGTGGTTAGCACTGCTGCCTCACAGCGCCAGGGGCCGGGTTCGATCCTGGCCTTCGGCGACTCTGTGTAGTTTGCATGTTCTCCCCATGTCTGATTAGGTTTCCTCCAGGTGCTCTGGTTTCCTCCCACAGTCCAAAGATATGCAGTTTAGGTGGATTGGCCATGCTAAATTGCCCCTTAGTGTCCAAAGATGTGTAGGTTGGGATTAGCCATGGTAAATGCATGGGGTTACAGGAAAGGGTAGAGGATTGGCCTGGGTAAGATGCTCTTTCAGAGAGTCAGTGTAGATTCAATGGGCTGAATGGCTCCTTTCTATGCTGAAGGGATTCTATGATTCAGCAGAACCTCATTCCACCTATGTTGTTGTTTAAGTCTCCTCCTCCCACTCTGAGTTCTTCTCCAGCCCCAAAGAGCGCAGGCAGCGAACCCTTTGAAATTATTTCAGACATTGCCTTCATCCACACAGGCAGCAAGAATCCTCGTTGGGTAAGGACATAAGCCGAGGCTCCTCCAGTTCTGCTCTTAGGATTCCTTTATCTTCCTGACTCGCAGTTACTCTGTCCAGTCCGTGATCACTAAATGTAACCTAATGGGTGACTATCTCCTGGACCTGTGTTCAGGTAATCCTTCCCTCTCCCTGGTGCCTTGCAATGACTGTTTCTCAGCCTCTAGCTCAATAAATCGAGTGGAGCTGAAGTTCCTCCGTCTGAAATTCACTCCTGCTGCGGCTAGGGCACACAACCCTTATCCCTATCTAACTGCAATCCCTATCTAACCTTACATAATTTGTATAATTAAGGTTTATGTCTACATTCAACTGGCTAATAGTTTTTAGTACTTTAATGAATTATTTGATCTCATTTTTGTACGTGAATTACATCAAATATTTACTGACAACATAAACCACCACACATGTTGAAGGCAAAAAGCAACACCTCCTCCACCCCCTGCCCCCACTCCCACCAACTGTTTCCACTCACTCCAAATTCCCAAATTTTACACTCTGTGATGCACTTTAGCTGATGACTGCTCTGTGACCACGACAACCAAGCTACTTAATTTCTAGTGCATTATTTATATTGTATTATGTTTCCATTGTCATGGGTCGTGCACCGCTATGCGGCAACTGAGTCAGTTAAAAGAAACTGATGTTTGAATGTAGGTGGGCGGAGTAAATACAGTATTAACAAATGTCCATCTATTGCATTGCTTTTGTGGGGTCTTGCTGTGCGCAAATTGGCTACAAAACAACAGTGATTTGTACTTAAATGAATTGGCTTTGGAACACCCTGAGGGCATAAAGGTGCTATTCAAATGCACACTCCTTTTCTCTGTTTTTTTTTTTAAAAATCGCTTTATTAAAATCAGTTTGTATCAGCATTGAATAAGAAGGAGGGCTGGAGATGACATTTCAGAATTTCACCTGAGCTCTTGGTTGAGTAGTGCCAGCAAGTGCAGCTCAGGATGACAGTTTCTCCCTCCTACATTGCAAGCATTGGTTTCTGGCTGATAAACAGTCCCAGAGATCATTTTGAGAGACGGAGCCAGGGCATTCTGCATTCTTTATTCAGCTATTCAAAAACACATCAAAGACCAGCCCGGTGGGATGATTTATCTTCCACACCTTGCTGGCAATTCCAAAAGTGCCTCAGTGAGATAACTCATCTGTATCGTAGTCACTGGTAATGCACTAGCCTTTTATGTTAATGTAGTAGTGGCAACTAGGTTACAGCTCCAGCTAGTAGCTTCTTGCAATAAAGCACCATTTATTTTCCTAGTGTTTATTAGCCATTAGATTTACTTATCAGCTAGATTTGACGAGATCCATTAAGCACCTGTTGCATGGCAAGGTGCTTTTATTTAAAATGCAAAGATGCTGGGTAACGTGTTGTTTATCAACAATATCTGGGTTTTGTTACATAACCCCTGACGGCATTCAACCTCCAAAATAATTTGTTGTTTAGGAGCTGTAAGTAATAATGTGTGATTTAGTGATCAGTCAAGTTTGGAGCCAATGGCTGGAATTTTACCTCCTCGTCCGCCCCAGAATCGGGGCGGGCAAGGCTCGCAGAACGGCATTCCCCATTGGCCTCGGACGGGATCTTAAAAGCCTTGGGCGGGCGAGGCGGTAAAATTCTGGCAAATGTTCTTGATATCTAACTTATTAAAATAGAGAGCCTCATCACTTTTCAATGAATAAAACTTGTTTTTTGTGTAGAAATTAAAAACATATTAAAATGGGATGCTTTTCTTAAGAGATTTGGGTAAGTAGATTCTAACGCTGTTGAACACAAAGGAATGAAATATTGAATTATTACATTTTGGTCATATTTAAGATGGAGTTTAGGTTTGTGGCCTTTTGTTGGAAGCGATGCACTCGTGTGTGAGTTTCTCTGTGCTTTGTAACAACTTCAGTGAAGTTTTTGCTTGGCACAATGCTTTCTACAATTTGAAAATAATGCCAAGTTCTGTGTTGGAGATTTGAGTGTTAAGGGTTATTTGAAAAGATCTGAATGTGGCACTTTCTGTACTCCTCACATTTAGCCCAGCTGGGGCTGTAATTTGCTCAGTCTTTTATTTATAATGGTTATACCGTGTATTTTGCTTGCTTGCAGAGTTTTAAGCTTTCACTAATCATAGCATTTTCTCCACCCACCTGCTCTTCTCTCTAATCATCTCTCTCCTTTCATACTCGCCTCGTATTGAGTAATAAGTTTGAATCTATGAAACAATGTATGTGTAGTTTTTCCAATCAACAGCTATTAGCAACACAATTATAAGTATGCAGCTTTTTAATTGTATTTGGGGAATCTGGGTTGCAAGTCAGAGCTCATAGAGAAGGTCAACACTGCGGCAGAATAGAACAGATGAGGGGACACAATAATTCATGGTGGTTAGGAAATGCCAACCTTTAAAAGTCAAAGTTTGTGGGAGCACAGTGAGTCCCCAGAGATGTTTCTCCTCGTTATCTACTCCTGTTCCCCCTTGACATTCGACGGTATTACCATCTCTGAATCCCCAACATCAACTTCCTGGGGTCTCTGTTGACCAGAAACATATACATGGGAACGCCACCACCTAGAAGTTCCCCTCCAAGGCACTCAACCTCCTGACTTGGATAGGTTTCCTCTCACAATCCAAAGACGTGCTGGTTAGGGTGCATTGGCCATGCTAAATTCTCCCTCAGTGTGGCCGAACAGGTGCTGGAGTGTGGCGATTAGGGGATTTTCTCAGTAACTTCATTACAGTGTTAATGTAAGCCTACTTGTGACACTAATAAGTAAATTTTAAACTTTAAACATATTGCCTTCACTATTGCTGGGGAAAAAGCCTGGAAATCCGTCCCTAACAGCACGAGGTGTACCTGTACCACATGGACTGCAGCAGTTCATGAAGACAGCTCAGTATCACCTTCTCAAGGGCAATCGGGGATGGACAACAAATGCTGGCCTAGCCAGCAAAGCCCACATCCCCTGAATTAATAAAAAAAAACTGCATCAGCTATGTGAAGACTACGGTTACAAGTACGGATCAGAGGTTGGAAATTCTATGTTAATTTTAACTGCACAGCACCTCTAAAATAATTTGTTGTACAGAAGCTATAAGTAAATGTGTGATTTAGTGTTCAAAGAAGTCTGCAGCCAATGGCCTGAAGTACTATTAAAATAGAGAACCTCATCACTTTTAATGAATAGAACTAGTTTCATGTGTGGAAATTAAAAGCAAAACCTCCTGGCTCCCCAAAGACTTGCCACCACTGACAAGAACAAGCCAGGATTGTGATGGAACACTCCCTAGTTGCATGGACGAGTGTAGTTCCAACAACACTTGAGAAGCTTGACACGACGCAAGAGAAAGTAGCCTACTTGTTTGGCACCCTATTCAGCGCCATCTTAAGCATTCACTCCCTCCACCTGCACACTGATGCTGCAGTGTACCAACTACAAGACACACTTGTCAAGACTATATTGACAGCACTTCCCAAATGCGCAACCTCTACCACTGAGAACACCAAGTGCAGCAGAGTCTTGGGAATACCACACACTTGTTACTCACTGCACAGTGGTTAGCACTGCTGCCTTACAGCGTCAGGGACCCGGGTTCAATTCTGGCCTTGGGTGATTGTGTGGTGTTTGCACGTTCTCCCCATGTCTGTGTGGGTTTCCTCTGGGTGCTCCAGTTTCCTCCCACAATACAAAGATGTCCAGTTAGGTGGATTGGTCTTGATAAATGCATGGGGTTATGGGGATAGGGCAGAGGGAAGGACCTGGATGGGATACTCTTTTGGAGAGTCGGTGCAGACTCGATGAGGTGAATGGCCCCTCTCTGCATTGTAGGGATTCTATGGGTAAAGAGTTTTGGCAGCAGAATCACTTTGCACTGGTCTTTAGGTTCAAGCTATTTTATTGTAAACCTCTACTTCAGGGCTGCCGGCCTACAAGGAGCTCAACCCGCAAAGTGTTGCTGCTGTTTTTATTTATAACACAATCAATGTTATAGGTTTTACTGGCAATTCTATTTACAGGTGATTGCCACACTCTGATCAGTAGTATATTGACAACACTTGCAATTTCCCCACCAAATCCTGATTTGGAAACATGTTGTTCCTTCATCTTAGCTAGGTCAATATCCTGGACCTTTTTTCTTTCTTTCAGGAAATATGAGAATCCCTGACCAAGCCAACATCCCAAATTGCTCTTGAGAATCTGAGGACAAGCAACTTGCTTGAATTGCTGCAGTCACCTGGTGTAGGTACACCCACAATGCTGTTAGAAAAGGAGTTTCAGTTCTTTAACCGAGCAGCTCCGTGGAGGTATCTACACCACACAAACCACAGCAATACAAGAAGGTGGCTCACTACCACCTCCTCCAGGGAAAATGGGGATGGGCAATAAATGCAGGCTCGTGCCAGCGATGCCCATTCCCCATGAACAGAAAAAAATGGTAGCATACGAAATTTTGTTTAACAAAATAGGACACACATGGTACATGGAAACTGCTCTATTTTTTCTTAAATTTTGTTCCAACCCCTGCAGTGTAAATGCTGTCATTTTCTGAGTCATTAGTATAAGGATAGGCAGCAGCAGACCAAAAAAATCTGTCTGAATGCTTCACTGAATTGTGTGGAGAGGTGATGAGGGACAGTAGCAAGTGGGAATAATTAGGTTGTACCTGCAAGAATGCATTTGTTATAATCCTTTAAGGAAGAAAGCCTGCTGTCCTTACCTATTCCTACTGATACATGACTCCAGTTCAACATTAATATATTTTGACTGTTAACTGCTGTCTGAAATGGCACAGCAAATTGTAACACACCTTGGTAGCTAGGGATGAATTATAAATGCCAGCCTTACCATTGATACTCATATCTTGAAAATGAATTTAAAAATTCTGAGGCATAACCTGGTCATTTCGAATGTCAGTAAATGGAATTTCTCATTTATGTTAAATCTTCGGCCTTTCATTAGATGTAGTTTTTGATGAATAGAATGACATGGTTACAAATAATGAGTAAAACTGCAATCGGTTGGGTGTGAGGAAGTTCCCAATTATCTTGATGGAATTTTGAAACATAGCTAATGCCTGTTAAAATATTATAGGTTACCTGTCATATGTAATACAAAAAGTCAGTTTTACAATGTCACGTTTGGGATTTTTGACCAATTAGGAGGCGTCCTGGATTCACTCCTGTTAGGATTCTGGACTGAGATAAATTCAGATTCCACAATAGACAACTTTGAGAATGTAGATTAGATTCGGATGAAACATTTGTCCAGAATGGTGCTTCCTATATGCCTTATCGGCTTGAAAAAGTGGGGATTCATCAAGACATTTCAATAAATGTTTCTGCGTAATAGATTGGAAAGGGGTGCCATTCACATGAAACTAATCTCCAGGGTGTCCATATTTGGAAGGAAGTTGGGGAGTTTTGGTTGGCAGCTCAGTTGGCCAAACTCTGGCCACATTTGTGGGAGGACTAGCAGTCAAGCCTTTAGCTTCCTGTCCAACTGGGAATTGACAAGGAATCAGCAGAAAGTCAGACAAAACGGGTAAGAGATTTCTGTTGAAGTTTAATGCCAATTAATTTCCGAGAATGACTGGTCAGAAAAGTAAATTCGGCCAGGTAATACACATCTGTGATTTGCTTCCTTTTTTGAGGAGTGTTGTGAAATAGTTTAAAATTCACTCCAGGTGCTTGTTGCTTGTTTGCTTGTTGTACGAACATGGAAAATTGGCAAGCAGGTTAAGACCTATTGGTCCATTTAGCCTGTACCGTCAAGCTGTGATGTAGTCTTCAGCACAAAACAGATATTCTTCACCTGCCTGGAGTTCTGTAGTCTCTTGAAAGAGGTGAAAAGTCAGAAAGAAGCCCAGGCCAACAGGGCAAGAGCCTGGAAAAGCTTCTCTGACCTATTTAAACAATTGGCAAAACTCCATGAGATCATACAACCTCTGATTTCTATTATAGGATCTTTTCTGTGATGCGATCCCTGTCCCAGCCAAAACAGATCGTCCTGTAAATATAACCTAGAACCTGTTAGCTTTAGCTAGAACTTCATAGTATTGGTCATGAACCTTTAGAGAGTGGTGTACTAAAATACCAGATCTCTTTCACCGCTGGCTTAAATTCTGTTCTTCACTTATTCGGGCGTATAGATGTTGGAATTGCTTGCCTGTCCCTAGTTCCCCTGAGAAAGTTGGGGCTGCAACTAAGTGGCTTGTTAGGCCAATTCAGAAGATAATTAAAATTCAGCCAGTGTGGTGTAGGACTGGAGTCATAGGCCAGGCAAGAACCGCAAACTTCCTCCTCGAAAGGGTATTGATTTGAGTTTGTTCCCAATCTGTAGTGTGAAATTGTCGAACTGCTAAATTCAGATAGTTTATATTTGTTCTAGTTAATTTGGGGCATTTTTCCTATAGAAATAGTGTAAAACAATGTTCTGTAGAATCTGGGGGAGAAAAATAAGTAGTTTTCGTGCCTTACGAGCCTGGTGGAGTTCTTTGAAAATGTGACTAAACACGTTGACGAAGGAAAAGCGGTAGATGTGGTTTACATGGACTTCAGCGAGGCGTTCGATAAGGTCGCCCATGCAAGACTTCTCGAGAAAGTGAGAGGGCATGGGATCCAAGGGCCTGTTGCCTTGTGGATCCAGAACTGGCTTGCCTGCAGAAGGCAGAGAGTGGTTGTAGATGGGTCTTTTTCTGAATGGAGGTCGGTCACCAGTGGAGTGCCCCAGGGATCTGTTCTGGGACCCTTGCTGTTTGTCATTTTCATAAATGACCTGGATGAGGAAGTGGAGGGATGGGTTGGTAAGTTTGCCGACGACACGAAGGTTGGTGGTGTGAATAGTTTGGAGGGATGTCAGAAGCTGCAGCGTGACATAGATAGGATGCAAGACTGGGCGGAGAAGTGGCAGATGGACTTCAACCCGGATAAATGTGTAGTGGTCCATTTTGGCAGGTCAAATGGGATGAAGGAGTATAATATCAAGGGTAAGACTCTTAGCAGTGTAGAGGATCAGAAGGACCTTGGGGTCCGGGTCCATAGGACTCTTAAATCGGCCTCGCAGGTAGAGGAGGTGGTTAAGAAGGCGTATGGTGTGCTGGCCTTCATCAATCGAGGGATTGAGTTTAGGAGTTGGGAGATGATGCAACTTTATAAGACCCTCGTCAGACCCCACTTAGAGTACTGTGCTCAGTTCTGGTCGCCTCATTACAGGAGGAATGTGGAAATTATTGAAAGGGTGCAGAGAAGATTTACAAGGATGTTGCCTGGATTGGTTGGCATGCCTTATGAGGATAGGTTGAGGGAGCTTGGTCTTTTGTCCTTGGAGAGACGAAGAATGAGAGGTGACCTGATAGAGGTGTACAAGATATTGAGAGGTGTAGATCGGGTGGATTCTCGGAGGCTTTTTCCCAGGGCTGAAATGGCTGCCAAGAGAGGACACAGGTTTAAGGGGCTGGGGAGTAGGTACAGAGGAGATGTCAGGGGCAAGTTTTCCACTGAGGGTGGTGGAGTGAGTGGAATCGGCTGCTGTCAGTGGTGGTGGAGGCAAACTCGATGGGGTCTTTTAAGAGACTTCTGGATGAGTACATGGGACTTAATAGGATTGAGGGTTATAGGTAAGCCTGTATATAAGCCTAGGTAGGTAGGGACATGACCGGCGCAACTTGTGGGCCAAAGGGCCTGTTTGTGCTGTATTTTTTCTATGTTCTTGATCTCTCTTTTTAGTCTCCATGTCCCACGTTGCAGTCTTTCGTGCCTCACCTAAACAAAAATTTAAGTGTGTTGCAGCTGTAAGTTAGTTATTGATAACTGTAGTTTGCCTAAACAACAGGTGCTGAATTGTAGATCCAAACAAATGATTCATAGTGAGCAGTGTGTGCTGTGTTTCTGTTCATCCTTGATTTGCTGCTGAGCATCAAAGATATCTCAAACAAAGCAACGCGCAGTGTTTATATCTTCAAATCTATAATGTCCTGTGCTATCTTGGTTCTTTTATGGAACGAGTCCATTTGTTGTTGCCATGTTCATGAGTTGTCTATGTTTCCAGTATGTCTGATCCTCTTAAGCTAAGTTTAATTTTATAAAAACAAAGTTTGGTTAGAAACGCATCCCTCGTACAGTATTTTTAACCCATTTCTTCAACAGGACTAATCTCCACAAGGATTATATAATATTTTTCTAGATCTAATAGAGGAATTGATATTGGCCAGATATGTTCTTTCCATATTTGCCTGTATATGTTGCTACAGAAAGCATTATGGGCAGAATTCTCCCCCCAAAAATGTCACATTCACGTGAAAACTAGAGTAATTCGGGCTGGTTTTTCCAATGGGAGTTCAGACAAGAATTTCCCACATTGTGCACTGCAGAGACCACCAGCGCAAATATCATTAAATTTCAGGAGGCAGGGCCTATTCCCGCTGGAGAGGCTCAAATCAGTGCGATGAGCGGGCCACTGCGCATGTGCCGATCTGTCAGTGCCGATATTGGCGCATGCGCGGGGCGCGCTGACTGCCTCACTGATTGCTGGCCAACTCAATCGCTGGCCAGCTCCACAATCCCTGCAATGCTGGCTCTCTGCCCCCCCCCCCCCCCCCCCCCCACCACAGTCCGATCGCTGCAACATCCCCCCTCCCCCCTGCCCGGAGACTTCAGCCTTCGCCGATTTCTGGCACGGAGCAAATGCCGCTGGAAGTCCAGCGATGGGAGACGCTAGCGGGGTGCCAACATGTGCACAAACCTTGCGAAACGGCTGACGCGGGATTCTCCCGGCCCGCTGCGCTAGAAAGTTAATGCAGCGGGATGGGAGAATCACAGCCTATATTTTATAATTATGATGCATGCCTTCTAAACAAATGTCAGTATTAACCTGCCATTTGTTTGCAAACTTATTTCTCTATTACAGAGCATTTTCGAAAACATTGTGTTGAAAACATATAGACTAGCATGTCCTTGCTGCATTGAGGGACACACAGGAGGACATCAATATGACTAACATGCAGCTCAAATGGTTGGTTTATCTATATTGCACAAAGGGACAGTTTCTTCTATCTTCTACCATATGCTGTATTTTTTAGCAGGGCTGGCTTCTGTAATTTGGAAAAGGGATGAATGTTGATGGTGGTGGACAAATCTAATCAGCTGCTGTAATGTAAAAAACACTTGTAAATTGGGTTTTTGAAGTCATTGTACTGGGATTGAGATGTTGGTTGACAGGGGTGCGGGGTAAGCCAGGAGTGATTGAGCTTTGGACAACAGTAAATTTGTGTAGCCTTTAAAACCTGGAAGACCAGCGCTGAAAAACCATGCCAGGGCGTGCTGAAGACATTTATTGAGCGTTTTGATGATAATAGGGTGTTAGGTGAATGATGTACAATTTCGGCAGATGCATTCTGACAGTAGAAATAGGCAGTTTGTTATGATCCTTGACCAGACCCCCAGTTGGGGCAGAAGATCAGCATCTTCTAATCCCATGACCACTACCATCTAGAAGGACAAGGAACGCCACCACCTGGAAGTTCCCCTCCAAGTCACTCACCAATCTGACTTTAGTAATATATGGTTGTTCCTTCCCTGTTGCTGGGTCAAAATCCTGGAATTACCACCCTAACCTCACTGTGGGTGTACCTACAACTCAGGGACTGCAGTGGTTCAAGAAGGCAACTTGCCACCACCTTCTCAAGGGCAATTAGGGATAGGCAATAAATGCTGGCCGAGCCAGCATGCCCACATCCTGTAAATGATTTTTTTAAAACCTTCTGTTTAAAGGAGATAAAGTTTGAGATTCAAAATACTTATTAAGCACAGATTAAGATTCCATGGGTTTGAATTAAACAAAAATAAACTTTATAATACAAGTTCAGAAAGGTGAAACAACTTACAATATCTATTTTATTTTCTCACATTCAGGGTAAGTATGAGATGCACGTGAATTAACAGGCTGTGGTCAGACACACCACTCTACACAATAGATAACAGATGCAACCAAAACAGGTTCCATGGATCTCTCAACAACCCACTCAGACATTGTCACATTGTGAGCTAATCAATCTCAATGAAATTCCTCTTTCTAAGGGTTTCCAATCTCCACATTCGAAGATCTCCCCTTGGAATTCTCTCCAAAGTCACTCCCTCTCAGACAGCTTCAACAACGACCCACCTTGCAGGGTTCCAACCTCAGCTTCTGAGATTCCTTTTCACTTGATCTCTGACTACACCCAAGCTTCACCTTCCAAGTGCAGCTTCAGATCCTCAGCCGAGCCAAGCAAAACACTATTATCCGGTGGGGTATCTTTTCCTCCCCGTGGCTTGCACGGAGACACCAATCTTTGGCTGCCTTCTCAGATCTTCAAGATTTTTTTCGTTCCCACTTAGTCTGCTCCCTGCATCTCTTTCTTTAATTCTGAGCCTATTTATCTTTTCTTTTAACTTAACAGGACCTATTTCCGTCCCCTGTGTCCTTTACCTGGTAATTATGTTGGGGACCTCTCCCTGTAGCATTCCTTGGTTTGGGAACTCTCCCGATCCCCCTCCTGTGTCTTGCCTCCTGAGATGCCTACCAGATCATGGTGCTCTGTATCCCGTCATCTGACCTGCCGCCTTTTTGGGCCATTCTTTTTTTTATTCACCTGCACAGGCATGAAGGGCCAGTCCTCGGCCTGAAGAGCACAAAATAACCGAACTGTGCATGTGCAGCCAATTCCTGGGGTTGATGCATGTGCGGGAGTCCCCAAATTAATTGGGAATCAGCATTCCCAACCTCGGGAAGAAAGTTTGGGTTTCTTAACAAGTCTCGTGGGTGTGACCTTTAAGCTTAGTACAGGGTCATGGACAACACCGGGGTTGCACATCATAAGGCTAAGAATGAGAGAGAAGCTGGAAAGGCGATTCATGCGTTTTCTGTCAGCAGTGTAACACTATTGCTAAGAGCACAGATGATGGTAAATGTTGAGCTGTTCAAATTCCAGAGGGGAAACTTGAAACAGCTGCCCTCATGTTTGTGTTTACAATTTGTATAGTATGAGGAGAGATTTTAAAATCCAGAAATTATGTCCCCGACTACTTGTGATGATTTTATAGTAAAGTGTTTGCTAAGAAATAAGGAAAACAATAAACTAAAATAGGAGTACACTTGAAAAAGACAATGTTCACACAGTACCAATCTTATAAACAGTTCCAAACTAATTTAATTTAACTACCTTCAAAGCTAACCTTCCCTCATCTGTTCAGCAACACATCCTAGATTTTAAAATATGTAAAAATCCAGTAATTTTTATCACACAGTGCCTCTAATTCTCCCTAGTGGTGCCCACTGAAGTTTCCAGCTGTTGGCTTATCAAATCTGGCTTCGTTCACACTGCTTGCTGGGAGTTAACAGCTATTCCTGCTATTGGCTGAGATCTAAAACAGCTCCCTTGATAGGTTTTCAGTTTCTCCTTAAAATACATTGTTTCCCTAGGATTTCTCCTCATCTCACCCAGTTTATTTAGAACTGCTCTCTCCCAGAACTGATTCACTTCATTTCTTTACTTTAGCTTTGAGAATTTAAAAGAAAAATAAACTCCCTTCATCCACAGTTTATCTAAGGCATATCTTTTCCTTTGAACCACAACGTTCATTCAATCCTATTCCTGGTCTACAACCATCCTTACTAAATTACCTTCGGTAAACGTTTGGCTAAGCTCATTAACATATCAAATTCACATTCACATAGTCACTTCGTCCCTTGCTTTAATTACAATTTGCACACCCTAATATCTTAAAAGTATTATCAGAACATTACCAACAGTAAAGTATTACAATTTCTTGCTTTTTTTCTGACAAGTTTCCTTGCCATAATGGCCCCAGTTTTGTCATTGTTGAACTTTATAAGGCACTAGCTCATTCTTGACTTTATGGTGAACAGCCAGCATATTTGCGAACACAGGTCTGGGATGATAATAGACAGGTAAAATTGACATATGGAAGTTGTATTTTCAGATAGTTTGTCAAAAATAATGGTCCAGAATTTCCAATCTTTGGATGGTCTACCATGGAGGTACGTCCCGTCCCCCGTCCCCCCCCCCAAAAAGTGTGCAAGTTAGACGAGTGAGGAGGTAGGGTAAGTGACTAGGGATCCCCTCTGAAACCCTAATGTACTGACCATGCAGGAATTGTCTGGGTGGCTTGGACTTCAGACAAGCAAATCTCTACATCTGGAACCATCTGGTATTCTGAGTCAGAAAAAGAAATTTCAGATGGTCCTGACTTACTTATCTAGGAAAGGTTAGAAGGATTAAAATCAGTTCTAACTCCTGGGAAACCACAGTACTGATCCCCAATTCTCCACTGGACCACCCAACTACACCCCCTCCCCCCACCCCTACTAACCCTACTTATCCTCCTCACCAACACCCGCTCCTAACCTGCTGCCCTACCCCCTTATCCACTTATCTGTCACCCTTCCCTCTCGCATTCCCCTGCCACTCTACCACACTCACCTAGCTGACATACTTTCTTTTCTCTGTGGCTTCTTGACGTGGCTTTGGGATCTTTAATCTTACTTGAATAATCCAGCCAGTGCCGTAAAAAGGAGGCATGGCCTGGCTTTACCGAACAATCCTGCACCACAAGGAAGGACTCCGATATCCGGTATGCTGCATATTGCTGAAGAGACTGGTTCAGGTGAGAAATGAGGAGCTCTGGCCTAAGCTAAGAAAATAGGAGTCAAGTGGCAATCTGAGAGTGATTGCAACTCCTTGGAAGATTTGGCCCAATATGTAACTGCAGTAAGATGACGCAGGAATGGCGCATCCCAAAGTAATTTATGCAGGAGGAGATGCAACCAATAAAGGAGATGGGTCACAAAGTTCGTTCACCCATCATTCCAGTTCTTGCCCCATTTTGGTTGATTGTTCCCAGCATATTAAATTTAAAATCTTCACTAACATCTCTCCCATACACTGTTCTGTCTCCCATTGGTGACTGAGTTATGTCAGCCTTGCTTACTGGAATTCACTCCCTCGACCCTGTGTTTCTCATTCTACCTTTTAAAAATCTTATGAAAATCCATTTATAAAGGGTTTTTAGTTACCCTTCCTGATCTTTACTACCCAGGACTTGGAATCCGACTCTTGGCAATTTGCATTTTGCGACATCATTTTTTAAAAAAATTATGAACTGCTAGACAATTGCATGTTGTTGGAATTGAGGCTCGGCTTTTTCAGCTGGTGTACTGATTGTCATGATGTGGACATTATTCGCATTCCAACCATTATTTTGTAAATTGAGTTTGTGTCTTTATATACCCTGTTTGTGAGCAGATCTCCCACTCACCTGACGAAGGGGCAGCGCTCCGAAAGCTGGTGGCTTGTGCTACCAAATAAACCTGTTGGACTTTAACCTGGTGTTGTGAGACTTCGTACTGATTGTGGCAGATTTGAAGAAGCAAGGGACAATGTCAGTAAGCGTAGGAGTAAACCAAGTTGGCCGAATAAGTAGCCACTACTTTGTTTTGCTTTATGTTCTTTCTATAATTGATTTTGTCAGTCAGCTAGTGAGTATCAGTTCGCTGTGGCCATGTTTTTGTAGGAATGTATCTGAAAATCTTGGACATCATTGGTTATTGCTTACAATGCAACATTGTGAAGAAGTTAGTACTTGATTGGAGAAGTTACATGCCCATATAAATGCTTCTATTTTGTGGGTCTGTTTTATAAATAATGGTGGTCTAGATATTTAAGCTCATTCATAGACAATGGGCAGATGATGTAGCCTGAGATTCTGTGGCCACTACCAGTCAGTGAAAGTCTCTCTTTTTCTATATTCTTTCACTATTGACTAATGATCTGTGTTAACTGCCCCATTTATATTGCAAATGCTTTCTACAGAATCCAGTACAACTTGTACGTGATTGATGTGTGTACTGTTTATATTATTTCCAGTTTTCATACCTTCCCCAATGGCTTGTGAATTTTCATACAGGCTGTTCTCCCTTCTTCATTGGCTAAGGAATTTTAACTTTGACCATTGACAGGAAATAATGTTGTGGAGATGCCGGCGTTGGACTGGGGTAAACACAGTAAGGAGTCTAACGACACCAGGTTAAAGTCCAACAGGTTTATTCGGTAGCAAACGCCACTAGCTTTCGGAGCGCTGCTCCTTCGTCAGGTGAGTGGGAGATCTCTCACTCACCTGACGAAGGAGCAGCATGTTCTGAAAGCTAGTGGTGTTTGCTACCGAATAAACCTGTTGGACTTTAACCTGGTGTTGTTAGACTCCTTACTGGAAATAACGTTGGCAGACACTTGCTCAACCCACAGCAATCAGAAAAATGCCCATGTCAATCTTAATTTTTAGGGGGCAATAAATCGGGTCTCCAAAGTCCATCATCAACCACCTCTCTTTTTTTTGGGTCTCACACCCAGGCAGCAGTGTTATTTAGTTTCCAGTTTTACATTTGCATCTCGTAAGATAAACCAGTGTTAGTGTTCTGATTTCAGTCCATTTGGAGCAGTGTTCATTTTCACACAAATTAAGGTGCATTTAAATCATAATATTCTCAGACACATGTGCCTCATCAGCAACCACTGTTTGAGAACCATTTTAGCAGCATCGTTGCCAGAATGAATTGTAATGATCAGCCTCAACTGAAAATGAATGCACATTGCAAGTGTTAAGTATATAGGTGTGATTTATTCAGCTAGTCTCGCATGTAATGAATTTGTCCTTTTCATTCTAGGTCACTTAATGAGTGATTCTGAATAAGTTGAACCATTTTATCGGGGGTGGTGAATGTGTGAAAAAAAAGATGTGTTAATTTTCCTCCATGTTGAATAACCTTTTTTTAATGCCTGAGCACAGGGGTGGATATCAGTGGCAAAGTCTGTCAGATCTGATCTGCTTATCTTGGCTGATAAGGACTTCAAAGGAAATTAAGGGAGAACTATAGATTGAAAACAGTATTATTTAGACTTACCAAATTTCTGCTGTTGTGCCCCCATGTGACCTGCATAGTTTCAGATATTTAAGCCCTCAAATATTGCTCAGTGGGATCATATCTGTCAGAATTACAAGTGTAAAAAATTCTACTATTGAATGTAGCTGCAAGCATGATACTGTAGGAATTAACTTGTAAATATTATTTAAAAATAACAGCATAGAAATAATGACACTCATAGATTGAGAGTATGGCCATTTAACCAACTGAATTTAAAGTTGATTAAATTATTTGATATCTACATTTTTAGCATAAATTTCCATTTTAGTCTGTTATTTATATTGCTTTATTAAAATTACTGTGGGGTTCAATTTTTAATGACGAAAGTTGAATTATTAAGAGTTGAGTGCATTGCATCGTCCTTGGTGTAACGGCTTTTTGTTTCTTCAAAAACCGTACAACTTTATTCTACTTGATGTAGAACAAAATTTCTTAAAAGCCTGAATTATGAATTCCTTGGTGGTGAAGAAGAAGCTGTAACTCAATGTTTCAGCAACCTAGTCTTTATTTTTTGGAGATAAGTCCGTGGCATCTAATCAGTAGTTTGTGCTTATCCATCAAAGCTAAGACTAGCAAACCAAAGATCAATCCGGTGTACGATCACTTTAGTTTAATGTGTGTGAAGTGGTGATTTGTTCCAAAACTGATTTTAATGACCATTAGCTTGTTTAAAAATGGAGATGCCTGGAAGTTTGGTATTGTCTCCATCAGATGTTAGGTATCACATTGAAACCCATGCAAAATTCTACATTATACTTAAAAAAAAACTGAAGACAAGAAACTCATTGCATTTGTCAAGATACCTCCCATCAATTGAAAACAGCGCAAATTGATTTGGTGACACCTTTATATAAAAAGATAATTAAAAAATAAAATTAGTCCAATTACTAATTGATCTGTGCATTGACCCTAAGAGATTTAGGGCCAGATTCTCCAGCCTCCCAGCCACGTGCTTCCTGCTGGCAGGAGGTGGCGTGTTGTTTGCTGGTGGCAGGACTCTATGGTCCTGTCACTGTCAACAGGAATTCCCATTAACATTGCCCTATGCCTGCGGGAAACCCGCAGGCAGGGGTGCACTGCCGGCGGGACTGGAGAATCTGGCTAGTTCCAGCCGTAGTAATTGCCCTTTGTGGCCTTAAAGAAACTCTTTTAAGCGACACATAGTTGTGCTTGAGCATCAGAGTAATACACTGGTGAATGTTACCATAGTCCCATCCATGTAAAATATCATCTCTAATCTACCATGAGCACCAACATAAAAATGAATGAACATGCATTGTAAAATATAATATTCATGACGATCACTTGGTTGTAACAAGTAACATTTCAAAAGTTTGGCTGAAGGAAATACTACAGGTCACATTTGAAGTGTCATCAGCTGAATCAGGGAACCAAAGGCTATGCGTGCATTAACTATGTTGATGTCTGGTAAAATAACTCCAAGCAAAGGGTCTTTTTCATATCATTGTATTAATGGAAGAGAAATCAAACGCTGTATAGTTAGGTGTTGAAATGCTGATATTAAAAGTATTTCTACTCCTCCCTTCCACTGCCACTTGGGAATTGTGAAACTGCCAGACTGTACTAAGGGCTTTTATTTTGACTAACTTTGAATTGGGGCAATGAAAAGTTTATAATCAAATGGCCATTAAACCCAGGGATAGCAGTTTTGTAAAAAGTACTGCTTAACAAAGATTCCTGTAGCAGAATTATCTAACACCGTGTTATAGTAATCTGACTTGTGTTGTTTTATACTCTCTTAAATAACTGAGTGTTTCTTGACATCATGCAAAGCAATCACGAGCCTTAAAGTCAAAACATTCCTGAGAAGAAAGGGACCCTTTATAGTCCAATGTTTATATGTTTAAGAATAAAAATAGAGCACGCACTACTTGATATGATGGAACAACGTATCTATTTCAGTCCATTAAGAAAATATTGTGAAAGCATATCCCATAATAGCCAATGCCCCTTTACTGTATGTACTTCAGTTTAAACACAACCTCAATTGTGATTATTAATGTGGCATTAATGTGGTCCTGGATTGATTAGATTAAGAATCATGCTCAGATGTCTGACTGAATTGAAACAATGGCATTTGATTTTGATCTGACTTAAAGTTACACTTCAAATGCCAAAGCTTGACCAAATATGAATAACGTGTAAAATTTAAAAAGACCCACCACATAAAAATTCTGTCCGTGGATTATTTTGAGGCCAGCCAAGCAGCATCCCTGAATTGTTTCAAAATGTGCTGAGGTACAAAATGTGCTTAAGAGACAGAGGCATCAAATGTAGGAGAAAAAGTACTGCCAACAGTCACAGGGTTTGGTATTTACAGTGAAGATGAACACAATCTGTAAAAAATCTCACATTCCAATAGATGGGAAACTTGGCAAAAAATTGTTACGGTGTGCAAGTAAGTGAAACTAAATTTTACTTGTGTGGAGGACCCGAATTGAAAGCCATCTCTTGGGACTAAAAGTAAATATTACGCCATGAGTACAATAAGACACTTGCATTTATGGATGGATCCCTTCACATTATTTTACATTTGATCCTCATTTCAGAGGCATCTCTAATTTTGAATATGTTGTAATTAGTTGATTTTCAATGCAGTCTTGTACTATGGGACGGCTCGGTGGCGCAGTGGTTAGCACTGCTGCCTCACAGCGCCAGGGACTTGGGTTCAATTCCGGCCTTGGGTCACTGCCTGTGCGGAGTCTGCATGTTCTCCCCGTGTCTGCGTGGGTTTCCTCCAGGTGCCTCCGTTTTCCTCCCACAGTCCAAAAGACATGCTCGTTAAGTACGTTGGCCATACTGGTCAGTGTACCCGTACGTTGGTCAGTGTACCCGAACAGGCCCCGGAGTATGGCGACTAGCGCATTTTCACAGTAGCTTCATTGCAGTGCTAATGTAAGCGTACTTGTGACACTAATAAATAAACTGAAACTAATTCTCAAGCGAATGATTTGGAGATATAATATGGACTAAGTCTGAAGTGAACTTGTTTTAATCTGAATCTCGGCCTCTTTTTGGGTTGTTCAATTCAGTCTCAACTTGCTTTCAACGTGAAAAGCACCAATTACTTTTAGTGTGTTGTAGCAAATTTAATCTGATGCTTTTCGTATTCACTTCGAGGCTTTCCAGTAGTCTGCCTTATGTTTATATTACAAATTGTTTAAGACCAATATGAATAGTAAAGATGTTAGCCATGTTAGTGCCAAAATAGCAGCCCGAGACAATCATCCATTGAATTCGGAAAGGTAATTTGCTTCTATTCCAATTTTAAAATCTTATCTCATCAGTGAGACTTTGTTTTACAGAAAACTCTACTCGCCCTTAATGAAAGAAAATACCAAATTGGTCTATTCTTAACAGGTGTTAAATTAGTATATCTGTGCTGAAAGCGGGGTTTAAATTCATTTTGATCACCTTCCTTGGTTTCATGTCTAACTTCTCTGTGTCTAACAAAAAATTCTGTCAAACCTTCTTTATTTCAAATCAACTTCCCTGATGACTTAATCCTATACAGTTGAGTCAAAATAAACGCATACCTGATATAAGCATAAAATTCCACTTTTCTCCCTGTATGTAGAATTTCTAATCTAAGTCTGATTATGTAAGAATATATGCCTGAAATCCGGTGATCAGTATTGGTTATGCCTTTAATACGATTCAACTGCATTCTAACAAATTTATCTTATTGCTTTTTGTAATGAAGTGCAATCTCTTGTATAAAGATGCTTAATGCTTCAAAGGACCTTCTACCTGAATCTGCTTTCTTAAGCTTTTCTTTCTGTATTTTGCTCTGTTTGCTGAGGTGTTGTTGCATGTAAAGCCTAATCTGTATCTTAAGTAGCTGTAACTCTCTGTAATGTACGAGTACTGCATATAATATTTTCTGACTTTTTTCTGAAGTGGCATCTTGCTAATAAACATTGATCTTGGAATATTTGATGGTGTAATGTCATGTTGACTTGCCCGAAATGTAAAGTGCCCACAGAAAGTAGTGCATGCCCTATTTAACGAGCTCCTGTGAGTGTGCAAAATGATTTTTAACAAACAGAATGAAAGTGTGATGCACTGATAATCACACGTGAAACCCGTCTTTTTTTAAATATAATTCGTTTCAGAACAAGATCACATTTTTCTTTGACCATTGAAGGCTAAATGATTTAAATAATGTAACTTCTCTCTACCATCTCCATCTTAGTCACAAGTAAAACTCCTGAGTTGAAATTTATATTCCACAGATGGCGGGTTTTTTCTGTAGCTATTTCATTCTGGTCATTTCTGATGGTGTGATAATCATATTTTGGGATCTTCATTTTTTCTGGATTAAACTTGTTGTCTCCCATGATGATGAGGAACTTGCTACAGGGATAGATGGTGGGGTGTAGTTGTAATGCCACTGGACTAGTAATCCAAAGGCCCAGGTTTAAACTGCACTATGGCAATTGATGGAATTTAAATTCAATTCATAAATTTAATGCTAGTCTCAATAGTGGCTACCATGAAACTATTATCGATCGTCATAAAAACCCACTAATGCCCTTTAAGGAAGGAAATCTGCCACTCTTACCTGGTCTGGCCTACATGTGATTCCAGGCTACAGTAAAATGGTTGACTCTTAAAATCCCCTCTGAAATGGCCTCGCAACCCACTTGGTTCAAGGGCTATGAGGAATGGGCAACAAATGTTGGCCTTGCTAGTGATGTCCACATCCTAGGAAAGAATAAAGAAAAAAATGACACTGACTGATCCGAAGTAAAGCTCTCCCTCTGCCCCCTCGCATGTGACCCATTTTCTACTGCTTTCTCTCTCTGCCTGACTTTTCATTTTTCTTTTTCTCTTTCTCTTTTCTCTGCTTTGGTTTTCATCAACTTTATTACCACCATCTTCCTTTCTGTTCGTTTTGAAATCGTTTTGTTCTTATTTCTGTCTTCCTCCATGAAAGCGACTCTTCCCCTGTTTCCACATATCTCTCATGCTGCATGTCTCTCAGTAGGTTGATTTACTCATGAACACAATTTATAATTTTATTATTTTAAACACCTTCTGTTCTAGTTGTCTCCTCGCAACCTACATTTTTGATTGTTTATCTCTCTCGGCTATTCTGCAACATCTTTTGTATTTGTGTCTTCATATGTAAAGTGCCAGGGACATTTGAAGTTTTGTTGTAAAGACGAGGACATACAGCAAGAAGATTACTAGCACTTTGGAGATGAGTGAGAGAAACAAGGTGCCAATACCATACTGGAACTGCTTATAGCACGAATGAGAGAGAACGTGTGGCTTGGCTTGGGTTTAAAGTAAAGGAATAGGGGCTGAAGGGAACATGGGCCTGGGACCGGGAGAGAAACAATGCAAATCTATCATAAAGTTTTTCTATTGTTGCATTGGTTCAGGAACCATGACTGTGACCAATGCTCAAACATGGGACCACTGCAAGATGGGAGAGGCTAAAGAGCTAGAATAGATACCTATTTGGAAAATTGTGTGAACTTCTGGTTGGGAAGGACTGGAGGTGTTTGTTATAAAAAAAATTGCAGCATGCTGCTGTGCAGAGGGACTTGGGTGTCCTTGTGCAGGAGTTGATTTGCAGGTGCAGCAGGTAATTAAGAAGGCAAATGGAATTTTGTCCTTCATTGCTAGAGGGATGGAGTTTAAAAACAGCGAGGTTATGTTGCAGCTGTATAAGGTGCTGGTGAGGCCACACCTGGAGTACTGTGTACAGTCTTGGTCTCCTTACTTGAGAAAGGATATACTGGCACTGGAGGGGGTGCAGAGGAGATTCAATAGGTTGATTCCGGAGTTGAGAGGGGTGGCTTATGAGGAGAGACTGAGTAGACTATGGCTTTACTCATTGGAATTCAGAAGAATGAGAGGAGATCTTATAGAAACATATAAGATTATGAAGGGAATAGAAAAGATAGAAGCAGGGAAATTGTTTCCACTGGCGGGTGAAACTAGAACTAGGGGGCATCATCCTAAATTTTTTCCCCCTTACTTTGAGGCTGAGTTGAGGAGGAACTTCTTCACACAAAGGGTTGTGAATCTGTGGAATTCCCTGCCCAGTGAAGCAGTTGAGGCTACCTCATTGAATGTTTTTAAGGCAAGGATAGATAAATTTTTGAACAGTAAAGGAATTAAGGGTTATGGTGAGCGGGCGGGTAAGTGGAGCTGAGTCCACGAAAATATCAGCCATGATCTTATTGAATGGCGGAGCAGGGTCGAGGGGCCAGATGGCCTACTCCTGCTCCTAGTTATGTTCTTATGTTGTATGGAGTGGCATGGTGGCAGAGTGGTTAGCACTGCTGCCTCACAGTGCCAGGGACCTGGGTTCGATTCCCGCTTGGGTCAATGTCTGTGGGGAGTCTGCACGTTCTCCACGTGTCTGTGTGGGTTTCCTCCCACGGTTCGAAAGACATGCTGGTTAGGTGCATTGGCCATGCTAAATTCTCCCTCAGTGTACCCAAACAGGCACCAGAATGTGGCGACTAGGGGATTTTCACAGTAACTTCATTGCAGTATTGATGTAAGCCTACTTGTGACACTAAGAAATAATAAAACTTAAGGTTACATTGGAAGGGAGGAGCAGATGGTAGCCAGACATAAGGTAGTACAAAGTCAAGGACGACAGCTGTGGGCTGGGCTATCAACTGGCGAATAACAGGATTTGGACATTGAACTGGGCAGAGTAGTGAGAGCAGAAAGTGTAATGGAGAATAGAGAGAGTGACTATGGAGCTGAAAAAAAACATTGAGCTCTTGCAGGCTGTAAACCCACATTAACTACTGCAATGGGGAGAGGGGGACTGAAACATTTAAGGTGGGTGACAGTGGAAGGAAGCAGAGGCAGAACTTGGAGCCATTAGAGTTCCCTATAAAAGGGAACAGTGTGCAAACAGTGTGCAAAACGTCTGAGATTGAATGCTGGATGGGAACTCTCAGAACAGAAAACAGAAAACTGAAAATAAGTTTCCAGTGATCTGGTTTGCCCATGGTATCACGTGGTCGCCATGTACATCATAACTTCTCAAGGGCAATTAGGAATTGGCAACAAATGCCGACCTAGCGGCAATGCCCACATCCTGTGAAAGAATTTTAACAAAAGCTCACCACAACATTACATACAAACAGTATGACAGGGAAGCAGATTAATCAAATGTTTGTTGCCAACAGATCTCCCATGGCAATGTATACAGTGATTTAGAAATATCCTTTGTTATAACAATGCTGTCAACAAAATATAATGGGGAAAGTGTTGCAGGAACTATATGTGACACAAGAAATGAGTATTATGTGCAAAATATTTCAATGTGTTAATACCCCTAATTAAAAATGAATTTGTTAAAAATTGTATCTACAGACTCTGTTAGTTAGATGATAATATGGCCTAACTTAAAATAGAAATTACTTTTGCAGCCTAGTAGCTATTAAATTGAAGCCAAACATTATTCAGCAATATTTTTATCACTGTTGTTAAATGCACATTTTGTTTTTGGATTATTTCTAAAGTTTTGCACATTTTGTTTTTTGGATTATTTCTAAAGTTTTAAGATTTCCACCCCCCCAGTTTGGTGAAATTGGTTGCAGTTGCTGACATCTCTGGTGTTTCATAAAATAATTATGTAATGTAAAGACAGCTTTGACATCTCGAGCTATTCTCAGCAGCCTTCCTTAGTTAATGCATTCTTCAAAGGTGGCCTGCTCCCTTCCCACTGCCTTTGATGGCTTAATTTCAGCACTATATTTGAAAGGAGGTGTTGTCAAAAGTCACCTACCCACAGAGAAGTGAAAATCTGAGGGAGAGCTGTTGTCGGGCATTTTGTAGCATCCAGTTCGGAGCAGTAATGCTGAAGCCATGAGACCAGATCACCTTCCTTATTCTAACAACAAGTACCTGGTCCAGTGGAGAATGAATAGAATAATCCCTTATTTAAAAATATGTTAAAGAAAAATTGTTATTGGAAGTGCTTCTAGTTATTGAACCTGGTTTGCATGTCTTGCATTTTTTTGTGCTTAACCCTAAGGGGAAAAAATAGCTCTTGTCATTCCGTCATGGTGAAAGACCTCTAACCTTGTTGATTGACTTTAGCATGTTAGATGAGTCACATTAAAGTTTGTGATAAAGGAATTCTATCTGCCCTGTCTGTAAACTAATCTTCCTATTTCTAACTGGAGGTGTGACTGTCTTGTTTGTGAAGGTGACTTTCACAACACTGCTGTAATTGCTAAGTTACTAGAAAGACTTTGGGATCATGTTACGAGTATACAAGTATCCTTGACAATGGGCAGCTGACTTCTTACTGTATACAGACCTGACCGTGGGAAGGTTGATTTTATGCCTCCTCTCGCCACCTTTTTTAGGTCTTCATTATTTCCATCAGATTTCCTCTTCACCCTGAAGGGTGGCCATTATTCATGGTGTTGCATTGAGATCTAGTTGGAACTGTTCCTGTGGATGACTAACCACCCCATTTAATATTCCCCCTCCCCTTGCCCCACCCCCCTAAACTTCTCTCAATTCCTCATCAATTATTCTGCCGCTCTGAATTGATCATGTGCTTCTCAACAGAGCATTGTCAAATCCAAAGCAATTAGAAAAACTTGACTTTGAATAACAGCAAGTGTTATAATTTCACCTTCTAGAGCTGCTGATCGGGTGTCCAACGGTCTTTATTTCTGTGTTGGGATTGTATCCAGGTTATCTCTTTATAATCCAGAAATCCTAAGCAGCTAGTATCAAATATCAAACCAATGCACCAATTTAGATCATTCATTCTTGAAATAATTGTTGGTAACTGATACCCAGAGGGATTCATTTGGTAAGAGGCCAGCTGTTGCACCAAAATACATCTTTTGTGTATAAATGCTCCTATTTTAACATCTGATGCAAACTACATTTTTGATGGAACGGTTTATTGAAAAGTACACACTTAATTCTGATTACTTGGAACATAGGGGCAGCACAGTGGTTAACACTGCTGCCTCACAGCGCCAGGGACCCAGGTTCGATTCCCAGCTTGGGTCAATGTCTGTGTTGAGTTTGCACGTTCCCCTCTGCGTGGGTTTCCTCCGGGTGCTCCGGTTTCCTCCCACGGTCTGAAAGACGTGCCGGTTAGGTGCATTGGCCATGCTAAATTCCCCTCAGTGTACCCGAACAGGTGCCGGAGTGTGGCGACCAGGGGATTTTCACACTAACTTCATTGCATTGTTAATGCAAACCTACTTGTGACACTAATAAATAGATTTAAAATAAATCGAAACAAATTAAAATTCATTTTTCACTGATAAACTTGATGAAATTGAGACACAATAAAGATCAGTCTGAACCAAGAACAGATTTACACCAGTGAACATAGGCTGGATCGCGATATGACCAATGTTTATCTTTGAAGCACTTTTCCAGTGCGTTGAATTATTTGTTCCGAATGACAAGTGAAACTGTGATAATAACTAATGCTTCTTCGGATGAGATTTTGTTCCCAAAGTTGTCAGTGGTATTCTAGGTTGTAATTACAAAAGTGTAATCAACTGTGGTTACAGTATTCAAAACAATGTAATTTTAATCTTGTTAACAATGGTATTCCCTGTTTACTCAGAGTGGTAGTTTTCGTGCAGCTGTTAGTAATTTATTTTGACCAACACAGTTGGCAATTATCTGCATTTTCTGCAGATTTCGGTTCGGATCCCATTAGGCTGTGCTTTGACAGCATCATAGAAATCATAGAAACCCTACAGTGCAGAAGGAGGCCATTCGGCCCATCAAGTCTGCACCGACCACAATCCCACCCAGGCCTTAGCCCCACATATTTACCCACTAATCCCTCTAACCTACGCATCTCCGGACTCTAAGGGGCAATTTTTAACCTGGCCAATCAACCTAACCCGCACATCTTTGGACTGTGGGAGGAAACCGGAGCACCTGGAGGAAACCCACGCAGACACGAGGAGAATGTGCAAACTCCACACAGACAGTGACCCGAGCCGGGAATCGAACCCGGGACCCTGGAGCTGTGAAGCAGCAGGGCTAACCACTGTGCTACCGTGCCGCCCATGTTGTGATTGTTTTCAGGCTAATCCCAGTAACATCAAAGATGACATAAAGCTATATCTGACGATGTAGGGAATTAAACATTAGTCATCTTTCTTTTTTTTAAAAAAAGATTTCATTGATTCCTTTTGATAAAAGTCTGAGCATCCCACTGAAGTGCGATTGCCAAATTGTGATAATTTCGTGAATTTAAAAAAAATATTCAAGTGTTTCCCTGCACTGGAAAAATATTTCCACTAAATTGATAATCGTCAAAGGATCTTCTCATTGACCCATCTTACTGACACCCTTAACTGACTGCTTGGGAGGTGGAAAGGCCCAAGCTGGACTGTCCCTTTCTGAAGGGTAGTGATCCTTACCTTTATCTTCAACCGGGTTGGGATCAGGAATTAGTAGTGTGGGATTTTGTGGATGCTTGCCAGTCTGCGGTACAGAATTCAGGAGCTCCACCATTCGATCCATACTCATTTAACAGTTCTGATTGTGTTTTTTCGCTGGCTGACTGCATGCAGCAGAACCAGCCTAAAGTTGTCAGCAATTTAACCATTTAACATAGAATCCTACAGTGCAGAAGGCGGCCATTTGGCCCATCGAGTCAACACCGACCACAATCCCACCCAGGCCCCATCCCCATAACCCGATGCATTTACCCTAGCTGGTCCCCCTAAGGGGCAATTTAGCATGGCCAATCCACCTAACCTGCACATCTTTGGACTGTAGGAGGAAACCAGAGCACTCAGAGGAAACCCAGGCAGACATAGGGAGAATGTGCAAACTCCATGTCGACAGTGACCCAAGCCGGGAATCGAACCCGGGTCCCTGGTGCTGAGAGGCAGCAGTGCTAACCACTGTGTCACCATGTGTTACAGAGCTACAACATTCTCACAATTTGGATGAAATTAAGAAATTTTCAGTATCTGCCATCCCCGTTTACGAAGCTAATCAAATTTGTTATGTGTTAAGGGTTTTCCTCACAACGCAACTCCCTACATTTTCAAAAGTACACCGAAATGTATTTTGAAAGAGTCTTTGGTGTAATAAAGCTTCATAAGATTTCTATTTCTCCCCCAAATATCATTTTCTATTTTTAGAACACGTTGAAATCCTTCTCAGCTTGACCAAGTCGAATGCATCTTCAAACCTATCCTTTGGGGTTTTCTGTTATTACATTGCACCGTCTCCTTTCCTTCTCTCCTATGTACTCTGAGTGGTATGCTTTGTCTGTAGCGCGCGCGCAAGAAACAATACTTTTCACTGTATCCCAATACATGTGCCAGTAATAAATCAACTCAACTTGTCACCATCTAGATCATGTGCAAAACACCTAAGAAAGGTAACAGGTCATGCTTGTCTTGTCATGAGAGCAACACAGCTGGCCAAGACTTGCAGCAGTCTTCAACTTTACAGAACTGAAACTGACTGTCAGATCCGTTTTAATGTCAGTTTGGAGCACCACTATCTTTAACATAAGCTCCTCCAGGCCTATGCTGCAAGCTGAAAGGGAAATGGCAGTTGTCGGAATAAGACAAATCAGTCGAACGCTAAAGGGTTTTCCTGCCAGATTAGCTGGAAAATCAATGTTGAAATGTGCCTTAGCAATAACAAAAATCCTAATCAGTTTTGACATATTATTTTAATTTCTTAGTGCAGATATCAGCTGTGCTTCGGAAAACCTGACAAGACCCCGCCAGTGGCTCTGAGTGTTGTCTCAAATGAATTAGCCTGTTGAGATACAAATAATCAGTAACAATGTTCAGCCACTGATCAGTTTTAGTCCTTGTAGTTTAAGTTTTGGTGCAGTGAAGTACTTTGAACATGCCATTCTTACATTAGAGCCTTACTTTAAAATTCAAGGTTCAGTGTCAATGATCGGAATTCACTATTTCTTTCAGATCTGGACGACTTTAAATTTGACCCCTTTGCTAACTTCAGTAATGGCTCTGCAGTGAGCAGTTTAACCAGTTACGATTGGTCTGAGAAAGAAGACTCTGGCGCACAGATTAAGAAGCAGCCACCTTTCTTCCTCAGCTCGGAAGGCAGATCCTTGTCCTCTACCTCGGTGCTTCAGAAGAAAGAAACCTCTTTCGGCAGCTCCGAGAACATCACTATGACGACTGTCTCCACGGTAACAACATTCTCAGCCGAGGAAACGAGTTCGCAGTGCAACTTTGACGCTTTTGGAGACCTCAAAGAAACTGCGGAACGGACCAAAGAGAAAAAAGAAGGTGGTGGCGACTTGGGAGACTTTGCAATTGTTTCATCCAGGGAGGGACAGACTGTTAAGCCTAATGAGTCAAACCTGGGGGATGCAGAGCAAAGGACTGCAGTCTCTGTCACAAATGGGGTTTCTTCAGAGGAGACAAAAACTGAAGCCTTTGATGAGTTTGGAGAGTTCCAAAGTGAAAAGCCCAAAATTAGTAAATTTGATTTTCTTATGGCTAGTTCCCAGGGCAAGGTGAAATCCAGTGAGGAGATGATCAAGAGCGAGATGGAGACCTTTGATCTTTCTGTGCAAGGTATGTATGAACTGTCTGTATCCTCTATTAAATTAATTGGAATATTGTTGCTTCTGTTGCTTAACCTCAAAGTTGGCTCTTGCAACAAGCTGTTGTGGCTGAAAACAAACTTTGGATCTTGGGTTGCACAGAAAGTGATTGTGAGCTCATGCTCCAAAGCAAATTTAAAAACAACAGTTAGTTCATTCAATGAACTTACGAACAACAGATTTGCACATGTGCTTTATTATCTCATTTTAGTGTGTGGTTGAGTGCTCCCTTCATTACGAGTTTCCTCCTTGACCACAGCAATAATCGCTACTTGTATGAACGTTACTTCAGTGTAGGAAGTGTCACAGGGGGCTTCACTAAAGCATAGGTGGAGGCCAGTCTCAAGCAGGAGGTATTAGATGAGGTGATCGTAAACTTGCTCCAAGAGATTGATTTTTCAGGTGGGTCGTGAATTGGAGCAAGATCTTAGGAAGGGATTTCAGCATGTGGGTCCGAGACAGCTGAAAGCATGTTCAGGATGGACAAGAGGCCAGAGTGGGAGGAGGAGAGAGCTTTTGGGGTCGGGCGTATTGCTTAAGAAGGTTAGAGAGATGGAGAGGCCATGAAGGGACTTGAACATAGTGGATAGAAATTTTAAATCTGAGGCAGAAAGAGCCTGAAAAATAATGTAAGTCAGCGAAGGCATGGGTGGTGAGCCAGCAATACATGTTATGTGATCCAAAATGAGCAGCAGCGATTTTGATGAGCTCAAGTTCGCTGAGGACAGATGATGGCTTTTGACGGTCTGTGCTATGGGATGGAAATAGATGGCCTTCGTGATAGTGGAGATGTCAGGGGGACTAGCAGGGTAAACACGTGGGGTTACAGGGTTAGGGTCTGGGTGGAATTGTATTCAGTGCAGACTTGATGGGCCAAATGGCCTCTTTCTGCACAGTAGGGATTCTATGATATAGGATTGGAAACTTTGGGGATTGACTAGGACACAGAGATCAGCTAAAAATAGGGGAGGGGGATGGAATCACCAAAACAAACCAATATACCATGGAAAGGACCAGTTCTCACAACAGAAGCTCCAATTCCAGTTCAGTTAAACAATCTCCTCTCTGCCACCCCCCTTCCCATTCCCCCAAAATTTCACCCACCTGTTGAAATCCAACATTTTTTTCATACTATCAGTGACAATTTTTAAATTTTTAGTAAAAGCCATTCCTTATGTAGTGCTTCTGTCTGCTAAAGATTCTCCAAGAGAAAAAAATGCTTGCTTCTCTGACTCTTGCATAGCTGAGTGTAAGGATCAAACAGCATAAGTTTAAGGTGCGAGGGGCAAGATTTAAAGGAGATGTACGAGGCAAGTTTTTTTACACAGAGGGTGGTGGGTGCCTGGAACTCGTTGCCGGGGAGGTGACTTTTAAGGGGCATCTGAACAAATACATGAATAGAGGGATACGGTCCCCAGAAGGGTGGGGGGTTTTAGTTCAGTGGAGGCAGCATGGTTGGTGCAGGCTTGGAGGGCCGAAGGGCCTGTTCCTGAGCTGTGATTTTCTTTGTCCTGTGTTCTTAGTACAAAATATTGGCACCTTAGAAAAGAAGAAATAGTTTACGGTTGGATGAGGTCTAGGTAAGGAAGATTCTCAATCTACAGTACAATCCAGGAGTTTGTGTTGGATCAGAGATTCAAATTAACTATGTTTTTAAATTCTGTTTTACTTAATTGTGGTAATATTAAAATACCGTAGAATGTTGAACCTTCTCTTCTGAGCTCAGAGGATTTTGTAATAAATTGTTGATTGCAACATCTGTTGTGAGGACTGGTCATGGTTACAACTTTGTGGTATATTGGTCAGACATCACTAATGTTTATGTGACTTTCTCTGAAATGCAGTAACGTGTTTGACACAAGATTTCAACTCCACCCCGGCAGGATCTCATAAAAGGAGTCTGAGCCTTGGGGATAAAGAAGTAACCCATGCACCGCCAGCTTCAGAGCAGCCTTTCAGGGACAGATCAAATACCCTGAATGAGAAACCAGCGCCACTGCCTGTCATCAGGGACAAGTACAAAGACCTAACTGGAGAAGTGGAGGTATTGGTTGCGTATTCTGCAAATAATTGCTGTTTTATGCTGGCGGGTGTTTGGGATTTCCACTTGATGCTATGGAAGGAAATTCTAATTGTTCTCAGTTTCTGTGCGCCCAATTCCAGGTTTTGTTCTGCTGGAAAAGTTGCACATAGTAAAAGAACTGGAGCAGCATAATGGCACCAGAGGTTTTCTGAGATGGAGGCCAAGACAGGAATGGCATTGTGAAACTAATTTACGTGCAAATTAAGGAGTAAATGTTGCTGGTTTACGAGCAAACGGTATTTGTGTTTTAAAATAAAGATGCACTTTGTTGGTCCTCCAACACTTTATATGGAACAGTTTCACAGCTGGTTTAGATGGACATCATTCTGCCTGGAACACACTGCAGGAAGATAAGATAATGTTCACAGCAGAAATTTATCCTATGTATAAGAACATTAATGATAACTGGCGAGATTTAATTATCTGGATTAAACATTGTTGGAAAAAAAACTTGACAGTTTTGTTCCAGGCCTAAAGTCAGTGGTGGGTGTGTGTTGTGATGTTACAGATTTTTAAGGTGCTGGGGTTGATCATTATTTATGCACTGGCTTGACTGCCTTGTGGTGATTAGTTATCAGCCATGTGTGTGCCGGTTTTGTCAGTTCTTGACCTAGGTGCTTGTTAATCTGCATTTCATAAAGTATAGATGATTCTAACTTCTACTGTAATAATTGCTCAATTAATATTTCAGTTTGACTGCTATAAGCTACCCATATTTTAGCACAATACCAATGGAAGGAGTTGGCGTTTCGTTTCAGATATTAGTTGGTGAATTGCTTCTATTATCTGTTTCAGGAGAATGAACGCTACGCTTATGAATGGCAAAGATGTTTAGAAAGTGCATTACAGGTGAAGCCCACATTTTATTTTATTTACTGTGGTGCAATGGTAGCCATAGTGAAATTGTAAGTCATTTTCCGAGCTATATGGGCTTGGCCTATCTACACTTGAGACTGAACTTGCTGCTAATTGAGTAAGAATACACATAAAAGCAATATACTGCAGATGCTGGAAATAAAACACACAATACTGGATAAACTCAGCAGGTCTGGCAGCATCTATGAAGAGAGGAACACCATTAACATTTTGAGTCCATATGACCCTTCTACAGAACTGAAGAGGGATAGAAGTGTGATGAATGATGTACTTGGAGAGGGGTGGGGCAGAATGGAAAGTCAGTGATATGTCAGAGCTGAGGAGTGATTGACAAAAGTGTCCAGGTCATGAGACAAAGGGACTGAGACTGGTGCCATTAGGGACTGAAGAGTACTAATAGTGGCAAAGGTAGGATAGTTGAATGTGTTAATAAGAGAACAAAGATTTGTGCTCAGTATAAGCAAAACTGAACAAGGGGTAGTCGCCATGTGGGGGAGTGGTGGGATTGTGTTGGGACAGGCCAGGGGAACTGAATAACAGAAAGCAAAGGGGGAGGGTATCAAGATGGAGGGGAAAGTTCACAATCTAAAGTTGTGGAACTCTGTGTTGAGACCAGAAGTCTATAGTGTGTCTAATGGGAAGATGCAGTGTTGTAGATTAAACGTAGACTGGGTGACCGCTTTGCGGAACACCTTCACTCCGTCCGCAAGCATGACCCCAACCTCCCTCCCCCTTGCCATTTCAGCTCAGCATCTTGCTCTCGTGCCCACATGTCTGTTCTTGACCTGCTGCAATGCTGCAGTGAAGCCCAACGCAAACTGGAAGAACAACACTTCATCTTCCAATTAGGCACGTTTACAAAGATAAGCAGAGTTTAAAAAGAATATATATATTCTGAATGTGTGGATGTTTCCACCTGCACTCTCGACATTTAAAATGTGCTGGTTGGGGAGTGGAGCTCAATGAATGTGTGAAAGTATCTCTAAGGGAGCACAATTTGCAGACATATAATTAGGGTTTTTAGAAACTGTGAACAGCTCTTTACAGCTAGCAATCTCAAATCAGTAATATGGTCCAACTACAGCTTGGGTCATCTTAGTCCCCATCAATGCAAGATAAGATTTGTTTCAGACAAGGTACTGTGACTGAAACAGGACGTGGCATTTAATTTCCCAGTTTGAATAGCAAAATGCAGTGCTTGTGTTGGTTCAACACATTCTGAAACATTGAGCAAGCATTTGTTATGCGACTGGAACTTGTTGTTTTAGTTGTGCCAAAGGCATACTGCTGGATAGTTCATAATTTGCTATTGAAATTAATTTATTGGAATGCTGCTAGTCAGAATATTATTCTTAACGTTTCAGGTCCAATATGACTCTTTGATTCCAATTAAGAGTCATTTTGGGCTCGACGTTAATTCTCTTTCTCCACAGACCTGCTGAGTTTTTCAAGCACTTTTCAGATCTCTGCTCCCATGCTATTTTGCTCTTCTGTTAGAGATTATTCTTGTCTCTTGTCCTGTGACCACAAGGGACGCTAAGTAAACGTGTCTGATATTGGGTTTGTTTCCACAATTGAGTCTCGATCATGAAGAACAAAAATAAATGTGTAACTGGGATATCGTGTAGTGTTTTGTCTTTTTAACCTCTGTGGGTTTGAAGAAGCTCCAACATAACATGGCTGCTAAGGAATCAGAACCAGATCAAGCCTCTGTAGTAAGCGTGGGTCTGCAATACGCCAAGGCTCTTGGTGTTTAACCAGTCCACCGAGAATAGCATGTGGAGGAGTAGCATGCTCCAGATAAAGCTGCAAGTTAATGTTGTATGTAGAGTGTCCTGATGGAACAAGAACAAAGCTTACCATTGCTCACGAGGTTACTTAGTTTTAGCTGGATGAACAGCAGCAGTATCAGGTGCATGCTCGCGGTATAAACCTTTGTGGCAATCTTAGAATCCCTACACTGCAGAAGGAGGCCATTTGACCCATCGAGTCAGCACCAACCACAATCCTACCCAGGCCCTATCCCCGTAACCCCATAGATACACAGAAACCCTACAGTGCAGAAGGAGGCCATTCGGCCCATCGAGTCTGCACCGACCACAATCCCACCCAGGCCCTACCCCCATGTATTTACCCTGCTGGTCCCCTGACACTAAGGGACAATTTAGCATGGCCAATCAACCTAACTGCACATCTTTGGACTGTGGGAGGAAACTGGAACACTTGGAGGAAACCCACGCAGATACGAGGAGACTGTGCAAACTCCACACAGACAGTCACGCGAGGCCGGAATTGAACCCTGGTCCCTAACTGTGAGGCAGCAGTGCTAACCGCTGTGCCACTGTCCCAATCAATGCCTAATCTCTCTAAACCTTGATAAAAGGTATGTTTTCTTTGAGGGAAAGAGTACTATGCATGTCAGACAAACAGAAATCTAAAATAAAAACTGAAAATATCAGTAAGTCAGAAAATGCTGGAAAAACTCAGCAGCTTTGGCAGCCTCTGTGGAGAGAGAGAGAGAGATAGTGTTAACGTTTCAAATTTCTGCTGAAAGTTCTGATGAAAAGTGATTGGCCTGAAACTTTAACTCTGTTTCTCTCTACACAGATGCTGCCTGACTTGCTGAGTATTTGAAGCATTTTCTGTTTTCATTTCAGATTTGCAGCATTTTACTTTTGCAAACGGCACTTCGAACCATGTGATTTTCTAGATAGTTTGGTTTGAAGACCCTGGGGCATAATGCTGGGTTTCTGAAGATGTCAGACATTCAGCTGACTTAAAATGTCTTCAATTCAAAACCTAGACATTTAGCTTTGGATTGACACATACCTTTTTGTGACGTCAATGTAAAATAGAATTTTTATTTTTCTACTGACAAAACCCTTGCATTTATATGGTGTCTTTCACATCCTCGAGACAACTTGAAACACTTTATGACCAATATATTACTTTGAAATGTTATTTTGTGAGCAAAGGTGGCAACCAATTTGCACACCATACAGTCTGTCTGTAAGTTGACCAGTTAATCTGGCGCTGTATCTGCTCTGAAAATGTTACTCAATCATGGGAAATCAAAATAACCAAGGAGACTGATTTAACTCAGTTTGTAACAGTTAAACTCTGTACCTGTATTCTCATTAAGCATTATTCTTTATATAAATCTAATCCATTTCAGCTTTTAAAACTAGGAAGGATGGATCAGTTGCAGAGCGTTGTGGCATCAAATCTTAAGTCTGACACCCATCCATTACACAGAAAGAATCCTGAGGGGATGAGGAAATGTAGAGGGCGTTGATTGATTTTGAGTGAACCAGACGTAAATCAATCAAAGCTCACATTTTGTTAAAAATGCTGTTTGGCTGTTAATGCAAAGGGAAGCCATATATTTTATATATAAATAAATATATATATATATATATATAGACTTAGAATTATATATATATATATATATAGACTTAGAATGAGGGCATATAATAAACAAGTCAGATTGACTAACATGTCGTGTCAATGTCAAATCAGACTTAAACAAAAATATTCTGAGTTAAAGAAAATAATTCACTGAAGAACAGGGATAGGTACTGAGCTCAGCTTAAGGCAATAAAAGCTACTACCAGAACAGCCAACATGTCACTAGAGAAGGGAACAGTGATAACTGTTGGCAGTAGAAAAATCTTTTTTCGCTATGTTTGAAGCCACAAGGATATTAAGGGCTGCGTAGAAAATAAAGCTTTTGTCTTTGACTCTCCAACACAAACTCCACTCCCGAGCCACTGATTTCATCTTGTTCTCTGATCACTGAATCAGACTGGTCGCAAACTTTGGCATCTTATTTGGGTTTGAGCTTCTGACTCCATACTCTCTCCATTAAAAAGGCCGCCTGCTTCCACCTCCCGAACTTGCCTCCATCCATCTGTCTGCCCACCTGAGGCTGAAACCCATGCATTAGTTACCCTCAGGCCTGACTATTCCAATACTGTAAGAAGTCTCACAACACCAGGTTAAAGTCCAACAGGTTTATTTGGTAGCAAATACTTCCAGGCCTGCCGCCTCTTCTCCATAAATTTGACCTCATCCAAATCTCAGTTGCCTATATCCCAACTCATAAGATCCCATTCAGCGTCATCCAATGTACTTGCGACTTGCATTGGTTCTTGGTCCAATAACTCTTCAATTTTAAGTTTCTCACCCTTGTGCTTAAATCCCTGCATGGACTTGCCACTCCCTCCCTCTGACCACCTCCACCCTTCAACCCTCTGAGTATTCGGCATTCCATCAGCTTTAGCCACTCGTGCATTCCCCACTCCCTACCCGTTCCATTGGCGGCTATAACCTCATCTGTCTTGGCTGTAAGGTCAGGAATCCTCTCCCCCCCCCCCCCCCCCCCACCACCACCCCCCAAACCATTCTGCCTTGCCATCCCTCTCACCTCTTTTAAGATGCTCTTTAAAATCTTAATTCGTTTGCCAAGCTTTTAGTCACCTACTATCCTACTATTCATTCATTGGGTTGGTGTCAATTTTTGTCTGACTATGCTCCGGTGATGTAATTGGGATGTTTTCCTACATGAAAGGCACTATATAAATGCAAACTCTTGCTGAAAAATTAATCAGGGCAGTAAACACTCAATCTGGCAGAAGTTTTAAATACGCCATGCATGTTGCTACAATATGTGAAAAGGGTGGCACAGCGGTTAGCACTGCTGCCTCTCAGCGCCAGCGACCCGGGTTCAATTCCGACCTCGGGTCACTGTCTGTGAGGAGTCTGCGTGTTTTCCCCGTGTTTGTGTGGGTTTCCTCTGGATTCTCCAGTTTCCTCCCACAGTCCGAAGATGTGCAGGTTAGGTTGATTGGCCATGCTAAATTGACCCTAGTGTCAGGGGGATTAGTAGGGTAAATGAGGGTTACGGGAATAGGGTCTGGGTAGGATTGTGATTGGTACAGACTCAATGGGCCAAATGGCCTCCTCCTGTACTGTAGGGATTCTGATTCTTTCTATGATTCATCGATCACCTCTGGGGTTTAGGTATTTATTATAAATATCCTGGTTAGTTACCCATCAATGGATATACCAGTTTGTTGATGCTTTGTTTACTTGTTCTAGCCTTTATATTTTCATTCTAAAAATCTAATAGGAGATTGTAAACATTTTTTTTTAGGTAATCCAGAAGGCCAGTGATACCTTGAATGGAATCAGCAGTTCGACTGTGTGTAATGAAGTCATCCAGTCGACTCAAGGCATGGAGTATCTCTTGGGTATGGAATGAATGGCAGTAATTGTTAATTTAGATTGTTTTGTTAAGAGTCAGGGGTTCCTGATGCACTTATAAGACCCCAGGGCATTTTGTCTTCCAGGAAAGCTGATGTCAGTGTCAAAATGAAGCAACTTACTTTCTTAAAAATTTAATATCCTACTTTTTATTCCTTTTCTCCACGTGTACACCTTTGAAATCATACTGCAAAAGTTCATGGTCGAGGGTGAATGGTAGACTGTTCTTTCAGGCTTTTGAGTATTACTGTTAAACCATCAGTTCAGTAAGTTTGACGATGCTCTCCTACCTTCCCTACCCCCTGATTACAGTAAGTAGTCTCACAACACCAAGTTAAAGCCCAACAGGTTTATTTAGTAGCACGAGCTTTCGGGAGCGTTGCCCCTTCATCAGGTGCCCTCCACACCATGGCTACCCCTGATTAGGAAGAGCCTAACTTCTCTCCAAGCTTTTCTTTCTCTTTGTGATCTGGAGGCAGGCAGGATCTAATCATTTGAATTTCATCAAATATTAAATGCTTTTTCGTGATCCATTTTCTCAGTTCTGCTTTTGGCATTCTTCATTAGAGTTTGCAGAAAATTATTTTTGAGGGTGTTGGAGGCTGCTTGTGTATTTTGAAAATCATAAGGGACCTTCATGCTGTTTTAATGTAAGTAATCTTAACAAAATAGTATTCATATCAAGTAAATGGGTAGCACTTCTCAATTTGAATTTGGTATCTTGTAGTGCGTTATCTAAATGATTAATTAACTTAATTAGTGCTCCTTTCCCCCAGTTACCAGTCCTGTTCCCCAAAGGTGGGAAATTGCTCTATAGACACTGGGAGCCTTTCACTATCTTGTTAAAATGGTCATTCTTCACGGATACGTCTACTTACTAAGTGCCAGAAGGCTGTTTGTGTGCAAGGGGCATCAAGGCCATGCACAATCCTGTCTTCACCCATCATCTATCCATATACAGTTTCCGCTGAGTGAAAGTGACAAGCAGAAGCATTGGCTGGTATTTCCTCTCCCAAGCCTAGGCAGTCTATGACCCAAATACTTACAGTGGGTCGGTTGCTATACCAGTTAATATCTGGAAACTCGGACTCAGATTTGATCGTCAGTCTGAGCTCTGTGCTCTGTTTGCCTCAGGAGATGTGTTAACTAATTTAGAGAAAATATTCATCCCTGTAAATGTCGAGTCATCAGTTTTCTACATTTGTAGAGATGCAGGAAATAGTAAATAGAGTTGAAATAGTAAATTAAATTGCAAATGCTTCCACTTAGTAGCATTGCGCATGCATGTTGTACTGTAATGCCGATGTTGGTTGCATCGATGTCACAGTATTTAACATCCGTAATTATCATAGAGTCTGTTTTTGGCTACCATGATTACAAATCTTAGAAGAAGCATGTCATTTTGAAACAAAACCAGAGCATTCTCAAACAGCTGAGACTATACCAAGAGGGCTGTGCATTGATTAATTAGGAAAATATTATTTTGTCAATCTTTGGCCTGCCTTAAAATAATTATTTGTGATAACTAATAAAGCATTCTTTGCCAGCCACTTAAAAGGAGATGTATCCACCCTGCAGTTTGTATTTATATTTTCACTTTGCTGCATAGATTCACAGCATTTTACACCTATTTTGTTGGCAAATAATTAAACAGATCTTGAGATCCCTGATGTGTGAAGATGCTGATGCTGGAACAGAACGAGTCATGATAAATGCTTTAGAACCTAATCCACCTAACCCGCACATCTTTGGACTGTGGGAGGAAACCAGAGCACCTGGAGGAAACCCACGCAGACACTGTGAGACCGTGCAAGCTCCACACAGACTGTGACCCAAGGCCGGAATTGAACCCGGGTCCCTGGCGCTGTAAGGCAGCAGTGCTAACCACTGTTCCAGCCAGTTCTAACTGTAAAACACAATCTTTTACATAAATGTGCAATTAGAAATTAACCCGTCAAATATCTTCCTTGTAACAAGCCATGTGCAGCTTATGTACTCAGAAGGAAGGTGAAAAAACTGCATTTAACATTTCCTGAAGATATTGGACTGCAACATTTCTCTCTGGTTCTCGAAGGCTATCCCCACTGCCAAGTTGGCCTTTGAACCCCTGATAACTGAGCCCTGTTTGCACTTCTGTTTCTTACTCATTGTCTTTTGATGCCCATTTTTCATTGGTGGATGAATTGCAAATCAATAAATTCAGATATGTTCATGTTCAGTCCAAAGATGTGCGGGTTAGGTTGATTGGCCATGCTAAAATTGCCCTTAGTGTCCTGGGATGCGTAGGTTAGAGGGATTAGTGGGTAAATATGTAGGGATATGGGGGTAGGGCCTGGGTGGGATTGTGGTCGGTGCAGACTCGATGGGCCAAATGGCCTCTTTCTGTACTGTAGGGTTTCTAAGATTTCTTCTAAGATTTCTAACAGCCTGAGGATTATGCAAATTACTGAACATGACGTTAAACTTTATATACGACCCTCTGAGGCTCCATGGTACACGTTTGTTCAGCCGCTAAATGCAAATTCGGACTCCACCTCGCTAAGGTTAATCTACAGTGACTTCCAGATATTAGCCTAACCTAAGATATTGAACTGTCGTTGGTGGCTCCATTTCATGGGTGTCTTTTCTTTGGTTTCACAAGAAACCCATTGTACTTCATGGAATATATAATCATCTGCTCCTATACCCATTTTCACTTCTGCTTTTAACCAAATGTGCATCCAACTGCTTTTTTGTGAAGAGAAAGGTTAATCAATTAGAATTAGCTGACTTGTTCAGAGCCTATTTTGCAGACTATGGGGAGAAATAATTATTTTAGTCAACAGCTTTGCTCAAGGCAGATTAATTCTTGTCCTTGTGTCCAGCAGTTACGTAATCATAACTTAAGTCGCTTCCATTTAACATTTTGCTGTATTTTAAAGACCAGAATCATGTTCCCTCTTAGTTATCTTGACTACAATGAAAGTAAGCTCATTTCCAAAAGCTGTTCTGTGTGAATCAGAAGGTTTAAATTGTAGAATAATCCTTGACATTCTATAAAGGATCTGTGCTTCTTTGAAGGTAATTTGCTCATAATGACACAAAATAGTCTTGCTACTGACTTGCACAAAGTTGAAATAACGTTTAAGCAAATGTCCATGAGATTCCTCTCTGTACTTTATCAACCTGGGTCACTAGGTGATTGCTCCAAAATGTTTCTGTGCCACGATTTTATATTATATCTTCCACATTAAAATTCAGTTGCCATTCTTTAGACTCTCCACGTTATTTGCCCAGGTTCCTTTGAATGTTCCCCGTTGCTTTACACCAGTGATCTTTTTATTATAATAGCAAAGTACTTCTCTCAACAACACTAATAAATAGTGTGAACAACTGTGACCCATTTAGCAACGTAGGTTTTAGGAGCAGAATAGATTATTCAGCCCTTGGAACCTGCTGTGCCATTCAATACGATTATGGCTGATCTGGTTGTGGTCTCAATTCCACTTGCCATCTAACCCCCACAACGCTCGACTCCCTTCATTTCCCCCACAAGAGTAAACATGCTCCCAGTATCCACCCTATCAAGTCCCTTGAGATCTTATTTGTTTCAGTAAGGTCACCTCTCACCCTTCTCAATTCCAATGGGTTATAGGCCCAATCTGTTCTTTATAAAATAAGCCCAGGATTGAGTCAAGTGAACCTTCTCTCAACCCGTTCAAAAGCAATTGTATCTTTTTTCAAATAATGGGATCAGAATTGTACGCAGTACTCTAGTGGTCATCTGACTATGCCCTGTACAGTTGCAATAAAATGTCCCTACTTTTATATTCCATCCCCCTTGCAATAAACACCAACATTCCATTTGCCTTCCTAATCATTTGCTGTAGCTGTATACTAACTTTTTGTGATTCATGTATCAGAGAACCTATATCTCTCTGTACCACTGAGTTCTACAATCTCGCCATTTAAATATTTTACTGCAAAAGTGGACAAGTTCACACTTCTACACATTTATCCTCTGCTGCCAGACTTTTGCCCATTCACTTAACCGATCTGTATCCCTTTGTAGACTCTCTACCTCCTTTTGCCAACTTTCCTTCCTACCTATCTTGCCCTGAACAGACTATACAGAATTCTATTACTGGCCCAGCTGCAGCCTTTTCTGGTTATTGTTGCCTTCTGTTTTCTATTGCTCAGACTCTATCAAAGTTGTTTATTTGCTTTTCTGTGACCCTCAATCTTAATTTGCAAGCCTCTTATCAGAACAGTCCAGAACTGAAAGCATGTGTCTGACGGTTTACTTCCCTCCTGAAAATGTTTCTGGTCTGGAGAGGCATATCCAGTACAAATGATTTGTCACTCTGTGTTCTACCTCTTCAAGTCCTCTGATTTTTCACCTTCATAGCGCAGCAATCCCTGTCAGTTCCTCTTCAACTGTCAGTTCTTGCTGGGCACTTCAGTTTTAATCAGCTTTCTGATTCAAACCATTCTGCCTCTCTCGGCCTGCATAAAAATAACAGAATTTTCGATCTCGTTAACGTAACAGCTGTCAGAAACTGCTCAGCCCACCAGCATTGTTTGATATTAATCCCAAATTAGTGTCACTGAGCTGATTGTAAAACCACTTGTTCCAGTAACCAGCTCATCCTACAGACACTCTACAGCGTGATCACTTGAACACCTCAAGAAGTCCCTGAAGTTATCCAACATCTAAACTTTCATTGGCCAACACAGAGGCAGAGAAAGATGACACCCTGTCCGATAGTTGTTAGTGGCTTTGTGTCTGTAAAGCCCCAGCTTTCTACCACCAACAGCTTCCTGACACTTAAATTCAGGCTTGAATTTGTGTAGTGCTTGTCTACTCTGAGACTTACTGTTGGAGTAATTAAAAAGAAACTGGCTTTGCTGTGATGTATAGATTGTTGCTGAAAGTTAAAGTGCTGGTGAGAGACCAAACTGAGGCTGACTCACATCTGCAAACCAAAACCCTTCCTCAATGATCAGCAATCTTGCCCCAACGAACCGTTAGACATTTCTAAAACCATTTTGACCATTATTATAGCCTTCAATTGGCTATCAATAATACTGTGTTCTAAAAATTGTATAATTCTTTGAGCAATATTTTTTGAATTTTGGGGTAATATTTGCTGAGCTTCTGTTCTTGGGTTTTTACTCCTGTATTTATACAGGTTTTAAAAAAATATATATACTTTATTCATAAATACCCTAAAATAAACCATTACAGAAACGACATTTCCAATCATTAACAGTGCAAAAAACAGTCATTTACAGTATTTTACGGTGCTCAGTTCCAAGACATTCATTACAGTTCAGTTTTTTCAACAAACTATATACAATTGTCACATTTCACTGTGTTCTGTTTTTACAGAGTTGCGCACAGTTGCGCAGTCCGAGGGTTTTTTTTTACAGTTTTTATGCAGGTCTTAACATAGCCTGAGGCCATTGGACTCTTTCTGCCTGTGGAATTCGGGTTGCTCTTGGGGCCTGATCTTCCGCAGTCCCATTTTTGTGGTTTCTTCCCTCATACCCTTTGTAATAAGTCTTCGGAGGCAGAAGTCCCTTCACCAAAATCTCTTTATTTACAAATGCTAACAGCCGTACACGGAGTGCTAGCAGTTAGCAGTCTACCTCCGGGGGTGTCAGAGGAACTGACACTCCCGGTTAAGTACAATCATAGAATCCTACAGTGCAGAAAAAGGCCATTCAGCCCATCGACTCTGCACTGACAACAATTCCACCCTATCCCAATAACCCCACGTATTTACCCTAGCTAGTCCCCTTGGCACTAAGGGGCAATTTAGCATGGCCAATCCACCTAACCCGCACATCTTTGGAGTGTAGGAGGAAACACACGCCGACACGGGGAGAATGTGCAAACTCCACACAGACAGTGACCCAAGCCGGGAATCAAACCCGGGTTCCTGGTGCTGTGAGGCAGCAGTGCTAACCGCTGTGCCACCGTGCCACCCAAGGTAAAGACTCCCTAATTGGCCCATCAATTAGATCCTTAATCAGGGAATTCATACTCCAATAGGCCAACCTCAAAGGCCTGATTGAAGTCATTACACCCTTTTAAATTTTTCTTTAAATTTTTTAATGATATAATAGATTTAACATCAATCACCACTTGTGATAAATCATTCTACATGCCAGTGTAACACCATACGAATAAAGTTTCTTTTACTCTACACTTTTTGTGTCTGGTGATCAAAGTCTTGTCTTTTATTTACTTAACAATGATAATCATTATTTTACCACATCAATTATTTTTATTATTTTCAACAATTATTGAATCTCTCCTTCACTCTAATCAGTTTAAGAGAATTCAGACCTACTTACTCTAACCTGTGGGACAAGACAACAAGTTACTGGGCATGTGTGTGTGCAGCCAGCGAGTAGCTGAATCTAGTGATGGAGTCTGAGAGACCAGCTGATTCCTAAAACACCCTGCCTCAACAATCGGCAAATGCTCTACTCACTGGCCTTACTCATAACCAGCCTCTTCATCCTTGCTATTCTCCTGATCAGTATGCATTGTGACTTCTCCTGGGCCATTATACACACCCACAGAGAGAGACCTGAAAGTATATTCTTCCCTACAGCAAGAGTTTCTGAAAATGTTACCTACAGCCTTAACATTTTTTTCCTTTTTTTTAAACAAAAACTCCTATGGTGATTGGATCATCTAGATTTCTGTGACCATTTTATCATTGGTTGAAATACAGATTAGGACACTTCTCCAAGGGAAGAAATCATAAAATTAACTTCCTTCACCTTACGATCAGCCACGATCTTATTGAATGGCGGAGCTGAATTGCCTACTCCTCCTGTTCCTTGTTCTTATGGGAAAATTAAAAATTGTGAAAAAATATTGAGCAGTGATTATTGCTTTGGAAGTGAATTTTATGCACAAGTGAACACTGTTTATTCCAACAGGGGTGATAGAGGTGTACAGAGTAACCAAACGTGTTGAGCTTGGAATTAAAGCGACAGCAGTTTGCAATGAGAAACTCCAGCTACTGATGAAGGAAATAGAGAAGATCTGGAGTAGCTTGATGATATTCATGTCTCTCACTCCCCTGACGGTAAGGCTGGGTTCTAAACGGACTTTTGCATCCTCTGAGTTTCTGTGTTCCATTGTATGTCTCTTTACGTTTTTAATATTCAGATTATAAATTGCCTGGCAAAAAGTAGGGATTATCCTGTTCATTGTCCAGCATTACTTTGAAAACATGATGCCCTATCCAGGTAGAGAGCTTGGAATGTCCCAACATGCTAAATTCCATCCTAAGCTGAGAGCTTTGTTCCTAAGGCTGCACGTAAAGATGTGAGTTTATTTGAAAAAGTAAATATATCTGTCTGCAAGCGATCTTGACCGAGTATGCAATGTAGGTAAATTTACTGAATCATAGGAGTTACTACTTTAGCAGGCTATTTGACTCAGCAAGAGTCATTCAAATCCTCAGGTGTCTGCTTGATGAGGGTTTACCATTTACTGTACAATTATGCCAGTTAGCAGCAGATAAAACGTACAGAGTGCAATATGGGCACCTGTTACAAGATGTTTGAAGAGGCAGTGGGCAGGACAAACCTGGGGCGGCATGGTAGCACAGTGGTTAGCAGGGGCGACACGGTATCTCAGTGGTTGGCACTGCTGCTTCACAGCTCCAGGGACCTGGGTTCGATTCCCAGCTTGGGTCACTGTCTGTATGGAGTTTGCACATTCTCCTCGTGTCTGCGTGGGTTTCCTCCGGGTGCTCCGGTTTCCTCCCGCAGTCCAAAGATGTGCGGGTTAGGTTGATTGGCCATGCTAAAAATTGCCCTTAGTGTCCTGAGATGCGTAGGTTAGAGGGATTAGTGGGTAAATATGTAGGGATATGGGGGTAGGGCCTGGGTGGGATTGTGGTCGGTGCAGACCCGATGGGCCGAATGGCCTCTTTCTGTACTGTAGGGTTTCTATGATTTCTATGATTCCTAAATACACATGAGGTGTCCCTAAAGTTGGACCTAAGCTTCTGTCCCAGTTTTGATAAGGTAAAGAAGCTCGTCAGCAGCAAGTAGAATGATCTCTGCTCTCCCTATGAGATAGATCATTTCCTAACTCCACTGGAGTTTGAGACCTACAGTAAGTCTGTGAATGATTTCACAGTTTTGTTTTATGTAGTTAATTAAGATTCATATTCCTCATTAACTTAAAACAAACTGGAACTTTATCTTTTTCTTTGTTTTGCTACTATAAGATTGGTTTTAGCTTTATTGTTCAGGTAGAAAGCTGCAGAATTTCTTTTTCCTACTGTGAAATGCAGACAATGGCTATGAACAGGTAATCAGAGAATTCTTTAGTTTTAAAATAATAATAGTTGAAGGTGCACTGTCGTGGAGAACAAAAGTATCTTGCATTTACTAAGTTCTATTTCTATAATTGCATTCCATTGGGACGATACAGAAGGTAAGAAAAACTTGTAGTTTCAGTCTTTGTTCATAATACAATACTTGTTGTTAGCGTTACTTTGACACCAGTACCTATGTATTAGATTAATTCATGAAAAATAATTTATAGTGATTGAACTTTGGGGGTATTATAGGGCAGACTTATCTTTCAACAGTCTAACAGCTGTTACCATAAATTACCATTATCACCTACTGCCTCAAAACTGTATCTTTACTGTTCCCCTTGGAGAAATGGGCACTTGAAGAACTAATATTACCCCACTGGTCACCCTATTATAGAAAGGATATTAATAAACTAGAAAGAGTGCAGAAAAGATTTACTGGGATGCTACCGGGACTTGATGGGTTGTGTTTTAAGGAGAGGCTGGATAGACTGGCACTTTTTTCTCTGGAGCGTAGAAGGCTTAGGGGTGATCTTATAGAGGTCTATAAAATAATGAGGGGCATAGATCAGCTGGATAGTCACTATCTTTTCCCAAAGGTAGGGGAGTCTAAAACTAGAGGGCATAGGTTTAAGGTGAGAGGGGAGAGATACAAAAGTGTCCAGAGGGGCAATTTTTTCACGCAGAGGGTGGTGAGTGTCTGGAACAAACTGCCAGAGGTAGTAGTAGAGGCGGGTACAATTTTGTCTTTTAAAAAGCGTTTAGACAGTTACATAGGTAAGATGGGCATAGAGGGATATGGGCCAAATGCGGGCAATTGGGATTAGCTTAGGGGTTTAAAAAAAAGGCATGGACAAGTTGGGCCGAAGGGCCTGTTTCCATGCTGTAAACCTCTGACTTGGTTACTGAATTTAATACAGTTTCATTACATGAGTGCAGTTAAATAGAGGAAACAAAAATACAAACTTTCTGTTTTTCTTTCTGTAAATGAAAATGCTGAGGAAACTCAGCAGGTCTGACAGTATCTGTGGGGCTCTGACAAAGGGTCATCCAGACTCGAAACGTTGGCTCGATTCTCTCTCCACAGATGCTGTCGGACCTGCTGAGTTTCCCCAGCATTTTCTGTTTTTGTTTCAGATTCCAGCATCCGCAGTGTTTTGCCTTTATTTCATTTACAGAAGTTCAGTTAGCGAGATATGAGCACTTTGTATATCTGCATCAAACGTACTACTTTTAACAATGGTGCAAGTCAATTCTTTAGTTTAGATCAAAGAAAAGCATCAGTGTCGTGCCCACAAAAGGCATGTTATGTAACTTGAATTGTGCTCACATGGAAGCTTCTGGTACTGCCTTTAATTATTTAAAAATTGACATTGGTGAGCTATTAAGATGGCTGCCACAGGGGTCAGGTGAGCTTTGCAACTTCAATTCTTCTGGAAAGTTCTCAATTGATTCATGCCGGTGCCACCCTCCTCCCCCACCTTGAATGGACATGCTTGAACAACACTCCTTTGTGGAATTCATGCTTGACATTGTTCAGAGCTTACCTCAAAACACAGAATCCAATGTCTATGTCTCCAGATTTGCAATGTTACAAAGTAAAGCTGACAAGACCAGAAATCCACAAGTTAGGTGTAAAAGACCACTATCTACCTTCATTTCTATGGTCATAGGCCATGTGACTGAAACTGATTATCTAATAGTGAAAGACCACCCTCGATCTTCGATTGTATGTCAGTGGCCATTGACCATGTGGTTTATTAATACAGAAATCCTTTTTCCCAAAACTGAGAAAAGATCTGATGCAGTCTGCAGAATCAACAAGACAACAGCTGCAGAAAAAAGCTGTGCCACCTTTGCCTTTTAAGACCCAAGAGGCTTAAAAATCCTTTTAACAAAAAAAAAACCTCCCAGCATGATTCAGAATCTCCAAGGTCACCTGTAAGTAAATTGGACCTCCTGATACAGCGGGCATGAGTGATGTTCATGATCTGCTGAACATTCTTCGCTTTGATGCATTTCTGATATCCGACCCCTAGACATTTGAAGTTACCTGAACTACAATTTAAGAGTTGGAAAAGCTTCCTTCTTCACTGGACTCTGAAAGACAAATGAACTGTGAACTATTATTTTGGTTTATACTTGCAGAAGTGTACTAAACTCCTTAATTGCATCGTTCTTGAGTGTATGGGGTGCGACTGACATAGCCTTTAGATCCTTAGAATGCATGAATAAGTTGTTTAAACCCACGAATGACTGCTGGTGGTACTTTTTTTAATTGACCGTACACCAGCAGAGGTTTAGGAACACATACAAAAAAAAACACACAAAAGATAAACCACACTTTTTATGGACAGAAGAGAAGGAATTTGGAAGTTTCCATTTACCTCTCCTCCCCTATCTGTATCAGAAATTGTGCGCTGTATCCGAGAATTGAAACAATTGGACTAAAATGAGATGAATCTGACACTGAAAGAATGAATTGGAAGCCAAAAAGGGAAATCCATGTTCAAAATGAGTTAATTGTATTCCATTTTTGTCCTCATGGGAGGGAGGTGCCCAGTAAAATGTATTTCATATTCATAACGATAAACATGGACTCTGCTCAACTGGAAACTTCTCAAATTGCCTTTATTGATTTTAAAAATGGACACTGATTAACATTTAAGATAGCTGCCATGGTGATCAGGTGACTTTTACAACTTTAGACCGGATGAACGTATTTCTGGACAGTCCCATATTAAATAGTACTGGGTGGAGGCCTTCCCGGAATGGAAAAGCCTAGAAAGCACTGTTTTGTGGAATTCATGCCTACCATTGTTCAAAGCTTACTCCAAAGCACAGGTTCAATGGACTCCTATGCCAGGATTTTACCGCCTCGCCCGCCCGAGGCCAACGGAGAATGCCGTCTGCGAGCCTCGCCCACCCTGATTCTGGGGCAGGCGTGCCGGTAAAATTCCAGCCCTAGTCTCTATATCTCCAGGCTTGCAATGTAACAAAGGAAAGCTGACGAGACCAGGTATCCATGAGTTAAATGTGAAAAATGACCTTTTATTGTATATCATTGACCGTTTGACTGAAATTGGTTCCTCCATACTGAGATTTCTTCATCCCAAAACTCAGAAGAGGCCTGGGGCGGACTGCAGAATAGCTCTAACAAAACAACAGCCAGAGTGGGAGGCTGTGCCAGCTTTGCCTTTTCAGAACCAAACAGCTTAAAAGTCTTTTTAACAAGAAAACCTCCCAGCTTGATTCTGAAGCTCTTGAGTTCACCCGTCAAGAAATTTGACCGCCTGATTTCATGGCCTGCTGAGCATTCTTCTCTGCAAAGTAATCCTGATATCCGACTACCAGCCACCTGAATTTATCCAAACTACAATTCAAGAGTGGGGAAAAACTTCCTCTCTGGACTCTCAAGGCATGTGAACTGTTAATGATTATTTTGTAGAATTGCACCTTTCTTGAGTGCATGGCGTGAGACTGATGAGGCGTTTAGATCTTTTGAGGTGAGCGCATGAATAAATAGTTGACTTTGTGTAAACACCTGAAAGATTGCTGCTGGTAATTTTAAAAATTGATCACACCCCAACAGGGGTTTAGGAACCCGCACATCGAAATAAAACACACTGAGCAGAGACTCAGGAAGGGAAGGCAATGGGGGTTTCAGTATATCTCTCCTCCTCTGTCCAATCAAATTAATTTGCTCTCCCATCCTTTGCTGAGAGTATGGACTTTGCTTTAATTATTGTGGTTAACAACATAAAAGGAACTGCATGCTGATTAATAATTTTAAATACCAAATTTCTGTCATTGTCTGCTCATTGACACTTATTATAAATAAATATGCATGATACATACATGTCAAACAAAGCAAAAATCTGTATCAGCAAAATTCACTTTTTCCTTGACCTGCTATATATTTTCCAATACTGTTATCTTCCATTGTTGCACATAAATTTTGATTTTATGACCCAGACTCAATTTCTTTACTTCGGTGACTTTAAAGCTTAATGGACCATTTTCTAGAATAGCAGTATTTATGTTCCATCATTTTGTGATTGCTGCTTAAAGATCCAATCATTATAATTGCCTTGGAGAACATAAATGGTGAAAATGATTGTTGCAACTGTCCGACTTTAAGTAATTTTGTTATCAAACATCACAGAAACCATAACTTGGGAATTCAAAACATGTAACCAAGTTGGCGGGTTTTGTCCAAAAGCTATAATTGTCTTATCATCACTGAAATAATGGGAAAGCTGCAATAATACAAAAGCAAAACACTGTGAAGGCTGGAGATCTGAAACAAAATCAAAAGTTAGTGGAAAAACTCTGGTGGTCTGGCAGCATCTGTGGAGAGAGAAACAGAATACAATTTGACTTCTTCAGAACTTCGGAAAAGTTGCAAAACCTATTAAAGAATTGAATGAGGTTTTGTTTTGTTGTTCTTGGTCTATTATTTTGGAGTTTCAGTTTTAAATTGTCCTGAGTTTTATCTTCCCAATACAGCCAAAGGAAAAGGAAGCAAGAACCAAGGATATTTTTGTTAATATAGAAAATGGCCTGGAGTTTCTGCTTGTTTGCGCTGACTTTTTTGACGCCACGTCTCTGATGTTGGTGTAACTGACGGAAAAGATTGCAGTATTTTCAGAGAAAATTGTGTTCCATGCAGTTCAGACTTCTGCGGTCTTTGCTAGTTTTAAAAACGTGGTGCTCAAAGCTGGCCCTGTCACTGGGCGAATTAATCATCACTCAGAGTTTCCACTAATTATGCTCGTTTACAGGCCTTCAAGCAGGCTCCAAAACCTAAGCTGGATCTTTTAGGTGCCCAGGGCACACGTGTTATGTTTTTAAAAATTTACCAGGAACTGATTGTTTTACTTCTGTAAAATAGTTTAGTCTATTTTCTTTTCAAGTTCTTTTGAATAATTCAAAATTGGGTTACTCACAGGTGGTGGTGGTGGATTGACACTGTCATTTAAAATGCTTGCATTTTGTGATTAAATCCATCTTCAGCCGTATTAATCAAACTTTAACAAGTTACCACCCTTAAATATATCAAGGACTGTTTACATAGAAGTTTTGAAAGCTTGAGGCCTCTGGGTCTGTACTCATTGGAGTTCAGAAGGATGAGGGGGGATCTGATTGAAACTTACAGGATACCGCGAGGCCTGAATAAAGTGGACGTGGAGAGGATGTTTCTACTAGTAGGAAAAGCTAGAACAGAAGGCACAACCCCAGGCTAAAGGGGTGATCCTTTAAAACAGAGATGAGGAGGAATTTCTTCAGCCAGAGAGTGGTGAATCTGTGGAACTCTTTGCCGCAGAAGGCTGTGGAGGATAGGTCATTGAGTGTCTTTAAGACAGAGATAGATAGGTTTTTGATTAATAAGGGGATCAGGGGTTAAGGGGAAAAGGCAGGAGAATGGGGATAAGAAAAATATCAGCCATGATTGAATAGTGGAGCAGACTAATGGGCCGAGTGGCCTAATTCTGCTCCTATATCTTATGGTTTTGTGGAAAGCAATTCTTTGAAAAAAGAGAAATTTAAAACTCTGCCCTGTTGCACTGGTTTATGGCAGATTTTGCATTTGGCAGAGCTGTATGCAAAGAAGTTTGAATGGAAACTTATGGAGAAAACAACTTTCAAAATGGGTGTAATTTATGCCAAAATTTCCAATTGCGCCCAAAGAATTAATTTTAGTTTATCTGTGTATCTATCTATATCTCAATCATTCTCTTTTTTTCCATCTCACTCTCTCACTCTCTTTTCTTTCTGTCCCTCCCTCTATCTCCTACTGCCATCTTTATCTGTCTGACTATATTGATCTGTCATGGTTACATAGTTATATCATCCTTATTCTCGGAGTTACAGAGTTGCACTATAATTTATTATGACCATCTAACCAATCTGGCCAGGTGAACCACCCAACTGGGTAATATAGCAATCCAAGACTAAAATGTTGTTTTGTAAGTCACTTTCATAGATTGTTTTTGAAAATGGAAGCCAATTGCATGAGGTGAGTTTGTGACTACACAGTACTGGGTTAGTGTTATAAGATTGGAAATTTAATATAAACGACTTAAAATGTTAGACCAAATATGGCCGTCAAATTATTTGTTGAATAGGCCTAGTTCAAAAAATTCAGGAGTCCCGGCTTAACATGTTGCTAAGAAGAATTTCAAGCAACGTGAAAAGGCCATTGCGGTCCAACCAACAAGGCCTCCTTTTTATAGGAAAATAATTGTGTGACTATGGCAGAGAACTTGATTTGATTCTTGCGCACTATACAGACAAAGCATACTGTACATAGAGGAGGAAAGGAGAGGATGCAGAATGCAGTGTTACAGATGTAGCTTGGGTGTAGAGAAAGAGCAACTTAGAAGCTATATTGTCTTCAATTTAATGGTATAACCAACTGTTTGAATTCCTTACAGCCAGATGAAAACTCACTGGATTTCTCCTCATGCATTCTACGTCCTGGGATAAAAAATGCAAAAGAGCTAGCCTGTGGAGTTTGTCTGCTTAATGTTGACTCCAGAAGCAAGGTAAGCACAAGCTTCTTAGAACTTGCTTGCATTCCAATAGTTATTCGCTTAATGGACTAATGTAGTGATGAGTGACTTGCAAGAAGCACATCCAGCCCAATGAGCATCTGTCTGTGCCCTTGATTCCTTCATTTACAGCCATTAAAATCAGAAAACAAATGTGAAAACCAAGCAAAGCATTTCAAAGTTCTGCTAGTTTTCGGTCTCAAATACAGTCCCGACGCTGAGCACACTGCATGAATTGGGAGGATCGGATTTGAACCACAAAATAAAAATTGGACTCAAACTGCCTCGAGGTGATGAGTTGTCCACTCAGACAGGTGGCCAGGTACATTATACACCACAGCGGCAGCAAGTCAACATCCACAAAAGCTTTAACAGCTGCTATAGCTGGCCAAAAAGTCGTACCAACAGGCTTGAGGAAATGTTTCCAGTCATTTCTCCCTTGCCTTCCACTCACTCCTCTCTGCCTCCTGTTGACCAGGACCTAGTCTTTGTAACCTGAAAATATGTGAAAGGACATTGATGCACAATAATTTGAGGAAAAATAACTTTTTGGCTAACCTTTTGAGGATTAATCAATCAGCTAAAGTGCTAACCAGGATACTGACTTCACATCTCGCTTATTCCAGGAGGAAGAAAACTTGGAGGATCATCCTAAACAAGTATGACCTTCTAAAAGTTACATTCTCAAAACATCTCATCTGCCAAATGGCTGTGGAATTGGGCTAAATTAAAATTAACCCTTGAACTGCCTGCAGGGATAATTTTAATATCTTTCCTTTCCTTTCCTACACTATCATCATTTTGGGGTCTTGACATTACTTGGAGTGGTTTAAAATCTAAATCTTTCTCCTAACAACTGCTGATAGGTCTCACTTTCTTCTTGGTGGTGTTGTAGTTGTACTTTTTGGATTGCATGGGGAAATTGGTATTGCATTCCTCAGAAATGGGTGAATTCAACATGCATGTTGGTGAAATTTAATCCATTTTGTTAAATAAGTAAAATTCCTTGTGTTTGACAAATGTAACATATTATAGCTAAAATATACAGTTAAATGCAACACGGGATTGCTTCAAATAAGTGCCACGCACTAAAAAATGCCGATTCCCAACCTTATAAATTTAATGCTCAAGGTGTGGGAACAGAGGATTTGGCTGGTGTATGGAGGACTCCAAAATGAATGCACAAGTCATTGTCCAAGAAGGAAAGGAATGTCTGCATCACTCATAACCTGTCCATTTCATTATCACAGACAAGTTAGAAGATTGATCAGTCTGTTACAATTTAGATGCACAATCAGCCTATCTTTTAACAGTTTTAGTGAATAGTCTTCAAAACAAAAAGAAAATGCAAGGCCAAGATTCAAAATTACAAATTTGATCATCGAGTCTGTGCTGATTTTGATCAGCTCAGCAAGAGTGGTATTGGGGCATTTGATAGCTGGGAGCAGTGAGCCTAAACTGAGAGGTATACAGTGGCTCCTGCTGGAAAGTCTGCCTATGCTTGTGAATGTAGGGCAGCATGGTGGCACAGTGGTTAGCACTGCTGCCTCACAGAGCCATGGACCCGGGTTCAATTCCCAGCTTGGGTCACTATCTGTGCTGAGTCTGCATGTTCTCCTCGTGTCTGCGTGGGTTTCCTTCGGGTGCTCCGGTTTCCTCCCATAGTCCGAAAGACACTCTGGTTAAGCGCATTGGCCATGCTAAATTCTCCCTCAGTCTACCTGAACAGGCACCAGAGTGTGGAGACTAGGGGATTTTCACAGTAACTTCATTGCAGAGTTAATGTAAGCCTACTTGTGACATTAATAAATAAACAAATAAAATGTTGGATCAGAATAGACCAAACACAAGTGATTTCCACCTGTTTAAATGCATGCCTAACCCTCACTCATCAAGATTGACCATTTTGATACCATGCTAGTTGGCTTTTGGCATCAATGGAATCATACCATCTTATGGAGAACAGCAGAGAAAATTGGAAACCAAAAATTGCTATTTGTTCTGTGTTAATGTTGTTCTGGGTGTATTTTAAACAGCAACTCTACTGTCCCTTCAATCATGGCTCAGCTAATGCTAAACTATACAAATGTGAATTACATGTGATAGCCTAGTTACTCAAGGCTGCATAACCAAAGGAAAATGGTTAAGATAGAATTATGCTAGAGGAATGAAGTATGAATAGGTAGAATTTAGTTATTTATAAATGATGATTATTTGATAAATGGATTGAGTGAAACGTTCCCAAAAGATTGAGCAAAGGAGATCCATAGACAAATTCTGAATTTCATCTTTCAGAAATTTAATTTGAACCTAAATTGAGTCTATTAAGTAGAAATTCCAGGTGTAGAGTCATAAAGCTTTCTATAATGGAATCCAATCAATGATTTGCCCATTTTTAATGTCAACTGGTCTTGTTCCATCCTACATTCATAATTACTGTGGTAAACTCTTGGTGCTTTTATTTCCAGGCTCTATAGACTCTTCCATCAAAGACTAAACTAGGAATATGACAAAAGTGTAATTGCTACAATCTATGCATTACCATCAGGAGGCTGCCTAGTGTTTAGTTAACAATATCACATTTGTTCACCTTAGAAACAGTATTTTAGACCTTCTGATTCTGAGGGACAGCGTTCATCTCTGGGCCAACCAGCTCAGGAAGATTTTAGGTTCACATCCAGTGTATACAGGAGTAAGGTGATCTGAGCCAGGGCATTAAAATTTGCTGCACTACTCCTGGGTTAAGAAAGGACGGACTTATGTTTCTCACTCCTGATCACGTCTGGCAGCCCCAGTTGGAAGTGTGCGTGGGTAGACCTCAGATGAAAACAGGATTAGACTTGCCTATAATGACTTCCTCTGTTGAATAGCTCATGCTCAAACATTGACCACTTGGAAAGGATACAGAAGGCAACCTCTGATGGGGCCAGTGCTTTGGTAAGGGTGTCAGCGCCAGGGAGATAAAAAGAGGTGGTATTTTGAGTTACGATGTATGATTCTACAATCCTCTGAATGTACTGAACAACATGAGGCTAGAACCACAAGGGTATGTCAGAACATTAGAGCATTTATCTGGAACAGTCTAAAATTGTAGCCCCCAAGGCCATCACTGCATTGATTTCAAATTTGTACTCCAATTGTCAATGTAACAATTAAGAATTCATAGCTACTGGTTTCACTGATGTTGGGGCAGTGCATTAGTTTGAAGAATGCTGGAAATGCTTAGTGGGTCAGGCAGCATCAGTGGAGAGGGAAACAAGGGTAACATTTCGGATCAATGACCTTACATTGGAAGTTAGAGATGTAACAGGTTTTAAGCAAGTACAGAGGCGTGGAAAAGTATGGGGGAATGCCTAAATGGGAAGGTCTGTACTGTGATTGGGTGGAAAGTTGGAGAGTTTAAATAACAAAAGGCATGATGGCACAAGACAAAAGGAGATGGTAATAGGACAAGTAAAGACACTGAAGATAGGTCTGAGGAAGCATAAATAAGAGCAGAATCATCACCAAAAATATGGGGGCACAGAGTATCTGAAATTGTTGTGTCGAATGCTGAGTCCAGAAGATTGTAATGTGCCTAGTTCATCGGAACGTTTCAAAGGGACTGTTCCCTCTGTGACACCCTAGTCCAGCCCTCAGTAATACCCAACAACTCCTCCCTTTCCTACAGCACTTTTTCATGCAAGCATAGGATTTGTAAAACCTGCCCTGTTACCTCCACTGTTCTCATCTTCCAGGTGAAATAACAATTTGCCTGCAGTTCTTTTAAGTTAGCATATTTGCTGCTCTAGATGCAATCTCCTCTACAGTGGGAAAACTAAACGCAAATTGGGTGACTGGCTATGGAGCACTCCATTCCGTTTGCAAGCGTGACTTGGAGCTTCCATTTGTCTGTTATTTTAATTCTACCCCACACTCATTCTAACCTCTTTGTCCTCAGCTTGCCACTGTGATGATACTAGGACATATATATATATTTGTATGTTTCTGTACAATATCTAAAATTTCAGCTTCATTCTACAGGCAGTTGGTGTGTCTGGACATTTAGTTTGAGGGTTGTAAAAGCAAGTTAATTACTCATTTCAGGTCAAAATGTGTTTCTTTGATAGAGCAAATGGACATTTGTTTACACAAAGGGTTCCTTGGGAAGTTGATTGACAGGGTCATGTGATATTGTGATTAAATTGAAGAGCTCGGTCTGTAGCAGGGGAAAAACTCAGCAGTTGCTGTTGGAGGTCTGCTAAAGTGAAAGGCATGTGCAGGCTGTGCCTGAGAACTCTCTTTCTCTCCACAAAATCTCTCTGAACGCTTTAAGTCTGTTAACACAATTTATAGCAAGTATGCCTGGGTTTGCTAACTAATTTATTTGAGAGTGGTTTTGACCTATGCATGAATGGGGCTTATTTGGAACTGGAACAGTCATAAGCTAGAAAGTAAGGTTGCTTCCTTTCATTTTTAAACATTGTTCAACTGTGAATAGTTAAGCTGCTTCATTTGTTAGAGTTGTATTTAAATTATGTTATTAAATAAAGTTTGTTTTACTATAAAAGAGCCATACTTTGTCAGTGGTATCACTCCTGGAGAAAAATATCCTATCCTTACATTTATGCCAAGAAAAGAAAAATTGTTGGGGTCTAGTCTGGCTTCCCAATATAATTTGGGGTTCTGGTCCTGGACTGTTCCATTGAAACTATGCATAAGCTCAAGGCACTGTATCTCATCTTTCAATTAGGTACTTTACAGCCTCCCAAACTCAACAGTTTCTGACCATAATGTCAGCCCCTATTTATATTTACGTAACTGTGGGTAACTAAAAGCAAGCGTGCAGGTACTGCAAACAGGAAGGCAGCTGGTAAGTTGGCCTTCATTGCAAGAGGACTTGACTACAGAAGCATGAATGTCTTACTGCAGCTGTACAGGGACTTGGTGAGACCACGCCTGGAGTATTGTATGCAGTTTTGGTCTCCTTATCTAAGAAAGGATATACTTGTCATAGAGGGAGTGCAGTGAAGGTTCATTAGACTGATTCCTCAGATAGCAGGATTGCCCTATGAGGAGAGATTGGGTTAACTGTATTAACTGTAATTCAGAAGACTGAGAGGGGATCTAATTGAAATGTATAACATTCTGGCAGGGCTGGACAGACTGGAAGCAGGGGTGACATTTCTTCTGGCTAGAACAAGGGGTCAAAATCTCAGGATGAGGATAGGCCAGTTAGGACTGAGATGAGAAATTTCTTCACTTGGTGGTGAACCTGTAGAATTCTCTACCACAGAAGGCAGCGGAGGCCAAATCACTGAATAAATTTAAGAAGGAAATAGATAGATTTCTATATTCTAAGGGTGTCAAGGGGCATGGGGAGAGTGCTGGAGTATGGTGTTGAGATAAAAGATGAGCCATGATCATGGTGAATGGTGGAGCAGGCTCGAAGGGCCGAATGGCCCATTACTCTAATTTTCTATGTGATGATTCTGTTATTTCCCATTTATCCCTTCTCTTGATACACCTTTTGTTTCTGTACTTGTCCCATTACCATCTCTTTTTGCCTGGCACCGTTACATCTTCTGTCACTCAACCCTTGCCTGCCCTCAATCTTATATATAGCTCACCCCTTTCATTCTCCCCACCTAACCTTTTCCCTGCCTCAGTATTTGCTCAAAATCTGTTACACCTCCAACATTTTTGTTCTGGTGAAAGGCCATCGATCTGTAACATTAACCATTTCCCTCTTCATGGGTGCTGCCAGACCAGCCTTTTCTGTTTTAATTTCAAATTTCCAGCCTTGGCAGTATTTTCTTTTTTGAATTATTGCTGGTAATCGTGTAGAAAACTGGTTGTGGTTTCTTTTGAGTAGAGCTGTGAAACCCGAAGATAATTTTCTTAGTAAAAGATTAGGGGGAATGCAGTGGGTGAAATGATGGGCATGCAGTGTAGAAAAAAATCCATTCCTTTGACGATGGGGAAGTTGTAGCTCCATTTTTTTCCCCTTTTTTTATCAATTGTTTCACTGCAGATAATACTGCAAAGAAAGAAATAGCACAGTGATTAGCACTGCTGCCTCACAGCGCCAGGGACCTGGGTTCGATTCCCGGCTTGGGTCACTGTCTGTGTGGAGTTTGCACATTCTCCCCATGTCTGCGTGGGTTTCCTCTCGGGTGCTCTGGTTTCCTCCCACAGTCCAAGAGACGTGCTGGTTAAGTGCGTTGGCCATGCTAAATTCTCCCTCAGTGTACCCGAACAGGCGCCGGAGTGTGGCGACCAGGGGATTTTCACAGTAACTTCATTGCAGTGCGAATGTAAGCCTACTTGTGACTAATAAATAAACTTTACTTTTTAATTTCATAACATTAAACACTTGAAATTTGTGGAAGTATTTTTGCACATATTCCAGAATAAAGTTTATCTCGTTTTTAAGCCACCATTGATTGAGTGTTTCAAAAGCAACTCAAATTGCATTTTGTTTGTATGTTATCAGAAATGTCATTGAATGCATTTCCTTTTTTCCCCCCTGTGTTGTCTGTCAGTATTTAATCCCTTTCATTTAAGCTGAATTACACTGAATATTTTGAACATGGTAAGGTGAAATCAAACTATCTTTTGGGGAGACTTTGTGCCCATTAATATTGACGGGAAACTGTATAAACTAAATTGTTTTGTAATGAATTAGGATTTTGAGCTGAGGTTAATCTTCGTGATTGGTTAAAATAAAATTATTTTGGCATCTTGCTAAATATACTGTATTCTTGCCTTATGAGTAGTTGCTGATATATCCGTGTCAGTTGAGTTCAGTTTTAGCACAGTTCAGTTTTAGCACAGTTCATAACGAAAAAGAAAAGGGCCAGTTGACAATGACTACACCCCCATTTTTAAAATTCATTCGTGGGACATGGGCGTCGCTGGCTGGCCAGCATTTATTGCCCATCCCTAGTTGCTCTTGGGGTGCAGTTGCGAGCCAAACACATTGCCGGGCCAGGTAAGGACAGCAGATTTCCTTCCCTAAAGGACATTGGTGAAGCAAATGGGTTTTTCTGACAATTGGTTTCATGGTCATCAGTAGATTTTTAATTCCAGATATTTTTCATTGAATTCAAATTCCACCAGCTGCCATGGCAGGATTTGAACCCGGGTCCCCAGAACATTAGCTGAGTTTCTGGATTAATAGTCTAGCAATAATACCACTAGGCCATCGCCTGATACTCAACATGTATCATGCACAGTCATTTTTCCCATCATTTTCCCAGAATTATAATGAATTTTGATTGAAGCTGCGTCTTTAGTGTTCATCTCACATAGAGCAGCATATGTGTCGTGATTATTATTACCCATAACTTCATCACATTCCCATTAGCCAGATGTTTTCCCAGAACGCTTATTTCAATTTGTGGAAAGTGTGTCACCCGATTGACTTTCAATTTATTTTTGTTTCCCTTTTACTTGCTGAACTATGTCTCGTGTCTCTGTATTTGACTTCTTTCCTCGAAGCTAATTACACTATAATTGTGGTCTGTTGTGATTGCACTAAGAAAATATTCAGAAATCTGGAATTTGCTTGGGTATGGGAATTGCATCTTTTCAGATGGAGGGGGTGACTATACAATAGAAGTCAATAATATTGTTCCTTATATTCTATGGCATCTATTGCACCTAAATCAGGTTTAGCCTAGGTTATCTGCACACGGTCCCCAATATACTTGTTCATAATCTCTCAAATTCTATCCTTTACACATTTCATATTGATCTATTAGTTATGGAATTCAGATAACTGCAGAATTACAATATGCCTTCCACATTGACATTGTAACGATTTATAGTTTGCAGTCGTGGATTATCTTTATTCTGATTGAGGTATTGAACCACAATTGTTCCCTCATTCTAATCATGAAATATTTTAATGGGGAATGCTTTCATTGTAGAGTATTTGTGCAACTCTCAGTTTGAGTTTTGAACAAATTCGTAGCCTTTTAAAAAGAGTATCATGAAGGGCCTTTTTGTAGACTCCTACTGTCTGATGCAAGGCCCATTAATTGTTCAGTTTACAAACTTTAGGCTAGACCTGTAAAGGTAGAGCTTTCCCAAAATTGGACCTGGAGAATCGATATACCTAACTGTGATTTACCCAAGATCCAATAAGAACTTTACTCTTTAAATTCTTCAAGTGTACTCAGTCAAATTGAAGACTGGGATTTGTGAATGATACTCAGATTTGTTTCAGACCTTTACGAGCGTCTCATACATTGGAATTGTTGCATGAGAACACCTTATGCGCCCATTTCAGTTCATAATTGCTTCAAATATGCTCAGTCTTAAGCAGCTGGCCAATCAAGATATAACTGAATGAGGCAGTAATTACAGATGTGAACAGGGTCCACATTTATTTTTGTGTTGTTCTTACATGTGGCATGCTGACTCGAGCATCCAGTGGATCACACCAGCCCTGAGCATGTGGCATTCTATATCAAATAGAACTCTAGATGTCTTTTCTCAGAATTGTAAAAATAACTTTTAGTTCAAGTAAATGTCATGACACAGTTTCAGATTTTTTTGTTGCCAATCATTTTCTGTAACACATTAACCATCCTTCATTGACTTTTCATATTTTACTGTATATATTTGTGTATAGTTGCAGCCCCTAACCAGTTACACCTCCCCAAAAAATTACTTGACCTTTGTATAAGATAAGAGTCAATATTAAAAAGTTCTTGTCCATCATAATTGGTTCTTGATGCTCACAACTATATGTGACCTCCTCTTAGTTTGCTTACACTCTATGAACATTGTGACATTTAAATGGCAATAATGTCATTCCTGGGTCCTGGCACTGTTTCCAAATCCCTTTCCCCTGCACTTATTCTGCTGGTCCATCCTATTTCAAGTCAATGATGAGGGTCAGGAAGGAAGGTCACACTTAAATATTTACAGCATTGGAGCAGCAGAGTGGAGCAACAAATTGATATTGGTCTGCCTTTGGCAAATCTCCTTCACAAGCATGGAACCTAGTGGAAAATATGACCCACATGCAAGTCCCTACTCTAAGCCCCGAACATTTCTTGTTCTATATGCAGATGTATACAGTAACCACATCTGATGTGAAATCTCTACTGGAACATTAAATGTATATCAACATCTGCAGCTAATGCTGCTTGTGTTCAACCTGAAGGATCTTATTGCTACTTTTTCCTTTCCAGGCCTTCAACTCGGACAGCGACAATTTTAAGTTGTCTTATGGTGGTCACCAGTATCATGCCAGCTGTGCCAATTTCTGGATTAATTGCGTGGAGCCGAAACCGCCAGGGCTGATCCTTCCAGACCTGCTCTGACCTATTGTCGTGGGAACTGAGAGATACCAAACTTAAACTTGTCCACTGCTTGCATCTCACTGACATTTCACTGACCTAGGAGGATGTAGCCCGTAAAGAAAATCAATTTGCAACTTTTATTTTTTTAAAGTATATTTAATATGCACCAATGTTGTTTTGAAGTTATTTACATAAGTTACTGTCTAAGAAAAGCTAAAGAGATTGCCGCAAAGTTCTCTTTATGGAAGGTATGCAGCAAGCATTTCAGATTCGAACAGACCTTTGCTTAGCCATTTGTTCCAAGATATTTGAAGTCCAAAGGTTGCAACTGCAGCGAGGCGGCATTGGTTTAAATGCTACAGAATTTTAAATGGGCCGTTTTACTGGGAAGTGTTACCCTCACTTTAGCTTTGTAATTATATGAAAGGTACTTAAAGTCTTTATTTTAAATTATTTAAATGTCTGATAGTCAAATGAGTAAACGTTTTACTTCACATCCTTCAGATGTCCCTAACTTAGCAAGGACACTGAAAACCTTTTGCTGGTGATTGAGTGCTTCCTAATTTAAGGAGGCATGGGAAGGAATACACAATGCACAGCTGGACATGGAATGACACCAATGACAAAACCTTGCACACATCCATACCTCACTCTTGCTGAATTCCATGCAGCACGTGTCAGAGTGGAGATGAAAACTTAAAAAGGTTTGCAGGCCACATCCAGCAGTGTGGAAGCAGTGGGTATTGTATATAGTGTGTCACCTTATGGGACCAATTACCTTCATAATGTGAAAGCTGTTAGAAAGATTTTGACCAGTTTATTTAATCGCTGTGTGAATTTAAAGAATCTTGAATGGCTGCACTCTTTTTCTGGTGTATTTTATTTTTCTTTCTGGAGTGTCTAGTTGAGCCTATTTCACCCAAGCACTGAGGTAAATTGGAAGCAATGGGTTATCAAAATCACATGTTCCCTGTGGGGTTTCCTTTTGTTTAATGGTGTAAAATTGGCCAAATGGGACCAACTGCCTTCTATGCATCTCTCTTGATTAAGGGATACAGATCAGGAGGCTAAAGTGATATTCACCCAAAATCAAATTTTCTCCCAAAATATTCAGTACCTTCATTATTGTTTCTTCTGGCACATCTTCTCAAAGTAACGGACACAATTATTTAGTATTTTATCAATGTACCGTCTTAATATTGTGAAGATACAATACTGAAAATTATATTTGGGAAGGCAGTGAAGCAACTTTGTCCCTTTTGCTGGTTTCCCTCAGTTGCAATTTGAGGTTTATTGAAATCAGCTGCGATTTAAGATGCCTGATGAAAGCATCTCAGTCTTGGAAAACATTCAATGTTCTTTCACAATGTACAAATTAATTTCAAGTTTCATTAGGTTCAGTTTGGTTTAATTATTTATATTTATGCATCTGTACATAATATAAAATTATGACACCCCCCTTCCTCACGCAACCTATCTCAGTGTAGATCTTATACTGCCTGTTACTTTTGCTTACTGATCACCGCAGGTCATGATGCATCCCATTGAAAGTGTGAACTGCAAACACTGTGCGCATGCAGGAATGTTATTAGATGAGGGTCAACTTGAACACCAAGGAGGAAAATATTGGCCTCTGCAACCCTCTAGTCATGAGCCAAGCATTCCGTTACCCCTGGAATCGCTATATTGGATTTGGTGATTTAAGTATTGAATTCCACTGGAGTAATCCAATTCGGTCGAATTTCTGTGTGCGCTGGTGGGGAGTGCGATGGCAGATACATGGGTAGATGCTTTTTCCTCCAAAACCATTATTAGCTTAAATCTTTGCAGCAGAACTTCTGTTATATAATAAAATGTCTATTTCTAAAATGTTTTAAATGGACTAAAATTGCTGCTGAAACAACAGAAATAGAGTGCATTGAACTTTTGTCAGTATGGAGACAGGTGCAGTGGAAATGGTATTGATCATTGTACAATAAATTCTGTGAAGGTCACAAAATTATTTTTCACGATCATGTTATTTTGATGATTCAAGGACACTCAGCTCTGACTTTGTAGATCGAAACCTTTGCTCGATGTGAAGGAATTAATACGTGTGTGGTATATTTAAAATGAACTTAGCCGTGACAAACGTTAAACGGGCAGCTTGGGAGGGAGAACCTCTGAGCAGTATTTGCGTTACATGAGCTGTCTTCCAGATGATTCAACCCCATTTTCAGGTCTACGGTGGCTAAATGAAGTACAGAAGTGAACTCGGTGATTTTCTGAGTTGCTTTGAGTCAGCCCCAGTGCGTGGGGGGCGGGGGGGAGGGGGTGGCGGGGAGAGGCAGGGAACATTTCATTTGATTTGTATATAAGGTGTGCAAACTTAACTGTAAATTCACTTTTTATGTTCCTTTTATCCATGTTAACTTACTGAGGCAATTGTTTTCCGAGTGGTATTTGTAATGATTGGGTGGGGGTTGTGGGGGGAGAGGGGGGGTGTATTTGCAAGCTTGCTTTGCCTCATGAGTTTTTTATTTGACTGGTTACTTTTGCTGATTAGTGACACTTGGAATAAACTGCTTTCCGTTCATTCAAAGTTAGGAATTAATAGTGCAATTGAACGTTTTAAATGCATCTCATATCACAATACTGTTTTGAGCCTTAATTCTTACTCTGAGTTTGTGCAGATGAAATGTATGTGTCAGGTATTGGCTGCATTTTGTTTTAGCATGCGTTCGCAATAATGAACATCTCTGTTTGTGTTTTGGCACAGGTTCTAAATTATAATTTTAATAAAGAATGCAGGATGAAAATGTGTTTATAATCATGTTAATTAATAAGGCTTTCTGACTATGGACATAAAAAAAATCATTAGTTGAAGAAACAACTGGAATAGTCTCTCATTGGCAATTTAGTATAATTGGATGTCCTTACTGTGTAATGACTCAGCACCCAGTGTTAACATCAGATTGGGTTTCTCATCATTGCCAAGAACTCTAGTGTCCTAGGTTACTGTATCCAAGGTGATGTTCCCGTTGCTGTAGAAACCTTGTGCATTGTTACAGAATGTACGGCAGTCATTCTTGTGCAGCAGGCTTCATCTACTTGTCGAAACATTAATAGTTCCTACATTTGAAATTTAAAAAAAATTAAAGTGAAATTAAGCTTCAGAGGAACACATTGGAAAATCTCAGTTGCCTCCACTCCAGAAGGAACCAAACACACAATAAAACCTTAAAGTCATAGAATTCCTACAGTGCAGAAGGAGGCCATTCGGCCCATCGAGTCTGCACTGACTCTCCGACAGAGCATCCCACTCAGGCCCATCCCTTGCCCTTTCCCCCTAACCCCACGCATTTATCCCGCTAATCCCCCTAACCTACACACCTTTGGACACCAAGGGCCAATTTAGCATGGCCAATCCACCTAACCCGCACATCTTTGGACTGTGGGAGGAAACTGGAGCAAACCCATGCAGACACGGGGGGGGGAATGTGCAAACTCCACACAGACAGTCATCCAATGCCAGAATTGAACCTGGGTCCCTGGAGCTGTGAGGCAGCAGTGCCAGCCACCGTGCCGCACTGCAAAAATCCAAAACAGCAACTTTGAAAATGTGATGATCACTTTTTACTGTAAGCATTAGATCCATAAGTCTGTCAACAAATTTATTAGCTTAATTTTTTTCATGTGCTTCTTGGCTTTTACCAAAAGGTATTGTTTTCAAGTGACTTGAAAATATCTTCGAAATCATTCGCATTGGAATCTTTAATGATTATATTGGAAGGCAGAATGCACAGGACCAGAAAGGCAACCGACCAAGTTCATCTGGTTTGTCAAAATAACTGGGAAATACTGCTCCAAGCTATCTCTCAAACCTTGAGATCAGATTTTTCTTTAAAGCTCTTATTTGTAAGAGTTTTTAAAGATCAGGAGGCTACTCTATTATTCCCATTACATTTTACACGGCTCCAAGCCATATTTCAATGTTGTACAAGGGGCAGGATTTTAATCACCGGCGTCTGTCAATGTTGCATAAGCTATGAGTCAGCAGAACCAATCTGAATCGTTTTGCACTTTCACCAATTAAACAAATTATAATGGGAAGATTGGACTGTGACATGTTCATAGAATCCCATACTGTGCACCGTGCAGAATAAGGTAATTCAGCCCATCAAACCTGCATTGACAACAATCCCGCCCAGGCCCTATCTCCTTAACCCCACATATTTACCCTGCGGACAGTGAGGGGCAATTAAGCACAGCCCATCAACCTAACCTGCACATCTTTGGACTGTGGGAGGAAACTGAAGCACCCGGAGGAAACCCATGCAGACACGAGGAGAACGTGCAAATTCCGCACAGACAGTGACCCAAGGCCGGAATTGAACCCGGGTCTCTGGCGCTGTGAGGCGGCTGTGCTAACCACTGTGCCATCCAACATGAGAACAGAGAACCAGCAAGTTTACATTTTGAGTGTGGACCTTCTTCAAAACAGTTTTGACATTAACTCTGATCTCTCCATAGACACAGCCTGATCTGCTGCATTTCTGGCATTGTCTGTGAGATCTGGAATGTTGTGCTCCCAGATTCTGCTAGATTTGGCCCAAATGCCTCTATTAAGGTGAGGAGAATTGGCAAATGTTTCCATTCCGGAACTCTAATGATGAGCACTGGAAGTGATGGGATTGTCACTGATCCGATCAGGCTGAGCTGCGATAATGTCTTTGTTGAAATAGCCTGCCAGCAATCTTGACGAGGCTCCCACCACAATGCCGAGTAACTTGTTAGACAGAGTACCAGAAATTAAAGGCAAAGCTTAGAACAACATAATTGTTTGTGACCCTACATCAAGTTTCATTATAGATGCAGCGTCCCTGTGAATACTATTGAGATCTGCTTGATCTAATTAATCTTTTGGAACTTTATTGTCAGAGTTTGATCTTAGATCATTTTACAATCCTGTCTGTACAGGCTAACAAGATGATAGGGGCGGCATAGTGCTTGGGGTAGCATGGTGGCATAGTGGTTGGCCACTGCTGCCTCACAGCACCAGGGACCCGGGTTTGATTCCCGGCCTGGGGTCACTCTCTGTATGGAGTCTGCACGTTATCTCCGTGCCTGCGTGGGTTTCCTCCGGGTGCTCCGGTTTCCTCCCTCACTCCAAAGATGTGCGGGTTAGGTGGATTGGCCATGCTAAATTGCCCCTTAGCGTCAGGGGAACTAGCTAGGGTAAATGCATGGGCTTATGGGGTTAGGGCCTGGATAGGATTGTGGTCAGACTCGATGGGCCGAATGGCCTCCTTCTGCACTGTAGGATTCTATGATACCATCTTTAATCCAGGGGGAAATAGAAATATATATTTATAATTAAAGCTGCCATATCGCTCTGTCTTTGCTTTTGAACCTGCACTGCCACTTGTCATGCATCTGTGGTAACAACTTGTACTTAACTGAACAGGTTTATCCAATGATTAGTTGAGCCATTAAGTTATGCACATCGCAGGTTCGATCTCTGCTCTGTGTTCACTTAGCGTATCTCAACCTGAGCTGCAGGCGGAGGGCTACAATTGGCAACACTACTTGGGTGTAAGAAGGAGGAAATGGGCCAGGGTTCTTGATCCCGATGGAAACCCACCATCCCTTTTGGGTTGAACATTAGATAGAGTTGTGGATTGCCAATTGAATAATAGCCTGTTAAAACTTACCATTAAACCCATACAAATGGTGACCACATGAGTGTGACTGAAGGACGATTGGCATTATCATACCCGGCAAGGAGTAGATGCTGTTAGGAATGGAATGGAAGGAGAGAGAATGTATGAAACCAACTTCCTCCCATGAAATAGCTTATAACTAAATGGACTATAGTAATTCCAGAAGCCTGGAATACCAATACGGAATGCTTGAATTCAAATCCCGCCCCCAACCCCCCCCCCCCCCCCCCCCCGCCCCAAAACAATTTGAGAATTTGAATTCAGTTTAAGAACAAAATATGGAAATAATAATGAACTGATACCAACAAAAAATGATCATTGTTGGATTAAAAATCTATCTGGTTTATTAAAGACTTTTAGGGAAGGAAGTCTGCTGACCGTACCCTGTCTGATATGTATGTGACTTCAGTCCAAAGTGATTGACTCTCAATTGCCCTCTAAAATGGCTCAATGAACTACTCAGTCAAGGCAACTATGGCTGGGCAATAAACACAGTAAGAAGTCTCGCAACACCAGGTTAAAGTCCAACAGGTTTATTTGGTAGCAAAAGCTACTAGCTTTCGGAGTGCTGCTCCTTCATGAGGTAAGTGGGATAGATACAGAACTCCCACTTACCTGATGAAGGAGCAGCGCTCCGAAAGCTAGTGTCTTTTGCTACCAAATAAACCTGTTGGACTTTAACCTGGTGTTGTGAGACTTCTTACTGTGTTTACCCCAGTCCAACGCCGGCATCTCCACATCATGGGCAATAAACACCAGTGGCACCCACATCCCAAGGATGAATAATTATCAGAGAGATCATTTGCAGATCATTTTACCTCTCAACTGGCCTTTGAATGTACCATTGTTGGCTTTGATACTTATATCTCAAAGTGCCTCTGCATTGTTGCTGCTCTGTTCCAGCTGTCCTGTTCTTTCACAAGGCAAATTGGTTGTATTTTAGCAAGGTGACAGTTTGTGCTTGACGGAAGTATTGGTAATTGTATCAAATTACTATACAATAGATTTTCCCAAATTGATCTGTTGCTTGAATTAGTGAAATGTGTTGGGCTATCAGGAACCAGAAGTATAATGAAGTATACTGCTTAGTGTCTTGTTGAAGAGATATAGCCGACTGTTTACATTACACTAGCACACTATACACTGGATTCTCAAATCCGGGTGGCACGGTAGCACAGTGGTTAGCACTGCTGCTTCACAGCTCCAGGGTCCCGGGTTCGATTCCCGGCTCGGGTCACTGTCTGTGTGGAGTTTGCACATTCTCCTCGTGTCTGCGTGGGTTTCCTCCGGGTGCTCCGGTTACCTCCCACAGTCCAAAGATGTGCGGGTTAGGTTGATTGGCCAGGTTAAAAAAAAAAATTGCCCCTTAGAGTCCTGGTCTGCGTAGGTTAGAGGGATTAGCGGGTAAAATATGTGGGGGTAGGGCCTGGGTGGGATTGTGGTCGGTGCAGACTCGATGGGCCGAATGGCCTCCTTCTGCACTGTAGGGTTTCTATGATTCTATGATTTCTAGAATTACTGAAAAATGTTGATTTTTGAACACATGGAGATTTTTTTAATTCTTGAGATGTGGGCGTCATTGGCTAAGCCAGCATGTATTGCCCATCCAGAACTGGCCTTGAGAAGGTGGTGGTGAGCTGCTGCCTTGAACCTGTGGTCCATGTGGTGTAAGTACATCAAAAGTGCTGTTAGGGAGGGAGTTCTAGGATTTTGACCCAGCGACAGTGAAGGAATGGTGATTTATTTCCCAATCTGGTTGGTGGGTGACTTGAAGGAGAACTTTGGAGTAGTGGTGTCCACCTGTGTGTCTTTGCCCTTGTCCTTATAGATTATAATGATTGTGGGTTTGGAAGGTGTTGTCTAAAGAGACTTGGTGAGTTTCTGTGATGCATCTTGTAGGTGGTACACACGTTGTGACTGTGTCAGTGGTGGAGGGAGTGAAAATTTGTGGACGGGGTGCCAATCAAGCGGGCTGCTTTGTCCTGGATGATGTCACGCTTCGTGAGTGTTATTGGAGCTGCTCCCATCCAGGCAAGTGGGGAGTATTCCATCACACTCCTGACTTGTGCCTTGTAAATGGTGGACAGACTTTGGAGAGTCAGGAGGTGAGTTACTTCCTGCAGGATTCCAAGCCAAGGTACATACAATTCCTGTGATTGAATGGCCCCTCTTGAGCATCAGAGCTCATTTCAATAGAGCCAGTGAGTTATGCAGAGCAGTCCTCAGGTAAGTAATCAGGCTGGGGGCAATCTGTTCCAGAGAGTGGACAAGTGAACTGGAACCATCCCTACAGTGCAGAAGGAGGCCATTTGGCCCATTGAGTCTGCACTGACTCAGCATCTTATCCAGGCACTATCCCTGTAATCCCCGCACATTTACCATGGCTAATCCACCTAACCTCTACACCTTTGGACACGAAGGTGAAATTTAGCATGGCCAATCCACCTACCCTGCATATCTTTGGACTGTGGGAGGAAACCGGATCACCCGGAGGAATCCCACGCAGACACAGAGAGAATGTGTAAACTCCACACAGGCAGTGACCCAAGGCTGGAATTGAACCCGGATCCCTGACGCTATGAGGCAGCAGTGCTAACCACTATGTCACCCCATAGAGAGTGAAGAGAGAATTACTGTTGGCAGGGGTGGTAGCATTGGTCATGGGGATGGGAGTGTCAGTCTTTGAGGACAACACTCAAGGAGTCAGGGTGGATGTGATGGTGGCTGGAGTAAATTAATCAGTCTAGAGGCTGGAGGAAACCAGCAGCTGGGGAGCAGTGGTCGGGACCAGGAGATTTATAACTGGGGCAATTGGTATTCAGGTCTGGAAAATAAGCATCCAAGGAAGCCGTACGACACCATGTTCAACAATCCACCAGAGGACATGAGTAAAATTAACTGGTAAGTCCCTACAAGTCCTAATTTCTGTAACATTTTAGCCATGCACAGGACTGATCTTCCCAATCTCCATTCACCTGACTGGCTCCAAAGATCACAAACCATTTTTTATCTCTAATGTTGTGTGAGTGGGTGGCACAGTGGTTAGCACTGCTGCCTCAGTTCCAGGGACCTGGGTTTGATTCCCGGCTTGGGTCGCTGTCTGTGTGGAGTCTGCACGTTCTCCCTGTGTCTGCGTGGGTTTCCTCCGGGTGCTCCGGTGTCCTCCCACAATCCAAAGATACAAAAGAACGAAGAACAAAGAAAATTACAGCACAGGAACAGGCCCTTCGGCCCTCCGAGCCTGCACCCACCATGCTGCCCGACTTAACTAAAAACCCCTACCCTTCCGGGGACCATATCCCTCTATTCCCATCCTATTCATGTACTTGTCAAGACGCCCCTTAAAAGTCACTACCGTATCCGCTTCCACTACCTCCCCCGGCAACGAGTTCCAGGCACCCACTACACTCTGTGTAAAAAATCTTTTTTAAATGGATTACAAGATCATCCTCCACATTGAACCTTTGTATAAAACACTAATCTGTAATTTCTCAGACTTGTATTTCCAGTGCTTTTCCGGATGGTCTATCGCACGTGTTTCTCACCCTGTGGGCTGTTGTTTCTTAACTTTAAACATCAAGCCAAGAATAGCAATGGCTTCAGAGCCACTCAAAGCAATATCCTACTCATCATCTCTTTCCACATTGAATCGCCTCCCTTAACAGCTACCCTTTGCACACTCTGACTCAAACAGTTATTTGCTTCCAAGCCTCCAATTGTGAAGCACTTACCCACTTGGTACTTTCAGCAATAGCACTTTATAAATAAGTCCTCACATTTAACTGTATGAAGCAGGGTGATCTTATAATTCAGCCAATAGATGTGGTAGGATATGGATTCATACGTTACATTCCTCAGGGATGGGAACAGCAAACAAGGAAGGTAAATAAATGTCAAATCCACCCATTGTGCAAAAAATCCTTGGTGGTTCTGATGGGGATCGGCTCACTCAGCATAGCAGAAACTGAGACTGTGCTGTTATATAAAGCAGAGTTCTACTCCAAGTTATCCATTTATTGATTGCACTAAGGGGAAGGGGGAACTTTTGAACTTGCTCTCAAACTGTACATGTATATTGACTATAACTACTGAACTGATCCTGTTTTGCTGGATGGAACTTAAGCTATTTGATGTGAAAATATGTTCCTAATGATGCATAGTTGTACTTTCTCTGGTATACTGGAATGTTGATGCAATGAGCATGCAGATATTCGATATAACATGAATATGGTAAGTGTCTACTTAACAGATGAATCTTATTTATTCTTTGATAGATTTTTATCACGGCCCATGCCCAAAGTAAGGCTTCAGATGGTCTTTAAATCATGTGACAAATTTTGAGTGGTTTGCTTGTAATCTGAACCCAATGACATTGGTTGCCCTCTTATAATCCACCGAGAGATATTTAAGGTTAATATAAACATGCGGCAGTGAATTTTTCATTTCCAATATTCTGGGCGGCACAGTGGTTAGCACTGCTGCTTCACCGCCAGGGACCCGGGTTTGATTCCCGGCTTGGGTCACTATCTTTGTGGAATTTGCACATTCTCCCCGTGTCTGCGTGGAATTTCCTCCGGGTGCTCCGGTTTCCTCCACAGTCCAAAGTTGGGTTGATTGGCCATGCTAAATCGACCCTTAGTGTCAGGGGGACTAGCTAGGGTAAATGCATGGGGTTATGGGGATAAGGCCTGGGTGGGATTGTGGTCGGTGCAGATTCAATGGGCCAAATGGCCTCCTTCTGCACTGTAGGATTCGATGATGAAAGTAATTCTGTCTGCTTTGTGATACTTAATGAAGCATCTCAAAGTGAGTTTGCAATGTGTCAAGGTTACTTTAGGGAGTGCATTGCAGAAAAATGCACTGCATAATGCAATGTATTACATTCATGTTACTCCAGGTTCAGCTTCAGCAGTCATATTATTATCTACCTGTGTGCGGCCACAACTCTCACTGTTGTACATTATTGAGACAAATGAAGTGTAGGCAACAGTAGTTCTTGACTGATGTTTGTGTGTTGTCACAGCAGACAGGAAAGCTGTGTTCTGTGCAGAACAATCTGCAGACATTTTGATCTATAATAATACCTTATCCTCATGTTCATCCCAGAATCAATTTTTCATTGTGAATGACAAAGTAATGTTGAACCATTTGAAGTGTGTAATGAAACTATTTGATGTTTGTTTGTGTATGTATCGTATATTTTGTTCTCTTGTGCGTGTGCAAATTAAATGGCAATTTGAAAATTCTGCCTTTGCATTAGCTAATTTCCCGTTACGTCAAAAGCTCTCAAATATTTTATTTTGCCTCTACTTGTGGTGCTGATAACGTTGGCGTTTTTGCACTGTTTGTTGTGTGCTGTTATAGAAAGCAGTTTTGCAAATATCAACCACTTACGCCACAGCCTAAAGGCACCGACTGTGCTTTTCTGATCAAATCAGCAGAAAACTATCAATGTTAAAAGCCCAACATAAGCACAAATTGTCCCAGACTCTCATCTCATGAGATGCCCAAAGGGGCTTGTCGGGTTAGCATTCACTGTGTGGTTTAACATTTATGGAACAGTTGTTTGTTTTTTCTCATAGCTCATTGAAGCCTAGGAGAGATGCAGGACCCACAAGTAACCAACCATATCATTACCAAATGATGTAAGGGAGTCAAAATACCCCACTTACATTTTCATTGCTCCACCATTGGTGGTCATGCCATTAGCTGTAAAGGCTCAGGAATTCTGTTCCTAAACTCTTCTCTCTACCTTTCCTCCTTTAATATGCACTTGAAACAGTGGCTTGCGCTGCTGTGTCTCAGCGCCAGTGATCCGGGTTCGATTCCCGGCTTGGGTCATTCTCTGCACGTTTTCCCCGTGTCTGCATAAATAAATAAACTCCAAATATATATCAGGGAGAGTCCATTCATGATGATTCCTTGATTCTTTCATGGGCTGTGAAGCACCTTTTGCTCCAAAACGCTATCGGATTGCAAGTATCCCCCTCCTTTATGGCAGAAGGTCAGGTTGGGGATGGCTGTGATGCCCAGGATGGAATACGACAGACAGACTCACATGTGAAGACTGGCCACTAAAAGGCTTCCATCTCCCCGGCTTCCTCCGGGTGCTCCGGTTTCCTCCCACAGTCTGAAAGACGTGCTGGTTAGGGTGCACTGGCCATGCTAAATTCTCCCTCCGTGTACCCGAACAGGCACTGGAGTGTGGCGAATAGGGACTTTTCACAGTAACGTCATTGCAGTGTTAATGTAAGCCTACTTGTGACACTAAATAAATAAACTTAAACCTACCTCCCTGATCATGCTTTTGGTCACGTACTAATAATTCCTTACGCTTGGTGTGATAACACTCCTTTTAAGCACCCTCGGGATGTTTTGCTCTATTAAGGGCACTGCTCAAATGCAAGCTGTTTGTGCAACAGTCGATTTGCTAGTAGTCTAGCATGGAAGAGTGTAAACTTTTGTGTTCACACTGGAAGCCTAATAACGCAAACATTAAACACATTGACTGGGAGATGATAATTGTATCTAAACTGTAAACTTAATCTCCAAGTGGTACTGAATTCTTTATATTGCTTCACTGCTGTCCAATTCAGAGCTGGTGATTTGACGTAACACTGTGTTAACTGGAACCCTGAGTAGACTGGATTCTGAGCTTCTCTGTGCCATTTAAAATTAAAAATATAAAAATGTATATATTTTGTCATTTATCATATGGCTTTTTTCTTTTCATATTTAATTCACTAAAAGACTGACCGAGAGGAGATTTGAGCCTAACCATGTAGCAATAGACAATTACAGTAGATTTTACCCATTGCCCCTTATGCTTTAGTGTTTTTACATAACTGCTTCCTCAATCCCACTCCACCAATTAATCATAAAAATTGACCATAAGACATAGGAGCAGAATTAGGCCACTCGGCCCATCGAGTCTGCTCCGCCATTCAATCATGGCTGATATTTTTCTCATCCTCATTCTCCTGCCTTTTCCCCATAACCCCTGATCCCCTTATTAACCAGGAGCCTATCTATCTCTGTCTTAAAGACACTCAATAACCCGGCCTCCACAGCCTCCTGCGGCAAAGAGTTCCACGGATTCGCCCCTCTCGGGCTGAAGAAATTCCTCCTCATCTCTGTTTTAAAGGATTGACCCTGTAGTCTGAGGTTGTGCCCTCTGGTTCTAGTTTTTCCTACTAGTGGAAACATCCTCTCTACGTCCACTCAATCCAGGCCTCGCAGTATCCTGTAAATTTCAATAAGTCCCCCCCTCCCTCCCCCGCACAGATCCAGATTTTCAGAGCGTCCCAGACGCGGACACTCCAGCGCTGTACTGAGGGAGTGCCGCACTGTCGAAGGTGCCATCATTCAGATGAAATGCTAAAGCGAGGCCACATCTGCTTGCTTGGGTGGATGCAAAAGATCCCGTGGCACCGTCAGGATAAGGGAACTGTGGTAAACCTCTGTTAAGCTTATTGCCTGTGTGTGTGTGACATGCCTGGACATGCCCCTGCCGGCCCTGCCTGGTCCAGGTATAAAGGTGACTGCTCCCAACCCCCCTGCCTCAGTCGCCGGGCCAGTTCATCAGCATGGGTGTGCTCCAAGTCTTTTGCGAATAAAAGCCTATTTGTTCTTGCGTACTAACTAGTCTTCGCTTAATTGATAGTGCATCAATTTTATTCACAAAAGCTTTTGGGATGGAGCAGATATTAAAACCCGATAAATTAGAACTGGATCCTCAAGCCGTAGGAGCCTCTAACAGTTTTGATCACTGTCTGCGATGTTTCGAAACTTTCCTCACTGCCTCTGCCTCCGCCGTCTGGACCGAAGCCGACAAGCTCCACGTGCTCCACGCCCGGGTAAGCGATCAGGTATTCTCAATGATCCGAGACGCGGAAACTTACGAGAATGCGATCGAACTTTTAAAAGGCCAGTACAACAAACAGACTAATGCGATCTACGCCAGACATCTTTTGGCTACTCGCAGACAACAGCCAGGAGAATCGGGCGACCAATTCCTGCGTGCGTTGCGAGCACTTGGCAGGGCCTGCAACTGCAAGGCCGTAACAGCCGCCCAAAACATGGAGGACTTAATCAGAGGAGCCTATGTCACGGGTATCAGGTCAAACTATATCTGACAACGACTGCTGGAACAGGGTGGGCTGGATCTACAAAAGACTGTAGCGCTTGCCGACTCGTTAGAGGTGGCCTTCCATAATCTCGAGGCCTACACCCCTGTCCACGGGGGCGCATCGTGGACGCTGCAGTCGCCACCACCTCTGTACTCGGGAGGGCCGCAGGCCTACGCCACGCCACGTCCCACCAATGACCTGACCGCTGCGGCAGTCTCTGGAGGCCCAAAGTGCTACTTCTGCGGCCTGGGTAAGCACCCCCGACAACGCTGCCCGGCGAAGGATGCGATCTGCTCCGGGTGTGGAAAGAAGAGCCATTACGCAAGGGTATGCAAGGCGAAGTCGACCTCCAAGCCCAGTAGCGCCGCGTGCGACCCGCCATCTTGGATGCCTTCAGCCGCGTGCAGGCCGCCATTTTGGATGCCTTCAGCTGCGTGTGAGCCGTGTGGGCCACCATCTTGGATGTCTTCAGCCGCGTGTGAGCCGTGCGGGCCGCCATCTTGGATGTCTTCAGCCGCGTGTGAGCTGCGCGGGCCGCCATCTTGGACACCATCAGCCGCGTGGGGGCCATGCGGGTCGCCATCTTGGACGCCTTCAGCCGTGCCGCAAAATCCAACGGTGGCTTCAGTTACGCTGGACCAATCCAGGCCTCACCAACTCGCCAGGTCCATGATGGACATTGAGGTAAATAGTCGCACTACAACCTGTTTATTTGACTGTGGGAGTACGGAGAGCTTTATTCACCCTAACACAGTGAGTCACTACGCCCTTTCAGTACTGCCAGTGAAGCAGACGATCTCCATGGCTTCAAAGTCCCACTCGGTGGATGTCCTCGGGTACTGCATGGCGACCCTGACTGTACGGGGCACAGTGTGCAAAAACTTCAGGCTCCTCGTGCTGCCACAACTCCTGCTGTACTCCTGGGGCTAGATTTCCTGTGTCACCTTAAGAGTGTCATCATGGAGTATAATGGGCCTTTTCCCCGCTCTCTGTTTGCAATCCCCAGTTCTTAGATCGCCCACCGTGCACCACCTGCAACCTCTCGACCCTTAAAGTCGCCCCTCCCTCACTGTTTCAAAATCTCACCCCCGACTGCAAGCCCATCGCCACCAAGAGCAGACGGTATAGTGCTGGAGACAGGGCTTTTATCAGGTCCGAAGTACAACGGCTCCTAGGGGAGGGGATCATTGAGGCCAGTACCAGCCCCTGGAGAGCCCAAGTAGTCGTTGTTAAGACTGGGGAGAAACATTGCATGGTCATTGACTACAGTCAGACCATTAACCGCTACACGCAGCTGGGCGCATACCCCCTTCCCCGCATATCTGACAGATTGCACAATATCGGGTGTTCTCCACCATCGACTTAAAATCTGCATACCACCAGCTCCCTATCTGCCCGGAAGACCGCCAATATACTGTTTTCGAGGCGGATGGCCACCTCTATCACTTCCCTTCGGCGTCACCAACAGGGTCTCGGTTTTCCAGCATGAGATGGACAGAATGGTAGACCAGAACGGGCTGCGGGCCACCTTCCCGTACTTGGATAACGTCACCATCTGCGGCTATGATCAGCAGGACCACGACGCCAACCTCCACAAATTCCTCCACCGCCACTCTCCTAAATCTGACCTATAATGAGAAGTGCGTATTCCGCACATGCCGCCTCGCCATCCTTGGTTGTGTTGTGGAAAACGGGGTGATTGGTCCTGATCCCGACCGCATGCGTCCCCTCCTGGAACAACTTCTCCCCACCAGCCTTAAAGCACTGAGGAGATGTCTGGGCTTCTTCTCATATTACGCCCAGTGGGTCCCGAATTATTATGCGGATAAAGCCCGTCCACTCATCAAATCCACCTCTTTTCCCCTGACGGCAGAGGCCCGCCTGGCCTTCGACCGCATCAGAGCAGACATTGCGAAGGCCACAATGCACGCTGTAGACGAATCCAACTCGTTCCAGGTGGAGAGCGATGCGTCTGACTTCGCCCTAGCCGCCACCCTTAACCAGGCGGGCAGACCCGTGGCCTCCTTCTCATGAACCCTCCAATGCCCTGAAATTCGACACTCCTCTGTCGAAAAGGAGGCCCAAGCCATAGTGGAAGCTGTACGGCACTGGTGCCACTACTTAGCTGGTAAACGATTCACTCTACTCATGGACCAACGGTCAGTTGCATTCATGTTTAACAACATGCAGCGGGGCAAGATCAAAAATGATAAAATATTGAGGTGGAGAATCGAGCTTTCCACCTACAATTATGATATCTTATACCAGCCCGGGAAGCTCAATGAGCCCCCAGACGCCCTGTCCTGGGGAATATGTGCCAGCACACAAATAGACCAATTGCAGACTCTGCACAACGACCTCTGCCACCCAGGGGTCACCAGGTTTTTTCACTTCATTTAAGCCCGTAACCTGCCCTACTCCATTGAGGAAGTCAGGTCTATAACCAGACACTGCCAGGTCTGCGCAGAGTGCAAGCCATACTTCTATCGGCCAGACAGAGCACACCTCATAAAGGCCACCCGCCCTTTCGAACGCCTAAGCATAGACTTCAAAGGCCTCCTCCCCTCTTCTGACCGCAACATATACTTCCTCAACGTCATTGACGAATATTCACGTTTCCCCTTCGCTATTCCCTGCCCGGATATGACCTCGGCCACGGTTGTCAGGGCCCTGCACAGCCTCTTCACCCTGTTCGGTTTCCCTAGCTGTATCCATAGTGACCGGGGATCCTCCTTTATGAGTGATGAGCTGCGACAGTACCTGCTCTCCAAAGGCATAGCCTCGAGTAGGACCATCAACTACAACCTAGGGGGAGTGGACAGGTAGAGAGGGAGAACGCGACAGTCTGGAAGGCCGTTTTACTAGCTTTGAGGTCTAAAGGTCTTCCAGTCACCCGCTAGCAAGAGGTCCTCCCTGATGCACTACACTCGATTAGATCACTCCTTTGCACAGCTACCAATGCTACCCCTCATGAAAGAATGTTGGTTTTCCCCAGGAAGTCCTCCTCAGGGACCTCACTGCCATCGTGGCTGACGTCCCCAGGCCCTGTCCTGCTCCGGAAGCACGTGAGGACCCATAAGTCGGACCCCCTGGTCGAAAGGGTCCAGCTCCTCCACGCCAACCCCCAATACGCCTATGTGGCCTATCACGACGGGCGGGAGGACACGGTCTCCATTCGAGACCTGGCACACGCAGGTGCCCCAGGGATCACGACGACCCACAACCCCACACCCAACCCCCGTAGACAGCACGCCTGAGCCCCAGGAGCCGCCATCACACACCCGACAACTGGAAGGGATGACAAAAACTCGCTTGAGCCCCAGGAGCCGCCACCACGCACCCGACAACCGGAAGGGACTACAAACGACTCGAGCGACTACGGCCTGGCACCTGAACCAACACCGCGGCCACCCGAACCGACACCACAACCGGCACTACGGCGGTCGCAGCGGCAGATCAAGCCCCCAGAGAGACTGAATTTGTAAAATTGTAATTCTGTAAATATCGTTCCACCCACCTCACCCCCGCCGGACTCTTTTTTAAAAGCAGGGGGTGAATGTGGTAAACCACTGTTAAGCTTATTGCCTGTGCGTATGTGTGACATGCCTGGGCACGGCCCTGCCTGAGATCCTCGGCCCCCCTGGTCCAGGTGACTGCTCCCAACCCCCCGCCTCAGTCGCCGGACCAGTTCATCAGCATGGGTGTGCTCCAAATCTTTCGCGAATAAAAGCCTATTTGTTCTTGCGTACTAACTAGTCTTCGCTTAATTGATAGTGCATCAGGAACTATCTCCAGTGTTCTGGTCATATGTTTATCCCTCAATTAACATCACAAAAACAGATTATCTGTTCACGGTGACCTTGCTGTTTGTGGGGTGTTTGTTGTGCACAATTTAGTTGTGGTTCTTGTGTGGCAACAGTGACCACACTTCAAACATATTTCATGGGTTGTCAAGGGCTTTGAGAAGTCCAGTGGTCATGAAAGGCGCTACATAAATGCAAGTCGTTCTTTCTCAAAACCCAATGCACAAAGCAGTTCATCTGAGCCCTAATTGTTTTAATCAGAAGGTCAGCAATCACTTTTAATATAATCAACAGCTTCACAAGGATTGAAAAACTGGAAGACTTGTAATAATGCAGAGCATCTGATGAGATTCTGGGGCCTGCTGCTTCTGCAGCCTATGTAGTAATCTCCCTAAATCGTTTCATATCCTGAGGAAAGGTTTTGCAATCATCTTGCTGCCACACACCCCTTCAAATCATTGTAAATCGAGTGAAATCCAGATTTTAGCTGTAACTTTATTCATTCTTGATTCAGCTGCTTTTGGAATGACACTTTCAATATCCTAACTGATTGAATGCATGCAGGTCATTCCTGTACAGGGGTGTTTGCAACACTGCTTCCCAATGGCTATCCTGCATTAGCTTTGGCAAATCTGGTGGCACAGTGGTTAGCACTGCCACCTCACAGCGCCGACGACCCGGGTTCGATTCCGGCCTCGGATCACTGTGTGGAGTTTGCACATTTTCCCCGTGTCTGCGTGGGTTTCCTCCGGGTGCTCCGGTTTCCTCCCACAGCCCAAAGATGTGCAGGTTAGGTGGATTGTCCCATGCTAATTTACCCCTTACTGCCCAAAGATGGGCGGCATGGTGGTTAGCATTGCTGCCTCACAGCGCCAGGGACCCGGGTTCAATTCCCGGCTTGGGTCGCTGCCTGTGTGGAGTTGGCACGCTCTCCCCGTGTCTGCATGGGTTTCCTCCGGGTGCTCCGCTTTCCTCCCACAGTCCGAACTTCATTGCAGCATTAATGGAAGCCTTCTTATGACACTAATAAATAAACTTTAAGATGCGCAGGTTAGATGGATTGTCCATGCTAATTTGCCCGTTAGTGTCCAAAGATGTGTGGGTTAGATGTATTAGCCATGATAAATGCACGGTGTTACGGGGATAGGGTAGCATGGGGCTGGGCCTGGGTAAGATACTCTTTCAGAGAGTTGGTGCAGATTCGATGGGCTAAATGGCCTCTTTCTGCTCTGTAGGGATTCTATGGTTCTATGATGGATTATCACTGAGGCACAAAATCATTTATTCAGGATCAGTGGGCAGATCTTATTGCCCACTTAAAAGGTCTCATCCCACTGGTATTTACCCAGCAGTGGGCGGGGGAGTTGCCGTGAAGGAAGCCCCCACCATGTCCGGGAGTTTTCCGACCACAGGACAAACACTGCAGTTGGCAAGTGTTAGCTGTGATCCAATGTCTGTCGGCAATTGGTTGTTGTGCGAGAGGTTCCTGGAAGTGGGAGGCAGCACAAGGATGTACGCAGGAGCTAACGCTGGGTGTGAGACTCTCACCTTCTCCTGGGTGCCAGCAGCAGTGCTCGGGAATTTCATCGTCCAATTCCAGTAGACTACCCAGCATCCCCGGAGCATTGGCAATCCTATCCAGCAGCGAGCCCAATGGCTCATTTAACACCCTGTTGAAACACAGGGCTTTGCGGCTCGTTGGCACAATGGTGAGCACTGCTGCCTCACAGCGTCAGAGACCCGGGTTCGATTCCAGCCTCGGGTCACTGTCTGTGCAGAGTCTGCACGTTCTCCCCGTGTCTGCGTGGGTTTCCTCTGGGCGCTCCGGTTTCCTCCCACAGTCCAAAGGGCTGGATGGATTGGATGTGCTAAATTGCCTGTTAGTGTCAGGGGGACTAGCTCGGGTAAATTCATGGAGTTATGGGGATAAGACCTGGGTGGGATTGTGGCCGGTGCAGACTCGATGGGCCGAATGGCCTCCTCCTGCACTGTAAGATTCTATGATTCTAGATTCGGTGTTAGATCCAGATTAACACTGATGTGGCCGTCAAGTGGGTAAATATCTATTTCCCAGAACCAGGGAGGCAAAGTATTTATTTATATCCCAGTCATCTCTGTCATATTTTCTGTCACGTCCACCGACCTTGATTTTAAAAAAGATATTAACATAACTCTCAACAGCGATTGTGGTTCAATAAGTACTTGTGTTGTTGTAAAGCTCCATTAGGAGGTCACAAAAGGTGCTGTAAAAATGTAAGTGTGTTTCCCCAAACAGCACTATAGTTCCATTTGTGATTTCAAGAAGAATTTCGAAATAGCTCTTGGGGCTAAAAGGATCAAGGGATATGGGGGGAGCGGGGCAGGGGGGAGGCAGGATCAGGATATTGAATTCGATACAGAAAATGCTGGAAAATCTCAGCAGCTCTGACGGCATCTGTGGAGAGAGAACAGAGCCAACGTTTTGAGTCTGGATGATTTTTAACATTTTCTGTTGTTGTTTCACATTCGGGCAGTATCCGCAGTATTTTGCCTACACATCATTGAATTTGATGATCAAAATGGATGACGGATCAGGCTCAAAGGGCTGAATGGTCTACTCCTGCTTCTGGTTTCTATGAATCCCTTTCACTGATCAACCATTCTCAGATTTAATAACATTAATTTAAGTCCTTTGTTAATTTTATCCATTCTGAGCTCTCAAGCCTGCTTGTATATAATTCCCTTCCTTGATTAATGGGAGCACAATCCAGGTTTAGAAACTAGAAGCAGGAGTGGGCCATTCTGCCCTTGGAGCCTGCTCCGCTATTCATTTTAATCATGGCTTATCATTGAATTCAATGTCCTGATTCCCCGCTTCCCACCCCCCTTCTTTGATCCCTTTAGCCCCAAGAGCTATATCTAATTTCATCTTGAAATTAGACAACGTTTTGGCCTCAACTACTTTCTGTGGTGGTGAATTCAAAAGTTTAATACTTTTACCAGGGGAAGCAAATAAATTATGATCACATGATCGTGCTTTTAAAAATTAAGGTGAGGCTCCCTCATACTCCTGGCTGGCTATGGCACTTGGGGCGAATGGGGAAAAAGCAGGATTAGGCGATTGAGTTGGATGATCAGCCATGATCGTGATGAATGGCGGAGCAGGCTCGAAGGGCCGAATGGCCTCCTCCTGCTCCTATCTTCCATGTTTCTATGATCACCACACTTCCTGCCTTCCACACTTTGAATGAGATCAGCTGAATCAGTCCAGGACTTCACTAAGGTATCAAAAGAGGCCTCTGTCTTGTTGGTGATTAAAGAGTTGATCGAATTCTGCTTTACCTCCCTGTGTCATTCCTCTCACATCCTCAAGGTTGAACCCCTTGCAGCGGGGGATTGGAAACGAAATGTCACTTCACATCATCCACTCCTGTGATTACTATTCTGTGCACATGCAAAGCATTAGAACAGCAGTCTGCCATTATACTGCCAAGAGCATTTATACGCTTACAATAGGCTTGGAGCTTAATTACCAACTCAGTTTGCAAAAAGAAAAGACAGGGGAGAACAAGTGGGAACACTCTCTGCCTTTATTCATGCTGTAGGAAAAATACCACTTTTACCACAAGAACCAACAATGGGGAAAAGTTATTCGTTCCCACGTCTAAGTCACACTCCGATCAGCAGAACAAATCCAAAAGTTTTACTAAGTTGTGGCACAGTGGTTAGCACTGCTGCCTCACCGCGCCAGGGACCCGAGTTCAATTCCCGGCTTGGGTCACTATCTGTGTGGAATCTGCACTTCTTCCTGCGTGGGTTTCCTCCGGGTGCTCCGGTTTTCTCCCACAGTCCAAAAGACGTGCTGGTTAGGGTGCATTGGCCATGCTAATTTCTCCCTCAGTGTAACCCGAACAGGTGCCGGAGGGTGGCGACTAGGGGATTTTCACAGTAACTTCTTTGCAGTGTTAATGTAAGCCTACTTGTGACACTGATAAATAAGCTTCAAATTAAGTTGAACTGTTGGTGACGCTGGACGTGCTGTGCCACACAACTGCCAAAAGAGGGGGAGGTCACTCAAACCGGCCTGATACAACTGGATTAGTCTTTGCACCTTGAACCTGCAATTTGGGCTAGTCTGAAAATCGGAAAATAGTGGGTGTTAGGATATTGGATGTATTTCATAGAAACCCTACAGTACAGAAAGAGGCCATTCAGCCCATCGAGTCTGCACCGACCACAATCCCACCCAGGCCCTACCCCCATATCCCTACATATTTACCCACTAATCCCTCTAACCTACGCATCTCAGGACACTAAGGGAAATTTTTAGCATGGCCAATCAACCTAACCCGCACATCTTTGGACTGTGGGAGGAAACCGGAGCACCCGGACAAAACCCACGCAGACACGAGGAGAATGTGCAAACTCCACACAGACAGTGACCCAAACTGGGAATCGAACCCAGGTCCCTGGAGCTGTGAAGCAGCAGTGCTAACCACTGTGCTACCGTGCCGCCCGCTTAGCAATTTGAACGCAAAAACTGATTAAAATTAATAGATTGGGTGGCAACTTCAATTGTTCTTCCCCTCTCAAGCCAGCTAATTAAATAACTGACCACCTCTGGGATTTTTAAAATTCATTCATAGGACATATGTGTCGCTGGTTGGCCAGCATTTATTGCCCATCCCTTGTTCAGAGGGCAGTTGAGAGTCAACCACATTGCTGTGGCTCAGGAGTCACATGTAGGCCAGACCGGGTAGGAACAGCAGATTTCCTTCCCTAAAGGACACGAGTGAACCAGATGGGTTTTTCCGACAATCGACAATGGTTTCATGGTCATCAGTAGATTCTTAATTCCCGATATTTTTTTACTGAATTCAAATTCCACCGTCTGCCGTGGCGGGATTCGAACCCCGGTCCCCAGAGCACTAACTGAGTTTCTGGATTAATAGTCTAGCGAAAATACTACTGGGCCATCACCTCCCTGACAATGATATGAAGTTATAGGACTTTTTAAAAAAAAAACGCATGGTGCTGGAAGGTGCACACTGCAATAATTTAAACATCAAACTCAAAGTTTAGAATTTAATTGCACACAATTTTGTCACTTATTGAATGGGAGGTTCTTGTGACGAACAGCCCACCCTATTCTTTTCATCCCATTTCCCCTCCACACTGCTTGTGCCCCCCTTCCCCACCCCCACTCCCAGTTTAGCATCGATTCTGGTTTTTAATATTGAAGACACTATTTGAACTGGCCATCTACAAAGCAGGGTGAATTTTCTATTTTTTCATATGAGCAAAATAGTAAACTAAACGTAAACTATTTACGTGAACATTTTCACAGTGTTTCATTATCTGGTTATGCATGGCCCTGCTGAGCGACTGTATATAAAACAGCCTGAAGACTTGTAAAACTGGCTGCCGTCATCCATACAACAATGGCGTGCCCCTGGATTTATACCTAATGGATTTACTGTTGTGTCAATAAATGGGACTCAGTGTACATATAAACATAAGCAATATTTAAAGAGTGTGCATTCTTAGCTCTTTGGGAATATCTCTTGGGGAGGGAGGAGTGGGGGATGGTGCAGTGGGACTAACTTGTTTCTTTGCTATGTCCCCCAATGAACTGGTGGCCCATTGGAATCACAAGGATGTAAAAATGATCATATTCAACCACCTTAGGAAGTCGTAACTTCCGTAGTAGGGACAATTATACAATTATCCATCTTTTACCGAACAGGATGGATGTGGGACCATTTCTAGAATAGATGGAGATAAGCACATACATATCCTCCCTGGGAATATAGAACTCCCCTACTCTTGTTCCTATGGGACCTAGACCATGTACTTGAAGTTAGGCCAGTGATCAGCCATGATCTTTTTGAACGGAAGCGTGGGGCTGAATCGCCTACTCCTGTTCCTATGTTCCGAATACAATCATAGGTTTGGTGCGGTTCCTATTGCCGCATGCAACACTCTACATGCCAGATTCCCCATGGGAGAGGGGAGGACTCCCACCTGGAGAGCCCTTCACTGGGGATCCCTGAGGCCGCTGTTGTATAAGTGCAAATTCTTTCACACACAATGCAGAATGATAATATCGCAGGAATAAAACCGCATGCTGCGGAATCGGGGTTCTTACAAGCTGTGACCAAGAGGTTGAAACCCAAGCCAGTCATGATATGAGATAACAGGAAGGTTAGTTCAGATGAAAAGTGCACGGACGTCCCTCCAATAATCATCATCTAATCTGAGCAAACCATTCTGCCCGAAAATGACTCATTAATAGGAATGATTTTCCTGCTCGTAGCTTGTTAATCCCCTGAGTGCATTCTCCCGGGGGTGGGGGGTGGGGGAGCGGGAGGCAATTTCTTTATACATTGTGATCAAGGATTTAATGAAAGGCTGGAAAATCCTACTCACTCGGGTGATTCAGCAACCAGTGTGAGAGGCATCTGTGCAGGGGCAATATGTGTGACTGATCCCTGTTTGATTTGGATAGTTACACAAGGGTGTTGGCTTCGTGTTTTGAAAAACTGCAGCAGTCCCCGCAAAGACGGCAGGCAGAGTGGAGCCAGATAAAGCTGGGGCAATTTAGCATGTGTTCATTCAACTTCTTAATTGGTTCACAGAGACACAGAAAATAAACTTTTTTTTTCGATTCCCGGCTTGGGTCACTGTCTATGCAGAGTTTGCACATTCTCCTCGTGTCTGCGTGGGTTTCCTCCGAGCGCTCCGGTTTCCTCCCACAGTCCAAAGATGTGTGGGTTAGGTTGATTGGCCATGCTAAAATTGCCCTTAGTGTCCTGGGATGTGTTGGTTAGAGGGATTAGCGGGTAAATATGTCGGGATATGGGGGTAGGGCCTGGGTGGGATTGTGATCGGTGCAGACTTGATGGGCCGAATGGCCTCTTTCTGTGCTGTAGGGTTTCTAAGATTCTAAGATTTCTAAGTGCAGAATGTAGTGTTACAGTCATAGCTGGGGTGTAGAGAAAGATAAGAAATTGAATTAAAACTTTGTTAAAGAGTTTAAAAGAGTTAGGAAGAAGTTTTAGAAGCATAGAACGAGAGTAAAAGATAGAATTAGAAGGTATGCTGGGCACAGCTTGCAAGAAGTCGCTTCGCTCTGGCGCCATCTTGGAATTCCACTGACATCATTTACTTCACACCCCCTCAAAAAGAACGAAAATTAATTTCCACCCCATAACTTAAAACAAGTAGCAATCAGATATTCGTGTGCTCTGTGAGATAGTCGCCTCAATTAATGAACTGAACTGGATTAAATTTTCATCAGGGACAAAGCATGTCTCAGGAGTCCAGCTCTGATTCCCTGGTCCTGCCTCCTGCCCTTCAGAAAAGTCATGATGTGGAGATGCCGGCATTGGACTGGGGTAAACACAGTAAGAAGTTTAACAACACCAGGTTAAAGTCCAACAGGTTTATTTGGTAGCAAAAGCCACACAAGCTTTCGGAGCTCTTAGCCCCTTCTTCAGGTGAGAAGGGGCTAAGAGCTCCGAAAGCTTGTGTGGCTTTTGCTACCAAATAAACCTGTTGGACTTTAACCTGGTGTTGTTAAACTTCTTACTTCAGAAAAGTGACATTCCTTTTATAATTAAAAAAAAAGGCCACAGGAAAACCAAGAGGGAAAGTAACACGGTTTTCTCGACAACATTTTCCCCTCATCATTCAGAAAAAATAGCAAATGATCTATCATTTTCAAAATGTTTTGGAGGGATCTTGCTGTGACAACCTGGCTGCCGCAGTTTTGATTTTACATTGCATTGCAATACTAAGGACGGCACGGTGGCACAGTGGTTAGCACTGCTGTCTCACGGGACCTGGGTTCAATTCCCAGCTTGGGTCACTGTCTGTGTGGAATTTGCATGTTCTCCACATGTCTGCGTGGGTTTCCTCCGGGTGCTCCGGTTTCCTTCCATAGTCTGAAAGACGTGCTGGTTAGGTGCATTGGCCGTGGTAAATTCTCCCTCAGTGTATCCAAGGAAGCGCTGGAGTGTGGCGACTAGGGGATTTTCACAGTAACTTCACTGCAGTGTTAATATAAGCCTACTTGTGACACTAATAACTAAACTTTAACTGTTCAAAATCAGTGCATTGATTGTCCTGAGGTTGGGAAAGGAGTGACATAGTTCAAGTTCTTTTCGCCTCTTTACTTCCAAAGGGTCCTTTCCCAGCCTGCTCCTCACTCCACACTGCGTCTGCAGGTCCTTCCGCGACCAATTTAGCATTTGTCACATTTTCTGTTAATCCCCAGGTGTTGAGTCAGGGCAGATGTTGGCCCACATTGCTGTCACTCTCAGGAAGCTGCTTTGCAGATGAGTAGTTTGCTCTTTGTTTAAACAAACTGTGACATTGTGCAGATTGCTTTCGCATCCCCCAAGTCCAAAGCTGTTCCCCTCAGGACAGTCTCCAACCATCAGCAGTCTAATGCAGGCTGAGTCAGGACCTGTCTATCAAGGAATACTATCAATACCCCTCAGGAGATGAGTTTCACAGCACAATGATGAGCGGCAGATATGAGATTAGTGCTGTCCACGTTTCTCCCCTGCAGTACTTCCTGCACATTGCCGTAAGTATTGGTAGAAGGAATTGTATGTTATTTAGTTCTCCTTAACGTGATTGGTGGGTTCAATGTTTAAATGGACAACTCCCACTAAGTTGCCAAGGTTTCCATTCCTTCAATCAGCACACGTCAGAACAGAAGCTGGTGTCCACCGATGCTGGAACAATGTCGGCATGTTCTTAGAACAAGGCTGAATGTGAATGAACATTTTGATTTGAGTTGATTTGATTTATTATTGTCACATGTATTAACATACAGTGAAAAGTATTGTTTCTTGCGCACTATACAGACAAAGCATACCATTCATAGAGAAGGAAAGGAGAGAGTGCAGAATGTAGTGTTACAGTCATAGCTAGGGTGTAGAGAAAGATCAACTTAATACAAGGTAGGTCCATTCAGAAGTCTGACAGCAGCAGGGAAGAAGCTGTTCTTGAGTCGGTTGATACATGACCTCAGGCTTTTTCCCGACGGAAGAAGGTGGAAGAGAGAATGTCCAGGGTGCGTGGGGTCCTTGATTATGCTGGCTGCTTTGCCGAGGCAGCGGGAAGTGTAGACAGAGTCAATGGATGGGAGGCTGGTTTGTGTGATGGATTGGGCTACATTCACGACCTTTTGTAGTTCCTTGCGGTCTTGGGCAGAGCAGGAGCCATACCAAGCTGTGATACAACCAGAAAGAATGCTTTCTATGGTTTTCTATGAACATTGAACAAGAAGTGAATGTTACGTTATTGGATTACCAATTACCGATTGAATAACAGTTCAATTCCACTCTTCCTCTACACTTCCTGCGGCAGTGTAAAATTTTAACATTATCTTCATATGATCTCTCAAGCTTACTTCTCTTATGGTCTTATTCTACATGGTCTGTGGCTGTTTGTACTTTCTGTGGCCTCCCTACTTGGCTTGGCCCCTCGCTATTTCAGTGCTGCTCTCCCTCCCTCTCTCCCTCCCTCCTCTGCTCTGAGGAATACACAAACTTACCTCTGCACTGTTTTAATTGCAGGCGAACACACGACAGTCAGAGTTTGGGAAAGGCCATTAAAGTTAATTTCTCTGGTATCTTAATTCACCCAACAGCTTTGTGAATGTGAATAATGTATTTAATTCCGTCTGATAAATTGTTCCAAATGTGTATCTCTTTAATTGAAGAAGTGGTTTAGATTTCTGCTGAATGTTTACTGCTGCCCACATCAAGAAACGTTTCACAACTCGCTCTAAACTATTAGTAAACTGATCAGAGCTGGATATATCACCAGTGGTGCCCAGTTCAATACAGAGTGGTTAGTGAAACAGCTTTTTAGTTGTGCTAACGTGTTAATTTGTGAATAATCTTGGTTTCAGATAAAGCTCGGCACAACATCGTGGGCCGAAGGGCCTGTTCTGTGCTGTACTGTTCTATGTTCTATGTTCTAATCGGTTCTCAGATTTAAATTCTGACATCTTGGGAAAGTTAGGAAGTAGATTGGGGGATTTGTAAAGAAGGTAAATTCACATGGGATACAGGGTAATTTGATAAAGTGGATTCAAAATTGGCTCAGTTTTAGGAGACAGATGGTGAAGACAGAAGGTTGCTTTAGTGACTGGAAGCCAGTGTCCAGTGGCGTACCACAGTGATCTGTGCTGGATCCCCTATTAGTCATCATTTATATAAACTACGTAGATGACTATGATGAGTAGTAAGTTTGCGGATGATGCAAAGATTGGCTGGGTGGTTGGCTGTGAGATTGGGTGCCTTGGGCTACAAGAAGATATCGACGGAATGGTCAAATGGGCAGATAAGTGGCAGATGTAATTTAAGCCTGAAAAGTGTGAGGTGATACATTTTGGAACGAGTAATTTGACAAGGAAGTATTCAATGACTGGCAGGACACTAGGAAGTTCTGTGGAACAAAAGGACCTTGGAGGAGACAGTAACCCAAGCCAGGGATTGAACTTGGGTCCCTGGCGCTGTGAGGCAACAGTACTAACCACTGTGCCGCCACGCCACCTCTCAACCGTCAAGTAAATAGCAATAAATCACACAGTATAAAACCCAGCACTTTAAAACTATATGGGGGTGAGGGTAGAGAAATTCAGTCACTGCGTTTTCCAACCTTTGAGCTGAACCAGTTGGGAATTTACAAATCGCTGCCAACCTAAATGTCCGTCTGTGTGGAGTCTGCACGTGCTCCCCGTGTCTGCCTGGGTTCCCTCCGGGTGCTCCGGTTTCGTCCCACACTCCAAAGATGTGTGGACCAGGTGGATTGGCCGTGTTAAATTGCCCCTCGGGGGATTAGCCGGGTAAATATGTGGGGTTACGGGGAGAGGGCTTGGGTGGGATTGCAGTCAGTGCGGACTTGATGGGCCGAATGGCCTCCTTCTGCAATGTAGGGGTTCTATGATCCTAAATGTACCTTCACCCAGCGATTCGCTTTTAACTTGATCTCAGGATGCAGTACTTATACCTTGCGGCCTTAAAGGCACAGGTTCCTTTTATTATGTCTGTGGACTGATATTGAGACTAATAATAGACCACAAGGTCAGTGGTAGTAAACTAACTGGAACAGTTTATTTACACGTCCTTATCCTAGCACGGTCAACACAAGGCTGGCTAGGCAAGCTCCACCCAGTTTGGAGCTTGAGTCCCGGGTCACCTGAACCATCCTCTTAAAGGGGCATGCCCCCAACGTACATAACAGCTTTGTATCTACTTTCCCCCTTTAAGGAAATCCATAATCACAAGTGCTGCCTTTGTTATTACCTAGTGCACTGTGAGGTGATACTCATTAATATGAGACAACATTCTGACTAATCAGAAGCAGATCTTGTTTAATGTTATTGGAATCCATAGTCTATGAGGCTACCGCTTTAAATCGGTTGCTGTTGACGTGTTGCGTGAGAGTCCACACCGGGTATTAAAGATATTCCCATGTGTCTCAGCCACCTGCTGAGAACACTGATGGGAGTCATCATTGAAATGTTGTAATCGAGTGGAATCTGCTGTGTTTCCCTTTTCACTTACTTGGAATAAAAGGCATTGCTAATATCCTGCTGCTTTCCCCCCCCAAGAGACTGTATCATTTTTACAGCTGACAGGGTGTTCTGGCTGACCCCGGGGCTTTGCCACACTGCCAGATATTCCACTGCAAAGGACAAACTTGTACTGGAGTCAGTGAGATTGTGAAACACTAAGCAGAAAGTTCTGGAAAAGCTCGGCAGGCCACACAACATCTGCGGAAGGAGGAACTGAATGTTAACACTTACCAGTCCTCATTAGGAAAAAAAAAGTGGAACTTTCAAATCCACTGTTGAAACGAGGGTTTTCTGTAACAAGCTGGAAATTCCTAGTGTAGTTTATGCTCTGGTTCCTCGCTGGGATCCTGCTGTGCACAAGGGAACGGCACAGTTAAAGTAAAGTTATTAGTCACAAGTAGGCTTACATTCACACTGCAATGAAAATCCCCTAGTCGCCACACTCCGGCACCTGTTCGGGTACACTGAGGGAGAATTTAGCATGGAGAATTCACCTAATCTGCACGTATTTGGAGTGTGGGAGGAAACCGGAGGAAACCCACGCAGACACAGGGAGAATGTGCAAGCTCCACACAGACAAGGACCCAAGCTGGGAATCGAACCCAGGTCCCTGGCGCTGTGAGGTAGCAGTGCTACCCACTGTGCCACTGTGCTGCCCCAGGCAGTTCACCAGGCAGCAGAGAGCACAACTGAAAGAGTTCCAGTTTCCTTGAGCTGCTTCAGGGGTCTGATTCTGAAAGCTGTCATTGTAAAGGGAGACTTGCTCCTTTCACAACCTCAGCACCCCATAAAGAGCTGGACACCCAGTGGGGCGCTTTACAAGGGATAGGCAATGACCAATTTGTGCAGAGCAAGCTCCCATTAACAGTAACTTGACAATGTGATCAGATACGATAAATATTCGTCAGGGCACCGGATGACACCCCCATTCTGACAAAGGGTCATCCAGACTCGAAACATTGGCTCTATTCTCTCCCCACAGATGCTGTCAGACCTGCTGAGATTTTCCAGCATTTTCTGTTTTGGTTTCAGATTCCAGCATCCGCAGTATTTTGCTTTTATCTTGTAACTCCCCCATTCTTTCTTAATTTAACGGGATGGGATCTTGGAGGCAATCTAGAGAAGGTTCAGTAGGTTGATCCTAGGTATGGAAGAATTTTCTTATGAGCAGATGTTGAATAGGTTGGGTCTGCATTAATTGGAGTTTAGAAGAATGAGAGGTGACCTTATTGAGACATGTGGGGGTTTGACAGGGTAGAAGCTGAGAGGCTGTTTCCCCTTGTGGGAGAATCTAGGACCAGAGGGCATAATCTCAGAGTAAGGGGCCCCCCATTTAAGACAGAGATAAGGAGGAATATCTTCTCTCAGAGGGTAGTGAATCTGTGGAATTCTTTACTGCAGAGAGCTGTTGAGGCTGGGTTGTTAAGTATGTCCAAGGCTGCCATCAACAGATTTGTAATCAGCAAGGGAATCAAGGGTTATGGGGATAAGGCGGGAAAGTGGAGTTGAGGATTATTGCATCAGACCAGTCATGAACTGATTGAATAGTGGAGCAGATTTGATGGGCCGAATAGCCTCCTTCTGCTCCTACTCTTATCCACCTGAGAGAGCAGACCGGCTCAACGATGATCATATCATCCAAAAGTCAGCACCTCTAACAGTGTCACACTCCCTCAATAAAACACCGGAGGGTCAGACGATTTTTGTTCTCAAGTCATGGACTCCATTGGCCTGAAATCCTTCCTTCAAATATCGTGTTGAATTTATCGGTCTTAGTTATTGCCTGTGAAATATTTTATACAGACACTTCGACCAGTTTATTACATTTATCTCAAGTGCCTTTACTTTATGAGACAGAAAGGACTGGCTCAATACTAAAACACTCACAGATTAAAGAAACAATTCTTATACAATGGATTAAATTAACTTTAGGAAACAATTTGTACACAATAGTTAGTTAGGTCTCATTTAGAATATTGTGTACAATTCTGGTCGCCACCCTACCAGAAGGATGTGGATGCTTTGGAGAGGGTACAGAAGAGGCTTACCAGGGTGTTGCCTGGTCTGGAGGGTATTAACTATGAGGAGAGGTTGGATAAACTTGGTTTGTTCTCACTGGAACAACAGAGGTTGAGGGGTGATCTGATAAAGGTTTACAAGATTATGAGTGGCACGGACAGAGTGGATAGTCAGATGCTCTTTCCTGGGGTAGAAAAGTCAAGTACTGGGGGACATAGGTTTAAGCTGCTTGGGGAAAAGTTTAGAGGAGATGTGTGAGGTAAGTTTTTTTACACAGAGGGTGGTGAATGTCTGGGACGCGCTGCCCGGGGAGGTGGTGGGAGCAGGTACCATAGCGTCATTTAAGGGGCAACTCGACAAATACATGAATAGGATGGGAATGGAAGGATACGGACTCTGTAAGTGCATACGGTTTTAGTTTAGGCAGGTATCATGATCGGCGCAGGCTTGGAGGGCCGAAGGGCCTGTCCCTGTACTGTACTGTTCTTTGTTCTTAATAGATTAAGTTAACTTTCCCAAAACTAGGCTAATTGCCTGAGAAATAGTTATTACCCGGTCTGGTGAAATCAATCGGGCTGCTGGATTCAATTCACTGAGCTCACGGTGACAGGTGAACTCAGGACTGTCTTAGCACGAGGGTGGATCTTGCACACATGCCAACTTACGTCATCCCAGGTCACAGTCGGTTTGGTGGAGTCTTCGCTAGAATTTGTCTTGAAAATGGCTGTTTGTATTCTTCACCTTCCTTCTTTGAATGTTCGCACGTCCAAAGATGTGCAGGTTAGGTGGATTGGCCATGCTAAATTGACTCGACTGTCAGGGAGATTAGCAACTTAAATATATAGGGTTATGGGGATAGGGCCTGGGTGGGATTGTGGTCAGTGCAGACTTGATGGGCCGAATGGCCTCCTTCTGCACTGTAGGGATTCTATGATTCTATGGTTGTTGGCCAATGGGGTGAGGGATAGGGGGTCACGACACCCAATGAGGTTAGGCCAGGTCACCTTAGTTGTATATATCTCTTTAATAGCAGGGAGTCCGGATAAAACTAGGGAATACACAATCATAATGTCTTCTGGCTGAGTACCTCCTGATGGGTTCTGGGATTCCATTGTAAAGCTTGAGCCTCTCTATTCAATATTCAAAAGGCCTGAGTTCTGGTTTCAGGTCATGATAACTTCCCTATTAAGGTGAAGCACGCCTGTTTAATACATGAGACAATTCTGCTTTGTGACTCTGTTGGCTTTTTAACTGTGATAACCTCATGAACGCAGCTTTTTAAAGCTGTATTAATTTAAAATGTCCAGTTTTATGTTAGGCCTAATACCTCAGGCTTTGTCCATTTGACCACACAGTGGTGCATATCCCATGAGAAGAGGGTAGTTTCAAACTGAAGGAGCAGCAAGAGTTAGACACTTGGTAAATACTGTCTCCTGTTGCTGACTCTGAAAGCATTCCTGCGGGTATCAACAAAAGGCCCGGCCACCTACAACAACCTCACCCACACTCCCACTGGTCACCCAGCACCCCAGCCTACCTTCCCACACTAACCACAAAGTAAACAAACTGCTCCTTATCTGATTGAGTCTTCCAAACAGATTCTTCCCCACCTCCAATGTTCATAAGATATAGGAGCAGAATTAAACCATTCGGCCCATCGAATCTGCTCCGCCATTCGATCATGACTGATATGCTCCTCATCCCCATTTTCCTGCCTTTTCCCCATAACCCTTCAACCCCATTACCAATTAAAAATCTGTCTAACTCCTTCTTAAATTTACTCACTGTCCCAGCATCCACCGCACTTGTGTGTGGCGACTAGGGGATTTTCATAGTAATTTTAAAAAAAACTGAAAATGTTTGAAAAAGAGAAAGACCCCAATAATTATTCTCTGGAAGTAGAGACTCCAAGTCAATGCTGATAGGGATAACCATATTGATAACAGGTGGCCTGGATCAGCAATAGACAGGACACTAGATCTGGCTAAGACTTGGAATGTAGAGCTTCTCTTTCTCGGAGATATTTAACAATTCTCTGTGCGGTCCCTGAATATTCTGTTTTATTTTAGGGTTTCCCCCTTCTGCAGAGGACTTAAATCCTGGCAGAATTCCAGTATGGCAGTTCTTGCACACTCCACACCAAGGCATCAATTTTGTTTTCCTGTGCATATGTGCAGTTGTGACTGTGTGCATAATGAATGTGCATTCTTACTTTCAAGGATAAACATCTTCCATTGTCACTTCACATCGGAGACATCCTGTGCAAGAGTTGGAAGGTCAAAGGAGGCAACAATAGCCCCAGGCTGGGATTGGTTTATTATCAGCGTAGAGTTGAGATGCAAGCACGCAGTGTAGGATATGGGTGGCACAGTGGTTAGCACTGCTGCCTCACAGGGACCCGGGTTCAATTCCCGGCTTGGGTGTCTGTCTTTGTGGAGTTTGCACATTCTCCCCGTGCCTATGTGGGTTTCCTCCGGTTGCTCCGGTTTCCTCCCACAGTCTGAACGATGTGCTGGTTAGGTGCATTGGCCATGCTAAATTCTCCCTCAGACTTTCACAGTAACTTCATTGCAGTGTTAATGTAAGCCTACTTGTGACTAATAAATAAACTTTAAAAACTTTACTTTTTTGTATCCGAACAGGCACCCAAGTGTGGCAACTAGGGGATTTTCACAGTAACTTCATTGCAGTGTTAATGTAAGCCTACTTGTGACTAATAAATGAACTTTAAAAACTATGGATCCAGTGCAGTAAGACAAATTAGACATTGGACAATATTTTATACAAAAAAAAACACTTTTATTTTTTGAAGTTATATACTGTTGATAAAGCTCTTCCTACATTGCAATTCTCATTGAAGAAAACAAGTAAGCAGTTCCGCAGATAAATTTGATTTCCTTTTACAGTGTTCTGGCACTGCCTGGATTATTTGTGCTCAGCTTTTGCAGACAGTCAAGCAATAGACCATTCAATACATCATCTTAGAACATTGTGCTCAGGAAAAAAGACAGAAAGTTTTGTTAAGTCCCAAACTGGTCTGAATGATCTACAGCTGCCCAGGGAGATACAGTTCGAAAGTTCCTCGCAGGTTAAAGAGGAGGAGGAGGTGCACGTTATAATGTGGCGAGGCCACATAAACTGAGCTGGCACAAGGGAGAGAGTGCAGACTGGGAAGCTTCCTCTGTTAAATGTACACCACTGAAAATATTTCAGCGCTCAATGGGTAAGCCAAATGCAAATAACCTCTCTTTCATTGCAACGGGCCCACAAGTAAGAACCCATCTCTCACGCGTCCCTGTTGTTCTGGAACAAGGGTTCAATTCTCTCGAAAGAGTCACAGATTGTAATGTAGCAGCGCCGTTTTATATTTCGCTGACTTTCCCGAGATCTTGCATCGTTACCATTTTAAAAAACAGACAAGCCCCATCTCTGCTGGTTTTAAAAAGAAAATCACCCTTCAAGGTAGGCCTCATCCACAAAGGTAGTACAACACGACGCGACAATGACGCAGCAAGTGCAAATAGGGATCGTCACATTTACAGTTCACTCCTTGTCCACTGTGAACCTCAGTCATCGTCTTGCCAAGTTCATAGCAGCAGCTGACAGATGGGAGGAGGAGGAGGAGGAAGGGGAGATTCTGAGGCAATGTTTGGAGGTTTTGTACACGGCTGTCCTCGAAATCAAGCAGAACCCTCCTTCCTAAAGTCTAACATCTTGTCCACTCCAGTCTCAGAAATCTCAATATCTGCCCACTGAAAGGACTGCGGTAAAAACATTAAGAGGTAAAATAATTAAATTGGAATTAAATTTTAGAAATACGTCTATGTTTAAAAATAAATACAAATAAATCAATTCCACTATTAAAGCTGTATAAAGCCCGGCAACTCTTAATGGATTTACAGTATTCGGAATCACTGGTTTATCGGAGGGTCTTGTGAGAAACGGAATAACTGATATTCAATCCACTTATGACGGATTTAGCAGTGTCTACATGTTAATATTTTCCATTATCATCTTCTGGGAGCTCCTTTTATTTTTGTACAGGAGCAGTGGCGGATTAGTCCCTCAAGTGGTGTTTAAATGCCCCAGAAAGGAGTGAGGTTCCTGGTTTCCTTTTCGTAAACGTCAGGGATGACCCCAATGGGCGACTGCACCATTTTTACACTGTTCTTGCCGAACAGCTTGCGTTCGTACTCTATCAGCTGCCTCCAGAAGCCTACGTTGGGTCGAATGATGGGGCGGCGAGACTTGACCCAGTTGTGCGCCTCGAGGAGGGAGATCTTGTGGAACTTCATCAGGTAGGCGATGCAGAGGGAGGCTGACCTGCTCACGCCGGCGACGCAGTGCACCAGGGCCGAGCCGTGCTTTTTGCTGACGCTGTGGATTTTGTCGGCGATGCTGTCGAAATAGAGGGAGATGGGGGCGTGCGGCAGGTCAGCGACAGGCACTTTGACATACTCCACCTCGGGCCAGTTGGCGTTGGGGATCTCCATGGTGGCATTAATGATGCAGGTGATGCCCTTCGACAGGACCAGGTTGCGGTTACTGGCGGCGTTGCCACTGCTGAGGTAGAGGCACGGGGTTATTTGAGCGATCCCGCCCAGGACCCCACCCGTCACCAGCCGGGGTTTGGAAGAGGGGCCGGGTGGGGTCCGGTGGAAGAAGCTTTGGCTCCGGGAACTCATTGGAAAGGTTGCCTTGACTGGGTGGCTGCTAAAGGAATATTAAAGGCTGGGTCCAAACTTCTCCGCTGGAATTAAGCTCTCAGCCACACGGCTGGCCTTCCACTCATGTTAGTGATCCTGAAAAACAGCGTATCAGAATGTTATTGCATTAACCATTTGTGTAGCCAACATCCCCAATGAAGAGAGAGAGAAAAAGCCATTCATCAATGTAATATCTTCCTTTAAAAATCAAATAGCAGAACAATAAAATATATTTCAAGACGGTTTGGGATGGCACGGTGGCACAGTGCTTAGCACTGCTGCCTCACAGCACCAGGGACCCAGGTTTATTTCCCGGCTTGGGTCACTGTGTGGAGTTTACACATTCTCCCCGTGTCTGCGTGGGTTTCCTCCAGGTGCTCCAGTTTCCTCCCACAGTCCAAAAATGTACGGGTTAGGTGGATTGGCCATGCTAAATTGCCCCTTAATGTCAGGGGAATTAGCTAGGGTAAATGCATGGGGTTGTAGGGATAGGGCCTGGGTGGGATTGTCGATGGGCCGAATGACCTCCTTCTGCACTGTAGGATTCTAAGATTTGCTTCCTCTAATTACATTAGTTGTCAGATTAGGTTCAAGATTCCTTCCGGAAAACGCTTTTCCTTCCTCCCGCCAAGTAAGGAGCAGGAGATTCCGAGGGGATTTGAGGAGAAACCTTTTCACTCAGACGGGGGTGGGAGTCTGGAACTCATTGCCTGAAAGGGCGGTAGAGGCAGGAGCCCCCACAAGAAGCGTCTAGATAAGCACTTGAAATACCATAGCGTACAAGGCTGTGAACCAAGTGCTGGAAAATGGGATTAGGATAGGTGCTTGATTGACGGCGCAGACACAATGGGCTGAAGGGCCTCTCGCTGTGCTGTAAAACTCTATGGCTCTCCCCAACTCTCAAAGCAATTCTAATGAAAGAGCAAGCAGTAGAAATGCCAAGGCTTTAGGAAAGGCTGAATCTGATCCAAAAAAAAACTGGATTTCCTTTTCATTCAAGGGTAAAAACTAGGCCGCCTTACGAACAATGACTTTGGTCACACTCATCCTAGATCTGTCAAAAAACATTGAATCTCCTTTTATTGACAGTTGAGCAGACAGAGGAACGAACTGAACCGACGTTATTGCTTAATATGGAGTAGGTCAGAGTAATGGGGATAGGTGGGGGAAAGGCACCCCATCCTTTAGCTATTGGGGTCAAGTAGAAAGGGGGGGAGGAACATCAGCACGGTGTAAACCTCTGTGTCATTCCTCTCAGATAGGACGGGGAGGAGGAAGGGTGCACTGAAGGGCGGACAAGACAAGTACTGGGGCCTCACTACCTCCCCCCCCCCCCCCCCCCCCACCACCTCACAGACCGAAACGGTGTCAATGATCAAGACGTTTACTTCCCTCCAATGTCGATGATCTTTGTCCCTCTCTGAGGTTTAGGGATCCACCGATTGCCAGCTCTCAGATGTAACAGTTCAGCAATTCCCAGGATAGGCCGGGATCGATTCCAGCCACGTCCCCTTGACCTGCCCTCTTCCCCACAGGAATTGCACAATCCCAGTCAAAAATCGCCTTCCACATTCTAACCTCCATCCCAGTTGCAGTGGAGAATATATCAGGGAATATGTGCGGGTGGCACGGTGGCTAGCACTGCTGCTTCACAGCTCCAGGGTCCCGGGTTCGATTCCCGGCTCGGGTCACTGTCTGTGTGGAGTTTGCACATTCTCCTCGTGTCTGCGTGGGTTTCCTCCGGGTGCTCCGGTTTCCTCCCACAGTCCAAAGATGTGTGGGTTAGGTTGATTGGCCAGGTTAAAAAATTGCCCCTTAGAGTCCTGGGATGTGTAGGTTAGAGGGATTAGCGGGTAAAATATGTGGGGGTAGGGCCTGGGTGGGATTGTGGTCGGTGCAGACTCGATGGGCCGAATGGCCTCCTTCTGCACTGTAGGGTTTCTATGATTCTATGATAGGTGTATTATCCATGGTAAATGCGTGGGGTTATGGGGAAAGGGCGGAGGGGAAGGCCTGGGTGGAATGCTCTTTCAGAGAGTTGGTGCGGCCTCAATGGGCCAAATGGCCTCCTTCTACACTGTAGAGATTCTATGATTTTATGGAATTATGGATGGGACGTGTCCGTGAGGGTCTCCAGGGCTGAATAGTATCTTTAAAGTTGTATGGGCCCTTTTCCCCTCCAACTATTGGCTTCAGAAAGCATTAAAATGAAGTGTGATTCAAACAGAAGTATAATTTGTGACTGTTTGCCAAGCTGGTCAAAAATCTGTCGATTGAAATGATAGAGATATACAAATTAATATCCTGGTGAGAGATAGAGTGGGTATGTAAAAACAGAAGTGGCAACGAGAGAAAAAGTGAGAGAGGTGACAAAAAGTAGGGATAGTGATGGAGAGAAAAAGAAAAGGAATAGATACAAGAGAGGAAAATGAAAAAAAAGAGAAGCCTTGTAGCAGTGTCCATAAAATTCTATCCAATTCCTTACTCACGCCCACTATTTTTAGTATTTATTTACAGGATGTGGGCGTCGCTGGCTAGGCCAGCATTTATTGCCCATTCCTATCTGCCCTCGAGAAGGTGGTAGAGCCACCCATGTCATGAGGTGTAGACACGTTAAAAACTCCAGGGAAATAATTTTGCAATAATCTCTCCATTAACATAAATCACTTATTAAAAAGAAAATCCATCAACGCAAGACTGAAGTGTAATCAGGATGTTAATTCGAAAGGAAGACTTTCATAACATCAGCTGCAGGTCAGCAAACAGAACAATGTGACAGGCACCTAGCAACAGGCAACATTATTCAGAATCAAATTGGGTTTGGATCATTTGGAACTGTGCGTATTCATGATCAGAACATTTTTAAAAATCAAGATATCTGACTTACGAGGGGGAAGAAGTGTACAACAAGGTTGGTCTCTAGACCACTTCTGAGGAGACACGAGTGGGGCAGAATTTAGTGCTTTGATGCCTCTTTTACAGGCGTAAAATGGTCACGATAGGCGGAATTTTCCTGTCCTGTCCGCCACGGGAATTGTAGCGGGCAGAACAGGACCGTGCAAATGTCCACTGACCTCAGGTGGAATTTTCTGGTCTTGGAGGTGAGCGTGGCTGGAAAATCCCACCCAGTGTCTATGAAATGGGACATCCTGCGTTGGGGGAGGCAATGGCCGAGTGGTATTATCACTAGACTATTAACCCAGAAACTCAGCTAATGTTCTGGGGGATCCGGGTTCGAATCCCGTCAGAGCAAATGATGAAATTTAAATTAAATTTTAAAAATCTGGAATTAAGAATCTACTGATGACCATGAAACCATTGTCGATTGTCGGAAAAACCCATCTGGTTCAGTAATGCCCTTTAGCGAAGGAAATCTGCCGTCTTTACCTGGTCTGGCCTACCTGTGACTCCAGAGTCACAGCAACGTGGTTGACTCTCAACTGTCCTCTGAACAAAGGCAACTAGGGATAGGCAATAAATGCTGGCCTGCCAGCGATGGTCACGTCCCACGAATTAATATAAAATAAACTTGTGTAGGCGTTGGTCACACTGCTAAATTTGTAGGACTCTTAAGTTAGAGGCTTACTGCGGCTGAATGACCTTGTACAGAATTTACTGATGATACGAAGGGCCAGCTTCAGGCCTGTAACACGCCTCCCCCATGGTCACTAATGCAAGGTAAGTAAAGAATTTGTTTGGTTTGAAAACTATTCCTGCAGAGGTGGGCGGAATGTGACGCAGGAACCACCATCAAACCCTCTTCTTCCAAATCCCCGCCCATATCCTGCACCAATCCCATCATTCTCAGGACTTACCCAAGGGTCTCTGCTTGCGAGTGACCCAATATCGCTCTCTTTTCCGCTCAGACGAGCCGCCACATTGGAGCCAGTGCCGACAGCTCATGCTAAATAGTGACCGTCAGCCCAAGGTTCCACCAATCCTCTGGCTTCTTAGTTCAGGCACAGGAATCAAGCCAGAAAACTGGCCCCAGCCAAAAAAACTTACCGTAGCAAATAAATGGAACCCTTTCCCCTCGGTCCCATCACTCAGGGCTACCATTGATCAGAAACGCAACTGGACACGCCACATAAACATAGTGGCTACAACAGCAGGTCAGAAGCTGGGAATACCGCGGCGAGTAACTCACCTCCTGACTTCCCAAAGCCTAAGCAGCATCTACAAGGCACAAGTCAGGAGTGTGATGGGATACTCCCCACTTGTCTGGAGGGATGCAGCTCCAACAACACTCGAGAAGCTTGACACCATCCAGGACAAAGCAGCCGTTTGATTGGCACCACATCCACAAACATCCACTCCCTCCACCACCGACGCTCAGTAGCAGCAGTGTGTACTATCGACAAGATGCACTGCAGCAATTCACCAAAGATCCTTAGACAGCACCTTCCAAACCCACGACCACTTCCATCTAGAAGGACAAGGACAGCGGATACATGGGAACACCACCACCTGCAAGTTCCCCTCCAAGCCACTCACCATCCTGACTTGGAAATATGTCGCCATTCCTTCACTATCACCGAGTCAAATCCTGGAATTCCCTCCCTAATGGCACTGTGGGTCAACCCACAGCATGTGGGCTGCAGCGATTCAAGGAGGCAGCTCGCCACCACCTTCTCAATGGCAACTAATGTTGCACGTTCTCCCCGTATCTGCGTGGGTTTCCTCCGGGTGCTCTGGTTTCCTCCTGAGATCTGCAGGTCAGGTGGATTGGCCATGCTAAATCGACCCTTAGTTTCCCAAGATCTGTAGATTAGGGGGATTAGTGGGATAAATACATGGGGTTACAGGGGAGCACATGGGTGGAATGCTCTGTCGGAGAGTTGGTGCAGAGTCGATGGGCTGAATGTCCTCCTTCTGCATTCTATGATATAATTAGGGATGGGCAATAAATGCTGGCCGGCCAGCGATGACCATGTCCCATTAATTAATTTTTAAAACTACAGGAGGCAACAAAGTATTACGAATAATACAAAATACTTCTAGCACAGAACTGGTCCATTTGGTACAACAGGTTTCCACGCTGGTGGTAATACTCCACACAAGCCTCCTCCACATTTCTTCATGAGACTTTATCAACATATCATTCTATTGATTTCTCCCTCACCTATAATCGAGAGGTCTCCTTAAAGGTGTCCATATGCTCATTGCTTTCTGTGGTAGCGAGTTCCACAGTCTAACCACCCAAGCTGTTAAGAGGTGGGCGCAGCGCCATTTGGGGGCTTGCTGACAGAAGAAAATGTTAATGAGGAGCCCTGCCCACCACCAGCACCCCACCACCTCCCCTCTCCTCCCGGATCCTCGGCGCTCCGTACAAGAAATCTCACCGGGGATGGATGCTGATTGCTTCAGTTAACGCGGAGAGTGGGAGGAAGCATTCAAAGATGTTGGCTCCCCGCAATGCAGTGCAGAAACAGGGAGATTGTACAGAAACAGCTCGTGTGGTTACCATAGTGACAGCACCTTTGCAAAACCATCCTGTGCAACGAAACTGGACCCACTGGTCCAGCAGAATCGGAGAACCTGCGACGCAGAAAAGGCCCCTTCAACCCATTCCTCTTCACCCGTGCCGAGCTTTCCAGTCCCTTTCCTTTACTCAGTAATATTTCCTCAATTATTTAACTGTTTCCATTGACGGCCGAGGGAGAAAGGCGTATGTTATGTTGAGAGGGCGAGATGGAGTAAACTGAGTCAAAAGGGGACCGAACACCCCATTACACCAGGTGCACCATATGATCAATTCACTTGCAATAACTTGTGGTTAGTGCATTCTATACGCTTTGATAAGCCTTTCCATGAAAATAAATTCTGATCTTTCCCTTTACAGACTGAAGCACTTTGCTCAAATCCCCTTAATAAATCTAAGATGTGAGGGCAGCGCTGTAAACTCACGGCAGTGTGCACCCACCAAGCTTCGTGAAAAAACCAGAAACTCCCAGCCTCAGATGGCATCGAGTCTCTTTAATTTCGACACATCCTTTCTAACAGAGCTCAGAACCGCTCCAGCAATCAGAGCCTGAACAATGCGTGCGTCTATCCCATGGTTGCAAAGTCATTCAACAAGGAAGATTAAAGCAGGCGATTAAATGCAAATTCAACTGGATGGAACGTTGGCACAGTAGTTAGCACTGCTGCCTCGCAGCGCCAGGGACCCAGGTTCAATTCCAGCCTTGGGTGACTGTTGGTGTGGAGTTTGCACGTTCCGCCCCCCCCCCCCGCCCCACCGTGTCTGCGTGGGTTTCCTCCGGGTGCTCCGGTTTCCTCCCACACTCCAAAGGTTAGGTTGACTGGCCGTGATAAATCGCCCCTTAGTGTCAGGGGGATTAGCAGGGTGAATACATGGGGTTACGGGGATAGGGCCTGGGTGGGATTGTTATCGGTGCAGGCTTGATGGGCCGAATGGCCTCATTCTGCACTGTGGGGATTCCATAATTCTAAAGATAACACAAATGAGACAAAATACAGAAAATAGCAGAGCTGCACAGGAAACTAAACGGAAAAGCTTGCTTCATGTTTAGGGATTCTGTTGGAAGAGTCTAAACTTAAAACCTATTGGACCCAATTGGTGGGACTTTATGGCCTTGGTCATCCCCAATCCATAAAGTCCCGCCCGAGGTCAATGGGCTTCTCAATGGCCCACCCCGATTCCCATGGCGGGCGGGACGGTCAGATTCTGGCCATTTTATTTTGCTGTTTGCAGATATGGGATGTACTTTCCTGTGATCGGAGTATAGTACCCGGCTCCTCCCGATAAGATTCTCGGCTAATTTTGGGAGAAGTTTAGCTGGCGTTATTGGTGATTGAGAAGCAATATGCGTTTGTGTAGCAACTTCCATGACATCGCGGGGCGCTCCAAACTGCTTTGTCGCCAAGTGTTGTCACCGGTGTCATGTAGGAAGGCATCGATGTATGTGCACAATGTGCTATAACCATTTATAACCCATCTCAGCGTTTAAAGGCACCCAGGTAAGTCAAGACACCTTCAGCACAATTACTGGATGTGTGTCTTGCTCAGAGGAGGAGATAAGAATTATTTATAATTCAGAATAAAAGACAGAACTTTGGAACGGAGGTCCATGAAACATTGTTTATCCACATTTATTAAAAATGAATAATGTATTTTGGGGGGATTAAACATTTATAAAGCCGCTCTCATTCCAAGAGGGAGTAGGCTTCTGTCGCAGCAAGGCCGTGAATTCAACAGTTGGGCAATTTTGACTTTATTCATGGATTCATTCAGCTGATGCTTGGTATTGGCCTAAATAAGATGTCACCACAGGTTGGGGACAGCTTTCAGCGCTGTGCCAGGACAAGCTATTCACAGAAGGTGCTGCGGAGGGGAGTATATTATCCAGGTCACACAGTGCCTTGTCCTGGCCTCAGATTCTGCTTTCAAAAGGGAAATATTCACCGACACCGTAGTTTCACATTTCAATGATTCACAGTGCTTTGCAAATTAATGAGCAGCAGATGCATAACTGCATCCAACAGCGGGACTATCGCAGCTTTTCAACTGGATTTGGATCCAAGGAGAGACAAAAATGAAAAGGAGTGTCGCTCTCTCCCCTTTGCTATATACAGAGAGGGCAGATATTGCAGCAAAAATATGTAACAAAGACTCTATTATTCAGGGGAGACGATGGCCAAATGGTCTATTAGAATATTAGAATCTATTAGAATATTAATCCAGAAACTCAGCTAATGTTCTGGGGACCCGGGTTCGAATCCCGCCACGGCAGATGGTGGAATTTAAATTCAATAAAAAACATCTGGAATTACGAATCTACTGATGACCATGCATTGTCGATTGTCGGAAAAACCCATCTGGTTCACTAACGTCCTTTAACAAAGGGTCATCTGGACTCGAAACGTCAGCTCTTTTCTCCCTACAGATGCTGCCAGACCTGCTGAGATTTTCCAGCATTTTTTCTTTTGGTTTCAGATTCCAGCATCTGCAGTAATTTGCTTTTATCTAGTAGCTCACTAATTTTCTTCAGAGAAGGAAATCTGCTGTCCTTACCTGGTCTGGCCTACATGTGACCTCCAGAGCCACAGCAATGTGGTTGACTCTCAACTGCCCTCAGGCAACTAGGGATGGGCAATAAATGCTGGCCAGCCAGCGACGCCCATGTCCCACAAATAATTTTTTTTTAAAAATCTGTTAATTAAACCAGGAATCTTGCAATGGAATTATAGAGCCACGCACTGACACGGCGGCTCCTTAATGCTGCAGTATTTTTTTATATCTATTCTGGTATTTCCAAAAGATGACTCAACAGTGGCTATTGTATTCCCACGGAGAGCATTGGCAATGACCATGCCAGGCAACCTTGGGCATCTTTGGCCACTGATTACCTTGCCGCAGGGACTCTCATTTCAACCTGGGCATTCTGGAAGAGTTGGCAGCCTGGCACCAACAAGGGCACTGGTGGATGAGCTACCAGACTGACATCCTGAGAAAGGGCAGCAGATGCCAGAGCCAACGTCACTCCCAAGGGATCGCTCTTCACCCACTCTCACTGCTCCATACAAGAGCAAAGCGCAGGCAAGTTGGGAGGCTCCTGATGCCCTCTCCAGCCTTTCCTTCCCGATTTGTAAGCCAGAGGAGATGTTGGAGCTCAGAGCAAAGAGGGCAGCTGGCTGAGCTGTCAGCAGAGGCTCCATCACTGTGGGGGCTCCTGTGGTGTGTCCCAGAGCTGACCACTTGCTCAACGTCTGGCTGCATGTTCTCAAAACGTTCTGGCAGGCAGCCCTGTACACTGAAATGGTCCATCCGACTTGCCGACAACTTCTCTTGTGTGGAGGGCCCTCGAATGCTTCCTCTTTACCCTGCGCGATCCAGTCAACATACCATCTGTCCCCAGCCAGCTCCTTCCTGGGCCATTCCATCCTCCTACCCATGCCCCAGGGTGGAGGTGCAGCTCCAGCTGAAGACTCCATCCCCAGTTAGCCCGCCCTCTGAACCGCCCCCCCCCCCTCCCCCTGTCTAGCCTGCCCTCCCAGCTAGCCCACCCCCCTCAACTACCCCCCCACCCCCCTTCCCTCCCCACCTCGGCTAGCCCGCCCTCTCAACCGCCCCCCCAGGCTAGCCCACCCTCTAAACTACAAGTGGTGCCAGTTCCTGAGCTAGTGTCTGCAAATGCAGACGATGGCTTCCAGTGTGTGTAGAGCTGCCCTCTTCCACATCATCTCCTGCCCCGAGGGCGGAGTGGAGCTTCTAGTACTCAAGTGATGTTAAAAAAAGGGGCAAGAGTTAATATTTTGTGACATTGTTGAGAAAAGACAGATGGCTGGCTTTTCAAAGCAGCAGCAATTTGTCACACATCATCTCCAATTATTCCACCCTTTTAGTATTTCACAGATGAATATTTTTTGAATATTATTATTTTTTTCTGAAGTTCTTTGCGCATTGCTTTTTTTTTGCCCTTACCGCCATTTTAAATGCTCTGATCTTCCATTTTCGTTTCTTAAAGACTTGATTAGTTGTAAGTATTCGCATTCCAACCATTATTCATGTAAATTGAGTCTGTGTCTTTATATGCCCTGTTTGTGAACAGAATTCCCACTCATCTGAAGAAGGGGCTAAGAGCTCCGAAAGCTTGTGTGGCTTTTGCTACCAAATAAACCTGTTGGACTTTAACCTGGTGTTGTTAAACTTCTTACTGTGTTTACCCCAGTCCAACGCCGGCATCTCCACATCATGACTTCCATTTTGGAGACAGGCTTGGTTTCCCTTGTATTTATTTCCCTTCAATAACGGGCAGCACGGTAGCACAGTGGTCAGCGCTGTCGCCTCACAGGGACCCAGGTTCGATTCCAGCCTCGGGACACTGTCCGGGTGGAGTTTGCACGTTCTCCCCGTGTCTGCGTGGGTTTCCTCCGGGTGCTCCGGTTTCCTCCCTCAGTCCAAAGATGTGCGGGTTTGGTGGATTGGCCGTGCTAAATTGACCCTAGTGTCATGGGAATTAGCAGGGTAAATGTGTGGGGTTACGGGCATAAGGACTGGGTTGGATTGTGGTCGGTACAGACTCGATGGGCCGAATGGCCTCCTCCTGTACTGTCGGGATTCTACGAATATTAAATTTAGACCTCTCACATTCCCTATCATTAAACTATCATGTTCCCCCTCTCCCCATCTTTAGAGATGTTTTAGATCCCAGCAAGACATTGTTAAAGTTGTTTCAGGTAAAGGTAACTAAATAGATTTGTTTCTTTCAGTCTCAATATGGACGGCACAGTGGTTAGCACTGCTGCTTCACAGCACCAGGGACTCGGGTTTGATTCCCGCCTTGGGCCACACTGTCTGTGCGGAGCCTGCACATTCTCCCCGTGTCTGCGTGGGTTTCCTCCGGGTGCTCCGCTTTCCTCCCACAGTCTGATAGACGTGCTGGTTAGGTGCATTGGCCGTGCTAAATTCTCCCTCAGTGTAACCCGAACAGGCGCCGGAGTGTGGCGACTAGGGGATTTTCACAGTAACTTCATTACAGTGTTAATGTAAGCCTAATAATAAACTTTAAACAATAAGGTGTATAAACAAATGGGATCTCCTTTTTCCTCCTTAATTTCACACCTGCTCTTCCAGTTATATTCTAAATCCTGAATTACTAAAAATTAGTCACGTATTTAAAAGACTGTTCTGAGATTAAAAGTGAAGTTGCGGGTTAGTTTGAATAGTTTAATGAGTTACTGACTGGGTTTACTGAATGAGCAGTCTTCCGATTCCCAAAAATGTAATTAACCTGCTGCTACTACATGTTTATTTATTAGTGTCACAAGTAGGCTTACATTAACACTGCAATGATGGGGAGAATGTGTAGACTCTGGACAGACAGTGACCCAAGCTGGGAATCGAACCCGGATCCGTGGCGCTGCAAGGCAGCAGTGCTAAACATTATCCACCCATAACCTCTGAGTGGTATCTTGCGATTCGGAAGTGTGTTATCACTGAGGCATGACTCACGCACTTGCATTTCTATAGTGCCTTTCAACAACCTCAGGATGTGCTTTACCCGCTATGAAGTACAGTGTAATGACTGTTGTAATATAGGAATTATGACAGCCAGTTTGCACACAGGACGTCCCCACTGTTACAGTCTCCATGGAGACCCGTAACTTTTAAAAGAAATTCAAAAACTTAGTTATTAGCAGAAAGGATGACACAAATGATTTCAGACTTTTACCGTAACAAAAGACTAAAAGCACTGATAATTAAACGCCATCTTTGTGGACAATTACACTTTGAAGTACAGCATTCTCCTTTCTTTTTCCACAACCACCAATGCACTTTACAGATGTACTTTACACTGTCCTTTTAAGCAGACATTTAACTCTCCCAGAACTAGTCCAAGGTGACTCAGGTCCCCAAGGTTTATTCCCGTTCTTTTCTTTTCTCAGCCTGGGAACTTTTAATCTCTTTTATAAATGAGGATTCTTTCACCATGAGTTTCTTCCTCCTAAGCTAAGCGAATCTTCCAGTCTCATTTCAACTTCTCATGAATGTGGTCTTTTCAATCTGAGTTTGAACTCTCACTTGCACTCCTACATGGTGAACCACAGAGTAGTGTTACCTATAGCTGCTCTTCTTCTCCTGGCAGACTAACCTCAAGAGTTATCTTGGATCCTTCCCCTTTCAAAGCCCATCTCCATGGCATTGTGAGTCACATGGGTCATGTATCCAGGTAGAAATGTTGATTCATTAAGATGTCAACTCTTATCTTGGAAGTAAATGGACAGTTTGAAGCACAACTGTTTACAAACTGAGATTCTCAGCTCTTTTACCAAAACTTTGGAGAGTCACGGGGTGGAATTTTCCACCATGAGAGGTGTAGCGGGCAGGGCACAGACGATGCAAAGGTCCGTTGACCTCAGACGGGATTTTCGGTCTTGGGGCGAGCGGGACTGGGAAGTTCCATCCACAGTCTATCCACTGTTGGAGACAATGGCAGCAATGGATGCGCAAATTTGGAGCCTTCATTTAATCTCTGACAATCAAATCACCCAGTCTCTCATCATCAGGCAAACTTCAGAGCAGCTCCATCATTTTACCTTAAGGTCACAGTCCCGAAACATAACCTTGTCAGGTATTACCATTATGCAGCTGATCTTAAGGAAGGCTGAACAGATTGGGCCTATCCCTACTGGCATTTAGAGTAATGAGAGTTAACCAGATTGGGGGGAGGTAGTGGAAGCAGATACGATAGTGACTTTTGAGGGGCAGCTTGACAAATACATGAAGAGGATGGGAATGGAGGGATATGGTCCCTGGAAGGGTAGGGGGTTTTAGTTCAGACGGGCAGCATGGTGCAGGCTTGAAGGGCCTGTTCCTGTGCTGTAATTTTCTTTGTTCTTGTTTATCCCGAGTTAGGACTTGGGAGTAATTTATAAACTCCTGTCATGTGTCCTCATGACCTCCCAAACATGCAACAGCCAATTATCTTCTTTTGATGCGTGGCCCCTTGTTGTTTTGTAGGCAAATTGTAGCTAATTTGACCCAGCAAAGTCCTACAGTAAAAGGAATTTTCACTTCATCACTTTGTGTCCTGTTGGTTGAGCAATACCAGTTGGGGAATATTCTGATTCTGTATCATTAGCGGAACCATCTGCCCTCAAAACGGTGCCATGGGATATTTTACTTCCATCTGGATAGGTTGGACAGAAATGATATTGCCTCTTGCGGGGGAAGACTAGAACTAGAGTGACACAGTTAAACAATAAGAGGTTTCCCTTTTAAGACAGAATTTGTTTCTAAATGGAGGAGAATTTTTTTTTCTCCCGGTGGTAATGTGTATGGAATTCCCTTCCCTTGAAAGAATTGGAGGCTGGGTCATTGAACTTATTCCAGGTAGAGTATTTTCGGTGGACAAGGGAGTCAATGGTTCCGAGGGGCAGAGGGAAAAGGGAAGCTGAGGCAACAATCGGATCAGCCACAATCTGATCGAGTGGTGGAATAGGCTCAAAGGGCCGAATGGTCTACTCCTGCTCTCACGTCCCGGGTTCCCATGACGCCACTGCAGCAAAGGTTTACCAGGCTGATTCCGGGAATGGCGGGACTGATGTATGAGGAGAGATCGACTCGGGTTAGGATTGTTTTCACTGGAGTTCAGATGAATGAGAGGGGGGAAATCTCAGAGACTTATAAAATTCTAACAGGACTAGACAGGGTAGATGCAGGGGGGGGATGTTCCCGATGGTGGGAGAGTCCAGAACTAGGGGTCACAGTCTGAGGATTCAGGGTAGACCATTAGAATGGAGATGAGGAGACATTTCCTCACCCAAAGAGTGGTGAGCCTGTGGAATTTATTACCACAGGAAGTAGTTGATGCCAAAACATTGAATGTATTCAAGAGGCAGCTGGATACAGCACTTGGGGCGAACGGGATCAAAGGTTATGGGGAGAAAGCAGGATTAGGCTATTGAGTTGGACAATCAGCCATGATCGTGATGGATGGCGGAGCAGGCGCGAAGGGCCGAATGGCCTCCCCGGAATCAGCCTGACAATAACCAGATTACTTTAAGTAACAATGACTGACGGATAAATGTTGCCTAGTGCATGAGGATAACTTCCCCCCGCCCGTTTTCCAAAATAGTGCCATGGGAGCTTTTGTCCCCCTCCTGAGGGGGCAGATAGAACCCTGGTTTAAATGTCTTTTTTCGAAAAGGCAGCAACTCTCGACGGTGCAGCGCTGCACTGGAATGCGATGTTTAGTGTTCCATTCTCTGAAGTGGAATTTGCACCTATGGCGTTCTGAGTCAGAGGAGATGTTGCTACCAACTGAGCCACAGCTGACACACTGACTAATGCATCTACAACCGTCAAAGCCACAGGCAGTTTGCTTCGAGGCAGGATGATCTGGGCTGTGGGTGCCTGCGACCAATTACTAAAACCAAATTAGAACACTCCTTACCAGAGGGACACAAGTTACATTTCCAGCTCATTAAAATGACAGTGTGCTGCTTTCAGGGATTCACATTGTTGGACAGAAGGCAATCTTATTTAACATCCCTCTGTGCCAAACTCCTTTCTGTTCAATTTCCCGATTCTAATGAGAACAGGTATTTAACCACTGGGAGATGGAAGGGTTGTGGAAATATGGAGCTCTGTTAATCACCCCTCTCCACACTGATGGATTGCAGATGTTTAAAATGATGAATGGATTCATCAGGAGAGGTAGAGAGAGAAACAATAGTCTTCAGCGACATGCACTGGAATAAGAAGTCGCATTCATAGTATTTTTGTTCGTTTGTGGGATTCGCTGGCTATGTCAGCGTTCATTGCCCTCAAGAACGTCCTGGTGAACCACTTTCTTGAACCGCCGCAGTCCGTGTGGTGTAGGTACATCCACAGTGTTGTTAGGGAGGGAGTTTTATGCTTTTGACCCAGTGGAGCTGTAAGAACAGTGATGTGATTCCAAGACAGGATGGCGGGTGGCCTGGAGGGGAACTTGCAGGTGGTGGTGTTCCCATGCACCCACTGCCCTTGGTTTTCTAGATGCTACAAGTCCCTTAATTGGGAACCGATATTGAAGTTGTCTTTCACAGATGGTACAGCGCTACAGCTGTGAAAGCATTGGGCTCATAACTATTGCTGCATCCAATTTACATAGAAACTAGAAGCAGGAGTAGGCCATTCGGCCCTTCGAGCCTGCTCTGCCATTCATTATAATCATGGCTGATCATCAAATTCAATATCCTGATCCCCCCTTCCCCTCATATTCCTTTAGCTGATTTGATTTAATTTATTGTCACATGCATTAACATACAGTGAAAAGTATTGTTTCTCTATAGGGTATAGAGAAAGATCAACTCAATGCAAGGCAAGTCCATTCAAAGGTCTGACAGCAGCAGGGAAGAAGCTGTTCTTGAGTCGGTTGGTACGTGACCTGAGACTTTTGTATCTTTTTCCCGACGGAAGAAGGTGGAAGAGAGAATGTCCGGGGTGTGTGGGGTCCTTAATTATGATGGCTACTTTGCCGAGGCAGCGGGATGTGTAGACAGAGTCAATGGATGGGAGGCTGGTTTACGTGATGGATTGAGCTACATTCACAATCTTCTCTAGTTCCTGTAGGAGCTATATCCAATTCCTTCTTGAAATCAGATGTTTTGGCCTCAACTACTTTCTGTGGTAGTGCATTCCACACATTCACCACTCTCTGGGTGAAGAAATTTCTCCTCACCTCAGTTCTAAAAGGTTTACCTCTTATCCTCAAACTATGACCCCTAGGTTCTGAACTCCCCCACCATTGAGAACATTCTTTCTGAATCTACCCTGTCTAATCCTGTTAGAATTTTATAAGTTTCTATGAGATCCCCTCTCACTTTTCTAAACTCCAGCGAATATAATCCTAACCGACTTAGTCTCTCCTCATAATATCAAGAAATAGTAAATTATGTGGAGTGAATTGAAAAGGCTGACAATGGGCTGGGACTTCTGGCTAATGGCCACATATTCTTCAGTCCTGCCCTTTATACTCATGTGCCCTTGCCAACCAATAAAAATAAACCATGCTTGACTATTGAGCAGATATTGTAACTCTTAAAACATATCAAAGAAGTATTTATAAAGTGCGGTTACAGGGTACCCAAGTTCTGCAAATGCAGTTTATGAAATTATGAATAGATGGGACTCGGTTAACTGACACTAGCACATGCGTGATGGGCCAAATGGTTTCCTTCTGTTGTAGATGCTGCCAACTTCAAATGGTTGACATGTCATTTATTTTATATATATATATATTAGATTTTGCAGGAATAAGTCACCCAAGAAATAGGACGGGATAAAAGTACAACTCATCCTTATTGGCAACAGGAACTTGCCACAAGTCCAGCAGTTTGATTCGAACCATTTAGAAAGCAATTCCCTCCGGCATAATTGCCTTGTCACCAAGGGGTTCATTGTCATATTTCCATCCCTAGATAAATGAAAGCAGTGGGCCTTAAATTCATTGCATTGCAAAGACATTTGTTACGGCTCTGCAAAGTCCCACTTCCTTGTACAGCGCGTTCCAAAGGAGGTCAAAGCCCCAGAAGATTGTATGTGGGAGCATCCAAATTTTATTGTTCTGTATACGAGATGCAAGAGGATCAGCATGTGCTGCTATGTGGCAATACAGTTTGTTATTGGACTCATACAGCTCAGATACCAAATACACACACACAGAAGACCCACTGTGGAAACCTCAGGGTTGGCACTGCAGGATGTCTCTTGCTGAGACAACTAGATTCAAAAAGGATATTGATGGGATGGGGCAGCTTTGCTTGGAGTTCAGGCAGAGACGTCAGTCGAGCAGTGCCTACGCAATCCATTTCCCCACTCATCAATACCTCGTGTTTCCAGTTTTGTTTAAGAATCCCTACACTGCAGAAGGAGGCCATTCAGCCCATCGAGCCTGCACCGACAACAATCCCATCCGGGCCCTATCCCTGTAACCCCACATATTTACCCTGCTAATTCCCATGATACCAAGGGGCAATTTAGCACGGCCAATCAACCTAACCCGCATATCTTTCGGATTGTGGGAGGAAACCAATGCAGACACGGGGAGAACGTGCAAACGCCACACAGTGACTCGAGGCCAGAATCGAGCCTGGGTCCTTGGTGCTGAGAGGCAGCAGTGCTAACCACTGTGCCATCCGGTTGTTAGTTGTCTAACTCCCTCATAACTTTTTGAGATAAATTTGGAAAGGCTGTTTGTGGTGGAGCGTTCCTAATAACTCTTTGCATTAAAATAAATTTATTTTACCCCCTACCACCCCCCAGTGATAATGCTGAGTCAATGCTCCTTAACATCCATTCAGGAAGTAGAGGGAGTAATGATTACTTATTAGCTCCTCTCCAGTCATTCATAAATAATTCCCAGGTCTAAATAGTCTAAATCAAACCAAACAATCCCAACAATGACCTGTTCTGTTTGGGCTGATGCTGTTAGTGATGCACTATCAAGCAAAGACTAGTTTGTATGCTAGAACAAATAGGCTTTTATTAGCAAAAGACTTGGAGCACACCCATGTCGATGAACTGGTCCAGACTGAGGCAGGGGGTGGGGAGCAGTCACCTTTATACCTGGACCAGGGGGGGAGGAGTCCCAGGCAGGGCCGGCAGGGGCATGCCCAGGCATGTCACACACACACACAGGCAATAAGCTTAACAGTGGTTTACCACAGTTAGGTCATTGCAAAGGCAATTAAAGTTTATTTATTATTGTCATAAGAAGGCTTACATTAACACAGCAATGAAGTTACTGTGAAAATCACACTCTGGCGCCTGTTTCGGGTCCACTGAGGGAGAATTTAGCATGGCCAATGCACCTAATTTGAGCAAAGTATTTCAGACTAGTGTCAAACATCATAGAATCCCTACATTGCAGGAGGAGGCTTCATTCAGCTTATCGAGTCTGTACCGACAACAATCCCACCCAGGCCCTATCCCCATAACCCCATGTATTTATCCCGCTAATCTCCCTGACATTAAGGGACAATTTAAACATAGCTAATCAACCTATCTGCACATTTTTGGACTGTGGGAGGAAACTGGATAATCCAGAGGAAAACCATGCAGGCACGGGGAGAACGTGCAAACTCCACACAGATAGTCGGAATTGAACCCGGGTCCCTGGCGCTGTGAGGCAGCAGTGCTAACCACTGTGCCACCGTGTCGCCCTATATATAAAAGCAGTTCAGAGGAGGTTTACTAGATTGAGACCTGAGATGAGTGGGTTGTCTTGTGAGGAATGGTTGGAAAGACTGGGCTTGTTTCTCACTGAAGAGTGAGGGGGTAAGTTGATTGAAGCATTGATAAGGGCGACGCAGAGAAGATATTTCCTCTTGTGGATGAGTCCTGAACTAGGAGACACTGTTTTAGAATTAGAGGGGCGCCCTGATAGGACAGAGATGAAGAGAATTTGTTTCCTCTCAGAGGGTTGTGTGACTTTGGAACTCTTTGCCTCAGAAGGCGGTGGAGGGCGGGGGTCACTGAATATTTTTAAGGTGGAGGTAAATAGGCAAGGGGATCAAAGGTTATCGGCGGGGGGAGGGGGGGGGGCGGGGGTAAATGGGAATGTGGAATTCGAAACAAATAGATCAATGATCTCAATGAATCGTTGGCAGCATCTACACCAGAGGGAAACCATTTGGGCCATCACATGGGCTAGTATCAGTCAACCTAGTCCCATCTACTCATAATTTTTATTGGCATAAATTGCATGTTGAAAGTTTATGGAACTGGTTGAATTTGGGTACCCTGTATTTGCACTTTACAAATACTCCTTCAATGTGTTTCAAGTATTACAATATCAGCTGGAGGGGCTGAATGGCCTATTTCTGCCCCATTACAACTGCTGGTATAAGAAATTGGGTTTGTGAAGTACGAATTTCCTCACAGCCTAGGAAACCCTAGGATTACATGAGGAAAGGGGACAGGAAATCCCGCTATATTCATAAATGAAGATAATACCGGGGCCAACATATCTTCAAGGAGTCCTGGAACAAGGCGTGTCCATTGCTGTTCCTGATGACGGGGCAGTTTTAGAAAGGTCCCGCCAGTAGGATTCGAAACGTTGCTATTTTTGTCACAAGTGTCAAAACTGCCACTGCAGTGGGAAGGAATCGAAGAGCTATCCCGACTGTGATATAATCACATCCATTCTCAAAGCAGCTTACACTTGCTTGTTACTTACAGGATGGAACTCTTCACAATGTGCTTCTCACTAAAAGGCAATCAAAAAGAAATACGATGCCCACATTTGACAGTGAAGTGAGAATGAATTGGAATATCGAGTGCCAATGTTGACAGTTCATCCTCCAAAGTGAATGAGTGTAAGAATGGGAATAAGAGGAAAGTCCAGTGTAATCGATGACAAGCTTACTCCATCAAAACAGCTGATTTTAAATGGAATGATTGACAGTTTTACAAGTGAAGCGTATTTATAAATATTAAATGGCTAAATTTGAAGTCAGATAAATATTTGTTTCTTTCGGGATGGATTGTAGAATGCGGCCCTGCTTAACAATAACTGCCCTGTCCCTCCCCGATGGGTAGGTGACAAGCGAATAATAAGCTCGTTATTGGTCACTGGCTGTTTTATCTGACTTTAGCCTTTTCTCCCCACCCTCTCCCCAACAAACGCCTTTTTTAAAATCAAATTTGGTTCGAACTAAAATGAGGTTGGAGCCCACCTCCGCACCATTAAAAACTGGAACCCCACTTTCCAAATTATTTGTGCATTATTTGTGTTGCATGGAGGACAGGACACCAAACTTTGATGGGTTCTATTGCCTGTAATGTGATGGGGAGGCAGAAGAAAGGAAGACTTGCATTTATATAGCGCTTTGCAGGACCACAGATTTCTCAAGTGATTTAAGACCATAAGATATAGGAGCAGAATTAGGCCATTCGGCCCATTGAGTCTGCTTCGCTATTCAATCACGGCTGGTAAGTTTCTCAACCCCATTCTCCTGCCTTTTCCCCGTAACCTTTGATCCCCTTACCAATCAAGAACCTATCTATCTGTCTTAAATACACTCAATGACCTGGCCTCCACAGCCTTCTGTGGCAAAATTCCATAGATTCATCACTCTCTGGCTGAAGAAATTCCTCCTCACCTCGGTTCTAAAGGGATGTCCCTTTACTCTGACGCTGTGCCCTTGGTTCATAGTCTCTCCCCCTAATGGAAACATCTTCCCCACGTCCACTCTATCCAGGCCTTTCAATATTCTGTAAGTTTCAATGAGATCCCCCCTCATTCTTCTAAACTCCATCAAGTACAGCCAATTCAGAACTTTTCAGGTGTAGTCGCCATCGATGCTCGTGACTGCAGGAAGCCAAAAGTCATCTGGAGAGATGAGCGGAAACAGAAAGCTCAACTAGCTGAACAAGGGGGCCGAGAGAAAATGGAGGCCAGTGAATTCTGTACCATCTCAGTCCACTGTCCTCCACTGCTGCAAATGCGACAGAGACAGCCAGGCCAGAATGGGACTCCTAAGCCCCACCAGGTGATGCCTAACTCGAGGGTTGACCACAATGGTGGTCTTACGAGACAGAAAGCTGCCTACAACAACACTGATGTAATATTGAAAACTCGGCGTCTAATTTGCACACGGCAAACTTCCACAAACAGTATTGTGATGATGACTAAATAACCTGTTTGGGTGATGTTGACTGACGGATAATTATTAGCCAAGACAAAAGGGATAACTTCCCTCTTCTTTGAGCTAACTGCCAGTGAGTCTTCTACATCTACCCAAAGTGGCAGATAGGACTTTGATTCAACATCTATTCCAGTACTCCAGTGCAGTACTCCTTCAGTACTGCACTAGAATGTCCTTTTGGTCGTCAGGCCCTAGAGTCAGGCCTAGTGTCTAACAGACAAAGGGCATCAACACCTAAGCCATGTTTGACTAACATTTCTTTTAATAAAAAAAAAAATCTTTTCCATTGTTCTTCCTTACACTCCTGAAGGCATTCACCTCATCCGCGGCGGCTCACATCCTGTTACAGTACCTTGCCTGAGTGATCGAGGGAGTGGTATACTCCATTCCAGAATTGGACTATACAATCTAGGCTGACACTCAGATGTACTGAGGGAGTGTTGCAAGAAAATAAGAAATTAGGAGTAGGAGGCTCATTTGACACCTCAAGCCTGATCAATAAGATCATGGCTGCATTTTCAAATGCACTATTTTTTGGGAGTATTACACTGAAGTGTTGTGTGTCTGCTCAGCTAGGTACAAAAGATTTCAGGGCATCATGTGAGGCGAGACGAAGTTGATTAGGATTGTATTCATTGGAGTTTAGAAGAGTGAGTGGGGATCTCATAGAAACTTATAAAATTCTAACAGGGTTAGATTCAGAAAGAATGTTCCGGATGGTGGGGGGAGTCCAGAACCAGGGCTCATAGTTTGAGAACAAGGGGTAAAACACCTGTTAGGACTGAGGTGAGGAGAAATTTCTTCACCCAGAAAGTGGTGAATGTGTGGAATTCACTACCACGGAAAGTAGTTGAGGCCAAAACATTTAATTTCAAGAAGGAATTATAGCTCTTGGGGCTAAAGGGATCGAGGGATATGGGGGCGGGGGGGAGAAAGCGGGGATCAGGATATTGAATTTGATGACCAGCCATGTTCATAATGAATGGCAGAGCAGGCTCAAAAGGGCCGAATGGCCTCCTCCTGCTTCTAGTTTCTGAGTTTCTATTATATTTGATGAACTGAGGGGATCCCCAGTGCCCTGGCCAATATTTATTATTCAACCCAAACCAATCAGGTGATCATCTTCAGTAGTGTTGAGGGACCAGCTCAGTGCCTCTTGCTAACTTGGTGCCTTAAGCATCACAATTAGACACCCACCCACTCCTGGCCGTGAACCAGGAAAGAAGGTCAATCGGGGGTTAAAAACCGGGAAATCGTTCCTCAATCTGTGAACAAAACTAGTCCAGGATACTTTGAGGAATTTCTTTCTTTAACCAGAAGATCAAGATTCCAGTACCAATTTCGAAAATAATTTAATTTTTTTGGAAACATTATGAAGAATGTAGAAGCATTCCCAGACTGCTCCCTTTTCGTGTGGGCTGGGTTTATTGACCGGTTTAAATATTTGGCACCCTTCTGATTGCCCACTGACTTTGGTGTACTCTCGTGAGATTCCATCATGTGTCACTTTAACATCATCGATCGCTAACACTTCAAAAAGAGAGGGTTCAGCGCTGCATTAAAACAAAAGAATGATGTGCAATATAGTAAATAAGAGGACATTAAATCCCCCTGGGGAATAAATATCCCCCAAATCCTGACAAAATCACCCCCTTGCAGTTCACCAGGAATCTCAGGCAAAGTTCCTGCCGTGTTGAGTGTTTTATACAAACTTCATTCAGTTTAAAGTTTATATATTCGTGTCACAAGTAATCATAAAGCCATAGAGGTTTACAGCATGGAAACAGGCCCAACTTGTCCATGCCACCCTTTTTTTTTTAAAACATTAAGCTAGTTCCAATTGCCCACGTTTGGCCCATAGCCCTCTATACCCATTAACACCGCAATGAGGCTGCCAGGCCAGAATGGGACTCCTAAGAGCAGTAACTTACATTAACACTGCAATGAAGTTACTGTGAAAATCCCCCCAGTCGCCACACTCCGAGTCAATGCACCTAACCAGCACGTCTTTTAGGTTGTGGGAGGAAACCGGAGCACCCGGAGGAAACCCACGCAGACATGGGGAGAAGGTGCAGACTCTGCACAGACAGTGACCCAAGCTGGGAATCGAACCAGGGTCCCTGGTGCTGTGAGGCAGCAGTGCCAATCACTGTGCCACCAGTGTCACCCCATGGCAGTTGGACTCGGTTTGAATGGCAGTGTTGCAAATTCATCCTGCTCTTGGTACATTCACCTTCTTCACACCCTCTCACAGAGTGGCTTTGAGCAAAGAATGACCAGGATAAATCTGAGGGTTTACAGAATTCAACTCCTGTTTTTAACATCTGCCTTATTCATTTCCAAAAGGGGGTAGAGGGCAGGGCAATATTTTTATTGCAAAAAAACAAAATCAGCATAAGTGTCAATTTGAATCCTCCGAAGGATGCAGCTGTTTTAAAACAGTTCGAAATTAGACGGAAGATCTAAATAACTCTGCAGTGATGTCTCTCTCTCTCTCTCGCTGTGTCTACAGTTGCTGGAGACAGGCTGACTACAAAACAGGGTGCTTCTTCAGCACTGGAGATGACGCATTATCCCGATACTGTGTGCCACCATTTTGTGTTGACGTGTACAAGCCTCCTTCGGATAAAATAGCAAATTCCACAGCCAGAAATAGCTACCAGAGCCACTTTGGAAGCAACTCTCCAGTATAAATGTGGCATCAGTTCGATTTGTTACAATCCAGTGGACGCGAAAAAAAACAACCCACACAGGCGTATCCCTAACCCAGCAAATTCCACTCGCTGCCCACACGAACAACTGCTTATGTCACGCTGCTGCTTGGAGGCATATTCTGCTGAAGTGTAATGCCAAGACCTGCGAAGAAATCTCTGTATCTGATCCCCGTGATAACTGTACCCAAGATTCCATTTCCCAGTACTCCGAATTCCCCCTTTAGTGGATTAATAATACACAAGCTGCAGGAAAGGTTTTGGCCCATTCCTGCTTCTGGTTTCTATTATATCTAAAGAACTGAGGAGGTCCCCCACTGTCCAGGGCAATATTTATTTAATCAACCCAAACTAATCGAGTGACCATGCCTTCATTTCCGTTGGGACATCAGCTCCCCTTCTGGGCTCATTTGGGCACAATTATACATTTATCCAGCTCATAATCCGGTTTATTATAATGAGAAACATCCACTATAGTGGCAGCATGAGGTCGCTGGACACGAATGAATGGCATCTAACATGTCCTGCTCACTGTGCCCACCAGCCGAATCGGGCGCCCACAAATGGAACCAACACCGTCCTCCTACTGCTCACCACAGGCACCGACCATCAAAGCCTTAGCTTAGATGGACAGGGATTACACACATCTCCTCAGCCAATTAACATCCGAATCCCTGCTGGAATAGCAAGTCCCTGCTTTTATAACTTTCAAAGAACTGAGTGGCCAAAGAAAAAACTGCATAGTGCTAGCGATTCGTGCTAGAGCGGCACGGTGGCGCAGTGGTTAGCACTATTGCCGCACAGCACCAGGGACCCGGGTTCGATTCCGGCCTCGGGTCACTGTCTGTGTGGAGTTTGCACATTCTCCTCGTGTCTGCGTGGGCTTCCTCCGGGTGCTCCCATTTCCTCTCACACTCCAAAGATGTGTGGGTTAGGTTGATTGGCCAGACTAGATGGATCAAATGGCCTCCTTCTGCACTGTAGGACTTCTATGAACTTGCAGAGCCAGGGTCTTTGGTGGTGTTGCACGGACTGCCAGTTCCACCCCAAATTCGGTCAGCAGAATTGAAGGGCCGAATGGCCTACTCCTAGTTTGCATGAATCTTGGACAGATGGTACCTTGGATGTCAGATGTGAAGCAGCGAAACAGATTTCTAACACATGATATGGGTCAGTGATTAAAACTACAATACAATCAAATGTAACAGATATATTAAAATTCAACTGATCCAAACACACCACCAAATTAACACAGAGAAATCCTTTGCCAAAATTAAACATTTAAGTAAGACTAAGGTCGTGAATGTAGCCCAATCCACCACGTAAACCAGCCTCCCATTCACTGACTCTGTCTAAAATTCCCGCTGCCTCGGCAAAGCAGCCAGCATAATTAAGGACCCCACGCACCCCGGACATTCTCTCTTCCACCTTCTTCCGTCAGGGAAAAAGATACAGAAGTCTGAGATCACGTACCAACCGACTCAAGAACAGCTTCTTCCCTGCTGCTGTCAGACTTTTGAATGGACCTACCTTGCATTAAGATGATCTTTCTCTACACCCTAGCTCTGACTGTAACACTACATTCTGCACTCTCTCCTTTCCTTCTCTATGAACGGTATGCTTTGTCTGTAAAGTGGGCAAGAAACAATACTTTTCACTGTATGTTAATACATGTGACAATAATAAATCAAATCAAATGCAATCATCTGAGCTCTTCAGTTCCATTTTATACAGAATTTTAACCAGAGGGTGGATAAATGGGCGATTAGGGCCCAGCAAAACCAAATCTCGTCATGACATTGTCAGCCACTGCTCGACTAGACCCAGTCCAGCATAATATAAGGATTAGTGCGTACATATTCCACCCTATCACATGTCGTGAAGCTGCAGGGGGAAAGCTAGTCATCAAAACAACAGCTTAGAGAAACGCTAGGCACTGAAAGGAGAAGTGATCTCCAATGAGAATTAACGGGAAAACTTAGCAACAATTGCAGCGAGTGTAACACAATGCTCTTAATGTAATCAGATGATGCAATTAATTAAATTCTCTTTAGAAAGAAAAACAACAGTGCATGCTGGAAGATTTGAGCAGGCTGGACTGGTACCACAGATTAAATATTCTCAGAGTCTAAAGTCTAAAGGATTACAAAATAACAAACAACATTTTGTGTAAAGTAACAAGAACGGATGCGGTTATCATGATATACTGGATAACAGAGGCTCAAACCAGTGCTGTTTGGCTTACATTTCCATTCATTTTTACCTCACAATGCCTTAGGGTGCCAAGTCAAGCACAGCAAAATGCGGTGTGGGGGGGTGGGGGAAGAGATAAAACATTTTAAAAGGCTGCTTTACCATCAGAGATTAGGAAATTGTTGCATATTTTATTCCCAAACTCATAGAATCATAGAATCCCTAACAGTGCAGAAAGAGGCCATTTGGCCCATCGAGTCTGCACCGACCACAATTCCACCCAGGGCCTATCCCGGCAACCCCTGGTATTTACCTTAGCCAGTCCCCCTGACACTAAGAGGCAATTTAGCGCGGCCAATCCACCTAACCCGCACAACTTTGGACTGTGGGAGGAAACCGGAGCACCCGGAGGAAACCCACGCAGACACGGGGAGAACGTGCAAACTCCACACAGTCACCCATGGCCTTAATTGAACCCGGGTCCCTGGCTCTGTGAGGCAGCAGTGCTAACCACTGTGCCACCGTGCCGCCCTCAAATGATTTGTGCCATTTAGAAATTAATTTGGACAGCTTTAATTTTGGAACAAGTTTTTAAGAGTCTAACGATTGTGAGGGAAAACAAGCTACACAGAGGGAATACCACAATATTGTCAATTAAAATGTTGCTAGCTCGGGCGGAGAATTCTAGTCAAGTTTCTCATCCGAGTGATTTGTAAATAAATGAGGCCTTGTTCCTGTGTGAAACTTTCTTGAAGATCACGTACCAGTGTAGAGGCTTGCACAGCGTGTAATAGTAATCTTCCACTAAGTTAGATATCCACAGTATATTCTATGTCCTGCATATCCATATGCACTTCCTGTCACCATTTTAGACATTACATACAAACTAGGAGCAAGAGTAGGCCACTCGGACCTTTGAGCCTGCTCCGCCATTCAATAAGATTGTGGCTGATCTGATTGCAACCTCAACCCCATATTCCTGCCACCCTGATAACATTTCACCCCTTATTAAATCAAGAATCTATCTAGCTCTTCCTTCAAAATATTCCATAGAATCTCTATAGTGCAGAAAGAGGCCATTCGGCCCATCACGTCTGCATCGACCACAAACCCAGGCCCTATCCCCGTTACCTCATGCATTTACCCTTGCTAGTCCCCCTGGCCAATCCACACCTAACCCGCACATCTTTGGACTGTGGGAGGAAACCGGAACACCCAAAGGAAACCCACGCAGACACGGGGAGAAGGTACAAACTCCACACAGACAATGACCCAAACCGGGAATTGAACCCTGGTCCCTGGTGCTGTGAGGCAGCAGTGCCACCCCCTCAGAGATTCTGCTTCCATTGCCTTCTGAGGAAGAGAGTTCCAGAGACTTTCGAGAGGAAAACAATTCTCCCCATCTCTTGTCTTAAATGGGTGACTCATTTTTAAACAAGTGACCCCTAGTTCTAGATTCTCCAACAAGAGGAAACATTCTCTCCACATCCACCCCCTCACGCTCAGGATATCACTGTCAGCATTGCACATTAGTGCCCCATTGCTAACGGTAAAAACGAAGACCTGGAAACGCACATTCGTGACCTAGAAACAGCATATCCCAACATTTGATCCAACAATGTCATTATGGCTCGACCCCAACAGGCACCAAGCATTGGTTCACAGGTCAACTGCAGCAAGGTGAAAGGTTGACTAGGATGCAATGCCATTTCAACTACTTTAGAACAGTTCCAATCCGAGACAATGGACTCAGTGACCTAACTCCCCTACACAGGTCTCACGATGGCCTCCAATGAGGGCTATTTGTTCCTGAGTGCACTGTGATCAAGAGCTTCACAATTAACTCTTCAGCCCCAGACCAGAATCTCACAAGTATGGCACTAGCATTAGTGAAAACCACTTTTAAATATGGCTTCGGATATGCACCAAGCAAATAGTGGGCAAACTGACTGATTTGATTTGAGTGTTTTGTACGTTAAAGGTTCAGCTTCAGGACAATATGTCAAATGATACTGCTTCATCCAGACGGGAGCGGCATGGTGGGGGGCAGCACGGTGGCACAGTGGGTTAGCACTGCCGCCTCACAGCACCAAGGACCCAGGTTCGATTCCCGGCTCGAGTCACTGTCTGCGTGGAGTCTGCACGTTCTCCCCGTGTCTGCGTGGGTTTCCTCTGGTTGCTCCGGTTTCCTCCCACAGTCCGAAAGAGGTGCTGGTTAGGGTGCATTGACCCGAACAGACGCTAGAATGTGGCGATTAGGGGAGTTTCACAGTAACTACATTGCAGTGTTAATGTAAGCCTTACTTGTGACTAATAAAATAAACTTTAACTGAATTGGTCATTCTTAACTCTGCCTCTTCATGCATCACCCGGGTCTGACTGCAGGAATTTTCATCAGTTAAACTACAACTCAGATGGAATAGGCCACAAGACAGGGCTGGGCTCAGGAGGAGATGACAACAGAAAAGTTCTCCTTGGCAACATGGGCCTCACTGCGACAGAAACAGAAGTGAACAACCCTGAACTGTGAAAACTGGAAGAAGCCAACAAAGGCACTGACTCCTGGTGGATAAGGTCCTTGGACAGTGACCCCAGTTAACAAGGCAGCATTAACAATGTTGAATGTTTAATGCTTGCTGTCTACAACATGCTTACTTTCTGTCTTGTTTTTGTTACACTTTTGTGTGTCGCCCGCTCCCATTATGAAATTCCTATTTCCACGTTTATAATGGGATCCTCTCCTATTCAAACTGAGCCACAGCAACCATGTGCCCCATGTACAGACGGCAGCGCCGCATTTCTGTTTTGCATCTCCCTGCTTTTCAACTTGGTCTACGCACAGAAATTACACAGAGCGTACGCCATGGAAACAGGACACTTGGCCCAACAATTCCATCCCAATCTGTGTGTTTCGAATGAGCCTCCTATCACTACCCACCTCCACCCCCCCCCCCAATCCCCCCACAAACCCCACTTTCATCTAAACCTATTAGCACAATCTTCCATCCCCCTTTACCTCCTCCCTGCTCACCAACCCAGATCCCATGAACGGACAATACAAAATAAGGGGTAAAATTCTTAAAGAGGGGCAGGAGCAGAGGGACCTGGGTGCGCATGTACATAGATTGTTGAAAGTGGCAGTATGGGTGAAGGCAGCAGTTAATAAAGCATATAGTATTCTGGATTTTATTAATAGGGACACAGAGTACAAGACCAAGGAGGTTATGCTGAACTCATACAAGACACTAGTTAGACCTCAGCTGGAATATTGTGTACAGTTCTGGTTGCCACGCTGTAGGAAGGATGTGAATGCATTGGAGAGAGTGCAGAAGAGGTTTACAAGAATGGTTCCAGGGATGAGAAACTTCAGTAATGAGGATAGATTGGAGAGGTTGGGACTATTCTCCTTGGAGAGAAGAAAGCTAAGAGGAGATTTGATTGGGATGTTCAAAATCACGAGGGGGGCTGGACAGAGTAGAGAGGGAGAATCTGTTCCCGCTCGTAAAAGAATCAAGAACGAGAGGGTACAGATTTAAAGTGATTTCCAAAAGGAACAAATGTGATGTGAGAAAAACCTTTTTGACACGGCGAGTGGTTGGGGTCTGGAATGCACTGCCTGGAAGTGTGGTGGAGGCAGGTTCAATACAGGCATTCAGGAAGACATTAGATGATTACTTGAATAGAAACAGCGTGCAGGGGTACAGGGGAAAGACACTAAGTCAGGATGCTTGTTTGGAGAGCCAGTGCAGACAAGATGGGCCAAATGGCCTCCTTCTGCACCATAACAATTCTGTGATCCGAACTACCTCAGTAAAAATCTGAGAGTTCAGATTCTGTGATTCTTCTCCAGCCCCCACCCTCCCCCCTTCTAAAACTGTTTCACCTGAAGCCAATTCGGACTACCCATGAGCAATGCCATGGGAGATTGCCTAGTGCAGGTTATTTGAAACTGATTGTTCCACAAACCTGGCTACTTATAACTCTACAAATTTACTAGTGATGCCCATTCCAGGGGATTAAGTGACGCCGGCATTTCCTTTCCTCCCATTACACAATATATACGCTTGAATAGACTTGGCCAAATTCAGACACAGTCAAGGCCAGGGAACACGAGGAAGATTTATGGTCCATTGTCCCCATGTCAGATGAAAAAGATGATCTATCCAGTCTAATCCCATGTTCCAGCTTTTGGTTCAGAGCCCTGGAGGTTACAATATGTCAAATGTATATCCTGGTATTCTATTTTTTTAAAAATGCTATTAAGGTTTCTATCACCACCAGCCTTCCAGGCAATGAGTTCCAGAACTCCCTCTGGGTAAATAAAGGTGACTTCTCAATTCCTCTCTAACCCTTCCACTTTAAATCTACGTGCCCTGGTAATTGACATCTTGGCTAACAGACTCCATCTAAGCCCCTCCATTAAAGGACCAGTTTAATGTGAGAAGACAACTGAACAAGCCGGATGAAATGTGTAATTAAACGGATAAAGGTTTCAGGTCAAATGTGAAATGCTTCCTGAAGGAAGAATAATTGGGTGAATTACACGTCAAACTAAGGAGCAGCTGTTCCCCTTCGTTGAAGGGTCAGTCACGAGGGGACATAGGTTGAAGGTGAGGAGCAGGAGGTTTAGGGGGGATGTGAGGAAAAACTATTTTACCTAGGGGATGGTGACGGTCTGGAATGCACTGCCTGGGAGGGTGGTGGAGGCGGGTAGCCTCACATCCTTTAAAAAGTACCTGGATGGACACTTGGCACGTCATAACATTCAAGGCTATGGGCCAAGTGCTGGTAGATGGGATGAAATTGGGGGTCAGATGTTTCTAATGTGTCGGCGCAGACTCGATGGGCTAAAGGGCCTCTTCTGCACTGTATAATTCTGTGATGCTAGCTTTGGGTGACTCTGAAAGAAATCCAAACTCAAGTCTTCAATATGTCCCAACATCACTAGGCAGATAGACATTATTCCCCAGTCTGGCCTACTCCAGACCCAATTTGGTTGACTCTGAATTCCTTCTGAAATAGCGTAGCAAGCATGCACCAAATCGCTATAGCAAACAGGAATAAAAATGGACACGTGACCCCGCATTGACCTGGGCACCGGACACAATAAAGAGGTCCACCTCACTTACAGCTGGAACTTGTCAAAATTGGAGGAGCTATCCCACAGATAGCAACAATCGCTCACAGAATCACAAGTTTCAGCCAAAGCTCCAGACTCTTCCATCACCATCCCTAGGTATGTCCTGTCTCACCAACATGACCAGAGTTTGCAGCACAGCGGTGTACAGTCAGGAGGGACTGGCCCTCAGAATCTGCAACATTGACACCAGACCCCAGATGTCTCGTGGCCTCAGGTCAAAAGATGGACAAGGAACCTTCCTGCTGATTAAAGCCTATGGTTCACCCTCAGCTGATGAAGCATTAATCCTCTATTTGAGCAACAGTTGGAAGAAGCACTGAGGGTAGCAAGAGAATGGAGTGTGCTCTGGATTGGGGATCTCAGCTACATCACTAGGTTGACTGAGTCTTGAGGGACATAGCTTCCAAACCAAACCTGCAGAAGGGGAGGGAGCCAATGCGCAGGGAAAACCAACTTGATCTTGTCCTCAGCAATCTACGTCTCGTAGATGCATCTGTCCTGGACAGTATTGGTAGGAATGACTACACCGCAGAACAAGTCCTGTCTTCACACTGAGGACACACTCCAACCTGGCGATGGCCCAGTGGTATTATCGCTAGATTATTAATCCACAAACTCAGCTAATGCTCTGGAGACCCGGGTTTGAATCCCGCCACGGCAGATGGTGAAATTTGAATTCAATAAAAAAAATCTGGAATTAAGAATCTACTGGTGCCCATTGTCGGAAAAACCCATCTGATTCACTAATGCCCTTTAGGGAAGGAAATCTGCCATCCTTACCTGGTCTGGCCTACATGTGACTCCAGAGCCACAGCAATGTGGTTGATTTTCAACTGCCCTCCAAGGGCAACTAGGAATGGGCAATAAATGCTGGCCCAGCCAGTGATGCTCATGTCCCACAAATGAATAATAAAGTTATGCTATGACTGTTAAAATGGGATTGATATAAACAGATCTAGCAGCTCAAAACAGGGCATCCATCAGGTGCTTTGGGCCATCAGCAGCATCAGAAGTGTATTCCGCTACATTCTGTAAACTCGTTACCTGGCGTATGCTCAGTCATTACCTTCAAGCCAGAGGACAGACCCTGGTTCAATGAGTGTAGAGAGGCATGCCAGGAGCAGTACCAAACATCCCGAAAAATGCATGCCAACTTGGTAAAGTTACAACACACAATACATGCTAAACAATGGATGCAACACATTAGAGCCGATCAGTCAAACAACCAGCGGATCAGAACAAAACTCTGCAGTCCTGCCACATCCAGTTGAGAACGGTGGTAGACAATTGAACAACTCACTGGAGGAAGAGTCTCCTTAAACCTAAAAGAGTCTCTTTAAAGGGCGGCACGGTAGCACACTGGTTAGCACTGCTGCTTCACAGCTCCAGGGACCTGGGTTCGATTCCCAGCTTGGGTCACTGTCTGTGTGGAGTTTGCACATTCTCCTCGTGTCTGCGTGGGTTTCCTCCGAGTGCTCCGGTTTCCTCCCACAGTCCAAAGATGTGCGGGTTAGGTTGATTGGCCATGCTAAAAATTGCCCTTAGTGTCCTGAGATGCGTAGGTTAGAGGGATTAGTGGGTAAAATATGTAGGGATATGGGGCTAGGGCCTGGGTGGGATTGTGGTCGGTGCAGACTCGATGGGCTGAATGGCCTCTTTCTGTACTGTAGGGTTTCTATGATTTCCTAAACATCCCTATCCCGAATAATGGCGGGGATATCATTTAAGTGCAAAAGACAAGGCTGAAACATCTGCAGTTACATTCAGTGGCTGATCCATCTCGGTCTCCTCACAAGGTCCCCAGCAGCAGTCTTCAGTTACTGCCCCACCTGCCTATTCTCAATTAGCAGCATGTCAATGGAAGGTGTCACTGTTTTCAAGTGGCACTTGCTCATCGATAACCTGTTCAGTTTGGATGAGCCCAGGGCCACTTGACTCCAATCCTTGTTACAGCCTGGAACCAAACATGGATGAAAGAGCTGAATTCCAGAGGTGAGGTGAGAGTGACCGCCTTTGACACACAGGCAGCACTTAACCAAGTGTGGGATCAAAGAACCCTAGTAAAACAGAAGTCAATGGGGAATCAGAGAAAACTTTCCTATCATCTACAAGGCACAAGTCAGGAACATGATGCAATAATTCCAATTCAAGAACACTACAATGTAAGAGACAGGAGCAGGAGTAGACCGTATGATCTATCGTTCTCTGCCATTCAGTACAAATATGGTGGAACGTTAAGCTTCAACTGTACTTTCCCACCTGCTGTCCATATTCCTCAATCCCTTAAGACACCAAAAATGTGTCATTTGCAGCCTTAAATAAAACTAACAATGACGCATCCACAATCCTCAGGGGGTAGAGAATTCCACAACCCTTTGAGTGAAGAAATTTCTTCTCCTAAGTGGTCAACCTCTTACCCTGAGACTGTGCCCCGCCGGTGAAAACAACACTCAATGTCTACCCTGTCAAGCTCCAGAGAATACAGGAGCAATTGACTCAAGTTCTCATTGTAGGACAACTAAGGACCAGTCTAGTGAAACACTGTCTGTAAATGCAAATATATCCTTCCTTAAACATAGAGACCAAAATTGCACACAGTATTCCAGCTGTAGTCTCACCAGAGCCCTGTACAATTGCAACAGGTGGTTACAGATAGACCACATCTACTGGTTCTCCCTCATCTACCCTACTAGCTACACCCTCAAAAAGAACAATAAATTTGTCAGACACAATTTCACTTTCATAAAACAATGCTGACTTGTCTGATCATGCTGTGATTTTCTAAAGGCATTGTTAAGGCTTCCTTAATAACGGATTAAAGCACTTCCCTGGTGTCAGGTTAACCTGGTTTGTCCTTTCCTATTTTCGCTTTCCCTCGTTTCTTGAATAACGTTGTCACATTTTCTAATTTCCAATCGGCTGGGACCATTCCAGAATCTAGGGAATTCTGGAAGATCGTATCCAGAGCATTCACTATCTCTGCAGCAATCCCCCTTAGAACTCTAGGATATCGGCCTTCAGGTCATGGGGATTTGTTAGATTTTAGTCCTTTGAGTTTCTTCAGTAATTTTGCCCTGCAGATATTAATTTCCTCACTCTTTTTAACATATAGGTTGTCCTCTATTTCCATTTCACAACTTGCTGCTTCTACTGGGAAAAGAAACACTAAATATTTGTTTGACATCTCTGCTATTTCCTCATCCCCCCATTATAATTGTTCCTGTCTCTGTTTCTAAGGGACCAATGTTTATTCTGGCTATTCTCTTCCTTTTAAAATCTCTTGTAATCTGTTTTTCTATGTTTCTGGCTAGTTTACACTCATTCTATTTTTTTTCTTTTTATTAGCTTTTTGATAGTCTTATTGCTGCTTTTTTTAAAAAAAAATCCCAATTTTCAGACTTGCTACTATTCTCTGCAACCTTCTGAGCGCTTCTTTTATTCTAATACTGTCCTTCCCTTCTCAAGTAAGCCACAAATGGATCTTGCTGAGTTTTTGTTTTTCAATGGAATGAAAAACAAAAGGTCGTGAATGTAGCCCAATCCATCACACAAACCAGCCTCCCATCCATTGACTCTGTCTACACTTCCCGCTGCCTCGGCAAAGCAGTCAGCATAATTAAGGACCCCATGCACCCTGGACATACTCTCTTCCACCTTCTTCCTTTGGGAAAAAGATACAAAAGTCTGAGGTCACGCACCAACCAACTCAAGAACAGCTTCTTCCCCGCTGCCGTCAGATTTTTGAATGGACGTACCTTGCATTAAGTTGATCTTTCTCTACACCCTAGCTATGACTGTAACACCACATTCTGCACTGTCTCCTTCCCTTCTCTATGAACAGTATGTTTTGTTTGTATAGAGCGCAAGAAACAATACTTTTCACTGTATGTTAATACATGAGACAATAATAAATCAAATCAATGTGCCCAGGGATTAGGGCTCAGTCTAGATTACGTGATACCACTCTCTCCCATCATCATTACGTATGTAAAATAGCTTTATCTCCAGGTGGTTCGATATCACATTGCTCCAGGAAACAGGTACAATAACATTTATACAAACTCATCTTCTGCACTACACTTGGTCATTTAATTGGTGCAGATTATACAAAGGTTAAAGACCTCCACAATTATTACACTGCCTCTGTTACAACTCCATCAATTTCTTGTTTAATGCTCTGTCCAATGGTATATAACTACTGCATTGGGTGGGTGCTTATAAAACTACTCCTCTTGATATTCCTACTCTCCACCCATACCAATTCCACCTCAAGACTTTCTGAGCCAAGCTCCTACCTCAGGGCAGCATGGTGGCACAGCAGTTAGCACTGCTGCCTCACAGCGCCAGGGACCTGGGTTCAATTCTGGCCTCGGGTAACCGACTACGTGGAGTTTGCACATTCCCCCTGTGTCTGCGTGGGTTTCCTATGGGTGCTCCGGTTTCCTCCCACAGTCTAAAGATGTGCGGGTTAGTTTGATTGGCCATGCGAAATTGACCCTACTGTCAGAGGGGTTAGCAGAGTGGGATTGCGAGAATAGGGCCTGGGTGGGATTGTTGTCGGTGCAGGCTCAATGGGCCGAATGGCCTCCTCCTGCACTGGAGAGATTCTATAGATTCTCATTAATTGCCTTATGTCTACCGTTAGTGTCAGGGAGGACTCCTCCTCCTTTGCCATTCTGTCTTTTCAAACTATTCCAGGGTTCACAATATTTATTTCCCAACCTTGGTGACCATCTATGTCTCTGTAATGGTTGTTAGATCTATCTACCTAGATAATTATAGCTCTAAGACTTGAGAAACTCAACATAATCTAGCACAAAGCAGACCATTTATTGGCATCCCATCCAGGTCTTGAGGTGTTCATTCCCTCCACCACTGACGCAGTGGCAGCGGTGTCACCATCTACAAGATGCACAGCAGCCACTCACCAAGGCTCCTTGGACAGCACCTAGCAAGAAATGGCTAGCAGATGCGTGGGAACAGCACCCACCCACAAATTCCACACCAAGCCACTCGCCATCTTTGCTTGGAAATTTATCTCAGTTCCTTGATCATTGCTCAGTCGAAATCCTGGAACTCACTCCCCCAGTGTTGCAAGGGAGGATCTTCAACCCATGGACTGCAACAGTTCAAGAAGGCGGCTCACCACCATCTTCTCAAGCACCACTAGGGAAGGGCAAAAAAAGCTGACCTTGAAACCAACAAATAATCAAGGGGGAGAAAAACTCACCGAAAAAAGATCCAACCGTATTGCAAACACTGCCCAGGTAGTATTTACTTTAATTGGCCAAGAATAACTTTTATTTGGTGTGGGCCTTTTGAGATGATCATAGAATCCCTGCAATGCAGCAGGAGGCCATTCGGCCCATCAAGCCTGCAATGGCTCTCTAGCAGAGAATCTTACCCAGGCTCTCTTCCTATAACTCCACACATTCACCATGGCTAATCCCCCTAACCTACACATCTTGGGACACTAAGGGGCAATTTAGCATGGCCAATCCACCTAACCCGCACATCTTTGGATGCTGGGCGATGATACACTTTGCCACCCTCATCCACACGTTGCCACCCTCATCCACAGCACATGCTCCCAGATCACAGAATACTACAGCGCAGAAGAGGCCCTTCAGCCCATCGAGTCTGCACCAACGCATGAAATGCTCTGGCCTGCCCAACTAATCCCACTTGCCAGCATTTGGCCCATAGACTTGCATGTTATCATAGAATCCCTACAGAGCAGAAGGAGGCCATTTGGCCCATCGAGTTGCACCAACTACATTCCCACCCAGGGCGTATTTCCTGTACCCCTGCTAATCCCCATGACACTAGGGTCAATTTAGCATGGCCAATCCACCTACCCCGCACATCGTTGGACTGTGGGAGGAAACCAGAGCACTCGGAGGAAACCCACAAAGACACAGGGAGAATGTGCAATCTCCACACAGACAGTGACCCAGGGCCAGAATTGAGCCCGGGTCCCTGGCGCTGTGAGGTAGCAGTGCTAACCACTGTGCCACCGTGCCACCCCTATGATGTGTCAAGTGCTCATCCAGGTACTTTTTAAAAGGATGAGGGGCACCCTGCCTCCACCACCCTCCCGGGCAACGCATTCCAGACCGTCACCACCCTCTGGGTAAAAAGGTTTTTCATCAAATCCCCCCTAAACCTCCCACCCCTCATTTTTAACTTGTGTCCCCTCGTAACTGACCCTTCAACTAAGGGGAACAGCTGCTCCCTATCCACCCTCTCCATGCCTCTCAATCAGGTCACCCCTCAGTCTTCTCTGCTCCAACGAAAACAACCCAAGCCTATCCAACCTCTCTTTATAACTTAAATGTTCCATCCCAGGCAGTATCCTGGTGAATCTCCTCTGCACCCCCTCCAGGGAAACAACAATTTACGCGTTGCAATTTGTTGAATGGGCGGCATGGTGGCACAGTGGTTAGCACTGCTGCCTCACAGCACCAAGGACCCAGGTTCAATTTCCAGCTTGGGTCACTGTCTGTGTGGAGTTTGCACATTCTCCCAATGTCTGCGTGGGTTTCCTTCGGGTGCTCTGGTTTCCTCCCACAGTCCAAAGATGTGCGGGTTAGGTGAATTGGCCATGCTAAATTGCCTCTCAGTGTCAGGGGGACTAGCTAGGGTAAATGCATGGGGGTAGGACCTGGGTGGGATTGTGGTCGGTGCAGACTCAATGGGCCGAATGGCCTCCTTCTGTACTGTCGGGATTCTATGAGTAACAAATATACAAGAAACAACAACAGCTTCAGCCCAGGAACTGGTCGGCCTTGCTGCTGTGGGTGAAATATTCATTAACATTTACAGAGATCAACAATCTGATCAAAGTAAAGGACGGCATTTGAATTCTGCTCAGCCGGGGCCCTCCATTTTGGGTGAGTGAGGAGCTGTAGCTCCGAGTTCCCACCTAGCCACCTGCTCTCTGTCCCCCAATAGCACTTGGCTCTGTTACATATCCAGCTGCTGCTCACTGCTACATCCAGGAGATCCACTCTCCAAATTACAAGACAATACTCTGAATACTCTGAAACAGAAAGAAAGGAAACGTGTTGAAACAGCTAAAGCCCCACAAACACATACCAGTTGATCATGATGCTGCATACAAATGTTGAATCAACTGCACCGCATCGATTTGAACTGAGCACATCAAATAGACAAGCACCCCCCCTCCAGCAGTAAGATGTACCCTGGGGGAGCCTTCTAAACATCAAATAAAACACTGCCCAGTGAATCAGTGTTTGTACAATTTCTCAGTCAGGACTAATTAACCTGGGGAAAAAAAGGCCAGGTCAGTGTAAGAGTTGTATTGTAACTAACACACACACCATGTAGCTTAAACTTCATTCTTCATTCTTCTTCTTATGATTAGGTTTAATGATTTGCAAATGATAAAATAGTCAGTTGACCCTGACTCGGACCTCACACACACAAAATGTAGCTGCAATGTGTCCTGCCCAAAGCAAGCTCTCCCTTGGCAACACTTCCTCCACATAATCGCGCACACGGAATGAAAGACTGGCTTACTGCCGGAGGGGGGGATCTGGCTATTCGCCTCAGTGGGCGGGGGGATGAAGGGGGTTGATCAATAATACCTGATCGATAAGGTTGTTCATCCTCAATGATACACAGGACTCCGGCTGTGCCACCACCAGCTTGTGCAGATGACCAAGTGGAACTGCCTACGCTGTTTATTTGGTGTGGGATTGTTGCAATTTGCTGAGTAACAAATGTACAAGAAACAACAGCCTCAGCCCAGGAACGGTTCAGCCTCGCTGCTGTGGGACAAATATATATTAATATTTACAAACAATCACCACCCCCCACTCCACACACACACTCCCAAACACTGAGAGATACTGAGTGGGTTCACTAATACGGTGGAAAACCATTTGCGAGTGTCGCAGTCACACAAACACATAACCACACTGCATTTAAAAAGATTTAACTTCTAAATTCCACTTGACCAGGCACACTAACTTATTCACTTGGACTGGAGGGGAACATTTCTGTTTTTTTTATATATATATAAACACTCGATTACTATTACAAATGAGGATTCCCGTGCAATTTCTGCACCCCCTTTCCAAAATGTGCAATATCTGCAGGAAGCCATGGATTAGTGTTTCGTTATAAGGTTTAATACATTCGGACTGAGGTCCCCAGGTTTAAGCCTCCCTCCCCATCTCCCTCCCCTCTTTCTCTTGACTTTACCTTGCTGTGTTGAGGTGCCATTCTCTTCCCCCCACCCCCTTCCTTTCTTTCTTTGGACTTCAGTCTTGAAGAAGGACAGACACCCAACGCGCTGAGCTGCTGACACACACTCCGCCACTGGTTCCGAGCTGCCTCTGTCCCTGATCGCTTACCCGCAGCCTCCGGGATTATATTCACTGTCGACACTACAGCTCTGACTGGAGAGAGAGAGAGAGAAAAACACTCAGCACCACCTCCCAACCTCTTAAAGCAACATCGCCAGGCTCCAGATCCACTGAGCTGTCAATAGATTACACGATTTAAAGAGACACTACACTGAACACCTTCAAATTCTTCCACAAAAGCTTTTTTTTTCAAAAAAAAAAGAAATAGTGGTTCCAAGATTAAGCACTAGGATTCTGTCTATCTGATGAAAAGCAAATTACTGCGGATGCTGGAATCTGAAACCAAAAGAGAAAATGCTGGAAAATCTCAGCAGGTCTGGCAGCATCTGTAAGGAGAGACAGAGAGTGGGTTAACCCTAACTCCACAGGGGGCAACAAGGGTTGGACGTGAGCTGAAGGAAGTGTGGCAGAGCACGAAGAAAAGGGGACATGTCCTCTCTCTGTCTGACCCCAAAAACCAAATCCGAACCCTAACCCACAAAGGGCCATCTGGAATCGAAACGTCAGCTCTTTTCTCTCCTTACAGATGCTGCCAGACCTGCTGAGATTTTCCAGCGTTTTCTCCTTTGGTTTCTGTTAATCTGAAATGCACTTTAAAAGTTATTCTGATTCAACATGGTACCGAGGTACCAATCCATAACTAATGGATGGGCAGCACAGTGGCACAGTGGTTAGCACTGCTGTCTTATTTGGATTAAAGTTTTTAAAGTCTATTTATTAGTGTCACAAGTAGGCTTACATTAACACTGCAATGAAGTTACTGTGAAAATCCTCTAGTTGCCACACTCTGGTGCCTGTTCGGGTACACGGAGGGAGAATTTAGCACGGCAATGCTAACCAACACATCTTTCAGACTGTGGGAAGAAACTGGAGCACCCGGAGGAAACCCACGCAGACACGGGGAGAACGTACAGGCTCCGCACAGACAGTGACCCAAGCCGGGAATCAAACTCGGGTCCTCTGGTGCTGTGAGGCAGCAGTGCTAATCACTGTGCTACATTGTCTGTGTGGAGTTTGCACATTCTCCCCGTGTCTGCATGGATTTCCTCCGGGTGCTCCGGTTTCCTCCCACAGTTCAAAGATGGGCAGGTTAGATGGATTGGCCATGCTAAATTGGCCCTTAGTGTCAGGGGGATTAGCAGGGAAAATATGTGAGGTAGGGCCTGAGTGGGTGCAGACTCGATGGGCTGAATGACCGTAGGGATTCTACGATTCTAATATCCAAATATAGAAATCCCTAAATCGGATCAGAAAACATGCAATTTAGTGGCATCAAGTTATGTTCGGGGATTATAATAACTCCAGGAGTCGGCTGTAAAGGAACGGTGCTTTATTGCACAAAACAAAGTAAAGCAAAAACCACAAGCCTGTGGTGAACACAAACCGGTCCCAACCGGGATGATACAACAATGGACCCACTCAGGGGCCTGCTTTATACAGGGCTCAGTATACAAGCTCCGCCTGGTGAGCTAATTACCAATCCTCAGGGAGTTCGTATTCAATGAGTCCCTACAGGGAGGTCAATCAGTGATTCCCCCATGCAAGTCCTGGGGGTTATCACAAGGATAGTAAACTGACTTCTTTCAGTTCCAGTTACCCTTTATACTGATAAAGATAGGCCTATTGTCCAAGCAAACAAGGTTTCTTTATGACCTTTATGCAGGTAAGTCTGTGTGGAGTTTGCATGTTCGCCCCATGTCTGCGTGGGTTTCCTCTGAGTGCTCCACTTTCCTCCCACAGTCCAAAGATGTGTTGGGTGGATTGCCCATGCTAAATTGCCCCTTAGTGTCCCAAGATGTGTAGGTTAAGGGTTTAGCCACAGTAAATGCGAGGGGTTATGGGGATAGAGCATGGAGTGAGGGAGGGCTATAGGCATCCCCTACAGTGCAGAAAGAGGCCATTTGGCCCATCAAGTCCATATTGCCAACAACCCCTGGCTCTATTCCTGTAACCCCACATATTTACTCCCTTATCCCCCTGGCACTAAGGGGCAATTTAGCATGGCCAATCAACCTCACCCGCACATTCTATGGTTCTATTGTAAGGGACCTATTGAGAATCATGAGTTGCGTTTTGACTTTTTGGTTTGTCCTGTACAGAAAGGCCATGAGTACAGTTCACACTTTTCAGCCTGTTCTCAGAATTCCCATCCCTGGACAATTCCTGATTGAAACACCACAGCAAGGATTTCTGGTAGGCCCCAGGCTGATGTCGAACTACTTTTAGCTCTGGCCAATCCTTGGCTGGCGATTGCCCTTTCCAAAATGACATCCTTCACAACGATATGACTTGCTGTGACGCTAGCATTATTTTAACGAGCCTGACTCAGAGGCCCCAAGATATGCATTGATGGAGTGGAGTATTTTCGGGATAGAACTCAGTTACTTGCTTCGAGACAGTAAATGGGGCATCACCGGGTCTGTCTATACTCTACAAAACTCCCTTGACCTCAAAGGGTGGTGAGGGCCCACAGCAAATTGTGCCGTAATGCTGCCTTTGTTGTCTGCGGCCCTCAATGTGCACTCAGGTGGTTCTGTTTCAATTAGTTTGCTTGAAAATATTGAGGTTATTGATTTGATTTATTATTGTCACGTGTTAAAATACAGAGAAAAATATTGTTTCTTGCGCGCTATACAGACAAAACATACTGTTCATAGAGAAGGGAAGGAGGTGGTGCAGGATGTAGTGTTACAGTCATAGCTAGGGTGTAGAGAAAGATCATAAGGTAGGCCCATTCAAAAGTCTGATGACTGCAGGAAAGAAGCTGTTCTTGAGTCAGTCGGTACATGACCTCAGACTTTTTCCCGATGGAAGAGAGAATGTCTGGGGTGCGTGGGGTCCTTAATTATGCTGGCTGCTTTGCCGAGGCAGCGGGAAGTGTAGACAGAGTCAATGGATGGGAGGCTGGTTTGAGTGATGGACTGGACTTCCTTCACGACCCTGTGTGGTTTCTTGCGGTCTTGGGCAGAGCAGGAGCCATACCAAGCTGTGATACAACCAGAAAGAATGCTTTCTATGGTGCATCTGTAAACGTTGGTGAGAGTCGTAGCTGACATGCCAACGTTTTTTAGCCTCCTGAGAAAGTAGAGGCGTTAATAGGCTTTCTTAACTATAGTGTCGGCATGGGGGGGCCAGGACTGGTTGTTGGTGATCTGGACACCTAGAAACTTGAAGCTCTTGACCCTTTCAACCTCATCCCCGTTGATGTAGACAGGGGTATGTCCTCCGCTGCGCTTCCTTTCTGAGTTCCTTTCTGATTTAACTCAGGACCTGGAGGGAGGGGGAGAGAAACTAAAGAAAGGGCACATCATATTCAATATTCTGAAATAATTTTGAAATAATTACCAATCCCAATTATCATGAAGTTTGGATATATCTATCCCCTGCAAGCGTTGTGAGGGATGGGAGTCAACATGTATCACAGACCTATTGGAGTTGTCTACCTTCTCAGTTTCCAGAATGTTTCTTCCCATTTGTTTTGTGAACTTCCATAAACTTGTTGTGTTATCGGAAACAACTGGAATTTGCTACTCAAGCCAACAAATAGATAAACCTGAGGAATGATAGTCCTCACACACAATCTATTCACATTATATTCATTGATTGTTTTCTATATCCGACCACCACCCTGGACCTTGGTTCCGACCGCCACCTCGGACATTGGTTCCGACCGCCACCCCGGACCTGTAGATGAGATATCGATATAGAAACTAGCATGTTTCCTGTTGGAGGTACAAAGTCTGCACCTTAAGTGAAATAGTCAATGCTTGCTTGAGGGTGAATGACACACTTCAGAAACGTCTCCAAATGAAAAATGATGCATTAAGTAAAACTTATCCACTGGCAATTGGAACAGCTTCAATCTGTTACTGGAACAGTCCAGATAATTATGAAATATGTAACCTTGATATGGAATCATAGAATCCTTACAGTGCAGAAAGAGGACATTCGGCCTGTTGAGTCTGTACTGACAACAATTCCACCCGGGCCCTATCCCCATTACCCCATGTATTTACCCACCAATCCCCCTGACATTAAGGCACGATTTAGCATGGACAATCCAACTAACCCGCACATCTTTGGACTGTGGGAGGAAACTGGAGCACCCGGAAGAAATCCATGCAGACACGGAGAGAACGTGCAAACTCCACACAGACAGTGACCTGAGGCCGGAATTGAACCCGGGTCCCTGATGCTGTGAGGCAGCAGTGCTAACCACTGTGCCACCGTGTCGCCCCACCCTGATTGGATGGAGAAAGTTAAATAGGCACTAAATTACAAAACACAGTTACTATAATCATACCTGATGATGCCATTGAGGTGGGACCACAATGTATTAGGCAGGAAATGCTGCTGTGTATGAATTCCAGTTCTGATGTTGAAACCTCCAGATGACGACACTACAATTCCCCTTCTGAACAGTTATTTAGACAACAGGTTGCACTAATCTGCTCATCTTCCAGCACTGAAATTCTCATCTCAACATCTACGTCTCTGGAAATCTCTACCTACAGGATGCTGGAAGCAGAGGCGAGCAACTCTTTAAAAGGAACATAGATGGGTTCTTCATAGAATCCCTACAGCGCAGAATGAGGCCATTCGGCCCATCGAGTCTGCACCAACTACAATCCCACCTAGGCCCTATCCCCATAACCCCATGCATTTACCCTAGCTAGTCCCCCTGATACAAAGGGGCAATTTAGCGTGATCAATCTACCCAACCCGCACATCTTTGGAGTGGGGGAGGAAACCGGAGCACCCGGAGGAAACCCACGCAGACATGGGGAGAATGTGCAAACTCCACACAGACAGTGACCCAAGCCGGGAATCGAACTCGGGTCCCTGGCGCTGTGCGGCAGCAGGGCTAACCACTGTGCCACCATGCCACCAAGGCTTGAGGGGAATAAAATTAAAGGGCTACAGGGATAGAATGGAGAAATAACTGGATTGCTCTACAGAGGTTTGATGTTAAAAACGTCTGTGCCAAATGATGCCATAACTGTATGAACCAAATTTCCTGTAGGTGACGGGGGCCTCTCCTGCCAGTTAGAGAGCAGCCAGATCCCTGCACTCTGTCTTTTCAGCAAAACCCACCGTATTACTGAATCTATACTGGGCAGCGACAGGCCATCCCTGCGGCCAAGGACATTGGCTGCTGCTGGCAATGCAGCTACCGCGAGGCCCAGGATTGCTGAGCGACCCAGGCCTCAGGTATGTGATGGCGGGAGGAGGATTGCGGAGACAGGAGGATGGGTGCTGGCAGCTAGGGCAGGCGGTGGCTCTCATTCATGATTCCAGATCCCTCACTCAGGCATTGAGTGCCTTTGAATGAGGAACCCCACCCCCTGCACCCACAAGAAGCCTGCAACCAACTTCAACATGGCTTGTTTATGGGTTTCCTTCACGGCAATTCTCCCACTCACTGCTGGGTGAATACTAGTGGTGGTGGGATGAGGCCTTCCATCTATCCTCTCACCCTGGATAAATGATTTTGTCCCTCAGCGATAATCTACCATAGAACCATAGAATCCCTATAGTGCAGAAAGAGCTCATTTGACCCATCGAGGCTGCACCAACTCTGCAAAACAGCATCTTGGTGCCCCCCCACCCCGCCTCCCATATCATTCTCGGCAATTTGACTGGAAACAGAATGTAACTAATTTTAGTTTTTGGTTAACCCATAAGTCAACTGTATTTTGTTAAAAGGGTATCTGGTCAGGAATCGTCAGGGAAAGCAAACACTCCTCCTTGGGGATTAATCATCTCATGGACCCTTTGAATTTGTAATACAAGAGAATTGACACAATGGATCTCCATGTGATATTGAATGCATATCACATGATTGTCCAACTCCAATTTTTGGGGGTCTTTCTACTCAGGGCCTTATATCCCGTATAGCCCACTTTGCTCCTACCTTTGATCCTAACCCCTGTATTGTCCTGAGCGGCTACAGCTTGCTCAGCCTTTCGACAGAGCGCAAAGAAGGTTCATCGGGATGTTGTCTGGTCTCGAGGGCGTTGACTGTGAGGAGAGGTTGAATAAACTAGAATTGTTTTCACTGGAAAGACGGAGGCTGAGGGGAGACATGATAGAAGTCTACAAAATTATGAGAGACATAGACAGGGTGGATATTCAGAGGCTTTTTCCAAAGGTGCAAGTGTCCATTATAAGGATGCACAGGTTCAAGGTGAGAGGGGAAAAGTTTAAGGGAGGTGTGCGGGGGAGGTTTTTCACTCTGAGAGTGGTAGGTGCCTGGTACGCACTTCCAGAGGAGTTGGTGGAAGCAGGCACATTAGCAACATTTAAGAGACATCTGGATGAATAGGGAGGGAATGGAGGGATATGGACCGAGTAAGGGCAGAAGGTTTTTTTAGTTTAGTTAGGACATCATGATCGGCACAGGCTTGGAGGGCCGAAGGGCCTGTTCCTGTGCTGTACTTTTCTTTGTTCTTCATTATGCTTCATAGATACCCCTGCTTCTCCAACTCACTTTTCAATCGTTCCTCCAAGCCCACTTCTTCTGATGCTCCTGAATGCATTTGTTTTTTAAATTCATTTGTGGGACATGGGCATCGCTGGCTGGCCAGCATTTATTGCCCATCCCTAGTTGCCCTTGGAGGGCAGTTGAGAGTCAACCAAACTGCTGTGGCTCTGGAGTCACATGTAGGCCAGACCAGGTAAAGACGGCAGATTTCCTTCCCTAAAGGACATTGGTGAACCAGATGGGTTTTTCCGACAATTGGCAATGGTTTCACAGTCATCAGTAAATTATTAATTCCAGATTTTTAAAATCAAATTCAAATTGCACCATTGGCTGTGGTGGAATTCGAACATGGGTCCCCAGGACATTAGCTGAATTTCTGGATGAATATTCTTGCAATAAGACCATTAGGCCATCGCTTCTTCCCATGACTTGGTGCCCATTTCCTTTGGGATCCCTCTTGGTTGATTCTTTTTATTTGTTTTATACACAAGAGGTGTTATGAATGCTATTCTTTTGCTGTTTTCCGTACTTCCCTCCTGTTGGTTGATGCTTGACATTGGTGAGGGATAGGTTAAAATTCTGTCGAAAGAAAAAAAGGTGGTCATGTTTTATCAAGCGAGATTACTCCCTTTACAGTAGAGCAGTGAAGGAGGTTCTTCCCTGCAAAACTATACGCTTTACACCTCTTCCCAAATATCGTCTCCTAAACATTTGGCAACAATTTGCTTTCGTTCTCGACTCGCGTTTTCTGATGATGTATTTCGATTCTTTTCTTTGTCTGCATAGTATTTTGCGTTTGGGGTGGCGCAGATACTGTTGCTATGGTGACCGTTTAATCCTGTGTGATGAGAAACCCTTTTAAGTGGTCATTGGAAGGATTAAACCAAATTGGTTGCCATAGCTAGGTGGCAGTTACATTCAAATGTAAATTATGTTTATCCCCCCCCAACTCCTTTGCCTGAAGCTCCAGCCTCGCTGTCTGGTATGAGTCTGAGTCATGGCTGGCTCTCAACAGTGGCCGCTTAATAGATGAAAATTCCATTTCATTTTCGTGCGTCGTGCCCGCAGTAGCTGCGTAATCACAATGCTGTGTAAATGTGAAAGCACGGGGAGGATTAAGAATTCCAAAACCCAACAGGCCCAATGTCGTATGAGATTAAACAAAAATACCATTCCGTGTTATTGTCACAATGAAGCTGCTCCCATGGAGGTTTCTTTTTAGCTCAAAGTGGGGCTAAATTATCTTCATCCCTTGGGAATAAATAATTCGCTGATTATAATAATTTGGTTTTGACCATTCACGAGTAATTATCATCTGGCAAAAATATAAATCCCAATGTGCCTGGGTTGTTGCTGATAGCTATTGGTCAGATATCTTTCCATGTTGTTTGGTGTTACTCAGCTTTTAATTAAAACACCTTCCAAGCATTCCAGTTTAATGAGACAAACAAGGACAGTAATTCAACAATTTCTTTATTTAGCACTTCTCGTACCAACTCAAACATTAACAGTTGCAACTCATTAACTTGTTACTGAACTTTAACTCTAACTGACCACCAACTTTCAACTGAACTTTAACTCTTAAACTGCATATAATAACTTTAACTGAATATCAACTTTAAATATTTAACTGAAAATAGATACTACCGAGTTTAGGAAAATCTTGGCCATGAAATATCCTCTGTGCAGGATCTATCTTCTTCATCTCTGAAGCATCCTTCAGGGTACAGGTCTTCTTGCGATGGCTGGTCTCTTCGAGTTATCGCCGGAAAACAAAGGCTGCACATTTCTTTTTATTCACAATTCTCCACTCGCTTCCGGAAGATTCTCTGTCATCCAGTCAACTGTGTAACCAGAAACAGATCACATGGCAGGAACATCCGGTGAAATTACTTTTGAAAGACACCATTACACTTAGTTCGTTTGACGTATACCATACATAACAGCCATATCAATCGAAGCCACACTGTCTGGGTTAATGCAAACAACTTCCCTTCTCTGACCAACACAGGAAGCTTCAGATCACAGCTCCCAAACCAGAGCATCACCCAGAGCAACTTTACGACCTGTATCTGGTTCTAATCTATAAATTGACCAAAAAATATCAGCATGCTTAACTCTCAGCCAGAAAAGCCATTTTAAAGCCTCTACAGCCATTATCACTGTTTAATTATTGTTGCAGCCATTCTTTCTCCGTCCACAGGTAATGACGTTTTTTTACAATGTAAGGAGTTGTTGCACTATTTCGTGGGACAGTCAAGACCAAGGCCGCTTGTCACAACCAGACTAGCTCCTCTTTCTTGGCAGCTCTTCATTCCAGCGGTGGGTAACCTGCGGCCTGGGGGTCACATGCGGCCCATTTGGTTTCTGAGTACGGCCCACCAGGCACTTTGTTGACTATTGCAGGGTTACCACATTCCGCTGGTTTCCGCCCGCGTAGTTTCTGACTGAAGTGAGGGTAAAGTACGGGTAAGTGAAGTGAGGTGCACGCTGATTGCTCGCAACATTGACTGCAAGTGCCGTATTCTGTGTCCCAAGTGTAAATATTTCTTTAGTTTTCACTATTTGCAGTTGACAATAGTTCTATTAATATGAATGGTGAATCATTTTCTATAACTCATTAGGAGTGTGTATTAGAAATGATAGAAACTCTACAGTGCAGAAGGAGGCCATTTGGCCCATCGAGCCTGCATTGACAACAACCCCACCCAGGAAGCCATCCCCGTAACCACACATATTTACCCTGCTAATCCCCTTGACACTAAGGGGCAATTTAGCATGGCCAATCCACCTAACCTGCACATCTTTGGACTGGGGGAGGAAACGGGAGCGGCCAAGGAAACCCATGCAGACACGGGGAGAACGTGCATGCTCCACACAGACAGTGACCCGAGGCTGGAATTGAATCCAGGTCCCTGGTGCTGTGAGGCAGCAGTGCTAACCACAGTGCCACCGTGCTGCCCTGTTAAATGTAGTTAATCTTATGCATGGGTCATGGTTGGTGAACAAGCCCGATTTCAATCTTGTGGCCCACTGAGATGACGGGGGGGCCACTCATGCGACCCACTCACTGACCGGAATTCTCCGAAACATTCTAAGTGTTGAATTCGCTGTGCTGCCACGCACACCCCCCCTGCCTGCGAGCATTCTCCCTTGCTGAGTAAGAGCCTTGAGCATTGCACCCCCTGGTCACAGTACCTTGTTGAGTTAACTCAATCAGCACCCTGGGGAGATGGCTGACCCTCTATTGAAACCAGATTCCCTTTACATTTCTCACAAGGAATATTTACTAATGGGCCCATGACTGGCCCAAACTGACTGCACCTGGACTCTCCTGACAAGCCAGAGCTGTATATAAGCTGCAGTAATGGACACACAGCCAGTCACGCCAGGAAGGTGGCTGGAAAGAAAGCTGCCCCGGGCTTCTCCGAGGCTGACCAGGCCCCCTCGAATGGACACAGTGGAGGAGAGGCGCCAGCTGCTAATCCCCACTCAGGGCCGTCGCCCAAGGGGTATCGCCGCAAAGGCATTGGTGGGGAGGTGACAGCTACAGTTAATGCCAGGAGCTTGGCACCTCGGTCCGGGGAACAGTGTCAGAACAAACTGAACGACCTTCCTCGGGCAGCAAGAGTAAGTGTGTATCCCATTCTGAAACCTGCACACGTATCGGATTAACGATGTCAAACCATGTTCAGACACCTGAAGGACATCCAATAACAGCCTCCACCCCCCCCTGCCAAAACTGCACCCAACCTCTCCCCCCCCCCCCCCCTCACCCCCTCACTGCAGAGTATATAGAGCATGCGTGTCTATGTTAATCAGAGCACCCCTGCTTGGAGCACCAGCTGCCTGAACTGATTAGCCCTCAAGGAGCACCTGGTGCACTTGCATTTCATGATTAGTGTTGATGGGATTTTAGCTCCTGGATTCTGAGCTGCGATTCCAATACCATCTCCAAATGAGAGAGAGGGCGGAATTCTTCAGCCATTCCCGCTGGTGGGATCTTCCATTCACACTGAAGCTGACCTTCGCTGCGGGATCCTGCACAGCGGCACGGGAGAGGAATGTAAATAAACACCAACTTCGATAGGACCCATAGATCCCACCAGCAGCCAATGGTGAGCTGCCTTCGATATGGGAAAAAAATTCCCGTGTGGAAGGTGCTGGAAAATTCCAGAACCTAAATACCCCCCCTTGACATTCAATGACAATATCATTGCTAAATCTCCACCCCCCAACTATCAACATCTTTGGTGCTAAGGGAGGGGGGTTACCTTTGACCAGAAACTGAACTGGACAATCAAAAGCTGGGAATTCCACCTCCTGACTCCCCAGAGCCTATCCACCATCTACAAGGCACAAATCAGGAATGTGATGGCACACTCCCCACTTGCCTGGATGGGTGCAGATCTAACAACACTCAAGAGCTCGACATCATCCAGGACAAAACAGTGCTGCTTGATTTTGGCACCCCATTCACCACCTTAAGACATTCACTCCCTCTATCACCTAAGAACTTCCCTCCAGGCATCCTGCCTTGGAACTATGTCGCTGTTCCTTCACTGTCGTTGGATCAAAAACCTGGAACTTGCTCCCTAACTGCATTGTGGATGTACCTACACCAGCTGGACTGCAGCGATTCAAGTAGGCAACTCACCACCACCTTCTCAAGGGCAATTAAGAATAGCCAACCAATGCGGGCTTAGCCAGTGACACTCCCATTCCAAGAAAGAGTTTAAAAAATCCGACTGTTCCGTATCTTGTTATAAGCAGGATGTAAAGGTAGGAATCTCGGATAGGATTTTTTGCAGCATCCCTGCTTTATGTGTTAATATCTCACTGACCTCCCATTCAAAATAATGGAAACTACAAATGATGATTAATTGAATTAGTGTAGCTGAGAAGGCACAGATTGCAGTAGGGACAAAATGCAATGCATTCAACTCACACTTTCTCGAGTTAATGTTGACTGGGTTAAAATGATTTTACAGGGCAGCACAGTGGTTAGCATTGCTGCCTCACAGCGCCAGGGACCCAGGTTCAATTCCGGCTTTAGGTGACTGTCTATGTGGAGTTTGCATGTTCTCCCCATATCTGCGTGGGTTTGCTCCGGTTTCCTCCCACACTCCAAAGGTGTGCTGGCTAGGTGGATTGACCATGCTAAATTGCCCCTTAGTATCAGTGAGATTAACAGGGGAAATACGTGGAGTGACGGGGATAGGGCCTGGGTGGGATTGTTGTTGGTACAGACTCAATGGGCTAAATGGCCTCCTGCTGCATTCTATCATTCAATTGTATAGATTTCCACAATAAAAGTACAGTACTGAAATGTGATATGTAGCTTCTAGTTGACTAATTCCTGTTTTTTGTTATAGATATTCTGATTTTTGGGATGGGGTTGCAGTACGTTTAAATGTTCCTCTGTCACATTGGGCATTTTAATTAGAATTGATGAAGAGACTGAAGGGACAAAGTTGCCTCTCATTCAAAGGGTCATTAGTGTTAAATCTTGTATTCCTAAAACTTCTCTCAATAACCACCTCAGGCAGGCGTCAGGGAACACAGCTCTTTATTCAGGTCTTGTCACTCCAAATGTAGACTGGCGACTCTGGGTGACCCCAGCAGCTCACCCCCCCACACCCGAGGTCATGTGACCCGCTCCCTTAAAGGGGCTAGGCCCCAACACATATAACAATTAGCGGAGTCATTTTGGATTTTTGGTTTGGTCCCTGGTAGTTGTGAATCCATAAACACTGAACTACACGTAGCATGAAACGAACTGACGTTATGTTGGCATTCACACAAATGGGACAAGGTAATCAGGAATAAAGGAGTAAATATCTTATGCCCCCCCCACGCTGGCAAATGTGACGTAAAATGGGTGTCCAGGTCAGTGTTTTCCCTCGTATTACAGGGCGGATGAGGTGTCAGGCTGCCCACCCACTCTTGGGCCCAATGAAGCCCTTAAATGGCCAATTAATGGTCACTTGAGGGCTTCGCTCTGCCCCAATGCAATAATGGACAGAATCTTCCCAAAATTTGGCTAAGTGTCATTTTTGGTATGAAAACTGGCATGGATTGGGTCAGACTCAACAGCGCAATTGAGTCCAAAATTGTTAGACACTTGAAAAATACATTTTTAACAATAAAATTGTGGCCACTATGTGTGGCTGGGGAAGGCAGGAGGAAGGCAGTTAGCTCAGCAGGTCTCACTGCACGGTTACGGGCAGCTAGAAAGGTTGGAGAGCCACCTCCTTTGGAGGGAGCCCTGTGTTCATCAGGGCTGGTCTACTGACCATCCGACTGAATTGCTTTTCCTACTGGCCGCCCGCCATCAGTTAAGTGTCCACTCAAAGGGCAGCACTCCCTCAATATTGCACTGGGGTGTCAGGTTATATTCTCAACGTCTCTGGAGTGGAACATAAAGCCCAGCCCTGTGACTCTGAGGTGGGAGTGCTACCACTGAACCACAGTCTAACCCAGATTCGATTGGACCACTTTCTAACCACTGACATCCCTTTCAGCTTAGTGCCAAACTCTGCTCCCTTCTCCTTGTGCTGCTGCGTCACAGAATGAAGGCAGGAGGAGAGAAGATGATTTGAATTCATAGAGTTCATAGAATCCTACAGTGCAGAAGGCCATTCGGCCCACCGAGTCTGCACTGACCCCAATCCCACCCAGGCTCTATTCCTGTAACCTCATGCATTTACCCTAGCTAGTCCCCCTGACACTAATAGACAATTTAGCATGGCCAATCCACCTAACCTGCACATCTCTGTGGGAGGAAACCGGAGCACCCGGAGGAAACCCATGCAGAGACGGGGAGAACGTGCAGACTCCGCACAGACAGTGACCCAAACCGGGAATCGAACCCAGGTCCCTGGTGCTGTGAGGCAGCAGTGCTAATCACTGTGCCACCGTGCCGCCCTTGTGGATTGTGGATTAGTAAAAGTGCCTGAGTGACCGACTTGGCATAGGAGATAGATTTGAGAGAGAGCGAGGTAGTGAAAGAGAAAGAGTTGTCCATTGGCATTAATAACAGCCAAATACCTTCTGAAACTGCAGCTTTGTGGCTTGTAGCAGGGTTCCCGATAATACTGAAAGCTAACAATTGTGCTCTGGTTTGCTGATGTGACTGTGGGATGAAGATTTGCATTTTTCTGTGGCTGACTGATTGCTAGCACGCTGTGAGAATGTTCTGTGTGATCTTTGTCGCTTCACTTTTCAAATAAAGCTTTCTTTGCTCAGGGAGTGAGTGGTGAGAATGTGGAACTTGCTGCCCACAGGGAGTGATTGGGATGAACAAGACAGACGGACATCAAAGGGAAAGGAATAGACAAATTTTGATAGGCTGAGATGAAGCAAGATAGGCGGAGATTCATGTGGATTATAGACCCCTTGGGCTCAATGGACTGAATGGCCTATTTCTGTGCTGTAAAGGCACTTCAAAGACAATGCTATGTAAAAACAAACTTGTTATCCCATGACAGAGCCTTGAGCCCTGCTATCCCTTTAATCTCCCCATTGCTAAAGCATTGGCAGATTAGTAATATCCCAAAACATGCAGCAATCTCCAGTATAGTATTCTCACTCTCTGCTTCCCTGAGCATTTATTCACTGATGTGGAGGTGCCGGCGTTGGACTGGGGTAAACACAGTAAGAAGTCTCACAACACCAGGTTAAAGTCCAACAGGTTTATTTGGCAGCACGAGCTTTCGGAGTCTCAGGCTCCTTCATCAGGTGAGTGAGGACTTGTTTTCACAAACAGGGCATATAAAGACACACACTCAATTTACAAGATAATGGTTGGAATGCGAGTCTTTACAGGTAATCAAGTCTTACAGGTACAGAAAATGTGAGTGGAGAGAGGGCCAAGCACAGGTTCAAGAGATGTGATTTGCCTCCACTAACTGTCCTGGCTGGAGACAATACTCACCTCTTTAACCTGGTGTTGTGAGACTTCTTACTGCATTTATTCTCTTCTATTGAATGTGCAATTGGATGAAAATCCCAAGTCCTCATGCTTTCTGTTTTCACTTTGTTGTTACATTTTGTTTTCCCGTTTTTAAACCTTTATCCTCCTGATGTTCCGTAAGAGCTATGCATGGTTAATTAGTTATTCATACTGCTTTGCTGGTTTATCATTAATCTACTTGTGTAGATATAGGAAATCTTCCCCTGGCTTTGCTCACGACTGATTTAGCCACACAATCATGATGTTTAATTACTAACCCAACCTGGGTTGGGCAGAGTGGTTAGCACTGCTGCCTCACAGGTTCGATTCCCGGCTTGGGTCACTGTCTATGTGCACATTCTCCCCGTGTCTGCGTGGGTTTCCTCCGGGTGCTCCGCTTTCCTCGCACACTCCAAAAAATGTGCTGGTTAGGTGCATTGGCCTTGCTAAATTCTCCCTCAGTGTACCTGAACAGACTTATTTGGTAGCAAATACCATAAGCTTTCGGAGCACTGCTCCTTCATCAGATGGAGTGGATATCTGCTCTCAAACAGTGCACAGACACCTGTGCACTGTTTGAGAGCAGATATCCACTCCATCTGACGAAGGAGCAGTGCTCCGAAAGCTTATGGTATTTGCTACCAAATAAACCTGTTGGACTTTAACCTGGTGTTGTGAGACTTCTTACTGTGTTTACCCCAGTCCAACGCCGGCATCTCCACATCCTGAACAGGCACCAGAGTGTGGAGACTAAGGGATTTTCACAGTAACTTCATTGCAGTGTTAATGTAAGCCGACTTGTGACACTTATAAATGAACTTTTAAAAAAACTTGTCCCTTTAAGATCAATGTTTGAGTTCCACCTGTGAAAATCTAGGTATTTATAGATAAGTCCAAAGATGTGTGGGTCAGGTTGATTGGCCATGTTAAATTGCCTCTTAGTGTTAGGTGGACTAGCTCGGGTAAATAGATGGGGTTATGGGGGTAGGGCCTGGGTGGGATTGTGGTCGGTGCAGACCTGATGGGCCCAATGGCTCCTTCTGCCCTGTAGGGATTCTATGATTCTAAGTGTAATTGTAGTTGAGTTCAATGAGCGATACATTGTTTATGAATATCAGGTTTCCCGTCTCTGAACAAGTAAGGATCTTGCCTACGTACTAAATTGTTATCCATTGAACTGTGGTGGGGTGGGAGGAGGCAGGTCACTTAAATGGAGTGTAAAATCAGCTGGGGTGTAAACTGATACCCAATCCACTCGCAATCAGGCAGGTCAGGTTATACAATAGTTATCCTTCTACTGCATGACAGGCATATGCTAGGTAAAACACCAGCAAATTTCCTAAGGTGCATTTATAGCTTTTAATAAGGCCCAAAGAATTAGATGTGCTGAATTATTCCTCTGGTAGATATGGAAGTGTGTGTCTGTTGCCTGCGAAGCCTAACAGTTCGATCAGATGGCTGTTCAAAGGTCAGGTAAGAAGGTGCACATTTTGAGGCTCCATAATGCTGGGTTTCTACAGAGTTTGTTTATTGATTTTAAGTGATGCCTCAGGCTCTTTATATTCAAATTTGACACAGAAACTCGCATTGAATAGCTGGTCTAATCTATAGTGCGATGGATAAAAACTGAGTACATATGTAAAGTTGTTATCACATTGCTAATTGATCGATCTTGATGAGCGTCATTTTATGCCAAATATGGACAACATTGGGCCAACTGGTTTCAGTTGACTGTAAATGTATCGTAGGAGTTTTACTGTTGCTTTGATTTGATTTATTATTGTCACATGTATTAGTATACAGTGAAAAGTATTGTTTCCTGCGCGCTATACAGACAGAGCATACCATTCATAGAGAAGGAAAAGAGAGAGTGGAGAACGCAGTGTTACAGCCATAGCTAGGGTGTAGCTGGAGAGGATTGAATTCTGCCCTGTAATATTGGGGAAAACACTGACCCGGACACACATTTTACGTCACATTTGCCAGCATGGGGAACATAAGATATTTACTCCTTTATTCCTGGTTACCGTGTCTCATTTGAGTGAGTGCCAATGTCAGTTATAGATAGAGATTGGCTAAAGTCAAGAAGCACGTGTAGACTGTTGCTGAAAATTCAACCTGACCCACACATCTTTGGACTTATCTATAGATACCTAGATTTTCACAGGTGGAACTCAAACATTGATCTTAAAGGGACAGGTTTTTTTAAAAGTTCATTTATTAGTGTCACAAGTAGGCTTACATTAACACTGTCAGTTTGTGTCATCTGACCTAATATCTCCCAATGTGGTCCGCTGTTGTGGAGTTCCGCAACTTTATCCATTTTTATTTAAAAATTAAATAACTGGCTTTACGTTTTATACGTATTCCTTTGCTACAGTATTTCATTTTCATTTCTTAATCATGTTTAAAGCCAAGAATACGTAACAAGATGATGGGACAGGCAGAACCAATTGGAGGAAATTAAAAGCAGACTATTTCTTTCTCATTGCTATTCTCCCCATCGAGGAGGAAGCCCAAACAATCTTATTAATCATCACCATCTTCACAAGTGTAGCCTGTTTATAGTCTATATTAGGAGGACTAGACCCCAACATTTTGTTCTTTTTTTAGCATAAATGTAAGGGTAGGATACTTCCCTCCAGGAGTGATTCCACTGACAAAGTATGGATCTTTTATAGTAAAACAAACTTTATTTAGTAGCACAGTTCAAATATAACTCTAACAAATGAAGCAGCTTAACCATTAACAGTTGAACAATATTTAAAAATGAAAGGAAGCAATTTTACCTTCTAGCTTATGACTGATTCCGTTCCAAATAAGCCCCATTCATGCACAGATCAAAACCACTTTCAAATGAATGCAGTCAGCAAACCCAAGCATACTTGCTATGAGAGAGAGTGAATTTTCAGCAACAGTCTACACGTGCCTCTTGACTTTAGCCAGACCTCAGCTAAAACTGGCTGCTTTCTGCTTTCTGTTACAGACCTCACTACTCCCATTACCACCTCACCATCTGATTAATCACTCATGACCCTTTTAAGGAGCAGCACAGGCTTGGAGGGCCGAAGGGCCTGTTTCCTGTGCTGTACTGTTCTTTGTTCTTTGTTATTTCAATCAACCTAATCAAAAACCCCAGGGAAAATCTCCATCTATAAACAAATACCTATTAGCCCTATCCTAAGTAAACACTTTTTGGCTAAAATGAGTAATTATCCTGCTCTCCCAGCATCTGAGCTTAATTTCTTCCAAACATATTGACTGCCTGTAGAATAAAGCTGAATTTTTAAACATTCGCTTTAAACATAAAAAATATATATCTATATCAATTGCACTACTATAATCACATCTGGTATATGCAATACATTTTCAGCAGCTTTGGTTTGGTTTGATGAAGTTCAAACTAATAATATTTTGGTTACTGTTACTCAGGTGTCTCCTATCAGACATCTCTCCATCTCTTTTAACAGAAGAAAGAAGTCTTATTCCTCTTAATGTGTGCTATATATTGAATCACTTGTATATGTTCCATGACTAAGGAGGTGATTTTTAAGAACAGAACAATTGACTGAGGAGATTTAATTATTTATAAGGATTCAGCAACATTATAAATAGCACTTGAATTTATATGGCATACATTTATATATCATACTTTTGTCAAATTGCTTTCATGTAATTAATTATTTTTGAAGTCCAGTCACTGACAACACTTTGTGTACAGCAAGGTCTCATAAGTACCAGCGAGAAGAATAACCAGCCAGCTCCTGGTGCGAAGGGCCTTCTTCAAATTGGACACCCTCAAAACCCACCTCAGTTCATTCTGCATTTTGCTCAGTGAAACACAAACTAGATTATGTGCTGGGGTCCTGGAGCAGAGCTTGAATTAACAACCTCCTGATTTAAAAGCAAGTGTCTTACTAACTGAGCCAAGTGAACACATATACAATTGTAGATCCATTGTGTAAACATTTGAACATTTCTTGTGATCAAAGCGTTCGTGTCAAATATCGGAGCATTCCTCATTTCACCTTTTCCACATTCTGACTTTCAGTGCTGTTTGCTATTAGGCAGTCTATTTATTTGAAGTTTTAACTGTCAAATCATCCACGCTCCCACTTGCGTGTTAACAACTTATATTTATATAATGCCTTTAATGTAATGGAATGTCCAAACATCTCACAGGAGCATTAATTATAAAACAAAATATTACAGCGGACAAAATTGGGAGTTATTAGGTCAGGTGACCAAAAGCTTGGTCAAAGAGGTAAGTTGTAAGGAGTGCCTTAAAGGAGGAAAGTGAGACAAAGACCTGGAGAGGTGTAGAGCAGGTAATCCAGAGCTTAGGGCCAACGCGACTGAAGGTGCAGTTCCCGATGGTGCATCGGTTAAAACGGGGATGCCCAAAAGGCCAGAATTAGAGAAGTGCAGTTATTTTGTAGGGGGTAATTCCAGAGAGGTGGTGAGGCAACAGAGTGACTTGACAACGAGGATGAGAATTTTATAATTGAAATGTTCATGCACTAGGGGCAAGGTCAGTGAATACAGGGATGATGTGTGAACAGGGCTAGGAGTTAAGACACGGGCAACAGTTTTAGCTAACTACCAGTTTGAAGAGGGTAGAATGTGGGAGACCAGTTTGGAGTATGTTGACTTGATTTGATTTGATTTATTTTTGTCACATGTTCTGGGATACAATGAAAAATATTGGTTATTGCACGTGATACAGGCAAAACATATTGTACACAGAGTTCGTAGGGGAAAGGGAAAAGGATAGGGTGCAGAATGTAGTGTTACAGTCATAACTCAGGTGTAGAGAAAGATCAACTTAATACGAGGTAGGCCCATTCAAAGGTAGGCGAGCAGGAAGAAACTGTTCTTGAGTCGGTTGGTACGTGACCTCAGACTTTCGTATTTTTTTCCCGACGGAAGAAAGTGGAAGAGAGAATGTCCGGTGTTAATGGGGCCCTTAATTATGCTGGCTGCTTTTCTGAGGCAGCGGGAAGTGTAGACGGAGTCAATGGATGGCTTGGTCAAGTAACAAACGTTAGATTGAGGGTTTCAGCAAAAAATGAACGATGACAGGGATAAAGTCAGGCAATGATACAAAGGTGGAAATAGATAATCTGAGTGATGGTGTGACGATGAAGTTGAAAGTTCATCTCTGGGTCAAATGTGACACCAAAGTTGCGATCAGAGTGGCTTAAACTCAGAGAATTGCCAGGGAACGGGATTACATTTATACTCGAGGGTGAATCGTGAGGCAGGAACTATAAACAATGGCTTCAGTCTTCCCAATATATAATTGGAAGAAATTTCTGGAATCCAGTACTAGATGTGGATAGGCAGTCTGATAGTTTAGTTTAGGAGCCGAGAGAGTTGGTGGTGAGGTAGCTCTGATGTCAGATTAAATATCGTTGTTTTGTACCTCATGTTTCTATTGCCTAACATTTTACAATTTCTCTCAACTACTTCTTAATGACAGAATCACAAAATTGTTACAACACAGAAAGAGGCCATTTTATCCATCATGTTTGCCCCGGCTCTCTGAAGGTGCAACCTACCTCGAGGCCACTCCTTCTCCCCTGTAACCCTGCACATCCTCCCTTTTCAGATAACAATCCAATTCCCTTTTCAAAACCCTGATTGAATCTGTCTCCACCACACTCAGTGCATTCCAGATCATAACCACTCACTGTGTGAATCTGTCTCCACCACACTCTCAGACAGTGCATTCCAGATCATAACCACTCACTGTGTGATCTGTCTCCACCACACTCTCAGACAGTGCATTCCAGATCATAACCACTTACTGTGTGAATCTGTCTCCACCACACTCTCAGACAGTGCATTCCAGATCATAACCACTCGCTGTGTGAATCTGTCTCCACCACACTCTCAGCACATTCCCGATCCTAACCACTCGCTGCGTGAGAAAATTTTTTGTCTTGTTGCTTTGCTTCTTTGGTTAATTAAATGAAATCTATACCCCCTCACCCCCCGCCCATCCCAGTTCTTAATCATTCCACCCATGTGAACAGTTTCTTCCTATCCATTCTTTAAAGGTCCCACATAATTTTGAACACTTCAAGGGCAACTAGGGATGTGCAATCAATGTTGGTCTAGCCAATGACGTCCACATCCCATAAATGAATTTTTAAAAATCTACTCCCAACTTTCTCTTCCCAAGGAAACCAGTCCAACTTCTCCAATCTATCTACATAACTGAAGTTCCTCATTCCTAAGATCATTCTGCTGAATCTTTTCCACCCTCTCTCGAAAGTGTTCCAAAAGCGTGGTGCTGGGATCTGGACACAATATTCCAGTTCAGCCTGAGCCAATGTTCTTTTCATGCTGAATATGACCTCCTTCCTTTTATACTCTATGCCCCATTAATAAAGTCTAGGATACTATATAGAGTCATAGGCCCTGATTTTACCGACATACGTGCCTCGGAATCCAGGCGGGCAAGGCTCACAGAACGGCATTCTCCATTGGTCTCAGGCACAATCTGACGAGCCTCGAGTGGGTGTGCCAGTAAAATTCCGGCCATTGCGTCATAGAGGTTTACAGCATGGAAACAGGCCCTTCGGCCCAACTTGTCCATGCCACCCTTTTTTTAACCACTCAGCTAGTCCCAATTGCCCATGTTTGGCCCATATCCCTCTATACCCATCCTACAGCGCAACGGTAGCACAGTGATTAGCACTGTTGCTTCACAGCGCCAGGGACCCGGGTTCGATTCCCGGCTTGGGCCTCTGTCTGTGTGGAGTTTGCATGTTCTCCCCGTGTCTGCGTGTGTTTCCTCCGGGTGCTCCGGTTTCCTCCCACATTCTGAAAGTGCTGGTTAGGTGCATTGACCCGAACAGGCGCCAGACTGTGGCGACTAGGGGAATTTCACAGTAACTTCATTGCAGTGTTAATGTAAGCCTTATTTGTGACTAATAAATAAACTTTACTTTACTTTTTACCCATGTAACTGTCTAAATACTTCTTAAAATTGTACCCGCCTCTACTATTACCTCTGGCAGCTCGTTCCTGATACTCATCACCCTCTGAGTGAAAAAATTGCTTCTCTGGACCCTTTTGCATCAGTCCCCTCTCACCTTAAACCTATGCCCCCTAGTTTTAGACTCCCCTACCTTTGGGAAAAGGTGTTGACTATCTGGCTGATCAATGCCCCTCATTATTTTATGGACCTCTATAAATCACCCCTAAGCCTCCCACGCTCCAGGGAAATGAGTTGCATTCTATTCAGCCTCTCCTTATAACTCAAACCATCAAGTCCTGGCAGCATCCTAGTATGCTTTCTTATTTCTTCCCTCGACCTGTCCTGCCATCTTCAATGATTTATGCACATATACACCCAGGCCCCTCTGCCCCTGCACCCCCTTTCGAATTGCACCCATTATTTTATATTGTCTTTTCGCATTCTTCCTAACAAAATGATTTGCTTCATCCTTCTCCAAACTAAATCTTAGATCATTTATCTGCTTGCCATGTCATCTTTGTGCAGTTAAATCTATGGCGAATGAGACTACTCACTTATGCCATCATAAGACGATAAGATATAGGAGCAGAATTAGGCCATTCGGCCCATCGAGTCTGCTCCGCCATTCAATCATGGCTGATAAGTTTCTCCACCCCATTCTCCTGCCTTTTCATAGAATCATGGTGCAGAAGGTGGCCATTCGGCCCATTGAGCCTGCACTGACAACAATCCCACCAAGGGTCCGATCCCCATAACCCCACGTATTTACCCTGCTAATCTCCCTGGCACTAAAAGACAATTTAGCATGGCCAATCCACCTAACCTGCACATCTTGGGACTGTGGGGGGAAACCGGAGCACCCGGAGGAAACCCACGTAGACACGGGGAGAACCTGCAAACACCACACCGACAGTGACCCGAGGCTAGAATTGAACCCGGGTCCCTGGCGCAGTGAGGCAGCAGTGCTAACCACTGTGCCGCCTTCTCCCACCTTTCCTTCTCCCGCCATCTTGAAACACTAGCCTCTGACTCAATAGGTTATTGATATAAGCCTACTTAGCCTTTGAGCAAATGATTTAGGTGGACATTTGAGTGCCCAGAGAATGTTGCTTTGTTGGAGGTTCCATATTTTTCATGAGGCATGAAACTGAGGCCCGGTCCATTGGCTTGGGTGGGGATGGAAGATCCCTTGGCAGTATTCAAAGTGCAGCTGGTCACCTCTCTTCCTCGGCCACATACCGATTATCCATCCAGCCACTCATTCACAGCATCTTGCTTTCTGAAAATTGCCTGCTATGTTTTCCTGCCAACTGACAGTGACAAACTTTCAAAAGTTCAGAACTGCTTTAGGATGCTGCGGGGAGATGATTAGATACAACTTCTTTCCAATATCCATCAAGCCAGGAAACTGAATTTCAGCTAGATTTAGCTCCTGAAACAGCCTGTGTGTGACAATTACTCAGGAACCACCAAAGTAAGAAGATTTGCAATACAGCAAAATGCAGATTGATCAGTTTATATACGTGAATAAATTTTCAATAGATTGAAGGATATGGAGACATGACTGGTAATGTGAAAGATGTAATAATGCTATGGGTGATATTATTCCTACTGCGTGTATCTGTACATAACATGACCATCATGCCCTATCAACTAATGCAACTGGAGTCACAAAGGTAAGGTGGGTGGGGGGGGTGTTCACCAGGCCCGCTAGCTCTGATCCCAAATCGCGATGGCCCGGTGAATTGGGAGTCTGTGGAAAAGGTGGTTTTGCGCTGGTTGCCTAACCTAATGCAACCCTCCCAGGCCGCGCTGCCAGCCCCGATCAGTGGGCCAGAATGGGATCAATGGGGCACTTGAGGTGCAGCCAATTATGAAGGGAAAAAAAGATAAACACAGGTGGCTGGAAGATGATTGAAATCCTTTGATCTGACAACTGAATCTTTTACAATACACTGCACCTTGAACCTTCTACACATCAAAGGCTTCGAGTGCAATGGACAGGGTTTCAATGATTTCTGCTTGCTAGGAAGCCTTAGCAACTTCAAATCAAAGCTGTGTGCATACGTTGGGGCTGAGTGTACAGCTGGGCAGACTGGAACTGCCCTCCCCCCTGCCACCAGTGAAATTGAGTTTTTAATTTAAGGTTTATTTATTAGTGTCACAAGTAGGCTTACATTAACACTGCGGTGATGTTACTGTGAAAATCCCCCAGTCGCCACACTCCGGCACCTGTTCGGGTACACTGAGGGAGAATTTAGCATGGCCCATGCACCTAACCAGCATGTCTTTCGGACTGTGGGAGGAAACTGGGGCACCCGGAGAAAACCCACGCACACATGGGGAGAACGTGCAGACTCCGCATCTCTTCTCTGTCAGAGGACTTCAAAGGGGGTCTGCTCTCACCTGCAGTTTCTGGCAGGAAATTCTCTGCTGCAGAATGGAATGCTGCAATGATCTAAAATTCTACCAAGTGACCAGGGGGCATGGAGGTTAAAGTGACCTGGCCATTTCAGAATTTTCACAGCTGACAGGCAGGAATGCAGGTGTTGATCACAGGGCTGCCAAAAATCACCGTGCCAGGGGCAATGTTCATTCACGTGGCATTAGAGCAGGGTGCTGCCCCGGGCACATGTAAAGCCTTGTGAAAATGATGCATTTTTATCTCTCTGCAATATTAATAATAAGATGGAGTCATACTTTACATGGGGCTCCGGAGGGCATTCGGATTAACTGGGATAGTTCCTGACTTGTATTCAGTTTGCTTTTGCATTGTGCAACCAACCAACATCACGCCACAACCACAAGGAGAACCAGGTCTGCCAGGGCTAGAAGGGGCAGTCCAGCCATGGGACCCCCATCTCAGTGAAGAGTGGTGAGGTCAACCCCTTGCCCCCAGCCTCAGCCCACCCAACCCCCAGGACCCTTAACTCTGCAGCCTGGCAGCAGCAGAGGGGAAAATGGCAACTGGACCTCCCTCCTCAAGCTCCCACAGGGCCCAATGTGTCAGACCAGGGTGTCAATGCCAGGGTAACAGGGGGCAGTGTACTGTTGGCGCTGCCAAGGTGCGTGGCCAGAAGGGGACTGAGTGGGGGGGTCTGAGGGGGAAGGGGAAGTGGGGTTGGGTCACCCTCATGCCTTTGCGGGGGGGGGGGGGGGGGGGTTACCCATTATGTGTGGGTGGGTTGAGGGGGGGAGGAAGGACACCCTTCTTTGGTAAGGGATTGATGGTGCTCCCCTGGCCAGTGTGGGCCACCATTTATATTTTTGTGGGAGGGAGGAGTTGTGTCCGAGCATGGAGATCAGGGTGCCATTTAAAAATGGCGGCCCTGGCTGGGAGCAATTCCCTTCCCAAAAGGGGCATTAGTGAACCAGCATTTTAGATTTTTGTGACAATGAGTGATAGTTTCAGCTTCAACACATTACTGAGGCTAGTTTTATATTCCAGATTTATTCATTGCGTTTATATTCCGTCAGCCACCATGCTGGGATTTGAACCCAGGTCTCCAGAGCATTCGCCTGGGCCTCTGAATTACTAGCACAGTCACACTGACGCTACACCACCATCTTCCCCTCACCTCAGGAAGACACCACAAAATTGGAAAGGAGATCCGTCAATGTACTTCTAAACTCCTCCCCAATCGCTGGTTAAAAACATTTGCTCTTTCCAGCTCCTTGCTCCTGGGGAATTGATGACTCATGCTGAGGGTTTGGTACGGGAATGGGATACAGTAACTCGCTAAAAAGGGACATCCTTTATTGAAAAGCCGAATTGGGCCTGCATCAACTGCCTGCCTGACTACGAGGCTGGTAAAAATAACTGGTGCGAATGCTGATCTCAAAATGTACACAATGATTCAGCCATTAGCGAGCCTTGTTCTGTAACCTGCATTCAAATAGAAAAGAAGTAGACAGCTAACAGCGTTTCACTTGCTCTTACGAATTAGCTCAGCTATATCATAGAATCTTACAGTGCAGAAGGAGGCCATTCAGCCCATCGGGTCTGCACCGTCTCTCTGACAGAGCATCTTACCCAGGCTCAATCTCCGTAACCCCACGTATTTACCCCACTAATCCCCCTTACACATACTGGGACACCAAGGGACAATTTAGCACGGCCAATCCACCTAACCTGCACATCTTTGGAGTGTGGGAGGAAACCGGGGCACCCAGAGGAAACCCACGCAGACACGGGGAGAATGTGCAAACTCCGCACAGACAGTGACCCGAGGCTGGAATCGAACCCGAGTCGCTGTGAGGCAGCGGTTCCAACTGCTGTGCCAAATATAACAGGAATATCATGGAGTAGGGCCGGGGAAAAGTTTCCTTTCCTATTCCTTAAACCTGGGGTCACTGAGGCAGATTATTACACACGGTAGTTCTGGAGGGTAAGTCGGAGTTGGTACATTTTTTACATCCATTTGGTTAACTGGGCAGCAACTCCTGCGTTTCTTATTATTTGGAATAATTTTCCTTCTGATGTTCATTCACGTGGCATTAGAGCAGGGTGCTGCCCCGGGCACATGTAAAGCCTTGTGAAAATGATGCATTTTTATCTCTCTGCAACATTAATAATAAGATGGAGGCATACTTTACATGGGGCTCTGGAGGGCATTCGGATTAACTGGGATAGTTCCTGACTTGTATTCAGTTTGCTTTTGCATTGTGCAACCAACCAACATCACGTCACAACCACGAGGAGGACCTGCAGGCAGCCTGTGAATTTAAACTAACGTCACAAGCCGACAGATTCCAGAGCCAGAGAAGTCAAACTGAAAATAAGCAGTCCTACCGTTGAATATTTGAGCAGCCTTGAGAAATTTCCCTGCACCACACCGACACCCCCCCCCCCTCCACCTTGCCTCAGATGAGAGAAATGATGAAAGTGCTCCCCAGAAAATTGAGATCAATCTGAGCTTCTGTCACATCAAGTGCATGTTTGGAGTGCTGTTTAGTTTAGTTTACCTTTTACTAGTTTAGTTTACCTTTTCCCAAAGGCAGGGGAGTCTAAAACTAGAGGGCGTAGGTTCAAGGTGAGAGGGGAGAGATACAAAAGGGTCCAGAGGGACAATTTTTTCACACAGAGGGTGGTGAGTGTCTGGAACAAGCTGCCAGAGGTAGTAGTAGAGGCGGGTACAATTTTGTCTTTTAAAAAACATTTAGATAGTTACATGGGTACGATGGGTATGGAGGGATATGGGCCAAATGCGGGCAATTGGGATTAACTTAGGGGTTTAAAAAAAAGGGCGGCATGAACAAGTTGGGCCGAAGGGCCTGTTTCCATGCTGCAAACCTCTATCACTCAATAGTGTAAGGAACTCTTGCCTTGTAAAGCCGTAGAGATGTAGCACTGCCATATCTGCTGTTGGTGCTGCTGCCTCACAGCGCCAGGGACCCAGGTTCGATTCCCGGCTCGGGTCACTGTCTGTGTGGAGTTTTCACATTCTCCCCGTGTCTGCGTGGGTTTCCTCCGGGTGCTCCGGTTTCCTCCCACACTCCAAAGATGTGCGGGTTAGGTGGATTGGCTGTGCTAAATTGCCCCTAGTGTCAGGGGGGTTAGCGGGGTAAACGTGTGGGGTTGTGGGGATAGGGCCTGTGTGGGATTGTGGCCGGTGCAGACTTGATGGGCCGAATGGCCTCCTTCTGCACTGTGGGATTCTATTCTATGACACAGCACGGAAACAGGCTCTTCGGCCCAACTCGGCCAGGGGGGTATTTTCCAGCCACGGTTGCCCCAAGGCTGGAAATTCCTACCCAAGGTCAACGGACCTTTTCATGGTCTGCTCCCACCGGCTATAATTCCCGTGGGAGGCGGGACGGGAAAATCCCACCCCATGTTTCTTAAATGGAACTAGTCCCATTTGCCTGCTTTTGGCCAATATCCCTCTCAAACCTTTCCCATCCATGAACCTGTCCAAATGCCTTTTGAATGTTGTAATTGTACCCGCCTCTACCACTGCTCTGGCAGCTTGTTCCATATACACACCACCCTCTGTGTGAAAGGGTTGCCCCTCAGGTCCCTTCTAAATCTTTCCCCTCTCACCTTAAACCTAGGCCCCCTAGTTTTGGACTCCACTACCCTGGGGAAAAGACCTTGACTATTCATTTTATCTATACCCCTGATGACTTTATAAACTTCTATAAAGTCACCACTTATCCTCCTACGCTCTAGGGAAAGAAGTCCCAGCCTATCCAGCCTCTCCTGACACAAGCAGAGAATGGTGTTGATTGGCATGGAAGGATGAAATGATTCACCTTTCTCAGAAGACTAAGAAAATTTGGTATGTCAGCTACGACTCTCACCAACAGATGCACCATAGAAAGCATTCTTTCTGGTTGTATCACAGCTTGGTATGGCTCCTGCTCTGTCCAAGACCGCAAGGGACTACAAAAGGTCGTGAATGTAGCCCAATCCATCACGCAAACCAGCCTCCCATCCATTGACTCTGTCTACACTTCCCGCTGCCTCGGCAAAGCAGCCAGCATAATTAAGGACCCCACGCACCCCGGACATTTTCTCTTCCCCCTTCTTCCTTCAGGAAAAAGATACAAAAGTCTGAGGTCACGTACCAACTGACTCAAGAACAGCTTCTTCCCTGCTGCCATCAGACTTTTGAATGGTCCTGTCTTGTATTAAGTTGATCTTTCTCTACACCCTAGCTGTGACTGTAACACTATATTCTGCACTCTCTCCTTTCCTTCTCTATGAACAGTACGCTTTGTCTGTATAGTGCGCAAGAAACAATACTTTTCACTGTATGTTAATACATGTGACAATAATAAATCAAATCAAATCATAACTGAAGATGAAAAATGTTCATCTGCCTGATTTTTTAGTTAAAGGCTTAGCTGCAGGTTGTGGAACAAGACTGGCATCAGCAGAATCCTTTAATGCAGGAATAAATAACAGTTGCATTTTGTTTAGTGAAAAGACAGAGAGGAAACCTTAAAGTAAAGTTTATTTATTAGTCACAAGTAGGCTTATATTAACACTGCAATGAAGTTGCTGTGAAAATCCCCTAGTTGCCACACTCCAGTGACTGTTTGGGTACACTGAGGGAGAATTTAGCACGGCCAATACACCTAACCAGCATGTCTTTCAGACTGTGGGAGGAAACCGGAGCACCCGGAGGAAACCCACGCAGACACGGGGGAAACGTGCAGACTCCGCACAGACAGTGACCCAAGCCGCGAATCGAACCCGGGTCCCTGGCACTGTGAGGTGGCAGTGCTAACCACTGTGCCACCGTGCCGCCCCCTTCTGTAATTAAGGAATAATATCAAAACCGGTGAAGGAATGTGTGAAATATCGCAGGATTGCACACACAGGTCGGTGAAATGAAAGGGCAGGCTAGCATTTTAGCCAGGATTAAAATTCCTCCTAATCGTCGCAATCGAAACATTAACCCAGTGTTCTCTTTTAGAAGTTGACTTGCCCGGGTTGTGTGTTTCTGGTGTTTGCTGTTTATTTCAGATTCCTGGCATGTTGAGATTTTATTAATACAGTCCGGCAGTTCCATCAAAACCCCCAGTGAGAAGAGTCTTCCTGAGCCAGGAGGTTGCAGCTTTATGACTTCAGCACAGAGTCTCTGCAACACTTCCGTTCCGGTGCTGAGCATAGCAACATGGGGAGGCTGTTTGACCCATCGTGCCTGTGTCAGCTGAAAAAGAGCTATCCAGCCAAATCCTACTGCCCAGCTCCTGGTCTGTGTGCCTGTGGGTTACGGCACAACCATTTTCTTTTTAAATGCAGTGAGGAGTTATGCCTCCACCACCCTGACTGCAGCAGTGAGTTCCAAATGCCTATTCTGGGTGAACAAAATTATCCTCAAAATCCCTGATTTCCTCCTGCAATTACAATCATAAGATCTAGGAGCAGAATGAGGCCATTCGGCCCATCGGGTCTGCACCGTCATTCGATCACGGCTGATAAGTTTCTCAACTCCATTCTCCCGCCTTTTCCCCGTAACCTTGGATCCCTTTACCAGTCAAGAACCTATCTATCTCTATCCTACTACACTCAATGACCTGGCCTCCACAGCCTTCTGTGGCAATGAATTCCACAGATTCACCACTCTCTGGCTGAAGAAATTCCTCCTCATCTCGGTTCTAAAGGATCGTCCCTTTACTCTGAGGCTGCAGCTACTTAAACAACAGTAAATACTTGCAAAGCATCAACCAAATACTCACTATCTGTTACTTTACTAACATAAGGTTGATTTCCACTTGCAATTGAAACCTGGCCAGGATTTTGTTGTCACATGGAATCAGTTCTTTGTTCTCTTCTCCTTCCAGATGTTGTCTCTTCTTGTGAGCTTGGTTCCGGGGTTCTACGCACTGCTTTCCTGAACAAGCTTTTTGTGTTAGCAGAGTTAAAATTCCAAAAGTTCCTTGGTAATCAGCCAATGAATTGATCAGGACCCCAATTGCATCGTTTGATTAGGCCAATCAAATCCAACTATAGTATCATTGGTCACTTCAGGCCTCATCATCTAAGTACATATTGTTTACATTCCAATGCCCAGCTGAGGAACACTGGCTCCAAGAGTCTGTTCACAACTCATCCCTGCCAAGGACAAGCTGTTGAATCTGACACCTTCTGTCCTTTGACAAATTCCAGGCCACTGGCCACAAGAAAAATAAGAAGTCTCACAACACCAGGTTAAAGTCCAACAGGTTTATTTGGTAGCAAATACCATAAGCTTTCGGAGCACAGCTCCTTCGTCAGATGGAGTGGATATCTGTTCTCCAACAGTGCACAGACACAGAAAACAAGTTACAGAATACTAATTAGAATGCAAACCTCTACAGCCAGCCAGGTCTTAAAGGTACAGATAATGTGGGTGGAGGGAGCATTCAACACAGGTTAAAGAGATGTGTATTGTCTCTAGACAGAACAGCTAGTGAGATTCTACAAGCTGTGGGGGCTACTGATAGTGTGACATAAATCCAACATCCCGGTTTAGGCCGTCCTCATGTGTGCAGAACTTGGCTATCAGTTTCTGCTCAGCGACTCTGCGCTGTCGTGTGTCGTGAAGGCCGCCTTGGAGAACGCTTAAATCCCAGCATAGTGAAAAAACAACTTTAACCAAAAAAAATCAGGTTTGCTTGATTGAAGATCTTTCAGCATATTAAAAGTTAAAAATCCATTCAGACACATGGTGTTCATACTGTGACGATACTGTGCCTTTAAGAAATGTATTTTAATCATGTTTCTCTGCAGGATGTTTTGAGCAGGCCCTGGCATTTTGTCGGAGCCATGTTGTTTGCAGCTGGTGTCCTCTATTGTTACTGAAGCGGTATAATTGACATCATGGTTGTTTTAATCTGAACTAATGCAGTGTTCTGTTGTTTTAGTGATCCCCTGGGAAGGCAGAGTAGATTGGGATAATTGACAGGTCAGGTCATATGACTGGGAACCACTATGTTTTCACAGAGAATTCCAGCTTGGTTTTTCTGATGCTGTTTGGATTTGTAACAGAGAGCAGTGTCTCATGTTTTCCTCTCTCTGGAGTTGGAGATTCTGTTGTCTGGGTGTTGCTGTTTTGAAAGCTGCAGAGAGAGAGAGAGGTATCCTTTCCTGTCTCTGAAGTCTGAATACTGGAAGGTTTACTTGTTTGTGTTGCTGTCTTGAGGATATATTTTTCTCTGAAAACTGCTGCTTGGATTTCCATCCATATTTTTCTGTTGTTATCTGCAATAAATGTCTCATTTCCCTCCGCAGTAGTATACAAAAGTTTGTTAAAAGTTGTCAAAAGTTTGGGTGGCACGGTGGCACAGTGGTTAGCACTGCTGCCTCACAGAATCAGGGACCTGGGTTCGATTCCCGGCTTGAATCATTGTCTTTGTGGAGTCTGCACATTCTCCCCATGTCTGCGTGGGTTTCCTTCGGGTGCTCCGGTTTCCTCCCACAGTCCAAAGATGTGCGGGTCAGGTTGATTGGCTATGTTAAATTGCCCCTTAGTGACCCGGGATGGGTAGATTAGAGGGATTCACTGGGTGAATGTGTGGGGTTACGGGGATAGGGCCCGGGTGGGATTGTTGTCAGTGCAGACTCGATGGGCCGAATGGCTTCCTTCTGCACAGTCGGGATTCTATGATTCTATGGGGTGCCTGTTGCAATACGGTTGTCATCACATTGCTGTCTCCACAAGTCAGATCAATACCCAAGATGAAATCTATTCCTCCAATAGGTAATTTAGGAATAATTCCCAAAGAGACAATTCAATTTACAAAATTACTTCTTAAATTAACTTTAGATAAAGAAACAGGTTCGACCCTTCCATTAATATCCATTATTAATACTTTTACCTTCATGAAACTTCCTGGAATACAATTGTTATTATCAGCTACTATCAATGATTGATCTGCTCCTGTATCTCTTAAAATGTTAATTTGTTCATGTATTTTGTTAGACAAGGAAAAACTTCCCCCTTTTAAACAAGATATCCAGAACCTCCAATAGCCTGACTTCCTTCAACAATATTCAAATAATTTGCAGATCTATCTTGAGACCTCTCTTCCATTCTCACTGATTCTGAAGAAGTATATTTAACTTGCACCAAGGCTACAGTTTTAACAACCACTTCTTTTTCAGATGCTTCCTTTCCTACGGCCTTCCTTTTAATTTCCAACAAGCCGTTCTAATATGTCCCACTTTGTTACAATAGAAAGACTGAGGCCTCCAAACGTCATGTCCACCTGCAGTGCCTTCCTTTGTGATCTGAGGTGAAATTTCCTGACTCTTCCCAACTGTTCCTCGGGGGGGATCTTATTGAAACTTACAGGATACTGCGAGGCCTGGATAGAGTGGATGTGGAGAGGATGTTTCCACTAGTAGGAAAAACTAGAACCAGAGGGCACAACCTCAGGCTAAAGGGACGATCCTTTAAAACAGAGATGAGGAGGAATTTCTTCAGCCAGAGGGTGGTGAATCTGTGGAACTCTTTGCCGCAGAAGGCTGTGGAGGCCAGGTCATTGAGTGTCTTTAAGACAGAGATAGATAGGTTCTTGATTAATAAGGGGATCAGGGGTTATGGGGAAAAGGCAGGAGAATGGAGATGAAAAAAATATCAGCCATGATTGAATGGCGGAGCAGACTCGATGGGCCGAGTGGCCTAATTCTGCTCCTATGTCTTCTGGTCTTCTGGTTCCATCTGTTTTCTTTTCTCCTTCTCACTTTCTATCCTTCTTTTCTTTAAAAGAATTATGGAAAAAATGGTTTTTGATTTGATTTATTATTGTCACATGTATTAGTATAGAATGAAAAGTATTGTTTCTTGGCGCTATGCAGACAAAGCATACCGTTCATAGAGTACATAGGAGAGAAGGAAAGGAAAGAGTGCAGAATGTAGTGTTACGGCCATAGCTAGGGTATAGAGAAAGATCAACTTAATGCAAGGCAGGTCCATTCAAAGGCAGCAGGGAAGAAGCTGTTCTTGAATCGGTTGGTACGTGTCCTCACACTTTTGTATCTTTCTTTGGTTCTACGGACCAATTTGTAATCATCAGTCAACTCTGCTGCCTTTCCAGCAGTTTTAAATTTTTGTTCCTCAACATGTGTCCTGATAACCAAAGGAAATGAATCTTTAAATTATTTTAAAATAATCACCTCTATAAGGGCTTCTTATGTTTTCTCTAACTTTAACACTCACATCCGATGGTCAAAATTGTCTTACTTCATCCTCTCAAATACAACATGAGTTTGTTCTGCCTCTGTCTCAGAAGTCTGTAACATTTACTTTTTTAAATCAAACCTGGAGGAACAGAGTCACATGACTGCTAATTATTAATGGATTGTAATACAATTCTCCTTTACTCCTCCTTTAGTTTAACCATTACACACAGGTTTTAAGATTAACACGGATGACAAAGTCCATTTGAAGCTACAATGGTCTGAATAGCAAACAAAGTTAGTGTTTGCAGATTTCTCCTCAGAATTTCCCCAAATGATTGCCGTATAAGAGTTTCCAAATTCCATTCCCAAAATACACTTTAAAATGTTCTCTTGTATCAATACATTCAATTAGTGATCTGCATTCCAAAATCCAGTTCATGTTTTCCAAAAGACCCATTTGGCCAGAGCTTCAGCTCCACTTTTAGCAGCAAGTCTGTACCAGGGCTTTGGATTAACCCTTTCAGATTTTCACTGTTGCACCAATTCTGACACCCAGTCAATTCTTTATAATTTGTTTATAGCTGATAGTAAGACATTTCAAACTTCAGGATTACTTTTAGAAAACTTTTCTGTGGTACTCTCACCAATCAATTCCCTCTCAGATTTGTCTGCTGTCCCTGAACAGAAGCCCGTTCTATTTCTCAGTTGCCTCTTTGTTTCTTGTACCTCCAGACCTACTGGAAATGTTTCTTCATTTCTCTAGCTTCTTAACTAGTCAGATCTTTGGCACTGGCTGTCTGATCCATTACTCTATTGTAGGGGCTTTCTTACAGCAAAGCTAAAAGTGCTGGTTCCTCTTTAACTTCGCCTCGCAGAGCTGAGGGAGAATTGTTTACTGCTTCATTGTCTGTCTCCAACTGCCTATTGCTTTCAGCGAATACCAAAGAACAAAGAAAGCTTCTGCTCCCCTGGCAGAGTCCCTCTAGTTGCTAAGCAACTATTTTTCTTCAGGCTGTAACTCTCTAAACACAATAGTATTTCAGCTGGAACTGAAACTAACCCCCACACAGGCAGACACTTCTGTTTAGCATAAAATCTAACTACAATTCCCTTCCAAACACAGATACAGTTATATTTTATTTCTAATATTGATCCATACAAATATAAATCCCTTAAAACTATCTTTCATTTCCTAACAGATTGCACTTAGCGAAATAGACAAAATGTTTTGAACATGTCTTATGAATTCAAAATGCATACGGTTATCATAGAATCCCTACAGTGCAGAAAGAGGCCATTTGACCCATCGAGTCTGCACCGACCACAATCCCACCCAGGCCCTACTCCCTTATCCCTACATATTTACCCGCTAATCCCTCTAAACTACGCATCTCAGGACGCCAAAGGGGCAATTTTAGCATGGCCAATCAACCTAACCCACACATCTTTGGACTGTGGGAGGAAACCGGAGCACCCGGAGGAAACCCACGCAGACATGAGGAGAATGTGCAAACTCCACACAGACAGTGACCCAAGCCGGGAATCAAACCCAGGACCCTGGAGCTGTGAAGCAGCAGTGCTAACCACTGTGCTACCGTGCCGCGGTTATAGAATATGAGGAGAGACAATACAATCTATAAATGGTACAATGTTAAAGAGGGTGCAAGAACTTGGGAATACCTGCAGAAAATTATTTGAGGTTGGCCAGTCAGCTTAGCATATCAGCTAATATAACATGTGGGATACTGGGTTCTGCTTTTAGAAGCACAGACTACAAAAGCCAGGGAGTTAAATTAAACCTCGAACAGAAACACTGTGCACCACACTTTATAAAGGACGTGAATGGTTTGGAAGTAGTACAGAAGAGAAATTTACTAAAACTCCTCCGTGGATGAGGAATTATAGTTACATAGAAAAGCTGAGATGGTGTTTCATAGAACAAAGAAGCCTAAGAGGAGATTTGATAGAGGTGTTTAAAATCATCAAGGGTTTAGGTGGAGTAAATTGGTGCAGACTCAATGGGCCGAATGGTCCCCTTCTGCACAGCAGGGGTTCTATGATCTTAAGTGCTTAGACAGAGAAATTGTTTCCATTGTTGAAGGGTTGATAGCTAGAGGACACAGATTTAAAATAAATGACAAAAGAACTGGGGGTGAGGCGAGGAACAACATTCTTAGGCAATGAGTGGTTATGATTTAGAAGGCATTGCTTGATAGGCTAATTGATAGGCTAAAGGGGAATTTCACAGTAACTTCATTGCAGTGTTAATGTAAAACCTACTTGTGACTAATAAATAAACTTTAACTTTGATGAACACAGGTTCAATGGTGGTTGGAAATACTGGAAAGAGGAATGTGGAGATATAGCAAGAGATAGGACAAACCAGGTTGCTCTTTGAAAGAGCTGGCAAGACACAATGGGCTGAATTACCTCCCTCCGTGCTGTAATATTCCATCATTCTATGAAGTTGGATGCTCAAATTACTCATTGGCTGCAATTTGAGTCCACTGGTAGTTTTTTATTGATTCTTGGAAAATGGGCGTCTCTGGCTGGCCAGCATTTATTGCCCATCCCTAATTGCCTGAGGGCAGTTGAGAGTCAACCACATTGCTGTGGCTCTGGAGTCACATGTAGGCCAGACGGGTAAACACTGCAGATTTCCTTCCCTAAAGGGCATTAGTGAACCAGGTGGGTTTTTCCAACAATCGACAATGGTTTCACGGTCATCAGTAGATTTTTAATTGCAGATTTTTTTTATTGAATTCAAATCCCACCACCTGCTGTAGCGGGATTCGAACCCGGAGTTGTTGGGGGATAGAGAGAGTTCCTTAGGTCAATGTCACTGGAAGGAATGTGCGATGCAGGAAACAAATAATCTGATCCCCAAAGAATAAAACATTTCCTGGGGCCTCCACCAGGAACACATTGCAACTTCATTATAAGATGCATGCTTTAAACTGAATTAGATCAAGAGTTTAATTCTAACTGAATTTGTAACAGAAAATGGAAAGATTAATTGAGAACTTGCCTGTTTGATCTTAATGTGATGAGGCAGGTGGTGGGAGAGATAACGTGAGAGTCCATTTGTGCATGTGCAGCTTGCCTTAATTGTGAGGGCTGGATTTAAGAATTCAGTCAGTGGCAGCATTTGAACTTCCTTTTGTACTCGGCACTGAAGACTGGCACATATAATCAGGAACATCGGAGATGTGGAAACACTGTTCAGTACAATTCCATGTCAGCTTAAAATTATATGAAAAGTCTTGGGATTGGGTGGAGGGAACTGTTACATATTGTTGTATTATCTGTAAGTATCTGCAAGGAGCTAGGAATTAATTAGCTTGGAAATAACTGATATGCGTAAGTGTTCCGGGGGCCACTTTCCACGGCTGTACTAGAGACTCAAGTGATATTTAACAAAATCAATTTAAACGGGTCTTTCTTTTATACAAGGTGGCATGGCATGTATCAAACATAAAGAGCTCTCATCTCCCTTAGTGTGATTATTGCTATTGGGATGGCGCTGGTTATAAAATGTGTCAATATGGCTTCATTGTCTTTAAAGTTAAAGTTTATTTATTAGTCACAAGTAAGGCTTACATTAACACTGTGATGCGTGATTAATTCACTCGGGAGGCTAGGACGTACCCGGGAATAAAGGCTTTTATTCACAACAAGAATAGAGCATACTGCTTAACAATACTATCCCAGACTAAGGGCTACTAGGAAGTAGCAGTGACCTTTATACTCCTGTAAGAAGGCGGAGCCAAACGGAGTGTACCACAGAACAATGCTAACAGGTGGAACACCCCAACCCTAACCCCAACAGTAACAAGAGTAACATATGTACAAGTACCCATAGTGGTAACCATCTATGGTTCACCACACACTGCAATGAAGCCACTGTGAAATTCCCCTAGTCACCACAGTCCGGCGCCTGTTCGGGTCAATGCACCTAACCATCTTTCAGAATGTGGGAGGAAACCGGAGCACCCGGAGGAAACCCACGCAGACACAGAGAGAACGTGCAAACTCCACACAGACAGTGACCCCAAGCCGGGAATCAAACCCAGGTCCCTCGCACTGTGAAGCAGCAGTGCTGTCTTCTATATGTTAACAGCAAGACTTTATTAACTGCTTGTAATGCCATGTCAGTGAGACATAAAGTTAAATCAAAACTGTGCATCTCAAAACTTTATTCCTTTCTACATTTTTAAAATGGATTTTTACTGAACCGCAAGGTGGCTGCTGTAGGTCACATGAATCACAAGATTTGGCCGTCTGTTTTAGAAGCTTCAAACGGAGATTACAAGAAAGAAAGTGTTCCACTCTCATCCTTGTGTAAAATCATACCCTATTGTAAGGCTGCATTATCACAAAAACTAGAGGACTAACTGACAAATTGACTCTCCACTGCCCCCCCCCCCCACTGCCTCAGCCACCCCTCCCCCCCCCCATCACCCAGCTGGGACAATAACAAAGACAGAGACATCAAAACTCATTATCCCTAAATAGTTGTTAATAGCCACCATTTTGTTCCAAAGGGAAATAATGCATTTTGGCCAGAAGCACAGAAGCTGCTTGCAAGGCTGCAATTAACCCACTAATGGGCCACATCACATGTGTCCAGCCTTTTGGAACATTTTAATATTACAATTCCGGTCTTACCGCTCATTCTGCTGATTTAACACCAACTGGAAGGAATTTCGGCAGATTTCTTAGCTGACCAAGCAGCTGGCCACACCACCTCTTAACTCTTTGAAGCCTGTTTGGTTTTTGAAATCTCTGATCATCATCGTCTAAGCACAGGAACTCCATCATGCTGCATCGTCATTTATTTCAAGCATTTTTATGTTACTGTCTCCAACCAGAACTGCATCTGGACCAAACTCCGATATGAAGGAAACACTCTCTGGTCTTTAACTTCTCATTCTCCAGAAATCACGTGAACTTATATTCATTTTTAAAGTTTAAAGTTTATTTATTGGTGTCACAAGTAGGCTTACATTAACGCTGCAATGAAGTTACTGTGAAAATCCCCTGGTCGCCACACCCCGGCGCCTGTTCGGGTACACTGAGGGAGAATTTAGCATGGCCAATGCATCTAACCAGCGCATCTTTCGGACCGTGGGAGGAAACCGGAGCACCCGGAGGAAACCCATGCAGACACGGGGAGAATGTGCAAACTCCGCACAGACAATGACCCAAGCCGGGAATTGAACCCGGGTCCCTGGCACTGTGAGGCAGCAGTGCTAACCACTGTGCTGCCATTTCTGTTGTTCTTTTATTGTTGCTTTCCATAGTTATAAAAATGCCCCCTTATCTATCCCCCCCTCTCTCCTGACCTTACTGTATATGTCTTTGTGTGAAGTTGTGTAAAATAGCCTTGGGTCTGAATGTGAAATAAACTAACCTTCTGAGTTAATCATAAAGAGGTTTTGCTGTGTGTTATCTATAAAATTGGATGGCACAAACTGAGGGTTTGGGGAAACATGCCACAGCCTATTTTAAAAATAATTCAAAAATCTCTGCTTACAGACAGATGAGGGGAGAGGCTAAATTAAATTAATTTAGTGCTGATTCGGAAAATTGGCCCACTGTCGTGCCAAGAGTGAATTGGACGAAAATGAAATGTTGACTGACACAGCGACGTACGTACAACTACAGCCCACAGTGAATTGGAAAGCTGATGATGGCCCGAGGCATTTGCAAAGCTTTAGCAGAAGTGTAGAGTTGCCTAAAAGGCACCAGCAATGAAGAGGGAGAGAGAGGGCCAGCCATCCTGTGTACGCAGGAGCTGTGGGATTACATTTATTTAACAGCTGGGAGCTCACTGAAGAAGTCAGCAAAATCCTAGGTGTAATTTTTAAAAGATTCAGCACCTATTTCATTTTTGTTTATTTCCCTTGGGGTTTCAGAGTAGGGTTGTGATTGGATTGACTGACAGAGACAGTCATGTGTTAATGGGCAAACCTAAACCTCCAGGGAAAAACCAAGAACAGTTTCTGCATGGTTTTGAAAGAAGCAATGCAATTCGTTGATTGTTATAAATGGATGATGCAGCAACAATAATCCCCGATGCTGTGCTTCACCTGGTTTTTTTTTGTAACTCCAAGTACATGTCGAAAATAAAACAGACTCTCCCAGGCACTTTTCTTCTCTTGAGGGTCAAGTTGCTTCCAATTCAAAACCCAGCCAACAGCAATCTTTCATTCTGAAGCGACACTTACAGCCATGTCCTTTAATTAAAATGGGCAGAAAAATAACTCCAGGAGTCGGCTGTAAACGAACGGTGCTTTATTGCACAAAATAAAGCAAAGCAAAAACAGATGAACACAAACAGGTCCCAACAACAATGGACCCACTCAGGGGCCTGCTTTATACAGTATACAAACTCCACCTGGTGTGTTAATTACCAACTCCCCAGGGAGTTCGCATTCAATGAGTCCCTACAGGGAGGTCAATCAATGATTCCCCTTGCAACTCATGGCGGTTATCGCAGGCACTAATGTACTTTCTAGTCCTACAAGAGTGTTGTTGCAATTGTATTCACAGTGTCTTTTACGGGCTTGTTGTAGAATGATGGGAAAGTTTTTTCAAATGCTCCATCCTATGTGTAATGTCCACCACTGGAATCATGGCTAAATTAGCTTTAGGTGCTAATGCTGCAAAAGTTAGCGGCAGCGTGGAGGATTGAGAGAATTTCAAACGCTAACAAAAGGTGACTAAATACAATATCAAAAATGCTAAAATGGACTATGAAAGAAAGCTAGCTGGAATCATAAACACTGACACAAAAAGTTTCTATAAGCACGCAAAAAGGAAGAGAATAGTGAAAGTAGATGTTGGCCCTTTAGAGGATGGAAACAGTGGGGTAATAATGGGAATCTCGGAGATGGCAGAGGCACTAAACCAATACTTTGTCTCTTGTCTTCACAGTAGAAGATAATAATTCTGTCCCTAAAACTGCGGTTAATACAGTGGAACGTGGTGAAATTACTTTAACCAGGGAGGAGGTACTCAGTAAACTGAAGGGTTTAAAAGTAGGTAAGTCCTGATGGCCTACACCCTAGGGTGCTAAAGGAGATGGCAACAGAGATAGTGGATGCATTAGTTATGATATTCCAAAATCCCCTGGATCCCAGAAAGATGCCCATGGACTGGAAACATGTGACGCCCTTATTCAAGAAAGGAGAAAGGCTGTTATAGTTCAGGTCAGAAACTGTTATGGTTCAGTTCTCAGACCACAACTGTTTACAATCTATATCTATGATCTGCAAGCAGGGACATAGCGAAATTTGCTGACGACACGAAAATAGGTGCGAAAGCAAGCTGTGATCAGAAGATAAAAAGTTTACAAATGGATATTGACAGGCTAGGGGAATGGGCCAGAATCTGGCAGATGGAGTTTAATGTGGATAAATGTGAGGTTATCCATTTTGTCTGGAAAAATAAAAGAGCCAATTACTATTTAAATGGGAAACAGATTCAAAAGGCATCTGTGCAGAGGGATCTGGGTGTCCTTGTGCATGAGTCTCAGAAAGTAGGTATGCAGGTGCAGAATGTTATAAGGAAGACAAATGGAATCTTGGCATTTATTGCAAAGGGTCTAGTGTATAAAAGCAGAGAAGTGTTGTTACAATTGTATAAGGCAATTGGTGAGACCACATTTGGTGTATTGTGTTCAGTTTTGGTCGCCCTCTTTGAGGAAGAGTGAGGTGGCACTGGAGGCGGCTCAGAAGAGGTTCACTAGATTGATTCCAGGTTTAAAGGGGCTGTCATATGAGGAGCGGTTGAGTAGCTTGGGCTTGTACTCACTGGAGTGCAGAAGAATGAGGGGGGATTTGATTGAGGTATATAAAATATTCAAAGGGATTGCTAAAGTAAATGTTAACCAAATGCTCCTCCTTCTAGAATAGTCTAGGACAAGAGGTAATAGTTATAGAGTAAGATGGGGGAGGTTCAAGACAGATATAAGGAGCAGCTACTTCTCACAGAGGGTTGTGAATCTATGGAACTCACTGCCCCAGAGTGCAGTGGATTGCAGAATCAATCAATGGATTAAAAAAAAAGATAAATATCTGATCAAAAGCGGGATAAAGGGCAATGGCGAAAAGGCAGGGGAGTGGAGTTAGGATGAGATGGAGATCAGCCATGATCATATAGAATGGCGGAGCGGGCTCGAAGGGCTGAACTGCCTACTCTCGCTCCTAATTCCTATGTTCCTACGCGGTTGCTGCTGTTGTAGAATGAGTTTTGAACACATTTACATTGATTCCACTTTTGATCATGATGTGATGTAAGCATCTAGCTATAGGGTCTGTGGCCACTCTTTTGTGTTGCCTTCTGAAATTCACAAAGAGGCATCTCTCAGTGTTCAGTACAGGGCCAGTATTCTCTCAAATGTTTGTAGACACATAAACATGGCTCTGATGGAGATACCCCTCATACACATTGGCAACCAGCTTTCCCTGGCTTGCTCTCCTTCAGGAGATCCATTCACTTGAAAAATGAAAGACCAAGATGGTTTTCACATATTGCTTGCATCTGGTTGATGAATAGTCAGTTGAGGCTGTGTTGACACCAAAGCAATTAATGTACAAATTTCCATCGCCCAGTCTGGAAGAGTGAGTGACGAAACAGGTGAAAGCTGCCTGAGGTAGTCTGGCACAGGCTTCACACCCCACATTGTATTGTATCTTGGCCCTGGCGATTTGTGGTTACACTCAACTTTCATAATCTCAGTGAGTGATTAGTAGAAGTGAGCCCAAACTGTGCCTAACATGCAATGCAACACAAGAGGCGATGGGGAGAGGCAATGGCCTAGTGGTATTATCGCCAGACTATTAATCCAGAAACTCAGCTCGTGTTCTGGGGACCCGGGTTCGAATCCCACCACGGCAGATGGTGGAATTTGCACTTAATAAAAAATATCTGGAATTAAGAATCTACTGATGACCGTGAAACCATTGTTGATTGTTGGAAAAACCCATCTGGTTCATTAATATCCTTTAGGGAAGGAAATCTGCCATCCTTACCCGGTCTGGCTTACATGTGACTCCAGAGCCACAGAAATGTGGTTGACTGCCCTCAGGTAACTAGGGATGGGCAATAAATGCTGGCCAGCCAATGATGCACACGTCCCATGAACGAATAATAAAAAAAGGAGACATAGCTGACCATTGCTATGTTGATGGCAACTGTAGCCCAGTTTGTGAAATAGTGAGGTTCAAAATTCCAAAACAGCTCCCACAGATGTTTGCAGTGGATGAAGTTATCGCCTGCTGCAAAAACCCAACCATTGCTTGATGCAAGTTGATGTACAGTTGATGGCCTCTGGGCAGAGAGGATGATCCTGATAGTTTCTGCGTAAAAGCTTTATCCTGTAGCTTTTTCCTGATAACCTGCAGGACAAAGGCGCTCATAAAGCGGGTGACGTACAGTTTAAGTAGGTTGTGAGCATCAGTGGTTCTGGCGCTGGTAAATTCAACAACCCTGTAAACCAGGGCTGTTTGCCCATCTTGGTATCATCACAAAACCATCAGCTTCCCTCCCTGTCAATTTTCCACAAGCATTTACTTATCAGGCAGAACGGGGGAAATGCGTAGAGAAAAATGGCACTGCCAGCTGATTGGAAAGGCATCTGTTGCCATGGCACCAGTCTCTGGTAACCAAGAAACTTCACTTTCTACCTGTGCATTTCGATGGGATGCACAAAGGCCAACATCTGGGGCGGGATTGTCCAGCCACAATCGCCCCCAAACCGGAAAATCCCGCCCGAGGTCAACGGACCTTTGCGTGGTCCGCCCTCCCCACCCCATCCCATCCCCACCCCACCCGCTACCATTCCCATGGTGGGCGGGACAGGAAAATTCCGGTTCTGGTTTTCCATACAAATAGCACAGCTGCAGGAAACCAATCAAATCTAGCTTCTATTCAGGTCGGGTCATTGAACTCCCTTGATTCACCATCAGGTCCTTGATTCCAGGCTCCAGGCAAATGTTTTGCAGTAACCCAAATGTCTCGATGTGTAATGCATAATATGAAATCTTTCATGTGATTCTGTTGCTGCTATATTATTCATGTATGCTGCTGAGGATATGTTGTCTAGTTGGAACCATAGAATTCCAACAGTGCAGAACGAGCCCATCAAGCCTGCACCGACTCTCAGAAAGAGCACGTTACCCCTGCCCTATCTCTGTATCTCCATGCATTTATCATGGTTCATCCCCCTAACCTACACATCTTTGGACACCAAGGGCCAAGTTAGCATGGCCAATTCACCTAACCTGCACAACTTTAGACAACAAGGGGCAATTTAGCATGGCCAATCCACTTTAAACTGCGGGAGGAAACCGGAGCACCCGGGGGAAACCCATGCAGACACGGGGAGAACATGCAAACTCCACACAGACAGTGACCCAAGTCGGGAATCGAACCAAGGTTCCTGGCGCTGTGAGGCAGCAGTGCTAACCATTGTGCCACCGTGCTGCCCCATTCATGATCCGCAAGAGAAAGAGACAAACAAGATCCAACTTGACAAGGTGAGACATTGCACCCCCACCTTGGGCTTCACCTGATGCTTCAACTTAGCCAAAAGGCCAAGTTGGCTTTGAAAAATTACACCGGGCAACGCCTTGGTTAAACTTCACCGGCTACCCCGATCATTGACTCTACCCTAGCCTGGGCGAATCTCCTGCATAATCATGGGTTCACCCCGGCCAGGTGATTCCATCTTTTCTTTCTCCAAAAATATACTTTATTCATGAGAAACCTGCGAGAACACTACAAACATTCCAAAATGGCCGTCACACAAAAAGCAATAATATTCAGGATCTTTACATGCATTATGTAACATTCTGAGATGCTTCAATTAAGGAAAGAAAACGTTTTACAGCGGTCCTGACAAACATTGCAAAGTTATTTTAAAGGTTACCAGGTGATTCCACCTTCCTCCAATATGCGTTGCTGCCATTTAGATGCAGCGCATCCTAATCCTGAGGCAGCACTTGTGATGTGTATTGTTGGTGTTGCCTCATCAGTGTTATTAACGGCGGTTGACACATTGTCAAACCACCGAGTTAGCTCATCACCAGCTGCAGGAGGAAGAATAATTTTTCTGTCATGATGCCCTTTGTTCTCTTTCAAAGCCCGTGCCTTTCCCTTTTCAAACTCCCTGTAGTGCAATGGTTCATATTGTACACCAGCAAGAGCCCAGCCAATCACAGAGGAAACACATTGTATTGATGGAGAATGTGAAGCCAAGCCAACATTTGCGGAGACAACATATTTTCTCTGATTTTTGCTCCAGTGAGGACTGGCTTGCTTTGTGGAGGAGTTCAGCATGAATCCTAACATGCACTGAATCCAGGAAGCATGTGTGTGGCACAATGACTAAACCAACATCAGGGAGTATTAGGGCAGATTCTCTGACTGTATCCATGGCACCCTATTTTTGGATCAAGTAAGGTGTCATCTATATAGGGCCAAAACAGTATGACCTACGCTTCTCATTATTGCAAATGGTTTCTACAGCTTTGTGAAAATGTACAGCCCCTGAGCTCAGGCCATTTTGTTAATTCTATAAACTGCTGTTGTGTCCCTTTCCATCTAAATTTCAGGTATTGCCTGTGTTATTGAGTCATAGAGGTTTACAGCATGGAAACAGGCCCTTCGGCCCAACTTGTCCATGCCGCCCCTTTTTTTAACCCCTAAGCTAGTTCCAATTGCCCATATCCATCTATACCCATCTTACCCATGTAACTGTCTAAACGCTTTTTAAAAGACAAAATTGTACCCGTCTCTACTACTACCTCTGGCAGCTTGTTCCAGACACTCACCACCCTCTGTGTGAAAAAATTGCCCCTCTGGACTCTTTTGTATCTCTCCCCTCTCACCTTAAACCTATGCCCTCTAGTTTTAGGCCCCCCTACCTTTGGGAAAAGATATTGACTATCTAGCTGGTCTATGCCTCCTCATTATTTTATAGACCTCTATAAGATCACCACTAAGCCTCTTACACTCCAGAGAAAAAAGTCCCAGTCTGAGCAGCCTCTCCTTGTAACTCAAACCATCAAGTCCCAGTAGCATCCTAGCAATTCTTTTCTGCACTCTTTCTAGTTTAATAATATCCTTTCTATAATAGAGTGACCAGAACTGAACACAGTTCTGCAATTGGTACCATGTCTTTGAGGGCATAAAAGAGCTCCCGATGAGGAATTATACAGCAATATCTAAAGTGTACATTTTAAACTGGTGGTGTTTTATATGCGCAATGTCCTAACTATGTTCGGGGTTGTGGGTTTTACACAGAAAGAAAAGGCTTGGTTTGCACGCGTTGATTCAAACTAGCGCTCAGCATGTTTTCTTGGAAGAGATGCTCTCTGCTCTGCACAGAATACAAAACTGAAAGTAAAACCGCAGCCTCTGCCAGCACCCTAATGACATCACTGTCAAATCGCGTGATCAGCTCTTAAAGTAACCTGCAACCCTTTTAAATAAGCCTTTACTTCTGTGGTCACGACAACAAATTACTATGATGTTCTACTGCAGATCATTAATACTGGAGACACAGTCCTATGTATCATTAATCATTATACACAGTCAATAGGAAAGTCGATCAGGGAACGGACATCTATTCCTCGTTGGTTGTATACGACGTTCTGGAATTTGGCCATCTTTGTTGCTTCAGAATGAAAGACTTGACTGTTCTTTGAGATTTGAATTGGAACCAACTTGATCCTCAGAAGAGGAAAAATGTCTGAGGGAGTACGTTTTATTTTCTACATGTACTTGGAGTTCCAAAAAAAAGGTGAAGCACAGTGTTGGGCATTGCCGCTGTTTCTTCAATTTATAACAATTAATGTATCGCATTAAAAATGTGACAAAAACCACAGATTGACTGGATCTTATATTTATTGATGTGGCAATGGGGCGGCATGGTGGCACAGTGGTTAAGTTTAAGTTTATTTATTAGTGTCACAAATAGACTTATATTAACACTGTAATGAAGTTACTGTGAAAATCCCCCAGTCGCCACACTCTGGCACCTGTTCCGGTACACTAAGGGAGAATTTAGCATTGCCAATGCACCTAACCAGCACATCTTTCGGACTGTGGGAGGAAACCGGAGCACCCAGAGGAAACTCATGCAGACACGGGGAGAACGTGCAAATTCCGCACAGTGACCCAAGCTGGGAATCAAAGCTGGGTCCCTGGCACTGTGAGGCAGCAGTGCTAACCACTGCGCCACTGTGCCGCCCCTCTGCTGCCTCACAGCGCCAGGGACTCGGGTTCGATTCTGAACTTTGGTGACTATCTTTGTGGAGTCTGCACATTCTCCCCGTGTCTGCATGGGTTTCCTCTAGGTGCACCAGTTTCCTCCCACAGTCCAAAGATGTGCAGGTTAGGTGGATTGGCCATGATAGATTGCCTCTTAGTGTCCAAAGATGTGTACGTTAGCTGGATTAGCCATGGTAAATGCGGGAGGTTACGGGGATTGGGTGGAGGGGAAGGCCTGGGTGGGATGCTCTTTCGGAGAGTCAGTGCAGACTCGATGGGCCAAATGGCCTCTTTCTGCACTGTAGGGGTTCTATGATTCTATGGTTCTACTATGTTTGTTCAGATTTGACAGATCTGGAATCATGCGATGTCCACCAACTTTTTTCTATCAACAACAATCTTTGAGACACAGTCTTCATGTTCGGGCATAGTCTTTTCAATCACACTTTTGTTTGATGTCTAAAGATGTCCTCATCAATAGCTTTAATTTCTTCACAGTTCAGTTTGTCTGGTTGAAGTATAAAAACCTGCCTGGCTGGGGCATTAAAGTTCCAGTTCATATCGAGATACAATGCTCACAATGCTTTGATCTGATGTTATTGCTTCCCAAGCATTTTGATGGCTGCCCAATTGAGTAAGACCACAGATGTAGAAGGAGGCCATGCAGCCCATTGAGTCTGCTCTGCCATTTAATGAGATTGCAACGGATCTGATGTATGATAATCCTCAACTCCACTTTCCCACCTTATCCCCATCACCCTTCATTCCCTTACTGATTAAAAATCTGTCCATTTTAGCCTTGAACATGCTTAACGATGCAGCCTCTACAGCCCTCCCGGTAAAGAATTCCACAGATTCACTAAAGCTAAAGTTAAAGTTTATTTATTAGTGTCCCAAATAAGGCTTGCATCAACACTGCAATGAGGTTACTGTGAAATTCCCCTAGTCACCACAGTCCAGCGCCTGTTCAAGTCAATGCACCCTAACCAGCACACCTTTCAGACTGTGGGAGGAAAATGGAGCACCTAGAGGAAACCCACGCAGACAACATGCAGACTCCGCACAGACAGTGACCCAAGCCGGGACTCGAACCCGGGTCCCTGGCGCTGTGAGGCAGTAGTGCTAACCACTGTGCTACCGTGGCGTCCTTATATATACAGGTCAACTACCCTCTGAGAGAAGAAATTCCTCCTCATCTCTGTCTTAAATGGGTGATCCTTTACTCTGAGATTATGCCCTCTGGTCCTAGACTCTCCCCAAAGGATGAAACGACCTCTCCGTTTTCCTAAAGTTAATCCAGCTAGTGCCTTCCTGACGGTTGATAGGGGGTGGATTGCTTCCCGCGCTTGTGGCTTTGGGAGTCTTTGCCCTGATCATACCTGTACTGCAGATGCTGTGGGGAGTTTGAAATGGTGCTTGACCCCATCATAAAGACAGAGGTACTTTCCCCCTGGATGTGTCCTGATATTACTGATATGGAAAAGGCTCATGTGCGCTGGCTGCCATCGGACTGCGGTGAAGGTTGTAGCATGCCCTGAACTGAGTGCGGCTTCTCATTATATGTGCTGTCATTTGTTCCTCGTCCATTCCTTTCACCATCTAACGGAGATAGTTTCCGAACGGCTGCTCTGTCGTCTGTACACTCAGTTTGCAAAGATGTGTGTCTCAATTTAAGATCAGGCTTTTTTCTGCATTTCCTGAACTGATGTGGCTGGCATCTGGCATTGGCTATCAGAGCAATAGCACCCTGTTGAGTTACACCAAGAGCATTTGTGGATTCCAAGAATGCAGTGCTCCCCTCTACAAAAGACCTTTGGCGCCTCTGAAGATTAATCTTCTAACTGTGAATCGAGTTATTTCCCAATTCCACTGGGATGATCGAATTGCAGTTATCTGACTTAAGGAACTTTTGGCATATTTCCGACATAAACATCTCCTCAAGGGAGCTAGTTGGAGAAAATTCACTTTCCCCACTCCTTCCTCAGTCAGTGAATTCCTTTCCTCAGGGAAAGAGTGTAAATCTCGATGCAAAACCAATTGATAGTTTCTGATGCTGATTCATAGTTTTGCCACCAACAACCAAACGGTTTCCCGTGGGTGGTCCATCCTTGGCCATGGGAGCACTTGATCCAGATCTGTCAGTATCGGGTTGTGCAGAATCTGGATCTGGTTCCAGAGATTGCTCCAATTGAGGGTCCTGGCACAATCATACTCATAATTAGTGCCCCCATGTTCCTGCTCAGCACAGACATCCGAGGGCATTGAGTCAGAGTATTGTTCATATTCAGCCATGTCTTCACACCAATCTACGTGAGCGTGGTGAATTCTTGCCTGGTGTGACCAGTTTGCACCTCTTGTACTCCAACTAGTGCTGCCACTACTGGCACTAGCATTGGCACACATGACGTCAACCATAGTTTGCAGCTGCTTGCTTTCCTCTTTTGACTCTGAGAATATTGCTTCCTATATGATAGTCAATAGTCCCTTCCTGTCTCACAGACGTCCTGGGTCTGGCAGCTATGGCATTAGGTTTCCTACCTGAGTTCACAGGCTGGCTACTGCAGATTTATCCTTTGGGGGGATGGGGGGCTTGCTCTTTACGCTGTCTACTGAGTTATCATCTGGCTCCACAGGGACAGCCTTGCTCTGACACTGCATTGTAAACACAGTAAGAAGTCTCACAACACCAGGTTAAAGTCCAACAGGTCTATTTGGTAGCACAAGCCACGAGCTTTCAGAGCGCTGCTCCTTCATCAGGTGAGTGGGAGTTCTGTTCACAAACAGGGCAAATTGTGAACAGAACTCCCACTCACCCGATGAAGGAGCAGCGCTCTGAAAGCTAGTGGCTTTTGCTACCAAATAAACCTGTTGGACTTTAACCTGGTGTTGTGAGACTTCTTACTGTGCTTACCCCAGTCCAACGTTGGCATCTCCACATCACTGCATTGTAAACACATTGCTAGAACCTTCAGGCTTTGTCTTTTGTGTTTCTTTCATTGTGCTTCTTATCTCTCAAAATGCAATATCTTGAAAGATTTGGCAAATAGTTTTGCAGATGACACAAAGATTGGCCTGGTGGTTAACAGTGAGGCTACAAGGAGATACAGATGAAATGGTCAAATGGGCAGATAAGTGGCAGATGGAATTTAACCCAGAAATGTGTCAGGTGATACGCTTTAGGAGTAATTTGACAAGAAAGTATTCAATGGTTGGCAGGATACTAGGTAGTTCTGTGGACCTTGGTGTTTGTCCACAGATCTCTGAAGGTGGAAGAGCATGTTAGTAGGGTGGTGAAAAAGGCATATGGGACACTTGCCTTTATCAATCGAGGCATAGATTACAATAGAAGGGAAGTCATGTTGTATATAACTTCGATGTGGGAACAGTTAGTGTACTGTGTGCAGTTCTGGTCGCCACATTATTGGAAGGATGTGATTACTCTGGAGGGGCTACAGAGGAGATTCACCAGGATGTTGCTTGGGATGGAACATTTACGCTCTGAAGAAAAGTTGGATAGGCTTGGGTGGTTTTCGCTGGAGCAGAGAAGAGGGGTGACCAGATCAAGGGGTACAAGATTATGAGGGGCATGGACAGAATGGATAAGGAACAGCGGTTCCCTTTAGTTGAAAAGTCAGCCATGGCGGTGGGGGGGGGTCATAGGTTCAAGGCAGGAGGTTTAGGGGGGATGTGAGGAAAAGCTTTTTTATCCAGAGGGTGGTGATGGTCTGGAATGTGCTACCTGGGAGAGTGGTAGAGGCGGGTTGCCTCACATCATTTTGAAAGTACCTGGATGAGCACTTGGCACATCATAACATTCAAGGGAATGAGCCAACTGCTGGTAAATGGGATTAGGTGGGAGGTCAGGTGTTTCTTGCGTGTCAGTGCAGACTCGATGGGCTGAAGGGCCTCTTCCGCAGTGTGTGATTCTATGATTCAATAAGTGGCAATGTTTTCCCTTAGAGATTTGGACGAATTCTCTCACATCCTTGTGCTCAGCTGATAAAGTTTGCAACATGGTGGATGAACTGGCTGCACATTTGTGAATGGCATCTCACATTATTTCAAACATCGTTACGAAATAACTTGCAGCGGGTCAGGCAGCATCTGTGGAAAAAGAAACAAACTTCAGGTTGGGACAAACGGTGGACCATTGACCTGAAAAGTAAACTCTGCTCCTCTCTCCACAGATGCTCTGAATTTCCAGCGTTTTCTGTTTTTATTTCAGATTTCCAACATCTGCATTAGATTGCTTTTGAAACCTGTCGTACTTTGATTTGAACCAAGTGTTGGCTTCCATAATTACATCTCCACTTTGATTCTTACTTTGGAAATGGAGCAAATAATGTTTCCCACGGATGTTGAGTACAGCCCTCTTGGATGCTTCATAATAGGGCTGAGCTATTTGCTGGTTCACATTGAGCTTTGTAGAATTTAAACCTTCCTCACCGTTGACTAAAATGTACAAATAGAAAACAAATATATTGGTCAAGGATGTGTCCATAAAAACTGTACTGTCTGCAATTACCTGGGTGGCACGGTGGCTCAGTGGTTAGCACTGCTGCCTCACAGCTCTAGGGACCCAGGTTCAATTCCGGCCTTGGGTGACTGCGTGGAGTTTGCACGTTCTCCCCGTATCTAGTGTGGGCTTCCTTCGGGTGCTCTGGTTTCCGCCCACGGTTCAAAGATGTGTGGGTTAGGTTGATTGGCCGTGCTAAGTTGTCCCAGGATGTGTAGGTTAGGGGTGTTAGCAGGATAAATACATGGGGTTACAGGGGTAGGGCCTGGGTATGATGCTGTCGGAGAGACGGCGCAGATTTGATGAGCCAAATGGCCTCTTTCTGCACTGTAGGGATTCTATGAATTCTACTGCTTTTAAAACTCGTCTATTACTCGACTGTCAATCTTTTCAAAATCTGATTCGTGAGACCTTCAGATCAATTTTTTTTTCATTTGAAAATGTATGAATTCCATTTATTGATTATTCTGAAGCTTAATTGTGGACAGCACCCTGCCATTGAAAATACTTCCTCAATGGACCTGGTCGTCCAATGTCATCAAGGTTTTGCAAAACCTGTGTGCAGTTTGTGTGTGTGTACCAGGGGGATTAACAATGCATCCAGATTAGAACAATTCATTGCATTCACAAAAGAACCCTCTGCAAACTGATTAAATGTTTGGAAATTATTCAACAGTCCAAACACAATGAGAAGAGCAGAACACATTCTTACAGAGACAAACTAAATTTTGTGAAAAGATATCAGCGTATCCTATATATATAATTTTTCTCTTAATTGAAAGCATGTTTAGTTTCCACCTTGCAGTTTAAAGTTCTTTAGGGGACACACGCTTGTTCACAATCTGCAATGTGGGTACAAAAATGCAGCAATGTGGTTGCATTCCTCCATTATGCATCTTCTTCTTAGGCAGTCCCCCAGGATGACTCCGCACACTCCACCACAAGGGGCGGCACGTGGTTAGCATTGCTGCCTCACAGTGCCAGGGGCCCGGGTTCAATTCCCAGCTTGGGTCAGTTTGTGTGGAGTTTGCACGTTCTTCCCGTGTCTGCGTGGGTTTCCTCCGGGTGTTCCAGTTTCCTCCCACAGTCCGAAAGACGTGCTTGTTAGGTGCATTGCCTATGCTGAATTCTCCCTTGGTGTACGGAAGCGCGGACTGTGGCGATGAGGGGATTTTCACAGTAACTTCATTGCAGTGTTAATGTAAGCCTACTTGTGACACTAATAAATTTTAAAAAGTTTTTTGGATTAAGCATCTGGGTGGGACGCTTGGATTTTGGTACCCTCTGCTTGTGCTTGGTTTCCTGCCAAGCCTGTTGGAGATGTTCAAAATGGATGGTACCTTTATTGATGCTTCTTCTCAAACTTGAGCGGTTGGAGCAAGCCATTCCCACATTTCGGTGGGGATTTGCATTTTTCAGGACAGCTTTGAGTGCATCCCAGAAACATTTCCTCTGCCTTCCTGGTAACCACTTGCCAGTTCGGCGTTCAGGTGGAGTTTGTTTTGGAAGTCTTGGATCATGTACGCGGATGATGTATCCTGCCCAATGTAGCTGATTAACCATAACCAGTGTCTTCATACAGGGGCTTTCGGCCTGAGAGAGGACATTGATAATGGAGCATTGGATTTGCAGCATTGCTGTTGACATTCTTCCAGAGATTTAAGATGTCTACTGTATGTTCCTTCCATCAAGTCATTCTCAGCATGCACCAGCACATGACCGTCAGTGCCTCAACATTAGCCCCATAACACCCTTCAGCTTTCTCTCTGAAAGGCTCGAGACAAAAGAGGGGGCTTAATCAGCACATAGAGAGACTTTTTCAGAACAAAGACTTTTGCAGAATTTCCCTGGATGGCCCCTCTAAATTCACTTGTTTGCTGTTTGTATGGGAGTTACCTGTGGCAAAAAATAATTTGAAGAAGCCAACTGCTTTCCTTCCTACTGGCAAGATTTGTACGTTCGGACTATTGCATTTTCTTTCATGTGTCGATGCTGTCAACTCACTCTCCCATTGGGTTTGCTTCCTATCAGCTGTAACTTGCAGTGATTTCTCACATGGACCTCAATGTGATAGAATAAATGGAAATAGAAAATGTACAAGTTTCTAGCTAACAATTGCTCGCCCTTATTCTGTCCCTGCAGACAAAGCTGTAAGAAAATTATTTGTGCAGATTAAAAGGGCTAGATAAAAGGGTAAGACGTTGCTTAATTTGTGCATGGCTATATATAAACTGAGGGAAGATTTGACAAAGCTTTGGAAAACATTGAAGACTTCTGAAAAAGCAACTGGGCGTTGATCATGAACCTTTAATATGCTTCAGAGTAAGCTGCATGATATATTGCAGCAACACATATTGTTCAATGTAAAAACAGGTGAGTCAGCTGTGCAATCATTAGGAGATTTCACAATGTATGGAAAGTTCTCCAGAATTAATGGAGTCAAGCGGTGAGAGAGGTTCTTATCCTATTGGTGGAATACCCATTCGATCGGCCTTGCATCCATTTAGAGCCGGCTGGAAGAGCAGAAAGGTCACTCAATTAATCAAGCAGGTCCCATTCAGTCCATATGCTCACAACAATTATTGAGCTCCCTCCTACCTCTAAATTAATGCCTTAAATCTTGGAACCACATCCTATCTTATCCAGAATAAAACAAAAGCATTAGTACTAGTCCCTTTCAAAGTTTCAATCCTTCTTTCAAGATATTGGTGCTTTTAAAGTTGCCAACGGAATCCCAGATTAACTGCTTCTTTGCTCAGGTGTCTATTCCAAATATCTACTGGGGTAGGGGAGGGGAAGAAACTCTCCTTTGTCCAGGTTACATTGTGTTTACAAAAAAAATTTCTGATTTTCCTTGTGCCATATTGGGTTCATGTTGCACAGGGTTCCTTGCTGGGGTTATGGTAACATGTCTTTTTAATCAGTGCATCCAACATAAAAGGGATAGGTAGGGTAGCAGACATTGATATGCTGGAAAGTGAAAAACAAATTGAAGCAAGGCTGTTCTGTAGTACATGACACTGAAGATTTCTAAAGCTTCTACACATCATCGCAGATTGGGTTAGGATGGGGAGGCAAAGGAAGGATGTTTGAGGAGAAGAGTGTAGGTGGGAAACTGGCATTCATGGTCAAATGAACAATTTCGGAGTCTGTTTCCACAGAATTGGGGATTAATAACTAACTACATTAGATTTCCTCAGTCAGGTTATGTACTTATTAATCATTGGTTTGCAGTGCATAAGTAGTAAAAACTCAACCTAAGTATTAAGATCATTTGTTTAATTTTGCACCCTCAGATCTTCACATTTGCCTGGTCTTTACGACAATGTTGGGGAGAGACCAAATGTCCCAAACCAATGTGCCAAATAGCCCCTGCAATCAAAGCAAAGCCTGGCTCGTGTGTGGCACCAAATTCAATTATCCAAACACAGTACTGACCAACTTGTAACTTCATTTTCTTGTTAAATATAAACTTTGGTCTGAGGTGTACACACTAATCAGCGTCTTCAAATTGTTAAACCTCTATTTCCATTTTGTAAATTCATTTACAGTCACTGGTTAATGCTCAGTGGATTTATTTTATATCAAATTTATTTTACCCCGAGTTGTATTTGTGAGACAACTTCATCAATAAAAGAATTGAATTGCAAAAAGTTGTAAACACTTGAGAGCATTTAATCAGATTTTATAGTAAAAAAGTTTAAATATACATCTTTACATAAAACAATTACCCAAAGCATGTTTTATTAAACTGAATTCACACTAAAGTCACAAAAATCAGACAATGAACAATTCCAATCTTTTACAAAAAGAGAATAAATAAAAATACATGATTTATTTTTTTCAATCTGTACATCACTGACAAAATTGGAGGTTGCCAGGTGACGGTCTGTTCTTTTCCAAGGTTGCTTAGTGATGGCACTCCAAAATGTCAGCTTTGGGTTGCCCATTTAAGCTTTAGTAATATATCCTTCTTGTATCAGGAAATCATAGATCTTCCTTGTTTTGTTCACATCTATTTTAATGAGAGTCCTTGCCTGGGCTAGCTTTAGGCCACCTAACCTGCTGCTCTCGTTCATCAAAGCCGACTTGTATTCCAAATATGCTCCGGGGACCAATCGTACCATCTGGCACAGCTACGAGATCGGTGGGTAGAAAGAATCCACAAAGAATGTCATTCAAAAATATTGATAGTAAATTCAAAGTTCTGCATACATGTCCTGAAGGTCATTCCACGCTATTATGATGAAACATCATATCCATCTATCTTTTAACTGTTGTATTGCCAGCATTTCTGGTTTATGAATGTTGTTGAGGCTTGCTTTTGCTGCTACCAAAACCATGGAAAGGATATTGCAAAATGGAAGGTTAACTAGCAATATTTTGATTGGAACGAGAGGGAGTCAGTGGAAATCAGAAATGACTGAGGCCTAATTTGACCAACTAACTTTCCCTCTCTGACCTATGAATTAGTTGATCTTTCTCTACGCCCTAGCTATAACTGTAACGCTACATTCTGCATTCACTTGTTTCCTTCTCTATGAACAGTATGCTCTGTCTGTATAGCATGCAAGAAACAATACATTTCACTATGTCAATACATGTGACAATAATAAATGAAATGAAACAATGAACCTATAATCAGGATTTGAGAAGCGCAAAAAAGTCAGCTGTTTAGAGACAATCAAATATACCTCTTTTTCCTTATCGTTTAGCTTTTCTGTTCCGGGAAGGCCCGTGAGATTCAGTGGGGGTGCGTTTCTTCGACCTGCTCCATCCATAATGAAAAAGGAAAACAAAATCATCAAATATCAGTGCAACCAAATGACCATTTTGTAGTTCTGCTGCAAAACCTCACCTGCTGCAAAGGCATTGTGGAATTGCTGTGCGTTGTGAACATGTCCCTATTACTTAAAAAAAATCACTATCGCAAATGTTTCAAAGTGCTTCATAGACAATGAATTACTTTAAATTCATTACTGCAATGTTGTAACAGAACATTAAGAACCAAGCCTTGTGCAATATTGGTGGACTCAACAAAACATTCCTTAAACTTAACCTCCTCTGTCCTCAAAGATATCCAAGTAAATTTAAAACCATGGTAATTGGGATTAGATCAGGAATTTGTTAATAAGCAGGGTATTCCTGTGAGAGGTGAACTCAGAATGGGATGTGGTGGGGAAATTAAGCAAGTGCCGAGTGGGATCCTGTAATGACAGGATCCCAACACTTGTAATGTGTATGTGTGCATAGATCCCTGAAAGTTGGGAATCAAGTAGATAAGGTTGTTAAGAAGGCATATGGTGTCTTGGCGTTTATTGGTAGGGGGATTGAATTTAGGAGTCGTAGCGTTATGTTGCAACTGTACACAACTCTGGTGCGGCCGCACTTGGAGTACTGTGTGCAGTTCTGGTCCCCACATTACAGGAAGGATGTGGAGGCTTTGGAGAGGGTGCAGAGGAGGTTTACCAGGATGTTGCCTGGTATGGAGGGGAGATCCTATGAGGAGAGGCTGAGGGATTTGGGATTGTTTTCGCTGGAAAGGCGGCGGCTAAGAGGGGATCTTATTGAAACATATAAGATGATTAGAGGTTTAGATAGGGTGGATAGTGATAGCCTTTTTCCTCTGATGGAGAAATCCAGCACGAGGGGGCATGGCTTTAAATTGAGGGGGGGTAGTTATAGAACCGATGTCAGGGGTAGGTTCTTTACCCAGAGGGTGGTGAGGGATTGGAATGCCCTGCCAGCATCAGTTGTAAATGCGCCTAGTTTGGGGGCGTTTAAGAGATCCGTAGATAGGTTCATGGACGAAAAGAAATTGGTTTAGGTTGGAGGGTCAGTTTTTTTTTTAACTGGTCGGTGCAACATCGTGGGCCGAAGGGCCTGTTCTGCGCTGTAATGTTCTATGTTCTATGTAACCTTCTTGCCCTTACTCTAAATGACTGACCTACGCATTGCAAATGTCCTGACATTAAAGTTGTGGAGAACAGTGGGGAAAGAATGGTGCAGGAAAACGATAGTTTAGATAACCAATGCAATTGGTCAGACATTCGGTAAATGAAGGTCACTCAAATATTAACGTTAGATATTAGTCAAAACAAAATGCATCACTGGGAAATCCAGCATTGCCACTGGGAAGCTGGGTTCGAAGACACTCTGGATTGAAAGTAGGAAGGAGTATTACATTGTAACACTAATTCTGACTTACTCCCTTCAAGCATATTTACGTACTAAAATAGAGAGATTGCTGAACTTTTCCTTGTAAGTTTAAAATAAATGGAGTCAATGGATGAAGATTTTGAAAAGAAGCTGGAAGCTGTGATTGATTTATCACTTTCATTAGGTTCTCAATGACTGAGATGTTGTTAACCGTTCCTCTCTCCTCAGATGCTGCTTGACAAATTGAGGTATTTCCAGCATTTTCTGTTTATTTCAGAACTCCAGCATCTGCAATATTCTGCATTAGTTTTGCATTCACAATGAAGCTGGCTGTTATAAGAAGTTTTGATAAACTGATTCACCCGTTCCTACCAAAAGAAGATTCAACGTACGCACTGGTAATAAATAGTCTCATCGCAGAAAGGTTCATTGCAATTTAAATTAAGGCAAAGTAAACAGCAAAAGCAAATACTTGTTTGAACAGGAAAAAAAAACTCAGCATAGGATGCTGTATTTACTATGAGCTTGCATCACAAAATGGAAAGATTTCACTGGGAACATAGGGGGAAAAATGATCTAGACAATTAAAAGTGTGGTGTTTCAAAATCATTATCTGCTTTTTCCTGGAATGACAGTGCTGCCTGGGCTTTTCCAATCTCTATAGTAGGTATGTTAAAATCAACACTACAAGTCACATCCATGTACAAGTTACTGTTTTATAGTTGCAATTTTATTAAAAATCTCAGCAGAGGGTGCAGAAAGACATCAGGATGCAATTCACATGATGGTACAGTAATATGATTTTCTAATAACCACTACAAATAAATTCAAAATCCATAAAAATGAGAAGTAGAATGAATGAAATAAATTAAAAGCAAATTACTGGGGATGCTGGAATCTGAAACCAAAAGAGAAAATGCTGGATAAAGGGTCATCTGGACTCGAAACGTCATCTCTTTTCTCTCCTCACAGATGATGCCAGACCTGCTGAGATTTTCCAGCATTTGCTCTTTTAGAATGAAATAAATTAGTACTTATTCAGTATTTTCTCGTTAAGTTAAAAATGAGCCAGTTTGATTTTGTGCAGAATGTGGAAAACTACGAGACGTAACTGTGCTAATAAATTCATTGGATCAAGGTAATCTCTACCTGATGCTGTGCAAGTCGAATGTACAATTGGAATTATGTACAAGCTAGTGGGGGGAAAATGAAATAGCTCATTCTGAAGGCCTAACCTCTTCCATTGCAAAAAATTAAAATCATTAATGGGCTGGTCAAAAGCTGCAGTGAAAAGGCTGGTTAGCAAAACTTATGGAGTAATGCAATTGAATAAAAATTTGGCTTTCTAAAATTAATTTGCAGAATGTGGGCATTGCTGATTAGACCAGTATTTATTGTCCATTCCTAATTGCCCTTGAGATGGTAGTGCTCAGCTGCCTTCTTGAAACACTGAAGACCACATGGTGTAGATACGTCCACAATGCTGTTAGCAGGGATTTCCAAGATTCTGACCCAGCAACAATGAATGAACGGAGATTCAGTTCCAGGTCAGAATGGTGAGAGACTTGGAGGGGAACTTGCAGGTGGTGGTGCTCCCATGCACCTGCTACCCTTGTCCTTTCAGGTGGTGGTGGAGGTCACAGGTTTGGGAGGTGCTCGAAGGAGAGGAGTCTTGACAAGTTGCTGCAGTGCATGCTGTATATGGTACACACCGCTGCTACTGTGCGTCTGTGGCTTAAGGACTGAAAGCAGTGGGTCATGGCAAATGGGTGTTTTTGGGAACGGAGGGTGGTAGATAGTGGTGTTCCCCAATGATCAGTGCTAGAATCACTTTTTATTTTGCTATATATAAATGTCTTGAATCTTGGAATACAGAGTAAAGTTCCATAATGTGCCAATGATACCAAACTGAGTATGATACAGATTGTTAGCACAGGACACACAAGTTAACAGAATGGGCACACAAATAGCAGATGGAATTTAATATGGTGAAGGATGAAGTGATGCAATTTGGCAAAAGGGATGGGGAGAGGCAATACAGACTTAATGGCATAATTCTAAAGAATGTGGAGGAAGACAGGGACCTGTTTGAAGATGGTAGGACATATTGAGAGACTGGTTAGCAAAGCATAAGGGATTTTGGCCTTCATAAATAGAAGCATTTAGCTGCAAAAGCAGGGAAATTATACTAAACCTACATAAATCTCTGGTGAGGCCTCATTGAGGGTAAAGCATCCAGTTCTGGTCACCACACTTTAGGAAAGAAGTGAAGGTCATGAGAGGGTGCAGAGAAGATTTAACAGAATGGCTCCAGGAATAGGGGCAATTGAGGGGAAATTTCATAGATTATGACTGGCTTAAATAAGGTGCACAAGGAAAACTCATTCCACTAGTTGATGGTACGAGGACTTTTTGGGCAAGAGATAGAGGAGGAATAAGATGATCTTTTTATGCAGCAAGTGGTAATGACCTGGGACTCGCTGCCCATGAGGTTGGTGGATGTGGTAATAATCAATGATTTCAAAAGGAAATTAGAAGGAAATAAACTTGCAGGGCTACAGAACTGGACAGGGTGGTGGGAGTGGCAGGGTTGCTCTTTGAGGTCCCAGCATAGACTCGATGGCCTGGATGGCCTCCTTTTGTGCCATAAATATGTTTGTGACTCTAGTATGTGATCAATTTAAGGAGAGTCTTTTGCACTTCCTCAGCCACGATCAGCAGCTACTCACCAGCTGTAGGGATGACGAGTGCCACTGGATTTAATCCTGAATCACTGGAATGTAAAAATGAAATACAGGATTAGTGCATTCTAAAACTTGGAAACAATGCTAGAAAATGAGGAAGCTGTCTTTTTAATATTGGTGATATATTGAAAAATTAATTAGGACTGTTCAGAAGAAACCCATGCTTTTTGTTTGGATTATTCCCTGCCATCAAGAGCGAAAGATATTCTCTCAGTAGTAAGCATAATTTAGAAAGCACTAGCTTGTTGTGTAAAGCTGAGTAAACACATGCAAGTGAGAGTTGGGTAGTGCATGAACAACAGATACAACTTGGCCAGTGACAATGGAAATTTTGATTTACTTTCAATTATTAATCTGTGAACTATTAAGATTTCCATCCCCCAGTGTCCACCAAGATAGTTTGCATGATATTTGCGCCACAGGATCTGAGAAACGCTCTTCCTTTGTAACATTTGTGGCACAGATTCTGAATTAACATACGTAACTCAGCGCTGAAGTATATTCTTCAAATAGTCACAGCCTTCTTGCTAGTGCTGCGCAAAATACATGTTCAATGCAACTTGCTGTTTATGGTGGTATTGACATTAGGAAGTACGGAGGGTTAAAAGCTAACAGCTTCATTCACAAGGTGCGATCACTACATGGCTGCTTCTTTTCACTCAGGCAGTTTCCTGCGCTAGCGACCTGGTGACGGCATACATACATTGATACACAGTGCTTACTGGCAGTTGCCGTTTTGCTTCTGGCGTTTTTGACTTTGTATGAATGTCATCAGTGGTTTTGACTGGTGTCGACTTTGTGACTAGAGGTTGACTGTGCTTGGTCTGAAGGCAAGGTGTTGTCTTCTCAACAGTGTCCATCAGTAGTGTCAGGGTTGCAGGAAGGTTCAGGTCAAGACTTTGTACACCTGAACCTGGATTTTCAGCAGGAGGTTCCATTTTCGGCAAATCGGTTGTTCTCCGTCAACAGTTAATCTGTATGCCTCCTCCAGATGACAGCATCTCTGGTTTAGATGGTATAGGAGACAGGTCCAATCTGTGCAAGGATCGTGGCAGGAACACATTTGTCTTCTGTGGAATAATTCCTGGCCAACAGTCCTTGTCCTAGGTGGAAGACACAATGCTTTGGCTTGTTTTCCTGCTGTTGTCTCTGTCCTTGTTTTTTCTGTTGAAAATTTCTTTATTTTCAGAGGCTTCAACAAGTTGAATGCCAAAAGTAGCTGTCTCTTCATCATTTATAATGCAGGAGAGATTTTAGTCGTTGAATGAGCGATATTCCTATACACTAGTAGGAATTGGTTAAGATGCTTGAATAGAGAACCTTGTTCCCCGTTTTCAATGGTTTCATGGTTTGAACAAAATGTTCTGCTACTCTGTTCGTAGCAGGGTAGTATATCGCAGACAATACAATGTTGAATACCATTCTCTTTCAAGAAACTTTTGAATTCTTGGGAGACAAATCGAGGTCCGTTATTGCTTACCAATTGCTCAGGGACTCCAAATCCACTGAAGACTTCTCACCTCTTGACTGTCTTTTCCGATGAATGTTGACTTCATTATGGCGACCTCTGGCCACTCTAAATAAGCATTGACCACTACTATGGACATATGTCCTTCAAAAGGTCCTGTGAAATCGATGTGCACCTATCGGCAAGCCTCTTCTGGCCATTCCCAAGGATGCAGCAGAGCTAATGGCGGCAGGTTTCATACCTTCACTTGAAGAACATGTTCCAGCTTTCTCTGCAACTTCCGTGTCCAATCCAAGCCACCAGAAATAACACCTTGCTATTTCTTTCATGCACACAATTCCACAAACTTGCAACTTGTCTAACATTCGTCTTCGCAATGGTGGCAGAATGATCATTCTGAACTCCAAATAAGATATCCTGACTGTACAGACAGTTCCAATCTTCTAGTGGAGTACGGCTTCAGATGTTAGTTGAGGTCTTGCCCTGTAATACCATATCCATTACTTTGGAGAGAATCATCGGATTGCTCCAAGTGTACTTCTTCACTTGTCCTGAAGTGACAGTGTACTATCTACCTGTTAAAAGTAGAAGAAATTTTCGCTCAAGTAGTCTGACGAACTACTTGCTAGTGGTAATCGTAAAAACCCGTCTACATTACAATGGACACTTGATTGTTGATACTTGATGGTAAAAGTATGTACAGACAAAAGCATTGTCCATCTTTGCATTCTACTTGCTGCAAGTGACAGAATTCCTGTGTGGGGGTCCAAACATTGTCGTTAACGGATGATGGTTTGTCAACAGTGTGAGTTTTCTTCCATACAGTGATTGGTGGAATATCTTTACTCCAAAGATAATCCTCAAGGCTCTTCTTTCAATTTCTGCGTAGTTACTTTCAGCTTTGCTCAATGTTTGAGATGCAAAGACAATGGGTCTTTCTTCACCCAAATGCGTGATGTGGAATACCACTGCTCCAACACCATAAGGAGATGCATCACATATCAACTGTAGGTGTAGAGTAGGATCAAAATGTATAAGGACTTTAGATTTGAGCAATGTTTCTTTAGCTCCCACAATAGAATTATTGCACTGATCCGACCACTTCCACTTGTTTTGGCACAACAGGTTATACAATGGTTTAAAAATCGTTGCAAAACTTGAAACAAATCTTCCGTAGTAGATCAACAATCCTACGACGGATCACAACTGGGTAATATTCTGTTACAGCCCTGACCTTCAAAAGAGATTTGGGAAGGCCCATGGCATCAATCACATGTTCCAACTAGGAAGAACTCACACTTGGGCTTACAGACTCAGTCCATAGTCTCCCAATCTCTGAAGCGTGGCATTCAAATTCCGAAAACATTCCTCTTCCTCTCTTTCAGTGACTAAGATGTAATCCAGATAGCACTTGACTCTGCTCCACTCACTCAGGATCTGGTCCACTGCTCTTTGAACCAACGCCGAAGCAGATGTGATACTAGTTATCTACGATACTGAAACAAACCTGTGTCATGATTGTAAGAAGTTCCTGTGATTTTTAGCTTACATTCACCTGTAAGCCCGGTTCAGGTTGATTTTGCTAAAATGTTGGCCTCCTGCCAACCCCGCAAACAAGTCATCAACGTGCAGTATTAGGTATTTATTCCACACATAATACTGGGTTAAGGGCGACTTTGAAGTCTCCGCAAATCCACACGGATCCATCCTTTTTGATGACTGATTCTATTGGTGTAGTCCATTCGCTAATGCTGACAGGTTCCAAGACTCCCATCTTTGCAAGTCGTTCCCAGTCAGCCTGATAGCAGAGGGTACCGACCTTGCCTTCAAGCATTTTTCTTGGCTTCCTTCTTTAATCTTCAATTTAAATGAGATGTCTTTCATACCAGTTCTCCATCAAACACAACTGGGTGTTTATTTAGAATTTTTGAGGCCTGATTCTCCATTAGACATCAGGTTGACTTGGGCCCAGTTCAGTGGAATCTTTTCTGACCAAGTTTGATCCATCAATGCTGGATAATTGTTCTTTATTACATGTAAAGACAAATTTGCTGTTAAATTGCAGAGCTACTTCAATGTGGCTCTTCAGCATAATCCTTTCACCTGTGTATACTTCAACACTATTCTTGAAAAACTTTCAAGAGAATATGTCTGCGTTTTTTCTTATATTCAGTCTCTGACACCAGCAAGACTACTGCCTCAGTGCTGATTTCCATGCTTTCTGATTATCCATCCAGCGGTGGAGTGACCCAGTGTCTATCTATAGCACCAGCAGTAGCTAGCACATTCGGTGATGTGTCCTCAGACTGCGAGTCACTTCATTTCTCTCACCTCATTGAAATAGTATGAACACTTCTTTTATTCTGTTTACATGCTGCTTTGGTTTGTTGTGGCTTATTTTTACTCGGAGCTTGCTTTTTCTTTCAGCAGGAACGCTTTGTGACATTTTTTCCCCAAAGCTTCTGCATATTATATCCTTGCAGCAGCATTCCTCAGGGGAATGCCCTGGCTTTGCACCGGTGATATGTATGAGTTTTGAAACACTTCAGTGTTGATTCAGCTGACGTTTTGTGTATCCGAATATTCAAACGCAGCTGCGAAGCTTCCTTTGCAGCCAGCTCTGTCCCTGGCCTTTATCAGAATAAGGCCACTCACAGTTAGCAACCATTTCTATATTGCCTCACTTCGCAGACCACCTGTCCCGAATCGTATCATTCAGCACATCACCAAACTCTCAGTAACCAAAAGAGAAAATGCTGGAAAATCTGAGCACGTCTGGCAGCATCTGCAAGGACAGGAAAGAGCCGATGTTTCGAGTCCACATGACTTTCGAGTCCACATGACCCCTTGTCAACCCTTTTTTAAAAAAAAACCAAACTCAACACCCTAAGACGTTTAGTACAGCCACAAATTGTACAATTGATTCCCCCTCTTAACGCCTTTTGTGGAATCTGAAGCACTCTGCAATCACCAAAGGCTTTGGCGAAGAGTGTGCTTGCAAAATCTCTACAATTCGTTCATCTGCTGTAGTGCTTGGCTTCTCCGGTTGCATTAAAGTTCTGAGGAGATTGAACCTTCCCCTTCCCATCCCGCTCAGGAATGTGGGACCCTAACATCTTCTGCTATTTTGTTTGCTTGCGCAAAATAGTCAGAACACTCAGCATAGGAGCCCCATTGCTTCATTTTTTTTAAAAATCGGAAGATCCCACGGCACCAGAAATTCCTTTTTTTTGCTCATGGAGGTTCCCCATATGCACACTTTGCAACGGTTTTCAGCAGCTAGCTTGCTTTTCCCATTTAAATAAGGCAGCAAACTAAGCGTTGGTCACTTTTTTAAACCCCTCTAGCTCTATAATTGCTCTGCAGAGGATCATTGTTCATGTCCATCTTGCCTGTGACATCCAGAGCATGAGCTTTCCTCCTAAGTCTTTTCCAATGTTTTAAGTTTTTTTCTTCCAGGTGGCTAGCAAGCGCCATTCCAAGTCCTCAGCCAATTTTTGTGTTGCGTATGGTGGTATTGACATTAGGAAGCACGGAGGTTTTAAAACTAATAGAGCTTCTTTAGTCAGGCAATTTCCTCTGCTAGTGACCTGTGATGCCACTTCCGGTGAAGGCATGTGTAATGCTTACTGCAGCTACTAAGACTCAATATAAATATATAACACAGCTAGAATGTTAGACGGTTATAGAGTCCTAAGGTGATGGAAGGAGGTCAAAAACATTAGAGTGGAAAGAAATGTCATACATCAGAACATGATATGCATTTTTTCTGTGTTTATTAGTTTAGGTAAGAGTGTTTCATTTACAAGTTACATTTGTGTTCCATATGTTGCCCTGGCCTAATTCCATTCAAAGCATAGCATCTGTGCCAAGGCTGATTTTTTCCAGGGTATAACTGCACAGGATGCAACTTGAGTGACTTGGAAAGTGCAGAAAATTTATGTAGTGCCAGATTCAATGACAAGTACATTTTTTCACTGGAGATGCGATCAGATCTGGAACTTCAAGCATTTGGTGATAATTAGTAAATGCAAAATGGTGGGTGAAAGAATTGTCTGATTCACAGGCATCAGTCTTCAGCTGACAAATAATAATACATTTTTAAAAAGTAATTTGAAGTTGTCCAGTTCGTGAATTGCAATTCAGATGTTGGATTTGGCCTAGAAGGATTGGGATTAATACGATGATCCTCTAACACCAGATGACTCAGATACTACAACAGTCTATATCCAAATGCAACAAGATCTGGAAAATATCCAGGCTTGGGCTGACAAGTGGCAAGTAACATTCATGCCACACAAATGCCAAGCAATGACCACCTTCAACAAGAGAGGATCTAACCATTGCTCCTTGACATTCAATGGCATTACTATCACTGAATTTGGGGGGGGGGGGGGGGGGGGCACTATTGACCAGAAACTGAATTGGACAAAGCCATATAAATACTGTGGTTACAAGAGCAAGTCAAAGGTTAGGAATCCTTCCTGACTCCCCAAATCCTGCCCACCATCTATAAGGCACAAGAGTGTGATGGAATACTATCCACTTGCCGAGGTGACTGTAACTCCAACACTCTCAAGAAGCTTGACCGCAGCCAGGACAAAGTAGCCCACTTGATTGCTACCCCTTCCATAAATATTCAATTCCTCCATCACCAACGAACAGCAGCAGCCGTGTACACCATCTACAATATGTTATGCAGGAACTCACCAACGTTCCGTAGGCAGCACCTTCCCAACCCACAACCACTATCATCTAGAAGGGCAAGGGCAATAGATACATGGGAAGATCAACATTTGGAGTTCCCCTCCTGGCTTGGAAACATATTGTCACAGCAATTGGTTCAAAATCCTGGAATTCCTTCCCTGACATCAATGTGGGCATATCTACACCTCAGACTGCAGTGGCTCAAGAAGGCAGCTCACCTTCTAAAGGGCAACTAGGAAGAGACAATAAATACTGGCTTAGCCAGTGACATCCACATCCCGTAAATTATTTTTAAAAAATGAAAATACCGTAGATGATTGCATCCCATTTCTTATTAAGATTTTCATGCACCGAAGAGGATCCCATGCTACAGAAACCATCTCAGAGTTTCTTCTGTCACATTATGGATGCACATGAGGTCAGAACCTTGTAACCACCCTCAAAATGCTCTTTATTGGATCCATTAGGTTGCACTATTATCATCCTCAACTCCCCAGTCAAAAGAAAAAAAGATCAAATATGAAATAAATAATTTTAATCACACGAGCTAACAAGATCTGGTCTCTTTCAGTCCAAGAGAACTCACATTGCTGCTTGCTTGTGTAACCACTGCTGGCAGGCATTGGAGTCCTGAAGACACTGGAGAACATCTGTGAGCATGTTGCGTTTTAGACGTTCCTCTTCACGATGCACTTTCAAGCAGTCATATACTTTGGCACCTATACATGAAGACGTGATCATAGAGCAGCATGTGAAAATACAATGCAGACAACTGGAACATTCTCGAAAGAAAAATTCCAGCAACTTCTCCAGTATCACTTCTTTACAGTGGCTCTAACATGATGTAGTAGTGGTAAATACAGTTAGTGACAACTGTCAATAAATCCAATTTGAAGAACTACCTAAAAAAAAGTAGTTTCAGAAAGTACAAACCATTTCTTTACAACACATTAAACACCTAGCTATATTGAATTCAAATCATGAAGACTGTTCCACAGACATATTGAAGCAATTTAATAGTAACTTTCACTGAGTCATTTTCAGATTATACAGCTAGAGGACATAAATCATTAGTAAACAGCAAGATAAAAGAGCCATTATAGTCATGTGGCACAGGAGGATATTCAGCCTATTAAATCCAAGTCAGCTCTCAGTAAAGCAATCCAGTCAGTTCCATTCCTTCTCACCCATCCCATTACCCCTTAAAAGTTCATTTCCCATAATTGTCCATCCAATTTACTTTGGAAATCATTACCTACATCCTCCAATTTTAAAAATTGTGCATTTCCATGGGCATTCCCGACAGACTTACACTCGGGCCTGGATATTAGCCAGGGTGGGTTCCCCAGTCTGGGGCGGGCTCTGGGTGTGGAATTTTGGATGACAAACTCCTAAGTCTGAGTTTCTCTGCATCCTTTGGGGGTGGCACAGTGGCTAGCACTGCTGCCTCACACAGCTCCAGGGACCTGGGTTCAAGTCTGGCCTTGGGTCACTGCCTGCGTGGAATCTACACATTCTCCCCGAGTCTACATAGGTTTTCTCCAGGTGCTCCGGTTTCCTTCCACAGTCTAAAAATGTGCGGGTTAGATGGATTGGCCATGCTAAATTGACCCTAGTGGTCAGGGGATTAGCAGGGTAAATACGTGGGGTTAAAGGAATAGGGCCTGGGTGGGATTGTGGTCGATGTAGACTTGATGGGCCTTCTGCACTGTAGGGGTTCTATGATTCTATGTAACCCCACAGTGTGGATCAATTGTCCTCAACAAATTTCCCATTTGACATCAGCCTGATTGACAGACTTCACTTCAGTTGGGAAGGGAACATTCTGGAGCAGCCTATTGGACCAGGTAGGTGCAATTCTCACCCTCTTTAAAATATTTAAATTGCCAATCCGACTCCTATCTATCATGAAGCCAGAAGTAAATGGGTTGGAGCCGGGGTGAGATCTTTAAAACTTTTAACCTGGCCCCAATCTACCTGATTTTGTATGCTGATACCCACACTGAGTATTTGCCAATAAAGCAGAAAATGTAATTTGTCATGATGATGGGCAAAACCCTGAATTACGCAAGGATATGCTGGACTCTTGGATAAAACCTGTGGTCTTAAAAGGACATAAAGGCTAATGATGGCTGAGGATGTAAATTCAGACACCGGCTGATGCTGGCAAGTGACATTAAGAGAGAAACAATGGAACTGCACTCTCTCCAGACAAGGATACATCAACAGCACGAAAGCCATAAGGAAATGAACTGCAATCTCCTGTGGAGATAATGGGAACTGATTATCATTTCAGCAGGAATTATATCCTGTGGGCAATGTCCCGGACCAATTTGTGGATTCTCGCCTTCCAGGAATACACTAAGACTGGGATAAAAGCCAGCTGGAAAGCTTGGTCACAGTAGACTAGTGCTACATGCGACAGTGTGTGACACAGGAAGAAAGACAGCAGCAAGCCCCTGTGAATTTTGTTTGCAGGTTGCTCTGATTGCTGGAGCATGTCAAGTCAGCAAAGCCACAACTGAGAAGGAAATGGGACAGCTTCTCAGCCAAATGGCAGAAGGCTAGAATCTCAAAACCGACTATTCACCCGCTGAAGTCAACGCTCCTGGAATCATAAATTGCAGTGGTCATAAGGCTCCACCATCTCCTCTTCACAGACAAGTCAAAGATTGATTTTCTTTTAAAAAAACTTACTTTTGGGCTCAGTTCTCATCTGTATGAACGTATATGCATGTGCTTTATATTTTCTCTCTCTTATAAACTCACTCACTCTTTAACTCAAGAGAGCCTGGTTAAATTGGCTCCTTTTAAAACACAGAAATATTGGAGGGGGAAAAGATACCTTCAAGAGAAGGGATCAGTCTTAAATTTGTTGTTGCTGTGACCAACCAGTTGAAGAAAGAAAATAAAGGGAAGCAGTTCATCTGCCCTCACCCAGGGTAACAAATTTAGGGATCATCTGGAGATTGGTTGTAACAAATGATAATTGATAAGCAAGCAAGGCAATAAGAAGGGAGAAGCCAACTGAAGGAAAGAGTAGGGACAAAAGAAGTTTCCCGGTTACACTTCACCCCATTCTAGTACACCAGTGCCAACAATTGAGAATGTGGTGAGAAAGGTATTTGCAGTTTACTCTTTTAGCTGGTGACCAAGATGTATAGGATGAGATACCACAAGAGACAATATAGTTAGTAAAAATGCACCATACTAAAAAAAGTTGGTAAACAATTTATCTAATTGTTTTCCATTAAACTACATGCCATGTCTAATTAACAATAAATGTACCAAGTGGTCATTGAGCACAGTTGCTTGAATTAAGTTCTTCTACAAAATTACCAAAAGAAAACTAAAACTAAGTTTTACTTTATCACCAACTAATCAATTAAGGTGCAGAATGATTAGATGTCATTTTGTGAAATTAAAATCTGTTAAAGGCATGTAATCCACTGACTTAGATGCTTGAATAGAATGTACATTGCCTATGAGCAGGTCACAATAAACCTCACGAAAGGAAATCTTTTAGAATTCAGGAGGACTTCTAATGCCTCACAAAATGTTTAATAGAAGAAATAATAGTCAAAGGGGAGGTTAATAAAGTGCTATGGCAACACTGGATGGACAGATGAGCTAATGGCCACGCAGAATAAACTTCAGCATTTCCCTCAACGCCAAATAAAGTAGGCACAATATTGTAGTCCTGTTTGAACTGGAAGGAAGTAGATATGGGAACAAAAAGGTTGCGCATAAAAACTCATGGTTACTAAAGGAATGGCTACATTGCTAACAATCAGAAAGTATGGATGCCTTGATTAAAGTCTGTTTGAATCAGATATATATATCCGAGCTTCCTCTTTTCTAATTTACAATTATTTTGAAAATTCAGTCATTCAGAACTAAAATTCATTGCAAAACTTAAATCTGCAGTTGCTGGAATCTTGCTGCTCTTTCTAAATGGTCCCGCTGATGGTGCACCCCCGCCGTGGGTTTCCCGGCAGTGAGGAGTGTGTTGAATAGGAATTCCTGTTCGCAATGGCGGGACCGCAAGATCCCACTGCCAGTGAGTAGTGCGCTACTTCCAGCCGTCGCAAAAGAAGCTGGGGGGAGGCGGACACTCGCTCATTATGTAGAACAACCACATAAGAGCACATGCACACGAAGATTATTTCATGGTAAATTAATATCAGATGTTTTAGCATTTATATTTATAATATAAGAATCACTATCATTACACTTGTCTGACCTATCATTCTGACATTTACAAGCTTATGAGAAACCATACTTATTAAATAGCATTCGCAAACAACTCACCACGGAAAGTGAAGATTCCTGCCTGTCTGTATTCTTGTAACCGTTTGATCTCCTTCCGAAGTTCAAAATCCACTATGAAAATGGATATGATCAGAAAGGTCATTTTTAATTAAATTTGTGCAAGTGTACCCCCTACCCCAATGCTTGATATTTAGGGATTCAGAAGCTAAACATAATTCTGAAGAAGTGCTGAAATTCTCCAATTTTGATCTTCAAATAACAAATCTATTGATGCGCAGGTTGAGGCATTTAAAAGTTACAGAGAACACAATTTTATTTTTAAAAGAGATATTCAAGAGAGTCAACAAAAACATAAATTTAAAGAAAATAAAAATTAATTATTTTAAGGAATTAACTTATATTTTAGTTTGCGATATTTTCATAACCTCAAAAACTACAGCAAAAAAAAAAGGGGAAAAATATGAATGTTGCATACATGTATGGCTTTCAATAAATTTGTCATGTTCTGTAGGTCCCAGTAGCCTTGCAAAGTGTCTCATAGCTTCATAGAGGTCCTGAACTTCTTTAGGGTACCGTCTTTCAAGAACTGCAATTACAGAAGAAAACATTTTTGAATGTATTTTCCTCAATTGTTTTAGAGTGCACTGTAATTTATCCCAGGTTAAATATTATTATAATGCTCAATGCTTTGGTGAGCTACCATGTATTAACTATTTCCAGACAGTCCAATGGTGCCTTGTCTGGGTACAGACTTCTGGCATTCCATGTGTTTCAATGAGTTCAGTTAATTATAAAAAGAAAATGTGGCAAATCAATTGCTGGTGAGTGGATCATTGCTAAGTGAAAGTCTTTTCCCCCCCAATACCAACTCGTGACTTGTGGCACTGGTGAAAAGATATAAAAAACTTCATTTCTCCTGATCCAACTTTGTCACTCATTTTCTCGCTCTGTTTATTGCAATGTTTGCTTTTCTCTCCTTTCTTTCTCTTGTGCACCATTCAGAGAATTTTCTATTGGTATATCCAAGTCTTAAACACTTTAGTTCCTTTCTCCCATACTGAATCATGCATTCCTTACCCCCTTGATACTCTACGACAAATGCCCTTTTGCTGATTTATTCAAATTCATCTTTTACTAAAAGGCTAGGATAAGCAGCAAATCATAAGACCATAAGACATAGGAGTAGAATTAGGCCACTCGGCCCATCGAGTCTGCTCCCCCATTCAATCATGGCTGATTTTTTTTCTCATCACCATTCTCCTGCCTTTTCCCCATAACCCCTGATCCCCTTATCAATCAAGAACCTATCTATCTCTGTCTTAAAGACACTCAATGACCTGACCTCCACAACATTCTGCAGCAGAGTTCCACAGATTCACCACTCTCTGACTGAAGAAATTCCTCCACATCTGTTTTAAAGGATCGTCCCTTTAGCCTGAGATTGTGCCCTCTGGTTCTAGTTTTTCCTACTGGCAAATCATTGCCAGCTTTTAATTGACAAAGGTAGGTACAGATATTAGGTACTGGCAGACAAAGGTCATTTGGGAGCAGTTGCAAATCCACCCATAAAGGGGTCTCTCTCATGCCACACCTTCAACACCACTATTCTTCCCCATCAACAGGTTTGAATCTTTACACCTGTCAACAGCGTCTCTCTTTTCTTCCCGACATCAACTGGATCTCATCCTCCTTCCTTTCAACAGGATCTCTCTCACTCCATCCAACAAGAAGATTAAAAGATTAGTTTCTTCATGAGTGCTGCACAGTGGGTAGCACTGCTGCTAACAGCTCCAGGTTCCAAAAGGCCTTGGGTAACTGTGTGGAGTTTGCACATTTGTCAAGTGTCTGCGTGGGTTTCTTCCAGGTGCTCTGGTTTTCTCCCTGTCTAAACATGTGCAGGTTAGGTGGATTGGCCATACTAAATTGCTTCTTAGTGCCCCAAGATCTGTAGGTTGGATGGATTAGCCATAGGAAATGTGGGGGTTACAGCGATAGGGCAGGAGAGAAGACCTGGGCAAGATACCCTGGCAGAGAGTTGGTGCAGACGCTGCCCAAGTATCGAATGGCCTCTCTTGCAATGTAGGGATTCTAGGATTCTTTTTAAGTTCTGAATATACTCATTTTCATTAAACTTCATTAAAACTGCAAATGCTGAATCAATCAGGTGATACTGAAATTTAATATTAAAGCACTAAATTACTTAAATGATTAAATCCTCCTCTTTTTCTCCAATTTTCCTTGATGAGAAAATAAAGTACTTAGAATTTTTTCAAATTGACGGATGAAGAAATTCAATAGGCAAGGGTTGAATAACTACATTCCACATGATTTTAAAAATATTTTATGGGAGATTATTATTAATTCTTGTTATTTTTCTGATTGGTTTAGGGTATTTTGCTGGTACTTTAATTTGTAATGTAGACTCATGCTGAGTGTGCAGAGTGATACTGAATGCTGAAAGTGATCTGGGTTTTACATGGAGCCTCACTTCAATGTCCAGTTTATGGTAATGAGAACCGCACTAGATCGGTTTGTTGTTTTTAAATTTAATTTCTGCCACTGAATGAGCTAAAGCCAAATATGAACCTTACTGAGGTATTAATTATTAATTGTTCAGTCAGCATCTGTAAAGAGGACAGGTTGATGTTCTGATGAAGGGGTGCACACTAAATCTTCTTTGCAGCTGCTGATCCTGTTGCACATTTCCAGCATTTTCTGCTTTTTATAAAAAATATTTTTAAATATACAAATGGCTAAGCACATTAAATTCATGGGAACAGAATGTACAAGGGGAATTGATATCCAATTTGCAGTGTTCTATTGTTTGTTGATGATAGCTTTTAAACCATTGTTAGCTCAGCAACTCACATTCATAATGACATGCATGAAGCCCATCCACCATTACTGGCTTTGAAAAAATAAATTCGCATTTCAAGATTATCAAATACCGATAATTCCTCCCCCTCTCCCCCCCCCACCGCAATACTAGTGACACCAGTAACATTAAAATCTGCTGTCTAATCTGTAAAATTCCTGCTTCTGTGACAGAGTTAATATTGAACAAGAAAACAATGCAATTGAATTCAGATAAAGTGGGTCTATTGATTGACATCCATGGTCAATAAGTTACATTTACATAGCAGCTTTAATATTGAAAAATGTCCCAAGATATTCCAGAACATAATCAGATCGAAATAACGCTGAGCTTCCGAAATAGATTTTAGGAGGGGTAATCAAAAGCTTGGTGAACGAGGCAGGGGGGAACGAAGGAGAGTGTCCAGAGAGTAACATCTAAATGACTGAAGTCACAGCTGACAATGGTGAGGCAGGGGGAGGAGGAGGAGGTGGAGGTACTGGGAGTGAAGGAGGCCCCAGAAAAAGGATAGACAAACCATTTTAGTCGAAAGTTTTGGAGCCTGGTGGGGCCAATATGGATCGACAAGGGGCAAGAGTGATGGGCGAATGGCTCATGGTGTCGGATAGAATAAGGGCAGTAGAAATTTGTTTGAACTGCAGTTCAGAATGTGGAGGATGAAAAATTGGCCAGAAAGAATTTTGGAATGGTTGAGTCTGGAGGTGACAAGGAATGGAGGAGAGTTTTAGCAAGAGATGGGATATGGCAGGAAAGGAAACAAACAGGTTATGAAGGTACAAGTAGATGCCCTTCCATACTATCACTGCAAAAAAAAAAGCACAAATATTCTCCAAATTGCAAACCCACTGCTTTAAATGTGGATGCTTGACTTAAGAGTCCATTTGAAAGTTTGTTGGGTGACCATAAGTTACAGTCCAATCCTTCTTAAACAAATACTTCAGAAAGATAAGCAGTTCCGTGTAATTTCAATTTGTTCTTGGAATGGCAAAATAGTTACCACTAAGGTGGTATAACTCACTAAAGTCGGTTAAAGTCATAATGTTTCAGACACCATAATCACGATGGGGCGGCATGGTGGCACAGTGGTTAGCACCGCTGCCTCACAGCGCCAGGGACCTGGATTCAATTCTGGCCCTGGGTCACTGTCTGTGAGGAGTTTGCACATTTTCTGTGTCTGCGTGGGTTTCCTCCCACAGTCCAAAGATGTGTGGGTTAGGTGGATTGGCCATGCTAAAATTGACCCTTAGCATCAGGGGGATTAGCAGGGTAAATACGTGGGGTCATAGGATTGTGGTCAGTGCAGATTCGATGGGCTGAATGGCCTCCATCTCACTGTAGGGATGCTCTGATCCACACATACAGCACTGATAGATGACATAGCTGGTGCTTATAGATTAGCAACTGATTTTTGTTGATGTCGAAGATTTAAATTTCCAGTAAATCTGCCATCATTTCTTTAGGCTGATGTAAAAGGGGCAATTTGAGGGAAAAGCTGATAGAGTAATGTAATTTTAGAGAATTTAAATTGCTTTATCTCTAGTTTAATTTTTATAAAACGCTAACATTGCACATACCTAGCTTACTTCAACATCATGTGAATGGCCTTCAACAACTGTCTGCCACTAAAGGCCTTCTTGCCAGCACAATGACTAAGGGAATAATCAGCACAAAAGGAATAGGCTGTAATAAATTTGACAACTTTATTACAAACCCAATTTGCACACTAATTTCCTGCACAATATGCTGGAGTCATTTCTTAAAGCAGAATTAATAAAGGAACACAATATAAAGTACATTGGGCTCCAAAACCTAAAGGCTAAATACATCACAACCTATTAGAGGCAAACACTTAGCAGCAGCAGGTGAATTACTGATATGTGATGTCTGCACTAACAGTCTAGACATCTGCAACTGATATTTATACTTTTTTGCCAGAAGAAGAAACCTTTGAAAAGGTACAGTTCTACATGACACACAACTCCTTAAGAGACCTGTAACAATATAAACTTGCATTTCTTTGGCATTGTTAATACTTACTCTGAAATTTTCTGAGGTTGATCAAGCCATGGTCTCTCAAAATTCTGTGGATAGAGTAAAATTCTCCTGTCACATATTATTTTCTAAACTATTGGGAGAATCAAATCATGTCTAAATTAACACATCATTTCATTGGTTTTAGCAATAGAATTGACCTACTCTTTACATTTATAATTGTTAGAAATAATACAGTAATATGGCATACACAAGGGTCAGACATATGGGAAAATATCTATAGATGTGAACACATGGCTGAGCATTTCATGGTGTATACTGGCATGCATAATTACACAACTATCAGGTGGCAGGGGGCGGCGTTGTGTGTGCTGGTGTTATCATTTGATAACTTGAACATAAAATGGATGACCTATTCCACAGCTACCAGCAAAAGTAATCTCATGCAATACTCCAAGCTAAATCCCATCAATTTCACGCACAGTACCATTTGCTGCTTGGGAAATAGAATCAATTATTTGAGATAGAATTAATAATCACATGGAAAAATGTGGGTCAATTAGTAAGAGCCAGCATAGATCTCTTAAGGGAAAATCATGTTTTAACTAACTTGCTGGAATTTGTTTGAAGAGGTGACAGGGCCGAGGACACTACCCAGAGTCCCTCAATCTTTAGCTGCTTCATCAATAACCTTCCCTCCATTATAAGGTCAGAAGTGGGGATGTTTGCCGATGATTACATAACGTTCAGCACCATTCACGACTCCTCAGGTACTGAAACAGTCTATGCTCAAATGTAACAAGATCTGAACAATATCCAGGCTTGGGCTGACAAGTGGCAAGTAACATTTGTACCATGCAAATGCTAGGCAATGGCCATCACCAATAAGAGCCGATCTAACCACCGCCCCATGACATTCAATGGCCTTACCATCATTGAATCCCTGGCACTGTCAACATCCCTGGGGTTACCACTGACCAGAAACTCAACTGGAGTCGCCACAAACACAGTGGCTACAAGAGCAGGTCAGAAGCTAGGTATAGTGCGGCAAGTAACTCACCTCCTGACTCCCCAAAGCCTATCCACCATCTACAAGGCACAAGTTAGGAGTGTGATGGAATACTTCCCATTTGTCTGGAAGGACGCAGCTCCAACAACACTCAAGAAGCTTGACACCATCCAGGACGGAGCAGCCCACTTGATTGGCACTACATCTACAAACATCCACTCCCTCCACCAACGCTCAGTAGCAGCAGTGTGTACTATCTCGAAGATGCAATGCAGCAATTCACCAAAGATCCTTAGACAGCACCTTCCAAACCCACGACCACTTCCATCTAGAAGGACATGGGCAGTGGATACATGGGAACACCACCACCTGCAAGGTCCCCTCCAAGCCAGTCGCCATCCTGACTTGGAAATATAATCGCTGTTCCTTCCTAGTCGCTGGGTCAAAATCCTGGAATTCCCTCCCGAGGGGCATTGTGGGTCAACCCACAGCACATGGACTGCAGCGATTCAAGGCGGCAGCTCACTTCACCTTCTCAAGGGTGGGCAATAAATGCTGGCCAGCCAGCGACGCCCATGTCCCACGAATGAATAAAAAAAGGATTGATGAGGGTAATGCTATTGATGTGCAGTACATGAACTTTCAAATGGCATTTGGTACAGTGCCTCACAACAGCCTTGTGAGCAAAGTTATAGTTCATGGAATAAAAGGGACAGTAACATTGTGGATAAAAAAAATTAATTGGAAACAGAGTAATGGTTAATGGACACTTCTGGGGTTGGAGGAAGATTTGCAATAGGGTTCCCCAGGGGATCCCTGCTCTTCCATATATATATTTATGATCTCGCTCTTGGTGTGCAAGGGACAATTTCAAAGTTTGTGGATGATACAAAACTTCCAAGCACTGTAGAACTTCAAAAGTAGTCATGATGTGGAGATGCCGGCGTTGGACTGGGGTAAACACAGTAAGAAGTTTAACAACACCAGGTTAAAGTCCAACAGGTTTATTTGGTAAACACAGTAAGAAGTTTAACAATACCAGGTTAAAGTCCAACAGGTTTATTTGGTAGCAAAAGCCACACAAGCTTTCGAAGCTCTAAGCCCCTTCTTCAGGTGAGTGGGAATTCTGTTCACAAAGGTATAAGCTCTGTTTGTGAACAGAATTCCCACTCACCTGAAGAAGGGGCTTAGAGCTTCGAAAGCTTGTGTGGCTTTTGCTACCAAATAAACCTGTTGGACTTTAACCTGGTGTTGTTAAACTTCTTATTGAACTTCAAAAGGACATAGACATGTTGGTAGAGTGGGCAGATACACAGCAGATGAAGTTCAGTGCAGAGAAGTGCGAGGTGATTCATTTTGGCAGGTAGAGCATGGAGAAACAATAGAAAATAAGGGGTACAACTCCAAAGAGCAGGGGGTGAAGGGCCAGGGTGTCTATGTGCACATCTGCTTCTGGAGGCCTTCAGTGCAGGATCCACAAGACCACTGTACATTGTCAAGGCAAGTGAAACCAGGCCCCCTTTTTATGGCACTAGCTGACTAATCCAGTAAGTTTAAATGTCCCAGCCACTATGACAGGAGAGAGGGTTAAGTGTGCAAGATCAATGGGTAAGGCTTGGTCTGGGGTGGGGCCAGGCACATGAGGGGGATTGAGGGGACTCAGGAGAGTAGTCGGGGGTGGGCGAAGGATTGTAGTAGGGGTGGTCAGCAGTAATTATCAAGGAAGCTTTCGAGTGGTCCTCTTGCAGATCTTCTGTGCTACCTCCTGGGTACGACCCTCTGGGGAATGGAAGATCTAGGTCAGTAAAACCTACTGGCCACACTACCACATAACCTCTTTCTGTGTCGTAATAATTCTGCGAATCTGTGATGTGCTCTCACCGATGCCCTGTACAAGTGAAGCGGAACTCCCTACTTTTGTAATCAATTCCCCTCACAATAAATGCAACATTCTATTAGCTTTCCTAATTACTTGCTGTACCTTAATATCAAGATTATCATGAAAAATGAAACCAGATAAAATAGCGACTTGTTTTGTGAGGGAGAAGCAAACAGGAAAGTAGATTTAGAATTTTTGGGGATTTGACAATTATATTGGAAAAATAAAAACTGAAAAACTCTGTGTAGAAAAGAAACAGAAATAGAAGCTGAAGTAGGCTATTCCAGCCTGCTCCGCCATTCATTATGGCCATGGCTGATCATCAAATTCAATATCCTGATCCCCCCCTTTCCTCCCTCCCATATCCCTTGATCCCTTTAGGTCAAATAACATCAACAGGAACTTACTTTTTTCTTCGCTGTCTCTCTTTTAATCTGGAATGATAGATGTCAACCACTGCGAGTTTCAAAGCTGTTCGAAGTGTGAAAATATAAAAACGGGCAGGGGTTTACTTAAGCACATAGCAGCTTCTCATCACTAGATTAAAAAATAAAGCACTGAATTTCAAAATAAACTCACAAGCAAAAAGAAAAATGAAAGGCGCTTTTTAAATGCTCATGAAACACATTTTCGGGTAAATTAATTTCAATATGTTCCAGCAATAAGGGAGTCATGAGCAGGTGTATTACATTGGTAGTATGCTGCACTGCATCACAATGAGGGGAAAATGTTACATTGACTGATGGGTAAATTGCTCTGACACAAAGAAACATTGTAAGAGTTTTAACAACACCAGGTTAAAGTCCAATAGGTTTATTTGGTAGCAAATGCCATTAGCTTTCGGAGCGCTGCTCCTTCGTCAGATGGAGTGGATATCTGGAGCAGATATCCACTCCATCTGGTGAAGGAGCAGCGCTCCGAAAGCTAATGGCATTTGCTACCAAATAAACCTGTTGGACTTTAACCTGGTGTTGTTAAAACTCTTACTGCGTTTACCCCAGTCCAACGCCGACATCTCCACACAAAGAAACATTGCCCTTATTATAATTTCTCAGTAACCAGAAACATTTTGTTTGCAATAGAGGCTGTTTCTCGACTTAAACCCAACACTAACATCAAAGATTTCTGGAATAATTTACACAAAAATGACCAATTCACAGTGGCATGTTTACCACAGCAGACACAAACTGGCAGATTGTTTTGTAGGGAGAATGTGAATTTTTTCCCCCCCACAATAGTAGTATCAAGCATAGTTACTTTTTGGCGGCGCTTACAAGGCTAATCAAAGTACTTTTGTTAATCAAAAAACTCACCATGCAAAATATCAGAGTCATCTTCTACAAAATCAATATCCCTCAAGTCCCATTCTGCATAATTGTCAAATTCCTGTACAAGAAATATGTATCAATTTTAATATTGCTCACATTTTTCTAAAAAGATGCGCAATATGAAAAGTGGAGAAGCAATTGAAGCAACATTCATTGGTAGGCAGCTGAGATAACCCGATGAAGAGTAAATATATGACAAGGTAAATCCACTAATTCTGTGATCCATAGGGACCTGCACTCAACGCTGTCATCTTGACCCTTCAATAGTGCCCTTTTGAGCATGTCTCCCCGGTAACAACATGAGGGTGCCTAATTTAGCCTCATTACTGTGTCAAAACCAAAGATATTGGCACGCTTTAGCACCAAAGTGCAAACATTATAATTGGGCACCACCATATGACAGCATACTGTACTGCATCCTAATGCAATTCATTGGCAGAAAACATGACCAGCTTGGGCAAAACAGAATTTCAAATAAAAGAAGCACGTAATAAACAAGTAAACCAGCCTACTAGCTCATTTTAATTAAACAAGCCTTCTCTAATCAACTTTCAACAATTTTAAAATGAACATTATTAGTACTGCATGAGTACCATGGATACCAATTGTTAAAACCACAGAAAGCCTTTTTACTTGCAGAAATAAGCACATATTTAGTGTTTCACAGGATTATGCAGAATGTACAATGATTTTATATAAAATTACATATTACATAGAGTTTACAGCACAAACAGACCATTTTGGATGACTTTTCTATGTTAGTGTTTATGCTTCTTACTTATTTATTAATTCAGCGTGTGGGCGTCACTAGTGAGACCAGCATTCATTGCTCATCCCTAACCAAACTTGAAAAGATGGGATGGTGGCAACTGAGTAGCTTGCTAAGTCATTTCAGAAGGCACAGTAAGAAGTCTCATAACACCAGGTTAAACTCCAACAGGTTTATTTGGAATCACGAGCTTTCGGAGCACTGTTGGACATTAACCTGAGAGACTTCTTACTGTGCCCACCCCAGTCCAACGTCAGCATCTCCACATCATTTCAGAAGGCAATAGAGTAGGGTCTGGAGTCAAATATCCACTCGTCCAAAGATGTGCAGGTTAGGTTGATTGGCCATGCTCAATTGCCCCTTAGTTTCAGGGAGATTAGCAGGGTAAATATGTGGGGTTACAAGAAAGGGCCTGTGGGATTGTTGTCGGTGCAGGCTTGATGGGTTGAGTGGCCTCTATCTGCTCTATAGGGATTCTATGATCCTAAGATCAAGTAAGGACCTAAAGAGCGTTAGTAGATCAATTAAGAATCTACTGAATATCTGGTAGTTTCACAATAGATATTGCTGATACTAATTTTTAAATCCAGATTTATTTAATTAATTGATTGAATTTAAATTCCAACTGCCACAGTGGGATTTGAACTCACCTCTTCAGATTATTAGTTCAGGCCTCTGGATTATTAGCCCAGTAACATAACCATGTCACGGTACACATGTTGCTTTGTGGTTCATACATATCTCCCCCTAAGTTACTCTAATCCCATCAGCAAAGCCTTTTTACACAAGTACTTACATAGAGCCATAGAGGTTTACAGCATGGAAACAGGCCCTTCGACCTAACTTGTCCATGCTGCCCTTTTTTTTTTAAAACCCCGAAGTTAGTCCCAATTGCCTGCATTTGGCCCATATCCCTCTATACCCATCTTACCCATGTAACTGTCTAAATGCTTTTTAAAAGACAAAATTGTACCCGCCTCCACCACAACCTCTGGCAGCTTGTTCCAGACACTCACCACCCTGTGTGTGAAAACATTGCCCCTCTGGACACTTTTGTATCTCTCCCCTTAAACCTAGCCCCTCTAGTTTTAGACTCCTCTACCGTTGGGAAAAGATATTAACTATCTAGCTGATCTATGTCCCTCATTATTTTATAGACCTCTATAAGATCACCCCCTCAGCTTTCTACACCCCAGAGAAAAAAATCCCAGTCTATCCAGCCTCTTCTTATAACTCAAACCATCAAGTCCCGGTAGCATCCTAGTAAATCTTTTCTGCACTCTTTCTAGTTTAATAATATCCTTTCTATAATAGGGTGACCAAAATTGCACACAGTATTCCAAGTATGGCCGCACCAATGTCTTGTACAATTTCAACAAGACGTCCCAACTCCTGAATTCAATATTCTGGCCAATGAAACCAAGCTTGCTGAATGCCTTCTTCACCACTCTCTCCACCTGTGACTCCACTTTCAAGGAGCTATGAACATGTATCCCTAGATCTCTTTGTTCTGTAACTCTCCCCAACGCCCTACCATTGGCTGAGTAAGTCCTGCCCTGGTTCAATCTACCAAAATGCATCACCTCACATTTATCTAAATTAAATTCCATCTGCCATTCGTCAGCCCACTAGCCCAATTGATCAAGATCCTGTTGCAATCCAAGATAACTTTCTTCACTGTCCACTATGCCACCAATCTTGGTGTCATCTGCAAACTTACTAACCATGCTCCTATATTCTCATCCAAATCATTAATATAAAAGTGACAAATAACAGTGGACCCAGCACTGATCCCTGAGGCACACCACTGGTCACAGGCCCCCAGTTTGAAAAACAACCCTCTACAACCACCCTCTGGCTTCTGTTATCAAAGTAAGAAGTTTAACAACACCAGGTTAAAGTCCAACAGGTCTGTTGGACTTTAACCTGGTGTTGTTAAACGTCTTACTGTGTTTACCCCAGTCCAACGCCGGCATCTCCACATTCTGTTATCAAGCCAATTTTGTATCCATTTAGCTATCTCACTCTGGATCCCGTGAGATTTAACCTTATGGAACAACCTACCATGCGGTACAATGTCAAAGGCCTTGCTAAAGTCCATGTAGACAACATCAACTGCACTGCCCTCATCTACCTTCTTGATTACCCCTTCAAAAAACTCAATCAAATTTGTGAGACATGATTTTCCATTCACAAAGCCATGCTGACTGTCCCTAATCAGTCCTTGCGTCTCTAAATGCCTGTAGATCCTGTCTCTCAAAATACCTTCCAACAATTTACCCACCAGAGTTTCCATTAAATTCATCTATTCTATTTCCCTCAACAACTCCATGTGGTAACAAGTTCCACATTCTAATTAGCTCTTTTAAAAATTTACAAGTAGTTACATTTGTTCTACTCTTAAAGCTGATTCATATATTTGTTCCTCAATCCAAGTAGGATTGACAACTTACCTCAACAAAGTCTGCTCGTGCTGGCATATATCCTGCCATATCCCTCGACACTGCAGAATCAAACGCTGGTCTGGGTGGATCATCACAAGCTGTGATTAAATGGGGAAGCAAATTTATTTCATGGTAGTGGAGTTTAATTTCAAATAAAAGACGAAAAATTCTCAATGCAAGACAATGGGCCAGAAGGTTCTCTCCCCACTCCCGGAAACTCAAGCAGCGTTTTTTGATGGAATGTTTACATTTGAAACATTAACCTGGTTTTCTTTTTCAGATGTTGATTGACCTTCTGCACACTTCTAGCATTTTGACTTTTACGTTTATTTTTTAAAAAGCTCCATCCGAGAAAGTTTGGCTGAGACCTATGTTGGTACATGATTAAGATATCTTGGGCAGTTATATGAAATATGCACTCGCCTTCAATAGCTATTACTTATAGATCATAGAATCCTACAGTGCAGAGTGAGGCCATTCGGCCCATCAAATCTGCACTGACCACAATTGCCCCCAGGCCCTATCCTCATAACCCCATGCATTCACCCTAGCTAGTCCCCTTGATACTAAGGGGCAATTTAGCATGGCCAATCCACCTAACCCGCACATCTTTGGAAGGAAATTGGAGCACCCGGATGAAACCCATGCAGACAAGGGGAGAATGTGCCAATTCCACACAGACAGTGGCCCAGGCTGGGAATTGAACCTGGGTCCATGGCACTGTGATGCAGCAATGCTAACCACTGTGCCACCGTGCAGCTCTGTTTGAAGACTAGTGCTTCAATGCATGATATTCACAAATGAACAGTAACAGGCTACTCAACTTGATGGACATCACAGTCAAGCCTGATTGAGTCAGCACCTGGCATTCACCCAGGGGAAAGAAGCTCGACAAACTTTCAATGACTCAGAATACCAGAGCCTCCTGGGTCTGGGAAGAGGATAACAACTCAGCAGATACTGTGGGTCAAATGCTGGAACTTCCTTGTCTATGTAACTCAATTACTCATTGGATAAGCTTAATAAGCCATCAGAGGAGACCCATAAGCCTGTTCAAAGACCAACCACAGTTCAGTCACTGGGGACATCACCTTCCAGTGAAGTTAACAAGTACTCACATCTAAATGTAATGGCTGTATCAAGGTCTTTGGTTTCTTCAGACCGCTTCAAACTCAGTAAAGTGGAAGAAAACAGTGGATTGTTAACGAAATGCTTCATGTAGTGTTTCTCGCAATCGTCCTTGGACTTTGTACGCATCTGGTTGGCTACATCTTGCCTTCAAAAGAGAGTGTTTTTTTAAATGTTGGTTAACAGGTGCACTGTACATTCTTCCAGTATATAACTAAGTGATAAACAGTGCATTTCAAGAATAGTTACAAACCATCTTGGCAGAGAATTCAGATGCCCATTGTCTTGAAGGGTCAATGTGTGAAGATAGACAAGACTGGCACTGAATCCAGGAGTTCACCAACCTCGGACACTGACTGGGGCAATAGAGATGTTGTGGTTGATAATGTCAAAGAACTTAAGGTCGTCAGCACAAAGACTTTGGCTATGAATTTGTTTAGACTGTTCCCTTGCTACAGAAGTGGAATCCTAATTGAAGAGTTTGACTAAGTTGCGAGAGGGATCAGCATGCATTTAGGAGGTAACAACATCAGTTGGAGAGTGGGAAATGTATGGCTTGTTGGTCAGGAAATGGGAGTACAGAACAGTAAAGGTAGCTGTGAGCTTCTAGCTTAGTAACAGAAAAGGCCATACACTCGGTGTAAGGTTCACTGTGAATGCAAATTTTGGCAGAGAATACATCTTTGACAAAACTTACTGGAAAGAGAGAATTAACATTTGCACTTCAATCAAAAATATTAGTTATATTACCAGTTTCCAAAACCACAGTCCATCACAGCCTCAAGTAATGCCATTTCCTCCTGAGCTGTCCAGTTCGGATCCAAAATGGGAAAATCAGATGTCTGCATACAGGTCATGGAAAGAAAAAGTGATATTTGAAATCATCACTATTTGATTTCAATATTTTTTTTAAGTCGAGGAATTGAATTTTTTTTTGTAAACTTGTGAAACTCTACCTAACTGGAAGAGCTAAAGAGGCAGATAAATACAATCATTTCATTCTTTGAAGCAAAATTTCTACTACAAACTGTACATTGTTCAATAAACTTGGCATAACCTATTTTGAGTGTGTGCGGAAAATATAAGCATACAGATTACTTGGTTTTCATTTCCTAATAATATCTTTTAAAACCCAAGATTGGTGCATCCTTATTATTTCTTGTCTTCTCTCCTACTTTTGTCAACTCAGTTGCTGTAGCTGCATGAAGAAGTTTTGCCTGATAACTAGGAAATCTCTCCAAACCTTTATCTATATCCAATATTATTGTAGTATTTAACATTCGGTACAATAAAAAAATATAAACTATAGTTAAAATGATATAAATACATACACACACACCATACTCAAAAGTTGTATGACGGAACTATTGATTTACAAGAAACATTGAGCAATTAGAACTTTCTTACTTAACAAAATAAATTCTGCATTCAGCTCCCAATACATGGGTAAAGGAAATATTAAAAAGTTCTGCACTCACCATTATTTCATAACTATGATCACTTTGATGCTTCTTGTACTCAAACCCTCTTGTAAAGCACTACAAACAAAAGAACAATGAACTTAAAATACTATTTTTCCTCTTAAATCTCTCAAAATGGCATTCTATGCAGTGATCTTATAAAGCATTCATACCAAGATTTATTTTGATTAAGATATTTCTTCAGAAAATTACCTACTCTTATCTCCCAACATTTATGACCAATCTTCCAAATTGATGCCTAATTCCCCATCCTTTACAATGTTTTTTAATACAAAGCAGTTGTGAACTTTATGGCTGTGTCATCATGTCACTTAACTGGAGCAGCCATATAAATACTGTGGCTACAAAGGGCTGGTCAGAGGCTGGGAATTCTGCAGTAAGGAACTAACTTTCTGACACTCCAATGCCTGTCCACCATCCAGTAGGCATGGCAAAAGTGTGAAGAAATATTCTCCACTTGCCTGAATGAGTGCAGCGCCAACACCCAAGGAGCTAGACTAGGGATGCCCAGACTGTAGTGACTTGAGATCTACTTTTTCGACAGTCACCATAACACAATCTACCAGTGCTATCTTCCCACTCTGCCAAGCAGGGACATTGAAACATGTTGTACGATACAGACCGTATATTGCCTCTTTATGGATAAAAAGGCACATGATTATGCAGTAATCAGGTTTTTATAACTATCTGCTTGGTACTCTTGTGGTCACTGGTTCCAGATTTTTAACCTATTTGATTAATTGAATCTAAATTCTCCAACTGCAGGATATGATTTAAACTCTTATCCTCCAGATCATTAATCCAGGCCCCTTGGATTACAAATCCTGTGGCATGTACCCTCACTAGCAAAGGTTTAATACTGTGCAATATTCATTTGGCACTTATTCTGTGCAATAAGTATGTCTTTTATTTTTAAATGAAGCAACCCACTAGCAATTGGGTTGAGACTCAAGGGTCAAATCTTACAATAATGGAGTAAACACTACAATTCATCAGCCTAAATCGGAGTTCAAAGCTGCAAGGCTCTAACTTGCAGCCAACACAGCTAAAGGGGGAAAATATTCTAAATATGTGCTAACTGCATGTTGCTTTCAACCCATGACAAACACCTAATGCAAGATTTTTGCAGCTGCTTTCACCAAAAATACACAGAAGTATATAATTTAGTTTTTATTCATTGTATCATCATATATCTTTTCCTCTCATCTTTTTCATGGAGATAGCATGCACAGAAAGTGTGCACTGTGCATGTGCCAAATCCGTGCATGTGCAGAAAGCACTCACTGAGGGTGTGTTGATACGTGCGCACACAGTGCACAGAAAGTGCGTGGTCAACTGCAAACTAGTCCCCGATCGACCAGTTGATCCCAATTAATGTTTTGGACATCTCTGAGCTAGATACTATCCAGGACAAAGTAGCCTACTTGAGGCATCATGACATACACAAGAACAGGCAAGGAATAGAAGGATATGGACTACAGAGGCAAAAGGTATTTTGTTTAGAAAGGCGTCTTGTGCCATTGCAGGCTTGGTGGGCCGAAGGACCTGTTCTTGTGCTATACTGTTCTTTCTTTGATCGGTCACAGCCAGCACCTTGAGCATTCACTCCCCCCACCACTAGAACACACTGACAGCAATGTGGAAAGTATAAGAGATGCACTGCAAGGCTTCTTTGATGGCACTTTCTAAACCACACCTAGAAAGACAAAGGCAACAGATCCACTGGAATACCAATTTTAGCAAGATCCCCTTAAAGGAACACACCATCTTGGCTTGGCACTACATCACTATCCCTTCACTGTCAGTGGGTCAAAATCCTGCAACACCATCTTGAACAGCACTCTGGCTATGTACTGTGCCTAAACCAGATGGATGGCAGCGGTTCAAGGTGGTTGCTCACTACCTTGAATTAGGACAATTAGGGATGGGCAACAAATGCTGGTCTTGACAGCCAAGTGCACATTCCATGAAAGAATGAAAAAATGCTTATCCTTGAGGTTGCCAGCAAGTCCTTCTGTATAATCCAAGTGTAAAATCTGATATCAAAAGGTTTTCAAGTTCAGGCATCAAAGTACAGCAGAATCACATTCAAGCGCACAAACAAGCTCAAAAATTACTATTCATAGCCTTTAAAAGCGACGATTTCTCTGATTTAAAATGTATATATTTTTTACTATGAGTGACTTGATCATTTTTAGATTATGTTCAACTTGAAGGAGGCACTCAAGTCTTTTCTGCCATCATTTATCATTGCAAATTTCCTACTTTTACTCAATGTGGAGCTACAGGAGAGCTGGTGGAGGCTGGACAGTCAAACTTCAGGTTTGCCTGACTAGGCATGAACGCGACTGAATTAGGGATTGGAAAATACTGACTTTCTTGGTCTGAAGACTGAGTTGAGAATCGTTCAGAGACTGAGAATCATTCAAACCTGCAGGCCGAACTTGCTGAAAGGGGGAATAGAAGAAAGAGGAGCGCAGCCTTCCAAAGCCTTGTTGGCCCACTTCAAAATGGTTGGATGATCAAGACCCAATCCTCCCTCTGCTTTTATTATTGCACCACAAAATTATACATTAGTAACAAACAGTGGGGGGGAGATAGGAAAAAGAACAAGTCACATGAAAATATAGCCCAGTCACTTATCATATCGTGGGATATATATTCCGCGATATCACTCAATTATTTTCCTTATATATTTCTCAACCTCATAACTACTATTATTTTGCATGACAATATTCATGCACAAGACTATTGCTGATACTTATAACAGAACACTGCAACTGAATGTGAAATGTAAGCAAGAGACAGAAGCATGGTTCCTGTAGTCTCTATATAGTAACTCAGTTTATGGCAATGTACCTGTAAACATATAAGCAGTGGAGGAGGTCCACAGTCCGCACACTTTATGTAGGGTTCCATCAGGTAAGAAGAGCATCCACGACATGGTGGCTGATCAAAGGGATCACCTGAAATAAAATCAGATCAAGATGATTCAGCAATTGCCATGTCTGAATACTGCAACAAAACTGTAAAACAGTGGTGATACATGGTGTGTACATGCAATCAGCTTTTAGTAAAAGTGTAATAATGGAATTGCAAATGTTAATTCAGTCACACGATCTACTTCAACATTCATCCCACCCCTTCATAGAATATCAGTAAATCATTAAAGTGAACGTGAAATTGCCGTACTAAACATTAAAAACTATAAAGAATCATTATATTGGACTTGAAATGTTGGGCAGGATTTTACGGCCTTGCTCATCCCAAAACTAAAATCCCGCCCAAGGTCAAAAGACCTTCCCATGCTCCGCCCCTCACCCGCTCTGATTCCCGTGGCAGGCGGACTGGTAAAATTCCACCTATTAACTCTGTTTCTCTCTCCTCCCATAGGTGCTGCCAGACTTGGAGTTTTCCAGCATTTTCTGCTTTTGTTTCAGATCTCCAGCATCCGCAATGTTTTGGCCTTTAGATGAAACACCCAGCAGCCCGAGTGTAGACGTTCCGTAATTAAACTGTGTCGGAAAAGAGCACTTCGAGCTGTCTAACACTAGGCCATAGTACTAGTGGTTACAAGCCTGTCAATGATTGTAGCAGCAGTTTGAGTGAGATTATTTCAAAGCATTGACAAATATATATATGGGCCTTATGTTAAAACATAATGGGTGGAATTTTTCTCCCACTCTATGGGAGGCGGAGCACTACTCGCGGGCAGTGGGATCTTATCGCCCTGCCATTGTCAACAGGGTTTCCCCACTGAATGCATTCCTCACTGCTTACTTTCTGTGCACTATGTGTGCACGTATCAACACACCCTCAGTGAGTGCTTTCTGCACATGCACAGATTTGGCACACACACAGTGCACACTTTCTGTGCATGCTATCTCCATCCCTCACTGCTGGTAAACCCGCAGCGGGACCATAAGATCCCGCTGGCGTGACCAGCAGCAAACTTTTGGTGAATGATTCAAACTAATTTTTAAACAATAAAACATATCAGTCTTAATATGACAATCAGATTAGTAACAACACTGATCTGTACACACTTTATTGATACAAACTCTTGTTACCTATATCCTTGAGTTTCTGATTTGGGAATTGGAAATTAAAGGAAAGGCATAGTTTATGGACAGAAAATGCCAGAAATACTCAGCCAAGTCAGGCAGCATTATGGGGAGAGAAATTCGGGTTGATTCCTTGTCATCAGAAATGGTAAAAGATGTAACAGGTTAGCAAGTATCGGGTTGATTCCTTGTCATCAGAAATGGTAAAAGATGTAACAGGTTAGCAAGTATCGAGGCAGGGAAATGGGGGAGGAAGGAGAAAGAACAATAATGAAGGTCTGTTGCAAAGATCTGTTAAAGGGTGGAAGGCAAGAACTATTAAATGACAAAACATCAGTTATTTTGTTAGTCGCTGCTTTATTCCACCTAGTAAGATTTACCCTTTTATTCTAAACTCCGTTCTCTGCCCCTGTACATTTAAAACCTATTCCAGTTCTGATGAAACGTCATCGGCCTGAAACAGATTTAATGTGAGGATCACCACACCTCAGGTGATGGTTAAGAAGGCAGGGCTTTCATGAATAACTTCAGCCAGTATAGGAATTGAACCTATGCTGTTGGCATTGGTCTACATTACTAGCCAACTGTCCAGCCAACTGAGCTATGACAGAAATGCACGTTTTTCTTATTTTCCCATCAGAGAAACAGGCCGACTTGCTGTGTTCAGCATCTTTCTGACGTGGTTCTTACAGATTTACAGCAGAAGGCTTTTTTTTGGGGGTGTTGTTTGGGATATCATGGGCATTAGAACCAAGGACAAAAACCATCAAAAGATCAGCTGCATTCTTTGAGAGTGCTGATCCTTCTGTGGATGAGTTGTGTGGAATCAAAAGGTTAATTCTGTTTCTCTCCACATGCTGCCTGACCTGCTGAGTTTACCAGCACTTCATGTTTACATTTCAGATATCCAACATCTGCAGTATTTAGCTTTTACTAATTATTTACCAAGTTGGACTGGTTTGCCCTCCCACCCCAGTTGAGGTGAGCCATCAATCTTGCAGCTCGCACTGCTTAAAATCATTGAATGCCTAAGTGATAAACAGGCCAATCCGCCCACTGAGTCTGTACCAACTCTTGACAGAGCATTTTATCCAGAATATCTTGCGCCCTCTCCCACCATCCTATCCCTTCAACCCCACATATTTACCGTGGCTAATCCACCCAACCTAGACATCGTGGGTCACTAAGGGACAATTTTAGCATGGCCAATCCACCTAACCTGCACATCTTTGTCTTTGGGAGGAAACCAGAGCACAGCTTGCCTGCATTTCCCCTCTACCACCATCGGAAGCGAGAGAGAGCCAATACATGACACACGTGGCATGTTCTGTGACTGAAGAAAAAGGAGCTCCCCTGACTCCCATCCTAGTTTGGGACCTCTGGCCGGGTGGAGGGGGAAATCAGAGAAGGAAAGAGGGGTTGAATTCAGTCTGAAAGGTGGGACGGTTTATCTGTAGGTGTGGGCTCATCAGCCTGCTGCTTTAAAAAAATGAAAAGCAACCTTCAAGTGGATGGAAGGACGCCTCCTTTAACGATGATTCATGTCACAAATCGCTCCCTTATCCTGGCTGCAATGTCTGCTTTCTGCAGATGTATTATTTCTATAAATGCAAAGGCATTGTGAATTTTTTTCTGATTATTTGTTTGGTGGGGGGGATTTTTTTTATTGGGATGCAAAATCGACCCTTAGTCAAACTAACTGGACACCTCGCGGCTCATTGTAAAGCGCATGCTGCTGTAGGCCCCGAGGCAGGCCTCGATGCTCTAGCCAGCTTTCCCCGCAGATGGTGAGGCGCAGCACGGGGGAAGTCTGGGGGGGGGGGGGGGGGGCTACTCACTGCCAAACGGCGCCAGCCGGTCCATGCTTCACAAAGCGGCGCCCGACAGCAGGAATCAGAATATTAAGTTAAAGCACGGTGAGGATCCAGCTCCGATATCGCCGAGACTTTCCTTTTTCCCCCTCTATTTGTTGTATTTATTTAGGAGTCCGCACCGCTCCTCAGCGCCCGGCTCGCCGCGCTCTCTTTGCAGCCATTTTATTCCTCCACACCCCACCAAGATGGCGCCTCATGTCACTCAGGATGATTGACGTACGCTTCGGCCGATCACACCTCAGCATTCTACGCGTAACCCCGCCCCCTCCACGCCTTTAAGCCCCAGCATCTGGGACTATTGATGCCCATTGCCACTACTTGGAATGAAGCCCCAGCATCTAGGACTATTATGACCCATTGCCACTACTTGGAATAAAGCCCCAGCACCTAGGATTATTGTGACCCATTGCCATTACTTGGAATAAAACCCCAGTATCTGGGACTATTGTAATCCATTGCCATTACTTTTTAAAAATTCATTCAAGGGACATGGGCATCGTTGGTTGACCAGCATTTATTGCCCATTCTTAGTTGCCCTTGTTCAGATGGTAGTTGCTGTGGCTCTGGAGTCACATGTAGGCCAGACCAGGTAAGGACGGCAGATTTCCTTCCCTTAAGGACATTAGTGAAACAGATGGGTTTTTCCTGACAATTGGTTCATGGTCATCAGTCAATTATTAATTCCAGATTTATTTTTAATTGAATTCAAATTCCACCATCTGCCATGGCAGGATTCGAACCCAGGTCTCCAGAACTGGATTAATAGTCTGGCGAAAATGCCACTAGGCCATTGCCTCCCCTAAATGAATCTGGGACTATTGAAACCCAATGCCACTACTTGGAATGAAGTTCTAGTACCAATGCTGTGTATGCTGGAATCTGAAACAAAAACAACAAATGCTGTAAAATCTGACAGCATCTGTTGAGAGAGAATAAAACCAACGTTTCGCGTCTGGATGACTCTAGTTTTGGGTATGATTGAGGGTTGAAAAGATAATTCACTCCAAAGATGTGGGGGTTAGGTGGATTGATCCTGCTAAAGTGCCCCAAGATGTGCAGGGTTGCAGGGATAGGGAAGGGGAAAGGGCCTGGGTAAGACAATCTGTCAGAGTCAGTATAGATTCGATGGACCAAATGGCCTCTTTCTGCACTGTAGCAATTGTATGATTCTATATTTACTGGTAATTTGCGCTCCTTTCACCCATGTGTATGTCGCAATCTTTAATTTGCTCTATGTAATTTATTTTTAGTTTTTTTTCTGATTGCAGGAGGCAGGGGTATCTGTTAAAGTTTTTTTGTGTGATTCGCTATTTGGACAGCCTGATGCCTTCAGTTTTGCTCCATGTTTCAAGTTCCCAGTAAAGAATGCTGCAATCAGTTCCTGCATGATGGTAGAGCTGAAATTTCCACCAGAGATTACACAAGATCTTTCAGACTTGTGTCACGGTCAATAGCAAACACCCTTAGAGTCATAGAGGTTTACAGCATGGAAACAGGCCCTTCGGCCCAACTTGTCCATGCCACCCTTGCTTTGCTGCTGTCATCAAACTTGCAGTCAATAAAGTTGAAGTTTATTTATTAACAAGTAAGGCTGACATTAACGCTGCAATGAAGTTACTGTGAAATTCCCCTAGTTGCCACCCTCCGGCATCTGTTCGGGTCAATCCACCTAACCAGTACGTCTTTCATAAGCGACTCTGCGTTGTCGTGAGTCGTGAAGACCGCCTTGGAGAACGTTTACCCGAAGATCAGAGGCTGAATGCCCGTGACCGCTGAAGTGTTCCCCAACAGGAAGAGAACAATCTTGCCTGGTGATTGTCGAGCGGCGTTCATTCATCTGTTGTCGTAGCGTCAGCATGGTTTCCCCAATGTACCATGCCTTGGGACATCCTTTCCTGCAGCGTATCAGGTAGACAACATTGGCCGAGTTGCAAAAGTATGTACCATGTACCTGGTGGATGGTGTTCTCACGCGAGATGATGGCATCACTGTCGATGATCCGGCACATCTTGCAGAGATTGCTGTGGCAGGGTGTGTGGTGTTGTGGTCACTGTTCTCCTGAAGGCTGGGTAGTTTGCTGCGGACAATGGTCTGTTTGAGGTGTGCGGTTGTTTGAAGGCAAGAAGTGGGGGTGTGGGGATGGCCTTGGCGAGATATTCGTCTTCATCAATGACATGATGAAGGCTCTGGAGAAGATGTCGTAGCTTCTCCGCTCCGGGGAAGTACTAGACGACAAAGGGTACTCTGTCCGCCGTGTCCCGTGTCTGTCTTCTGAAGAGGTCGGTGCGGTTTTCGCTGTGGCACGTCGGAACTGTCAATCGATGAGTCGAGTACCCTTCGTCGTCCAGTACTTCACCGGAGCGGAGAAGCTACGACATCTTCTCCGGAGCCTTCAACATGTCATTGATGAAGGTGAACATCTCGCCAAGGCCACCCCCACTTCTTGCCTTCAAACAACCGCACAACCTCAAACAGACCACTGTTCGCAGCAAACTACCTAGCCTTCAGAAGAAGTGACCACGACACCACACAACTCTGCCACAGCAACCTCTGCAAGACGTGCCGGATCATCGACACGGATCCCATCATCTCACGTGAGAACACCATCCACCAGGTACACGATACATACTCTTGCAACCCGGCCAACGTTGTCTACCTGATACGCTGCAGAAGAGGATGTCCCGAGGCATGGTACATTGGAGAGACCATGCAGACGCTACGACAACGGATGAATGAACACCGCTCGACAAGTGTTCTCTTCCTGTTGGGGAACACTTCAGCAGTCACGGGCATTCAGCCTCTGATCTTCGGGTAAACGTTCTCCAAGGCGGCCTTCACGACAACGCAGAGTCGCCGAGCAGAAACTGATAGCCAAGTTCCGCACGCATGAGGACGGCCTCAACTGGGATCTTGGGTTCATGTCACACTATCTGTAACCCCCACGACTTGCCTGGGCTTGCAAAATCTCACTAACTATCCTGCCTGGAGACAATACACATCTCTTTAATCTGTGCTTAATACTCTCTCCACTCACATTGTCTGTACCTTTAAGACTTGATTACCTGTAAAGACTCGCATTCCAACCATTATTTTGTAAATTGAGTTTGTGTCTTTATATGCCCTGTTTGTGAACAGAACTCCCACTTACCTGACGAAGGAGCAGCGCTCCAAAAGCTAGTGGCTTTTGCTACCAAATAAACCTGTTGGACTTTAACCTGGTGTTGTGAGACTTCTTGCTGTGTTTACCCCAGTCCAACGCCGGCATCTCCACATCAAGGTATGAGGGAGCAGAGAAGAAACAAACATGTCCCTTCCCATTTTGCCACGGGTAATGTCACCTAGTGTCCCTATTCCAAATGCCTGAATTACCTTGAATGTTAATCATCTCCTATTCTTTGATTTTAACTCTCTGCCAAACAACAAAACCTGCTGATAACATCACTAAGGGGAAACATGGAGATGAACTGGAGGAAGCCAAAGATAGAAGCTGCATTTCTACGGTTTGATAGTTTTCATTCTGATCATGTGAATAATGAACCATCCAGAGTGAGATCTCCGAGCCCCTCAACAAGTGTATGGGATATCAACACCTGTATTAATTACAATGGCGATTAAAAACATCAAACACATAGAATCCAAAATTAAATAGAAATGTTGGAAATATATGACAGGTCAACGATAAGTTTGAGGACTCTTTTGTTATTTATTATCTTTTGTTGAGACTAGGCTGCCATCTGCTGGCTATCATAAGTTTAGTGAATCATTCACCTTTTGAACTTGAGACAATTTTCCAACTTTGTTCTCCCAGAATGCAACTTTGCCCAAGAGTGCACAGTCAAAAATTTGGGTGTACACTCTGTATGTATGGTTTCCAGATTTTCAACCTAAATGATCCATAAATTGAAAGCAAAACATGCCAGAATTTGTGAAAACATCTTTCCGGTGAGGGTCTCAGGAGAGCACTAAGCCAGAAATTAATTTCAAGACTGTAGTACTGCATTCTTTTTGTTATGCTATTTTAGATTAGCATTAAATTTTAGACAGTGTCATAGTTTTATACTGTTCAAGGGTTTGTTTCTGCTTTTTTCTCTATTTTAGATGTTGGGTACTCTGATTTAACTTAAATTATACAAAACAGTCGCCAAGTTGAATGAAGTAGAAGACTCCCTCTGCAAAACTTCCGAAAATGACAAACACCTAGATATTTCTGTACAGAAGTATGAGCTGGAGAGGGTTGTGACAGAGAATGTAAGCCTTGTTTCTTTATTTAACCAAAAGAGAAAATGCTGGAAAATCGCAGCAGGTCTGGCAGCCTCTGTAAGGAGAGAAAAGAACTGACATTTTGGGTCCAGATGACCCTTTGTCAAAGCTAAAAGGCATAGAAAGTGGGAGATTTTTATACTGCAGGGTGAGGGAATGAAAGATGAGTCACAGCCACAGAAACCAGGTGAAAAGAATAAAGGGTGTGAATGGCCAAACAGCAGAGAAGATAAAAATGAGAGGGTAAACTGTGACAGATGAAGATGTTTGGGGGGGGGGGGGGGGGGAGGAATGGATGGGACAGAGGTAAAATTTAGACAACTTCAGATGATTTGCTCTACCCCACCTCGACCCCTTTGTTTTCATTCCATTTTGTTTAATTTTTTTACTGTTCTCTACCTTTTATTTCTTTGTCTTTCTTCATTTTTCTTTCCCCCCCCCGCCCCCACTTTATCCCCCTTCCCTTATCTTTTCTCCCCCTTTACTAAATTTTACTTCTGTCCCATCCATTTTCCACCCCCCTTCCCCAACATCTTCATCTGTCACAGATTATAGCTTCTCTGCCGTTTGGCCATTCACACCCTTTATTCACCCTGTGGACAGCCATTAGCAGTCTTTTCTCCTGGTTTCTGTGGCTATGACTCATCTTTCATCCCGACTGTTCTGACAGTTTAGCTCCTCACCTGAATCTCCGCACTCTGCACTCTGTGAATGTTATTCACTCGAGTCGTGAATATCATTAAAAACCCAGGGGGCGGGGCCTATTCACACCGGAGTTTGACAGTTCTGGAGTTCTGCACATGCGCAATGGCCTCAAACTGTCAAACTCGCATTTGCTGGCCAGCTCGATCGCTGGCCAGCAAATGTCAGCCTGGGACCCCCGCAGTGCTGCCCCTCCATGGCCCGATCGCAACCCCCACAGCAATTCCCGGGCCAGCCCTGACACACCCCTGTCCCGGAGCGCCCCGATGCCCAGGCCCTATCCCCCAGCAGTGGCGACCCCCCTCCCTAACGGCAGACCACCCATCCACCCAGCCTGCCCCAATTGCTGCCCTCCCTCCATCACAGACCAATCCCAATGCAGCGTGGCAGTGGGACCCCCCACCCACACCGATCGCCCCTAGGCCCTGCCCACAGTAGGCCCCACCCCCTGCCCAATGGGCAGTGCCAAGGTGCCCTGAGGGCATGGGCACTTTGCCCCTGGGGCAGTGTCAGGGGGCACAGGCTGGTACTGCTAGGGTGCCCATGCCTAGGGGCACCACCCTCCCGCCGCCCGACCCCCTGGGGGACCTTGATTGTGCCCCCTTCATTCCGGCAGGGTCTCCCGCTAATTCCCCGAACATAGGAAGCTAGTCTGAACCCCGCCGGAATGAAGTATTCCTGGCGGGTGGGAGATTCGATCAGGACCTGAAAGATCCCGATAATGAACACATGTACATATTTAAAATACATGCAGAAAAGATTTAAATCACTTACCTGCCTTCCCGCCGGTTTCCAGCGTGGTCTGACCGGCGACTGTTCGCCGGCTCTGGGAGATGCGTATGCGTTCCCGGAGCATGCGCAAATTCCTGTTCAAGGCTGTAGACGCGCGTATCCCACGGCGACCTGCCAGAAAAGCTACGGGCCGCAATGGAAGAATCGCGGCCAGTATTTCCATATGAAAACAAATGTGAAAAATCTCATTTCTGACTGCTGCAGCTGAGTTAGGAGGGGAAAAATTGCAATACTCAAAAGTAGCCTTTTTAAACAGATATACAAGAACATGAGGGGAGTGTCACATGAATGATCTCCCGATGTCAAATTATTTTAAAGGAGTGTCAACCTTGCAAATTTCTCTTTTGGTAAGCTGTGCCAATTAGTAATATGTGAAGGAAATGGAAATAAGTGTTATTTGGCCGACAAATCTCGCATATTGTAGGTTAGAACAATTCGCATTTGAAATGTGAATGAACTATTTACAGTATTTGCATGATAGAAGATGCACTGAATTCAGATATCAAAAATTTTAAGTGCCATACTCAAATTTTAATGTGAAGACACATGTCAAGTTTCCTTCCAACTTTTATTACACTTTGTGCAACCTTAAACTATGTACAGAAATACACAAATGTGAGAGTTTTGTAACAATCAAAATTCAATACTCTTTTCTACAGGACAACATTTGATAATGTTGATGGATGAAAGAAGTTTAGCATGACAGAAGTCTGTGCATCATGCAACTTAAATTCACCAACCTAAAAAAAATCTAAAGTACAATCAACAAAGATAACAAAATTAACTAGTTTTTTTTTATTAACTAGTTTTTTTTACAAAATGTAACAGTGAGCCACAACATGCAGTATGAGAATATTACTTTGATTCTCTGCAGGATATGGTGATTGTTCCTTAGCCACTCATGTAGTGTGACCACTTAAAAGTTTGATTTAATGATTTAAAAGAAAAGGGCCAGTGCTATGTAATTTTTGTTTTGCTAATTTCTTTCAAATGTAAATTACATTCTCCACAGCACACACCAATTACTGGCTTGAAATTCACAAGAATCATGCTAATTTATGCCGCTAAGTATTGACAAAGCACATTTTTCCTCACAAGGCAGATTATAATTCAAGTTTTAACTGGCGATGAATCATATTGCTCGGATAATTCTCATAGATTACAAGAAAAACTGATGGTATGTTTCAACATACATTGAAGTTAAAATATTTAACATTAACTGTCTTAAATGCAGTCAAGTGTCATAATTCAAATGTCTGCTACTAAAAAACGAACAATTTAATGAGGACAAGATTGAATCTGTTGCTCCATTTTGCCAAATCTTAAAACACAAAACTGACAAAAATGAAGCCACATTTGCACAAGCAATTCTAACTGCTAAATACTGACTGCACTGGCTTCCCATGAATGTTTGTTAGCGTACGCTCCACAGCCAGGACTGTAGATAACGCCTTCGGGGATTACCACATGGAGGTGTTGAACTGTAACCTACAGAACAAAGAGAAAAGACTATATAATTTATAACTGATTTACCAAGATGTACTACTTGAATTTCATTTTGACCAGCTCATTCATGATTTGCATTTATCTTTATATTCTTCCTGTCAACGAACTTCCCCCTTTACCTAATCTATTTCTATATCCATTTAAAAATATTAAAAACCTTACAACACTTCCACTCCTGTTAACTTTTCTATTATAAATGCCTGTGACCATTTCTGCAATATAAACTGCCTTACATGAACACAGGATGCTGTACTTGCCCTGAAGTAGAAATTGGTTCCTTGAACACAGTGGCGATAAAGACTACCACATCAAAACTGATATATGCATAAGGACCACACTAAAGTGTTCCTCTCAGGTCTTCAGGAAGCCAGTCACCCTTCAGAAGGCAGTACACCTCAAGAAGATAAGAGTTGACTGGCAAGAATGCTGTTAATACTATGATGAATCAAAGGGAGGGGCAGTGAAAGCGAGAGGGAGAAGGGCAAGAGGTGGTCCATAGTTTCAATGTGTTCCTCCCAGCTCTGCATTCAACCTTTAGTGCTGCTTTAAAGGTTTGCCTGTTTTTGGTCTGAGGAAACTGAATGCAGCAAGCACTAAACCCACTTCATCTGAAGAATACATTTGGCTTTGGTTCTCTATGGAGATCAACTAGTTACATATTTACTTTTTAACTCAGTTAAGCTGAGTTAGAAACAGTCTCTCTTCTGTCTTAGATTCAAATTCATGAAGTTGTTTTTCAATGTGCCACTGAGGGAGTGTTGCAGTCCCAAGGTGCTTTTTTTTCAACAAAAAAACATTTAAACCAAGATCTGTTCCACCTGATTGGATCCCATGAATAGCAGAGTTCCCCTAGTAACCTCACCAACGTTTCTCTCTCACCCAACACCGCTACAGAAACTAGCGATACATCTATATTGTGTTGATCTTGTTGCGCAAAAAATGTCTGTGGCATTTGTCCATATAAGAGGCTATGCTTCAAGGTAAATTATTGGCAGTGAAACATTGGGACATCCCAACAATGTGATAAGACACTATCAAAATCAAAGTTATTTTCGTATACAGGACATAGAATTGCATGGCAATTAGCTGACATACTTCTCAACAGATCTGCTGTAAGGATATCCCAAGCTGTTAATCACCTTGTGAAGATGATGTATAAAGTACATAGGAGTGCCTTGTTTGATTGAATTCTCATTTGATCCCACTTCTGATAGAAAACAAATCAGTCCAAAACTAAATGTAACCCCTACATAAAAATGAAATGGTACATGTTTATTGTTGGTCACATTATCTGATCCCTTTGTCACATTGAAATCACTCAGCTAACAATTGATCTCTGTAAAATATTTGAACAAAATCATCCATATTTTCAGCTCGTTTATTACTGGACTTATTCACTGTCATTTATACGAAGATATCAATGTTACTTTGTTAAAGTAATTTTGTACCTATTCTTTAGCCATTTTACATTTCAACATCTAGTCCATCTGCGTGTTTTTTAAAAAAGGTCAAGCTGATATTTTCCATTGTTCGTTAATTTTAGGAATAAAATAAAATTAGCAACATAACTAGCGGAGTGATAGAAAGCACTGACTCAACTGATTTTAGTGCGACTCTGAGGATTATTCCAAATCAAAAAGATGTTAATGAAAGATTGTGGAAAGCAGAGAAAGAACATGAATTTTGTTTAATACACTGGCATTCTTTGAAGGGAATTTTCCCGTCCCGCCTGCCATGGGAACAGGCGGGAAGCAGACCATACAAAGGTCCGTTGACCTCGGGCGGGATTTTCCAGTTTTGGGGTGAGCGCGGCCTGAAAATTCCGCCCTTTGAGTGTTCTCTCTGACTTGGCACTTGTGTGTCTAGAGTAAGGAGGCAGAATGTGCAGCAATTTGCACCCATGAATTGTTGTAGCATCTTGTCTCGTCTTCAACACATGCCAAATTTCTCACAACCAATTAGATATTTAAGTTCAATCATTATAACCAAATATGACAATCAATTTTCACAAACAGAAAATGTGACGAATGGTCACTTCATGTATTCAGTGTATTGGGTGCTGGATTCATCCTTGAATGTGCGCAATAGGCCTGAATAGGTCCATTCTAAGGGACTGCCTTAGTATATAAACATATAATCAGGCACAGATCCATCTTCTGTGGTTGTAAACCAGTTGTACATTGAGCGGTTGGAAGCCCTTCCTGTTGATGAAAGCTGCTACCTGGGCTGTTGCAGCTTTGATAGCCAACATGCATTCATTCAGTAAATGATATCCTGCACCTGGGGAATACAGTGATGGCCGCAAATTCTACAGTCCTCAGTCTGATCTTGATGTAGTGATGAGCCTTAGGGGAAGATTCCACAGATATCTCCAGAAGATCTGGGCAGTCTGGTGGCACAGTGGTTAGCACTGCTGCCTCACAGCGCCAGGTACCTGGGTTCAGTTCTGGCCTTGGGTCACTGTCTATATGGAGTTTGTACATTCTTCCCATGTCTGCTCGGGTTTCCTCTGAGGCTCCGGTTTCCTCCCACAGTCCAAAGATGTGCGGGTTAGGTTGATTGGCCATGCTAAATTGACCCTAGTGTCAGGGGATTAGCAGGGTAAATACATGGGGTTACGGGAATAGGGCCTGGGTGGGATTGTAGTCGGTGCAGACTCGATAGGCTGAATGGCCTCATTGTGCATTGTAGGGTTCTATGATTCTATGATCTGTGGAGTGATCCTGAGACATAAGAATTCAGGGCCATGGTTAACTTCAATGTCATCCAGGAAATGCATTACCAGCATTTCCCATTAGGCTCAGATGCTCTATCATTGCTCAGTGATCTCCTTGTTATTCCAATGTTTGCAGGAAGCAGAGCCTCTGATAATAGATCCTCTCTAGTGGATAGCATCTTCTGAGCAAGGGAGGCTGGCAGCCTGCTCCTTTGCCCTCTCATGATTTTCGTGTCTCTGGGTGTTGTAGCTCCATTCCCAGTGGCTGCATTTCTCTCTCTCTCTGATGCTCCTCCTCACTGGAGGTCACACAGCCTGACCAAATAAGATCCACAGCAAACTGCTGCACACTTTTCAAGGACTCTGCTTCCTTACTCTATATATTCAAGTACCAAGTCAGAGAGGACACTTCCAGAATACCCACTGTGCGAGCCAAGTCTGACTGGTCTCCAGATTATTACTGCTGCTGTCTATTCAAGATGATCCACCCCACCAAGCCACATTATCTCTTTCAATGGTTGCTGACTGCAGCCAAGACTGATCTTCTACTTCATTTTAACTTGCAAGGCTCTGAAGCTCTGTTGTTCTTGGTGCCCTCAAAAAACTGAAGAACATAGCTAAACTCTTGTTAATGACCTCCCTGCCATTTTCAAGTGTGGTTCCTCCCATTATCCTGTTCACCTCTGGGAACATCTGCTGATGGTGTGAATGGGCTTCCCTCTCATTGGCATTCACCACCATTTTTCTGTCCCTCTTTCCTCCACTTCATTGACAAAATCACAGCCAACATTTCAAGCCAATGATTTTTGATCAGAACTGGGAAAAGTTAGAAATGTAACCCACTTTAAGCAAGTGAAAAAGAGGAGGGTAAAAAAAAATCTATGATAGGATGGAAGAAAGAAGAAATTAAGGGCTGAATGTTTGGGTTCTGATGGGAGAAGGCACGGAGGTGGGCTGGTGCCAAATTTTACACCACCAGTATGCTGGTTGCTTGGTTCCATCTTGCCCCTGGCCTCTTTTCTGAGGTGGGATGGAGGGGCTGGGGGACGGGCAACCGGCAGCTAGCCAATTGAGGCATTTATAAGTCCAATAGGTTCTACTGCCAGAGGCCGAGTGGAATTTTCCAGTCAGCCTCAAGGGCCCTGGTGGTGTTTGTGAACAGCCCAGCTGCCTGGACCTGGCCTTCTGGTGGCACTATGGAGGTCAGGCTTTGCCTGGGTTCTCACCCTCAATGGTAGCTTGGCTGCTAAGGCATTAAAAAACAGTTGGAGAAAAGGCACCTGCTTAACGCACCCTCTCTTCTTACCTTGGAAGGCCAACCTTTCTTCTTCAGTGCTGCATGACTTCCTGTTGACCCTCTCAAGGCCCACCCATCATCCTTAATTTGACAATGATCCCGCCCTCTGATCACAAATTACCCAATTCATGGAAAATCACTGATGAGTGATTATTCCTCATACAGTGTAGACTCTGATCCTTGTTTGGGACTCACAGAGATGTCCTGAAGCCTGTGGGGGAAATCCTGCTCTAAGTGACAAAAGAGTTGGTGGTGCAGGACCAAAGGGAATTTGAATGGGACAAGTAAAGAAAAAAAAGATATGTCCCGAGGTGGTGGGAAGATAATCAAAGATGGAGGCCAAATTTTTATGTATGAAGTTCCGGGCGCCCACCTAACTCAGAAGTGCACAAAATTGCACAAGACGACATTGGGCATGCGTTGCGATGCCATCATGTCCCTGCCTACTATTTCAGTCGACTGGTTCAACTGGCTGACAATCAAGAAGTCAATTTAGATTGATCAAACAGCAATTGTCTGGGATTTCACTTTGCCCAAATACTTTTGCGGTTGGCTGGCTGGTCAATTGGCTGCAAGCTCGACCAGGGTGGGAAGAAGTTCAGTGCTCAAATAAAATTAACAACTGTGTCTGGGGGCTGAGGTCTGTGTATGATTGTGCTGCTGAGACACTTATGACACAATTTCCGCTGATACTTATTTTGTGCAGGTCCACAGCTTCTTCAGACAGCTCTGCAGCAGTCGGCTCCGAGAGAGCACATTGGGACCATTAGTTCGCATATTCTCTTTTCTTGGTGCCCATCCACCTCTCACCCTCACTGGCAGCAGTCAGCCTTTCAGAGTGTATTTCATTCTGGATGGCCGTTAACTGGCCATCTAGTTTGATATCGGGCGTAAGGGGGTTTCCCGTCTACTCCCGCCTGCACTGACAAATGTAAAATTCAGGCCAGAATATTGAATGCAAGGTCAGACCTACTGTTAGTGTGCTCAGTGAACAATATGATTCTAAAGTATCAACACAGCAAGACAGAAATGAATACTCAAAGTGAACAAATGAACTTTTCTTGTCCTAGCCATTTCTTGTAGGCATATGCTCAGTCTATAGATTGCAGCTATTGATGACACTTCAGTAATAAACCTCAATCAAAATGGTGCTGAGGTACATATGGCAGAACAATCTGGTTTAATTATTTGTATTGCACAGTAAAATATTGCCTCCTCTTTAAAACACACAGTTGTTTTCAACGCTTCAACCTATTTTTTTTAAACAAGTACAAAACACAAAGTGTCTGTATCGATAACATGCATTACAGTGAAATCACTTAATGCAAAACTGTGGTAGGACGTTCTGATGTCTGAGAAAATTCTACACAAACACTAATGGGAAAACTGCATTTCTGGTCAGTACAAGCGGGCCATTGTTGGATGCAGTCCTATAAAATAAGGTGGGTATAACACAGTGGCAGCTGTGGAGTAGGTAAATGCTAATTGCACCTGCATATGATTTACAGATGGACTTCTTAATGCTCTACAGTGCACCTCACCCAAATCAAAAATAAAAATGCAGTTGTACACTACACATAATACAAGCACAACAAATTAAAATCTACTCTCTTGTTTGACAAACTCTGGAGTAAGAATAACTATATTTGATCAGTGTGACCAAAGCCTCAGCAATAAACAATGTCGCTGTAGTTATTGCTGAACCTTTCTGTACTTACCTGTCTGTGATGATGCAGAAACATAAATCACTGGGATAGTCTGTATCCTCGTCAAGAAGGCATTATAAGCTACAAGACAAAAATAAGTTGTAGCCATCACTACTACAGTCTATTAGTTTGTACTTATTATCCCCATGTTAATGCTTTATATTCCAGCATTGAAAAATTTATTTTAAATTCTTTACTTTTGGAACAAAGAACATTGAAACTCATTATTATAGTGCATAACTGATTGCATTTCCCAATGCAATCAGTTATACTCATGGAACTTAAGTGGTTCAAAAATAATTATAAAATCCCACAGATATGAATTTTGGATGGAAAAGGCAGTGGTAGAAGCTTACTAGTTGGCTGCTCAGACAATCCTAGTACTTACAGCTTCCTTTTTCATTTTAAGCCTTCCCATATTTGCACGTCATCCAATGACAGGACATATATTTAAGTTACTCCCTAGCACTTGGTAATGTGCTCTTTATACATTTCACACAATGTAAGAGTCAGCCAAGATGTGTACCCCTCCTTTTATCTCCAAATTAGAGGAGGTAGTTCTCCCTAATCTTGCCAATTCAATTTGGCACTCTCCTTGTTCAGTTTGAACCAGGATTCTCCTCCAGTGTCAACTCATTTTGGCAAGCTTCCCCTTCAGTTCACCTTTCACTTTTCTTCAGTTCATGTTGGCATCTTTCAATGGCCCACAGTTCGCACAGTGAACTTTCACTCCTCACCTTCCTCAGTTCATACGCTGGGACTGGTCACCCCCGGCATACCTCAGTTTATAACAGCAGATTTTATCCCTATCATTGCTACAGTACTTCTTCCTCTTGACTCGCAGTGCCACCCCAAGAATGAAAGATTACCTACTATCAGCAAGAGTTCTTGCCATTGTTTTATGTGACTGGAATTTCTGAGCTGATGAAACAATCCTGACAATTGACACTCACTGCAGTATATCATTCCTAGAATAGGAAAATGGCAGTGAAGAGCACAATTGGAGTGGAGCTAATTTTCACACCTCAAGCGAGTTAACAATGTGCATTAATATATAATTAATACAAGATTACACTCATGTCCTTTCCCAAAATACAAGGTCAGAAAACTAGAGTATGAGTCTATCCAAACGGTAACCACTCTTGGTTATATCTTACTGTTCAGCGCAGAAGTCACAATAGTTGGATTTGGTGGTATGCCGACTTTTTATTCCTGACATCTCAGTATAAATTCAGGTCAGATTTGATACGATAAACACTTTTGCCAGCAAGAAAGATCTAATACGATGCTATTTTGGTTAAGGCTTATCCAGTTCTCAGTGGCAGAAGGCCACAACATAACACCAACCTCACATGAATAATCTCAATCAAAGAGGTCATAAGGATGGGTGATACGGGAAGGGAAAAAATTGTTACTGGCATCTTGAGGGAAGCTCGTCTGAGATGAGGAATTTGAGTAAAACCGAGAGATCTTTGCTATCCATCCACCCAACACTACATCTGATAGTTGCAGCCATTATTCGGAATCTTTCAAATGAATCCATGAATAAAATAAAGAAGATTTTGTAATTTCATAATGTAGCAGCGCAGATCTGTCATCTGGGGATATTTATCAATTGAGGTTCTTCTGAAAGTGCTTTTGCAAACCATGGAAGAATTTTGTGCAGGACATTGATGTGAATGTCAAGAGTGATCACAAAACGGCTGTTGCCTTTTTTTTGCTGCTATCAGTAAAACTGCAATATGTTAAGATTAAAGAGTACTATGCTACATTATGTTGTTTGCAATAATTGGAAGTGACCCCTTTTAACTTTGTTAAAACAAGGTACAAAGACCAAATGCAGGAAAACTTGCACTATCCAGGTCAGTGTGGAAACCCGTTATTCCTATATTCTAATGTTCAGTTACACAGCAACACTCCTGGAGGGCTGAGAAGAAACATCTAATCTTTGTGTGGGACACAGTGAGAGAAAGTTACAAAAGCTACTACACATTAGGTATTTACCAATAAATATGACAGCAGTTGTAGCCAGGACTGCAAACAAGGTGAACATCAGCACCTGGTAGGATTCTACTAGTTGGTCAAAGAAAGTTGATTCCTCAAAAGGTAACTCTCCTGTAATTAAAAAAAGAGGTTTTCAATTGCAATTTGGCTGAGATTGTTAAATTGATCGATATGGGATTGTAAATTACAATCTATATTTGTTAAATCACATTGTGGTGATAGAAATGGGATAAATTTGAAACATATTACAAGCGAGTTTTTAAATCACATAAAATTAAGTTGGGAAGAAAGCATCTTATACCACGCTGCATTCAATACATCCAAAATTACATACACATTAAATAACATTCAAAACTATACTCATTTTAAACCTGAGGATCCAGAAAAGTACTTTACCTTGCCCTCTATAGCAAAACACTTGATTTTACTGTCAGGGCCACTTATCAAGTTAAACCTGTTAAGAATTTTGATCACTGTCAAGCTTTAATTAAAAAAGAAATACCTGTTTAAATTATAAATGCTTCCCCCAGCAGGAAGGCAGGTAAGTGGCCTCAGACTGCAGAAAGGGCTTCAGGGCTAGGCCTGAACTGAGGGGATTCAAGATCTAGAAGTATGTTTTGAATTAAGTGCTGGTCAGTTATTTGAAGAGAAGCCTCAGGCCCTCATTAAATCATCTGATTTTCTGAATAAATATTACCCTGACGCTTATTCCCAAGAATGGAGTAGAAGTGTGCAGTGAATGAGATTCACAGTGTCTGGGCTGAAAAGAGCACATCACAAGTGCCTGCCCAAAGTAATGTTATAGCAGTTAGTCATGTTTGAAACATAGCCTGCTCTGACCATCACTTGAGGGGCAAGTACTCTCCACCACCTTGAACCCACATTCACTGATGAGTCATTGACAGAAAGGGGGTCTTTGGAGACTAATGCTGGCACTTGTTTCTCACTAATACTGCAGAGAGGAGACCAGGAAGATGGAGGCTGGATTTATCGCTGCCTACATTATCACTTACATGGAGAAGATGGAAAGGATTGTGACAGAGATGTCTCGCTTGTCAAAGAGGGGTGCAAGGCCCATCCCAAGGGCTCAAGACCAAAGGCCAGCAGGATCTCCTCTGGATGCAAAGGGCAAGGTTCACAGAGATGTTGTGTGCATAGGTGGCTGCAAGAGTTAGGGTGTACCAAACTCGCATATCTTATCTTTGGATGAGCGAGAACATGACTCGCCAATTGTTCCACATATCCAGAGACCAGGTGACTCACATTTTCTACATTCTCCAGGAATTTGCAGAACAAAGACAGGGAGAGCATCCATTGCCAGTGGCTGTGAAAGAAACGGCTGCTCTGAATTTTGGCACCTGTGGCTCCATCCAGGACTCCCCTGATGATTCCGTTGGAATCTCTCAAGTTTCCATGCACAAATGCATTCATGAGGTCACAGACGTCTTTCTGCCAAGGCCCACAATTTCATTGACTTTGACAGAGTTCAAGGAAGCCAGGATACCAGAGCACTGGGCTTTGCTGAGATTGCTGGATTCCCATAGATGCAGGATGTCACTGACTACTCATGTGGTTATAAAAGCTCCCTGGCAACAAGCACTGCAACACATCATCCAGAAAGGCTACCAGTTGCTCAATGTATAGCTGGTCTGTGGCCATAAGAAACATCATGTATATCTGTACCAGACACCCTGGATGCATCCACTATTCATAAATCTTGAGTAGGCTGCAATCCTAGACATTTTCGAGAGACCACACAGGCGCCAGGGCTGGCTCCTCAGTAACAAGAGAGAAGGTAGAGGCTCATGCAGCAAACCAAGCACTGGGGAGCACACCATAGGGATCCTAAAGACGTGATTCTGATGCCTGGGTAGATCTGGTGAAGCACTACAGTACAGTCACCAAAGGGTCTCATGGATCATCATGGCTTGCTGCGCACTGCACAACCTGGTGCTGCAAAGAGGTGAAGGACTTGCCAGACGACAAGATAGAGCAGCTGCATGATTCCTCTGATCGGGGGGACCTCGAAGGGCTGAGCTTGAGAAAGCGGAGGCTGCTGTGAAGAGGCCATAGCGTGGGCCAGACAAGACATTGTGCATGTGAGGCCCTGATAGCCACCAAGAGCATGACAAGCTGTAGTGAGTACCCTCTGGGACAAGTGCCCTCCTTCAAGAGCCAACATGAGCACCAGCATTGCTATTCCTCTCAATCCACCCAAACACTTCAATATGAATGTAAATAGTCAGGCCCACATTGACCTGATCCTTTGAAGAATGATGAACTATCAGCAGCATGTGTCCTTGCTGAGATGAGGTGCTAACTGGAGGAGAGCGACTCAGCATCAGATGTCAGAAGTTACTGCCTCTTCAAGCATCTCTCCAACATCCCAGTCGCAATGGCATCCTACAAGAGCCAGGAGCTGTTGGTCGATCGTACCTGGTCTCATGGCTATATGTCTTCATTGTGACAAAACTCCTCAAGGAGATCCATCTCAACAACCGAGCAATGCTCTCAGTGTAACTTCGATGGTGAATCAGATAATTCACACTTGGGACAAGGCAGCTGATGACATTCCACTGCTGTGAATCCATTTAGACATGGCTCAGTTGTCTGTGGTGCATTCTCCAGATCACATTTGATATCCGGCACTCAGGGATCCTGGGCTATATTTATCCTCATCATAATATGATGTGGACCACCTCAGCATGACAATGTCAAACACTTGCCTACCAGAGAATAAAATGCCTCCTCTTTAACACAGACACGTGCCCTCATAGCCAGCCTGGCCTTTGCCAAGTCCAAAATGCAGACACCATGAAGCCCCCAGGGGCACACGTCATTGCTAATAAAGAATACATATCAGTTTATTACATTTGATTTGATTTATTATTGTCACATGTATTAACATACAGTGGAAAGTATTGTTTCTTGCGTGCTATACAGACAAAACATACCATTCATAAAGAAGGAAACGAGAGAGTGCAGAATGCAGTGTTAGTCATAGCTAGGATGTAGAGAAAGATCAACTTAATGCAAGGTAAGTCCATTCAAAAGTCTGACAGCAGCAGGGAAGAAGCTGTTCTTGAGTTGGTTGGTACATGACCTCAGACTTTTGTATCTTTTTCCTGAAGGAAGAAGGTGGAAGAGAGAATGTCCAGGGTGCGTGGGCTCCTTAATTATGCTGGCTGCTCTGCTGAGGCAGCGGGAAGTGTAGACAGAGTCAATGGAAGGGAGGCTGGTTTGCGTGATGGATTGGGTTACATTCACGACTTTTTGTAGTTCCTTGCAGTCTTGGGCAGAGCAGGAGCCATACCAAGCTGTGATACATCCAGAAAGAATGCTTTCTATGGTGCATCTGTAAAAGTTGGTGAGAGTCGTAGCTGACATGGCAAATTTCCTTCGTCTTCTGAGAAAGTAGAGGCATTTGAGGGCTTTCTTAACTATAGTGTCGGCATGGGGCGACCAAGACAAGTTGTTGGTGATCTGGACACTTAAAAACTTGAAGCTCTTGACCTTTTCTACTTTGTCTCCATTGATGTAGACAGGGGCATGTTCTCCTTTACACTTCCTGAAGTCAATGACAATCTCCTTCATTTTGTTGACATTGCGGGAGATTATTGTTGCCGTACCAGTTCACCAGATTCTCTATCTCATTCCTGTAATCTGTCTCGTCATTGTTTGAGATCCACTACAGTGGTGTCGTCAGCAAACTTAAAAATCAAATTGGAGGGGAATTTGGTCACACAGTCATAGGTGTATAAGGAGTATAGTAGGGGGCTGAGAACACAGCCTTGTGGGGCACCGGTGTTGAGGATGATCGTGGAGGAGGCGTTGTTGTCTAGCCTTACTGATAGTGGTCTGTGAGTTAGGAAGTTCAGGATCCAGTTGCAGAGGGAGGTGCTGAGGCTCAGGCCACGGAGTTTGGAGATGAGTTTCATGGGAATAATAGTGTTGAAGGCTGAGCTGTAGTCAATACATCCTTGCTCCTATCCTATTGCTCCCCTCTATCTAAAGCAATCACCTGCACTTCCAGAGTATCCTCAATGCTTCTACTGCCCATGAGAAATCACCATTTAAACTTAGCATCAGTGACCTTGGTGAGTGCTCAGGTGAGGATATGCACATTGTTGCATTCGTATTTTGTGATGAGAGCTTACTCCTCACAAGACACACAACCAAAGGGTGAGAGACGTGCAAGGTTGGACATAATTGGGTGTAATGGAGCCGTGCTTCATCACTTTGAGGTGGCAAGGTGCCCCCCACTTATTGGTCAGTTTAGTAGATGTACACTCTGAAAGTTGAAAACATGGTTGACCGACAGCAGCGTACATGAGCTCTGAGTATGAATTAATGCCATGAATACTCGTCTGCCAAGTAGAGGGCACATAGAGTTGAACAATATATGACCCTTCTTCATGCATGAATATATTTCCTTATTCACTGCACCTTTCAAGAATGCAGACAAGGTAGGAGAATACATCTGTCTCAATTTACACAGTCAAGACTAAACATGACATGACCATGCAAAGCATGTGAATGAGGTTCGTTCCACAAGTATACTTAACATTCAGGTCAAGACATCACTAATGTTGAGAATGATGTGCAAAAGGGGCACACACTGTGGTCATATGGCAGCACCACATTGGTGAAAGGCTCATGATGGTGACGTATGCGATAAGTGGGGGAAGGGACCATGGTTTTTGATTTGATTTGATTTATTATTGTCACATGTATTACATACAGTGGAATGTATTGTTTCTTGCGTGCTATACAAAGCATACTGTTCATAGAGAAGGAAACGAGAGAGTGCAGAATGCAGAATACCTTGCTTGACAAGACCTTCACTTGAATAAGCATGCAGGTGCAGCAGGCGGTAAAGAAGGCAAATGGCAGGTTGGCCTTCATTGCGAGAGGTTTCAAGTACAGGAGCAGGGATGTGTTGTTGCAATTACACAGGGCCTTGGTGAGGCCACACCTAGAGTATTGTGTGCAATTTTAGTCTCCTTTTCTGAAGAAGGATGTTCTTGATCTCGAGGGAGTGCAGTAAAGGTTTCCCAGGCTGATTCCGGGGATGGCGGGACTGATGTATGAGGAGAGATTGACTAGATTAGGATTGTTTTGCTGGAGTTCAGACGAATGAGGGGGATCTCTAGAGATTTATTAAATTCTAACAGGACCAGACAGGGAGGATATTCCCAATGGTGGGGGAGTCCAGAACCAGGGGTCACAGTTTGAGGATTCAGAGTAGACCATTTTAGGACAGAGGTGAGGAGACATTTCTTCATCCAAAGAATGGTGAGCCTGTGGAATTCATTACCACAGGAAGTAATTGATGCCAAAAAAAAATGTATTCAAGAGGCGATTGGATATAGCACTTGGAGCGAATGGGATCAAAGGATATGGGGAAAAAAGCAGGATTAGACTATTGAGTTGGATTAGGCTATGATCAGCCATGATTGTAATGAATGTCGGAGCAGGCTTGAGGGGCTGAATGGCCTCCTCCTGCTCCTAAAAAAAAATGTTAGAAAGCATCAACTACATCTAAAAAACTAAAAAGCCTGTCATGAAAGAGATTGAAATAATTATAAGCTGTAACGGTATATTATCTTCAACTGTTTCTAACCTGTGTGGGTGTGTAGGTAAGTGAAATGTTGCATTAAATCTGGGATTATTGTGTGTTAATAAATAACCTTTATTTTTAATTCACAAAAGGCTTGCTGCGGGAATTATTTAATTGAGGCCCACACTTCAAGGGTAGGATAACGTATATGTCTTACATACAAACATTGATCACAGGCAGTAAAAAGGAACACATGAGATCTATTCATGACAGTGGATGTGGGAAGAGGTGACAGGCTCAGGTTTCCAAAGTCAGAAAAAGGCCCAACTCATATTTCCTGAACTCAACATGAAAATTTAGCCCAGCATCTCTGAAAAGTTCTAATATTTCTTGATTTGGGTTGGGTTGAAAGGAGATTTTTTTGTGCCCGTCTCCATTGCATTCAGTTACCATCAGAATCTCCAAGATTCTCTGGCCCAATGTAGTTCAGGATCAGTCGCTTGTGCCCACCTTCAGCAGACATCCCTCCAAGGGTGTACACAAGCGCAGTTACCTGGCAAGGCAAAGCGCTAGGAAGTCGCAGGACAGTGGAGTGGATGGGTGTGCAGAAACCCAATGAACAGCTTCTGTCCTCTTTTGCTCTTTACTGCACCTGGGGAAAAGGAAACACCTAGGCATCAAGTAGAGGGAATTCTACCCTATTATCTTTATGCTACACCATCTGGTCTTCCTCCAGTGGTCTAATTTTAAATCTTTGGAAAGATGTTTTGATGCTATAGAGTATCAAAATAAATTGTTTGTTTTCTATTAAAGATTAGACTCGTCAACATTAAGAGCATTCAAATGGTTATTGGATAAACATATGGATGATACTGGAATAGTGTAGATTAGAGGGGCTTTAGATTGGTTTCACTGGTCGGTGCAACATCGAAGGCCGAAGGGCCTGTACTGCGCTGTAATGTTCTATGTTCTATTACTCAACTAAGTTTCAAGAACTTCAGTTGCAAGTTTGAAAGAAATATGAATTGGATACATTCATTAAAGGAAGGTTGCACTTAAAGATTCAATAAATACTGTTGCAGGAAAAGACAACATTAAGCTAAATCTTGCCTGTCGTGCCATCATTGCCTCCACTCCGCAGAACTGTGACTGTCACATGCATCAACTGTCTTGTCAAGGGGCTGGATACACTGATATTGGTGCATGGTAATCCCAGCTGAAGAAGGCTATGATTCACAGTACTTAGTGAGTAAACAATGTTGGGCATTGAGTATAACTGGATAGGTTGACTCACCACAATTGCAGGGGATTGAGATCGGATCTAGGATTGAATTAAATAAGGTAATATAAATGCTTTAATAGATTAAAAAAAACTCAATCTCAAATAAAACTCACCAGGAGATCTTGGAAAATATTATCTAATAGACTTCATACATCCTTGATTTGTGCAATGTTCGCTGATCTCATGGCACATGAGGCAATACAATTTACTTCAGCGTCACAAGCTAGGGACAGGAAAACGGGAGAGTTTGTGCTTCTGATCACTATACAGCGATTCTTGCTTTGATACCGTGTGCATGTGACTCTCAGATGAAGACAGCTTTAAACGCGGCTGTGAGCTTGTTAACATTGACACAAGAATAAAATGTCCATTTGTGTTAGGTTTTGAACAGCGAACAGTGCTTGTAAAGCTATGCCCCAACAAAGACTAAATGCTTTTGCAAAACAAGGCAAGGAGATGAGAGGACAAGGATAACTTTATTTAAATATTGCACATTTAATGTAACACAAATTTAGATAAATATTTTAAAAAATAAGCAGGTGTATTCCAAAATCTCGTCAGTTCCACTTTGGTTATAATTTGTTCTCAATGCACAAAGATTCTGGAAAATTCCTCAGAATTTTACTTTCATAAATTCCTAATAATACTACACTTTGAAACAATTACCTAGCTACCAATAATCTTTAATGTGGAAAATAGTTGCATGCAATTTAACACACAGTTCATGGGCTGGGGATTTATTTGGATCTGTTTTCATTCTGTTGCCAGAACCTCACCAGAAATATGGCAGAAGCGCTGTGATATTTGTAAATCTCTGCCATGCTTCTTGCAAGTTGCAGTGGTAGAGCAGGTGCAGCAGACACTCTGAGCAAATTCATGGTCATGCATGGTGTCTTATAAAATCAGATATATTTAGTATTGCATCTGAAAGCTTACAATACCCAAAACCAAGGCTCTGTTTAGGAAACCTTTTGCAGTCTGAAAGTTCAACTCAACTGTGTCTCATTAACAGAACTCTGTTGCTTACCTCCAGTTCATTCAATACTTTAACTGTACCAAAAATCGTGATATTAACTGTTGGCTCTTTGCAACTAAGAGTCACAGATGATTGGTTCATATAAATTCCTGGAATGAAAGGAATCTCTGTTCTTCCAACTTGTCCTGCATAATGGCCTCCCAGAACAGAAGCCTTTATAGATATATAGGTGTCTCCGCCTGTACTTAACTCCCTACGCACAGAGTCTGGCATTTCTTTTATAGTGACAGTACAACTGTATTGACCTGAAAATTGAAAAAATTACTTTGTAAGCTTGACAGCAAAGTAAAAGACACTTGTTATTGAAAACTATGGTTGCAGATTTCTTTTGACACACTTGACTTTAATTATTTGTAAAAATTCTATATGGTTGTGAAATCTTTATCTTTTTTAACAGTATCAAATATATTACATGTTTTTAAATTCAAAGGTTGTGGACTGTGCTTGAATAGCCTAATGGACCCTGGAATACCCACATTCCTCTACACTGAAGATGAAAAGGAACAATAGGTCCATCATAGTAATACCAAACTGAAAAGTGATGTCAGCTGGCTGCTAGCTTTGCCCGCTGATATTTATCACTCCCACTATGCAGTCACAGCATCATCCACACCAATACTTTAGAAAATTATGCCTTCTTCATGAAATAATAGCTGAGTTGTGTCTGTTGCTGGGCAGTTGTGGACACAACTCACAAGGGACAGCTGCAGCTGATAAGATCTGAGGCCACTCTCAAATCAGTCTTGCTGTCCCTTTTGACAACAAACTCATCTCAGTTGCTGGTTGACATATACCTCGCCTTGTGCTACTGTTTTGCATAAACATTCCACCATCTTGCTTCAAAGTATTCTGAACACATCCTGTCAATAATAAAAAACAATGAAAACAAACCTGACCGGCTTCCCATTGCCTTTAGTGGGATTCTATTGGGATTATGGGAAAAGGGCTAGTCATAGCTGCTGATCTGTGGTCTCCATAAATAAAGCAGAAATCCTATAACCTTTTGTTGCATAAGCCCAGGAGGTTCATTTCTAGTTAACCCCATCTCTGTTACAGAAGCTGAAGATTATCTCCTACATATTTGCTATGAGACTGCCTTTGAGATATTTTGTTGAATTGACTCTGGCCGGAATTATCAGTCCCAGTTGTGGTGGGACCTGCCTCAGGAGATTTGGTGGCCCAAGCAAAACTCCACTGACTTTTGGTGGAACCGAATGATCTTGGCAGCGGACAGGGCGGAAAATCACACCTTATGACCAAAATTGGTACAAAGTTATTAAGTTTTGCATTTGTATCCCATTATTATTTTCTGGTAACAATATTGGATTAATTTGGTCCACATCCAATATATGGGTTCGCACTAACAATTCCGGGATCCATAGCTATGTAAGAAAATCGTGCAATCAGCCTTTTCATGTATAGGTATTAACTTGTGCATAAATAAGTCACACTTAGTTTATGGGCTGTCATGGTTTATTATGGAAGAAAATAATTAGACATATTTTGAGACATTGCCAGCATGAAACGTCATTCTGGAAGAGCTATATTAATTGTTTACCTGTATCAGCCAAGAATTCAGGTTCCACAGAGAAAACGGAGGTAGCTAGGGACTGTAATACAATATTGCTAAACCGCACAGAACAAGCAAGGTTTGATTCCGGTTTTAGCTTTGACATAGCTTTCACTTGAGCAAAACTGCAGTCTCCTGGATGAATACAAAATAAACCAATGTCACACTGTTCAGCAGAGTGGACTCCATGGATACATTATTTTCACATTATCATGAAAAATATAAGCTTGTAGTGTAGGGGTAACACATTGGCATGGATAGAAAATTGGCTAGCTAACAGGAAACAGAGGGTAGGCATAAATGGGTCATTTTCTGGTTGACGGGATGTGATGAGTGGTGTGCCATAGGGATCAGTGCTGGGATCTCAACTCTTGACAATTTATATAAATGATTTGGATGAAGGTACTGATGATATGGTTGCTAAATTTGCTGATGACACAAAGATAAGTAGGAACGTAAGTTGTGAAGTGGACAAACGGAGGCTACAAAAGGATATAGATAGAATAGGTGAATGGGCAAAAATCTGGCAAATGGAACATAATGTGGAAAAACTTGAGGTTGACAATTTTGGCGGGATAAATAAAAAGCAAGTACTTTATCTAAATGGTGAGAGATGCAGTGGAGTCTGGATGTCTGAGTGCATGAATCGCAAACAGTTAGTATTTAGGTGCAGCAAGTAATTAGCAAAACTAACAGAACATTATAGTTTATTGCAAGAGGAATTGAATACATCATGTTTCAGTTATACAACGTATTGGTGAGACCACATCCGGAGCATTGTGTACAGCATTGGTCTTCTTATTTAAAGGAAAGATGTAACTACACTGGAATCAGTTCAGGGAAGGCTCACTAGATTAATACCTGAAATGGGCTGATTGTCTTATGAGGTTGGACAGGCTAGGCTTGTATCCACTGGAGGCTAAGAGGTTGATTGAAATATGTAAGATCCTGAGGGAACTTGGCAGGGTGGATGTGTAGAGAATCTAAAACTAGGGGCCACTGTTTAAAAATAAGGGGTTGTCTATTTAAGACAGATATTTATTTTCTCAGAGGGTTGTGAGACTTTGGAATTCTCTTCCTCAAAAGATGATGGAGGCAGAGATTTTGACTACCTTTAAGGCAGAAGTCGATTTATTCTTGATAAGCAAGGGGGTGAAAGATTATCAGGGATGGAATGTGAAGTTTAGTTTAAAATTAGATCTAGAGACTCCTGCTCGAATTTGTATGTAAACACTCCTGTTGGGAATGCCTGCTGATTTTCTTTTACTCACACATGGGATGTGGGCATGATTGGCCAGCATTTATTTATTCCTATTGAACTAGGTCATTTCAGAGGGCATGTAAAAGTCAACCACATTGCTGTAGGTCTAGAGTCACATGTAAGCCAGACCAGGTAAGGACAATGAACCAGATGGTTTTTTACTACAATTGACAATGATTTCATGGTCATCATTAGACTTTTAATTCCAGATTTTTAGTGAATTCAAATTTCACCATCTGTCATGGCCAGATTCAAACCTGGGTCCCCAGAGTATTAACCTGGGTCTTTGGATTACTAGTCCATGACAACATCACTTCACCGCCACCTGATTCTAAAGGTTTTGTTTAAAAGGGCTGAGTCATGGTGCGTTACTGGAATAATTCCATTCGTTTGACTGATTTCAAGAGGGCAAAAAGAAAAAACTCATTAAAATTCAGTCATTTAGAAATAAGTCACACAAAACTGCAGTTTGAATGCATAAAATGCAGCAAATGAATGACGGAATTTGGGATGTGTTAATAATTAATATAACAAAAGGTTCTGGACTGAGTATTGTGCACGCAACATATGTTGTGAATGTTGATACATTTTCTTTTATAATCTACTAACCTACAACCTTATCTCGATAGAAGCACTAAGAATGCATGTTACTTACAACAGATACAAAATATAGCCAGCCAACTGAGGAAACAATGTGATTGGTCAGAAAGCACTTCCTTGTCCTTCAAGATAGGGCATGGCTCTGAGGTATTACGGAGAGTAAACCAAAACATACACTTTGGAACACGTGTCGGAATGTGTGTAGCAAAGGAAGAGAAGAATTGTTAAAATGACTGGAAAACAGAATGGTTAGTTAACATTACGGCTACATTTTAAATATTTTACTGAATTGATTCATTTTAATATGTTTAGGTGTATATCATGGGGTTGATAAGAATTGTCATGTTGGTTGTTTCTGATTTTTTTGCTGCAATGTGTTTGAAATTTGTGCCTAATTTTTGCATTAAAAATTTCCTATGATTCTCTTTATGGAAAATAGTCTTTTCCTCTCCTGCTGGCCATCCATGGTTCCTCAAATAAACTGCTGTGATGATACTGTGCCTTTAAGAAATGTATTGCTATCATGTTTCTTGTGAGGGGTATGTTTATAATTCAGTTCTGTTTTACACAGTGCCGATTTGTCTGCAAAACAGGCAGCTCACATGTTGAGAATGCAGGCTAATGATTGACTTTAGTTGGGGATGTGTTTGTTTTAGTCTGACTGAATGCATTTTTGTTTTTTCCCCGTGTTTCAAATTAGGCTGATTGACAAGAGCCATGTGCTTAAGGGGAGGAGCTAAGCTTACAGAAAAAGCAGACAGTTACTGCCAGGCATTGAAAGAAGCAAGAAGTGTCTTTCTCTCTCCGGAGGCTGCTATTTGCGACCTGCTAGGAGAAATAAATCACTCTCTCTCCAGCGGTGTTCTGGAGGCTCGAGGACTGACAGCCCAAGTACAAGCACATGAGCCTGCATGTTGCCAACTGTTTTTAAGAGGAGTTTAAGTTTATAAAAGGAATATCACTTGAATTGGAACTAATAGAGATAGTTTAGCAGTTAAGAATTGTATATTGTCATGTTTAAGTATTTCAATTGGTAAAAGTTAAGTTAATTCATTTGTTATAATAAACTGTGTTGTTAAATAAAGTTTGTTTTGATAAAAGCTTCTTAGTTTGTCAATAGAATCACACCTGGAATGAAACATCTTATCCTTACACTAATGCCAAAATAGAAAAACTGTTGGGGTCTAGTCTGGCTTCATAATTTACTTTGGGGTTTCTGATCTATAGACAATGAGGAGTTGAGGTTAATATCAGATCAGCTATGATATTATTGAAAGGCGAAGTAGGCTCTAGGAGCAGAGTGACCTAACCCCGCTCTTAATTCATATGTTTGTACGAGCAGCACTATATAAAGGCCAGTTCCTATCAGGCAGTAATTCAGCCAAACGCCAGTTTCCTGTCACCAATACCCTTTATTGTGCACCAAAGGAAAAGGCCACTCCCGTGGCTTACAGTCAGATAGTCTTCACCTCGGAACATACAACTTGGGCAAAGTTTTAGGTTTAAAAAAAAAACTTGCTGGCTGCTCCCTATTGGGTGAGCCTCTGCTCATTCAATAAGGTAGTTTCTACTCCATGAAGCCCACAGGTAGATCTAGTGATGATTCCCTGTGCCTTTGTGGTTACCATAACATTCCCCCTCTTAGGTCCATGGCTCTCTCAGGACCCCCAATCTGAAGAGAGCGCTCCGCTTGGGTGGAGGACCATTGGAAATGTGGCTGGATCAGGTAGTGTAAAAGGGACTTCTCTTTTGGAGGGAGCATCGCAGAGTTACTGAAGCAAGTTCCTCCTCAGGTTCCGCTTCAGCTTGGAGGCCCACTTCTTCCTGAGTCCGTATCTTTGCTATCTGTAGGTGCCAACGTGGTGAGCTTCAAGCTGAGGGGTGGCACTGGCAGTGGTTATCTCCATGGCTGGTGGCGGCTCGGGCAAGGATACCCTAGCCCTGAGGTGGTCTAAGTGCCTCCTTAGGGTTTAACCCTGATCTTTAATCTTGTAAGATACTGGTGCTATTTCTTCATAATGATCCCAAGGAACCATCTGAGACCATCCCCGATGTTCCTTTCGTGAACCAGGTTACCTGTTGCAAAAGTTGTTTCTGTCCTTACGGAATCAAAATTTCTTTTTTCGTTTTCATGTTGGGACTCCAACCTCCCAGGCAAGTTTGGAAATAATAGGCACAATCTGATACAAAAGCAGTCATCCCATCAACAGCCCTGCTGGAGCAACACCTGTTGTGGTGTGCGGTGTGGTCCTGTAATTGAACAAAAATCATGCCAGTTTAGTCTTCATGAATGCTGCAGTTGTTTCTTCATATCATTTTTGGAGGTTTGAATCGTCCGTTCTGCCACACCATTTGACGAAGGGTGATAAGGTGCAGTCTGGGCGTATTGGATACCATTGGTGAGCACAAAGTTCTGGAAATCACCGCTTAGTGAAGACTGTGCCGTTATGGGAAACCTTCTGGTATTCATATATGCTGAAGCTTTACTACAGTTTCTCAATCGTAGCCTGAGTAGTCGTGGAGCCCATGTGGTGTACCTCCAACTACTTGGAGTGTGCATCCACCATTATTAGAAATATAGAACCCATAAAGGGACATGCCACATGCACCCATGGCCTGCCAGGTCACTCCCATGGATGTAGGAAGCCTGACGGTGAGAGTTTTTGATTTTGCCAGCACAACTCACATTGCTTCACCAAGACTCTGATGTCAGAATCATGATCGGGCCATCAAACTCCTGACCAGCATCTTCATTTTTGTAATTTTGATACTCCTGGGTGACCACTATGTAGTTCTGTTAATATTGGTTGTCGTCCTCAGGGAACAATTACTTGGGACTCTGAAAGAATGATCCCATCCTCAACACTAAGTTCAGATTTCTTAATGAGGTAGGGTTTCATTTCTTTGGAGGGTCTTTTTTTGGAATCCAACGAGTAAGATCATGCGCCTAATTTTGAATAAGGTTTGGTCTTCTTGGGTCCAGGCTTTAATCTGCCTTGCAGACACTGGCAAGGTCTCCAATAATGTCAAGTTCATCACATCCTCTGGGCAATGGGAAGCATTCAGTGCGACCGCATTAGCTATCTGGGTCACAGAGCAGTGTTCTAGAGTTCTGCAGGCCACCAATAACAAGGCCCAGTTCTATCCGAGCGGAGGCGATGAGGGGAGATGGGTGGGGGGGAAGATATGCTTTAACCTCTTTGAAGAGGCCCAGTAGCGGTTTATGGTTGGTATCTAGAAAAATCCGTTGACCATTGATGGAACTTCGTCACGTCAAATGCGACCGCCAACCCTTCCTTCTCAATTTGAGGATATCTTCACTCTGCATCCAAAAGGGTCCTGGAGGCATAAGCAATGGGCTTCTCCGTCCTGACTTTCCAGCGATGTGACAGCACTGCATTAACCCTATAACACAGGTTAAAATATGTCTTTCTTGGGGTCAAAATGAGCCAATAATTTGGATGACAGTAATTGACGTTTAGCCTTAAAAAAAGCCTCTGCCTGCAGAGCTTCCCAAGACCATCTGTGGTATTTTCGTAGTAGGGGATTCAAGGAGGCCAGCATGGAAGCCAAATTTGGGCTAAATTTTCCATAATAAATGACTAACCCCAGGGAGGTTTTTAACTCTGACGTTTTCTTGGGGTCAGGGCCTCCTTGATGGTCTTTACTTTATCTTCTACTGGATATGACTCCTTGCCATCTACTCGGTAGCCTAAATAGGTTACTTCAGCCGCTTGGAAAACACATTTCTCCCTCTTCAAGTGAACTTCTGCTCTGGAAAATCGCGGCAAGACTTCTTCTCGGTTGGCCAGATGTTCCTGTTCTGATGCCGTCGTGATCAAGACGTCATCTAAATATACTGCTACCTTGGGTAGCCCTTGAAGGATGTTATCCATAGCTCTTTGGAAGATGGTACACACTGACGAAACCCCGAAAAGCAAATGGGTGTACTCGTAGAATCCCTTACGTGTGTCGATTGTCACATATTTCTGGGAGGACACGTCCAATTCAAGCAGGAGATAGGCATGGCTCATGTTCAACTTGGAGAACGTCTTGCCACCTGTTAATTTGGCGTACAGATCTTCAATCCAGGGCACAGAGTACCTATTAAGTTTGGAGACTTGACTATCAGTTTATAGTCCCCCGCAAAGCCAAACTGACTTGTCAGGGTTAAGAACAGGAAATACAGGTCCGGCCCATTCTACAAATTGCACAGGCCTTATTATACCCAACAATTTTCTCAGTATGATTTCCCCAGTGATTGTAAAGTTCCCAAGTTCCTCCCATCTTCCATTTCCTGAATTACAGCTGTTTCTGGGATGTTACATGAAGATGTTGGTTCAATTGATGTGCCGTCTCCATATTTGCCATTATTAATTCCCCAGACTCATTTTCTATAGGACCATCGCTCACTCTGTTAACTCTTTTTCTTTAAATATCTGTAGAAACTGTTACTATTTGTCTTTATATTTCTAGCAAGCTTTCTCCCATACTCCAACTGTTCCTTCCTTGTCAATTTTTTGGTCTTTTTACTTGCTGTTTTTTATATTCTATCCAATCTTCTGATCTGCCACCCACCTTTATGCAATTATATGCTTTCTCTTCAAGTTTGACACTGGTGGGATCTTCTGGTCCTGCCACTGACAACCAGGTTCCCTGGTGGGGGGACGGGCAATCCATGCAAAATGCCGCAGACATCGGCGGAACAGGAAGATCCCGCTGATGGTAAGCTGTCTCCACTGCTCGAAAACGGGCCACGGGGGTCTGGAAAATCCTGCCCTTTATCTTTAAATTTTTAAGTCAACCATGGATGGTTAGTCCTCCTCTTGGAATTTTTCTTTTTCATTGGAATGCATCGAGTGTACGCATTCTGAAATATCCCCTTAAATGTTTACCACTGCACCTCTATTGACCTATCCCTTAATGATGCCCTTTTTACTGCAGGAATTAAAGTACGGCAAGTGACTCATCAGTCTCGCTTCACAACTATAATTTCCTACCTGTTTTTAGGAACAATGAGCACTCACCCCTCAAACTGCTATCTTTGTTCATGGTAGTCACAATAAATCTGTACACATTAAAATTAGGAAGACCAATTATGCATGTGAAACCATGAAAGGTAACGGTGGCTTTTCCTACACCAGTAACTGTGATCTGAAATGAAAACAGAATTATTGCATATTGCAAAATATCCAAGGCATAAATACCAATCCTGCAAAAATATTGCATGTATTTATGATAAAAATAACTAAGGGTTGTGTACATAAACCTACTGCAAGTTTTGGTTATAATCACAACTGAAAAATCTAAGGAGAAAGGTGAACTTCCAGGTAGTAAGAATGTAGTAGTAAAGAGTTACCCCTGAAATAATGCCACTTTGATCCTCACTCAATAATTGTGCACAACTGATTTTATATAAAATGTACAGATTAAATGATGAAAATCTTACCTCTCTGTAGGTTCTCACAATTCCTGGAATTTCGTAATAGACCATGGTTGATCCTGTGCTCCTTGTAACTCCCAACCCTGTGGCAGAATCGATCTGTAGAACTTCACTTGATAACAAATACCAGTTCCCAGGTTCACCTAAACAAATGTGTCGGTTTTGATTTCTACCTAAGTAACCTAGCATTTTGAAAGACAACTTAGAGAACCTCTTTAGAAGATACCAGGTGCAGAAGCAATTTCAATTACATGTAATATTCAGCATGTATTCAAATATCATTATTACCAAGAAAAAATAAAGGAAAATGTTCCTTTCGAAATTAAATTCCTTTAGTGTCTCAAAATTATAAATAGCAAAAATTTGATAAGTTTAAGATTTTATAACTACAATATAGAATAACATGGTAAGAAGTCCCACAGCACCAGGTTAAAGTCCAACAAGTATATTTGGAATTGCGAGCTTTTGGAGCGCTGCTCCTTCATCACGAGGGACTCAGAGCAGCACTCCAAAAGCTCGTGATTCCAAATAAACCTGTTGGGCTTTAATCTGGTGTTGTGAGACTTCTTACTGTGCCCACCCCAGTCCAACACCGGCATCTCCACATCACAGGATAACTGGGACTGTGTGGTACAGCCAGCTAAGACACTATCTCTCGCACCATTTGAAGTGAAACCTTTCTTTCTCTCACTGTTATAAGGACCATAAATGAATTAAATTTAAGCAATTTCAATGTGTCTCCCATCATATAAAAGACAACGCCACAGAACCATTAAAAGAGCAGGAAATTGTAATACAACAGACAGCTTGGATCTGCAACGGTTAAGGCATACGTATGATGAACTAAATGGTCTCTGTTTTTGCTGAAATATCAATTATCCTAAGAAAACACAAACACAACTGAGTAATCCTTTGCATAGTAAATTAAAACAGATTGAAATTCACACTTCCAAACCCACTTTTACTACAGCCCAAGTAAAATAAGTTTTACTGGGGGTGTCTATCTCAGTGGTTCCCAACCTTTTCAGTAACATGGCACACTTCAATGAGACAAACAATTCCAAGGCACGCCCACCTTGTCTTTTCAACTGTGTCGATTACACATAAATGCCCCACAATGTAGTAGCGAACCAACAGTGACCAATTACATGTAAGGGGTGGGGCCACCCAGTTTCTCATCTCCATGGAGATGGAACGTTGGCACCTGCTACATTTTTGGCATGTCCCTTGTGGATACTTGCCTTTTCAGGCCATTCAAAAAGAAAGATTTGGAATGGCGGTATTACAACTTGCAGCAGACCTTGAATTATATTTATTTATATATATTTTATTTTTAAAAATGCACATCTTAAATTAAGAATAGTTGAATTAAACATAGTTAATGTTGGGGAGAAAGAGGAGATATTACAACGATGACTCGCAAATTAAATTGACAAATTGTGTGGCATTGAAAAATAAGAGCGAGAAAAAGATTCTGATAGATCTGGAAATTGATCTGAACTGTCGAGTTAAGATTGTAAATTTCTTTATTCAAATTGCCAAAATCCACACTGATTTTAGAGGGGGAACAAACAGCAAGTAATTTCCAGCAAACCTGCTCACCCACAAACTAAATATAATCTATCATTAGAATTTGGAGCAACACAATGCTTTTCAGTTAAAACCTTACAAGATTGCAATTTTATTAAATTATTAAACAATGGCCTGTTTAAATCTAAAAATTAAATGCAAATGTCTCCAATTCTGAACATCGCGCTTTTTAAATTCTCTCCCGTTCACTTGAAACCAGGGTCCCAGAAGAGCTGCAAGATGTGGACTGGGCGAGGATTGAAACATCCAGAAACAGATGGACAATAAGTCCGATGTGAAATAACTTTGCTGAGACCAGGTGGTGTCCTCTTACCTGAGCCAGGACTCTTGGGTTAGTGTAGCTGAACAGGGACAAGCTGGAGATGAATGTGCTTCTGCTGCTCAGCGCATGTTTGGGTACTGGCCTAGTCTTGCTGATTGGGGTTCTCGCTGGCCCAGGCTTCTCCTGTTCTGCTGATCAGTGATGGAGCAGCGCCACTCTGGTCACTCAGCTGCTGCTAGCGCCGAGCTTCAACCAGCAGGCAATTCGGTCCTCGCGGTAAGGCACGTGGAGGGAGGACCGCTCAGGACGCCGGGGGCAGCAAAGGGAAGGTGCTGAAGACATCGCCATAAATGGCTTTTGGCAATCTGCCCGAAGGTTCCTTCCAAGACAGGAAGGTGAGGAGGCGGAGGAGCCTGCTGTCACCCAAGGTGTGGCAGGAGCACCCACTGACCACACTGTGGAGGCGTTGGCCTCTGTGGGAGTGCTGCAGCCTCTCACTGGCTGTCGGCCCCTGGCTATGTCGTGCCTTGGCTCAAACTGTGGGTGAACCAGGCGGTGCGGAGCTTGGTCAGCGACAGTTCGCTGCTGCAGACACAGCAGGCACAAGGGCCTTGGGCTCTTGCAGAATCAAGCAGCAACACCTAGAGGACCAGAGCCACCTGGCCACCACCATCGCCTGACCCCCAAAGCCCTGCATCAATGGAGAGCAGCTGACGGCCCCAGAGCAAAAATGAAGTGGAGCCCAGCCCGGGTGAAGAAGCTGGGAAGAGGTGGGCACAGGAAAAGTGCCAAAGTGGCTGGCGGCTGTGCAGGTGGCTCCAGAAAGAGAGCAATGAGCCGGTGCCAGGTGATCTGGCTGCTGGACAGCAAGGTGAAGAAGAGGTGGCAGCAATTGAGAGAGAAACCGAGGGAACAACCGGGCAGCAAAAGGGCAAACGGTGAAGGAAGAAGCATTAACCAAAAACAAACAAAAAAAACCCCCACACCAATTCACTTTAAATCACACGCATATGTTGTTTAACAAATAATCTTCTGCTCAACCTACTGGCCAGAGATTTTGTTTTCAGAAACCAAGCACTTGCCAATAAGCTTTTGTGTGTGTATGTTGTAAAGTAAGAAAAGGAACAGACCAATTACAGACAGGATACGTTTCCAACGTTTTTTCTTATTGGCACATTTTACATTTTGAAAAATGTTATGTGAAAGTTGAATGGATAAATCGTACTGCTAGGACCTAGGACAAAATCTCACAGCATACTTGAAGAAGAGTTCTCACAGCACATCAGTGTGCCGCAGCACACCGGGTGAAAACCACTGGTCTAGCCCACATATTACATTTAGGTAGCCGCTTTGGCTCTTGCTTCCGAGGAGGTGATTAAATTAAACTTACTGGTTTATTTTCTATCACATAACTAACCTTCCTGGTTCACCAGCACGCTGCCGAAACATATTACATCACTCAGTGTCACATGCTCTGAAATGTTAGGCCATATTGCATATTGGGTTGGTATGGGGATATAATCTGCAATGCCCAGATGCTTGTAATCCCAAACTGCTAGTAGGGTCAATCCTATATTGGCAGCCTGCGCCACATAAGTGTTATTCCTGGTACCAGGTCCAATCAGCAGCAGATCATCCCTAGATTGGTTTAAAAAAAAATCAATTAATCTTTTAGGCAATGAAAATAAATAAGACTTTCCTTGTGTCATTCTAAAACAAAAAGTACCGCTCATTTTATTTTGCAGTAATCATTCCTAAAATGTAATGAAAGTTGTAGGAAAGGTAACTGTATGACATTTTTACCTATAGAAAACAATTTGTTACTAATAACAACTGTGTACACCTGGAGACTTTGAGATCAGCAAAAATTATTTGTTGAATCATAATTCTTTCTGCTAGCTCTAAGAGTTGTATGCAATATTCCCTTTAAGCTGCGCAGTCACCCTAAAGTCCTTATGTGGGCTTCATACCAGTGAGTCCCTTTAAATGACCATGGGTGTGTCAGCGGCAAAGCATTTGAAGGGGCCACACATTTGAATAATCATTTGTGCACTCCAGAATAACTGGGGGGGAACGACACTGGTCGTATGAATCAATTCATAAAGTTGATGTGAATTTATCTCTCAAAAGGAATCACAATTTGTTCCAAACTAGCATTAAATTCATAGCTTTTTTCTTGCAGAAACTATTTTTTAGTTTAGTTTATTTATTACTGTTACGAGTAGGCTTACATTAACGCTGCAATGAAATTACTGTGAAAATCCCCTGGTCGCCACACTCCGGCACCTGTTCGGGTACACTGAGGGAATATTTAGCGTGGCCAATGCACCTAACCAGCATTTCTTTTGGACTGTGGGAGGAAACCGGAGCACCCGGAGAAAACCCACGCAGACACAGGGAGAACGTGCAAACTCCTCACAGACACTGACCCAAGCCAGGAATCAAACCCGGGTCCCTGGCGCTGTGAGGCTGCGGTGTGGCACCATGCCACCCTTTTTGTATACTGTTATGATGGCATTCCTGAAATACTTGATACCAGTTGGCACCAATGTTTCCTTGGTGTCCTTTGGTGCTGATTTTTCCAATAAAATACCTGTAATATTTAGTCCCAAAGAAGATTAAGATCACAGCCTTTCGTCCTTTATTTGGATTATTATTTTCCTTAGATTTAGGGTTAGAGTGCTTTCTACTTGATGGGTATAGTTACAGAAATGAAAATTGGTGACGTGATATAGTAAGAGACATTTTATGAATTTATTAAGCTGATCTATTCTGAGAACAAGACTGAACCTTTGCAGGAATGGGGCAGCCATACTTTACATTGACAGCTTAGAAATCTGAAGATGAAAAATCATTCTTGCCATTCATGTGCTCTTATTCTTTAAATTTTTTCTAGTAAAGGGCAGGTTAAATATTAATTATTTTCTTAAGGGAGAAATGTTAAACTATTGATTTGTCACAGTCAAGTCCAAGAATTGGTAAGTAAGTAGCTGGAATTTTACCCTCAGGATGCGTTATAAGTTGGCGCAGCTGGAAGCTGATATAAAACCTACTCCCACCAACATTGCTTTGTTAACGTGACCAATTAGGGCCACCCAGCATGAAACATAATTGCTGGTCAGGTTTCCAGTGCATGGTTTCCAGCCTCTGACTGACCACCCACCTCCCCCCCACCGCCGATTATGTGTTGAATGGCAGCGGGCACCCCCCACCTACCCGAACGGGCTGCCCCTGTAGGTTCCGCCCCTGACCTGGCCCCGCCTCTGACCTGCACCTGCCCCTTGTGGGCCCATCCCTAGTGGGCAGTCAGGATGATAGGGCTGGCACTGCCAGGTTGGCAGTGCCCAAGGGGCACTTCCACCTTGCCCTTGACCTCCTGGGGGGCCTCAATGGCCTCCAGTTCTACCATCAAGGCCATCACAACTGGGGACAATATGTGATCCTCACCAGAGAGAACTCCTCCCAGCGAGGCCACAAAAGCAAGTGAGCCCTGGTGATTGTGTCCCAGGATCGCTAATCACATGGAAATGAGCATTAAAATAAATTCAAATAATTAATTCAGCCTCTCGCCGGAAATGGGCGTGAGGCTGAATGCACTGGATATCCAGTGCCAGTAAGATTGAGAGGGGCAAAAAAAAACTTGGGCATGAACCTGGTTTCTTGGCTTTCACACGATTTTACTGGCTCACCCCGCCAATCGCGCCCCTAGTCCTGAAAATAACTGGATGTGTAGAAGTTAAGAGCCACTGTGATCTTCAAAGCCACCACATGGGATATCTGTTCACCCAAGTTGGAGGCCATTTCCGAACCTATCAGTGACATATTGCTGTCACTGTGTCCCTGGAAAGTTGGAGCGCTGTCTATAAACTCTAGCAACTGGGTAAAGCCATCTTGAGTGAACTCTCTTGCCCTGGTCTCCCTATTGGCCCTGCACCAACTAAGCCCATGCCTCTCCTCTTAAAGGTCTCTCCCTGATTTGATTTATTGTCACATATATTGGTATATAGTGAAAAGTATTGTTTCTTGCGTGCTATACAAACAAAGCATACCATTCATAGAGTACATAATGGAGAAGAAATGAGAAGTTGTAGAATATAGTGTTACAGTCATAGCTAAGTTGTAGAGAAAGATCAACTTAATATAAGGCAGGTCCATCCAAAAGTCTGAAGGCAGCAGGGAAGAAGCTGTTCTTGAGTTGTCTGGTACGTGATCTCAGATTTTTGTATCTTTTTCCCAAAGGAAGAAGGCGGAATAGAGTATGTCTGGGGTGCATGGGGTTCTTCATTATGCTAGCTGCTTTTCTGAGGCAGCAGGAAGTATAGCCAGAGTCAATGGATAGGAGGCTGGTTTGATGGATAGAACAAAAGCTTACTCACCTCCTACCAAGAATAGAACTGAAAAGTACGAAACAGCTGAGCAGTTAAAATCATCCTCTATATCCAGACTATAATTGCACTTTAATAATATGTGAATAGTTGATTGAAGTTGCTTGAAGGTCAGGTCCTTGTCTGAAAACAGTGAAGCTTTTCGGATGGACAAGGCTACGTTCACAACCCTTTGTAGTTTCTTGTGGTCTTGATCAGAGCAGGAGTCATACCAAGCTGTGGTATATCTGGAAAGGATGCTTTCTATGCATCTGTAAAAATTGGTGGGACACTGGCCGACTAACGTGGCATCCTCTCCCTCCTGCCCCTCTCTTCCTCTTCAGAGGAGGTCCCACCAGCAGAATACATTGTTCCCATCAGTTGAGATGCTGTGGACCAGTGCCTTTCAAATGAAAGATCACTGTGCTGCAATCCTTAGGGAAACCTTCCAGGAAAAATTAGGTCTTGAAATGCTGAGAAATAGACTTGAAAAGCTATGAAATGCAAAGGAACTCACACAGCGACAGACTGCATGAACAAGAAAGTGCTGCTGATCCAAGAGCCTTTTATCCTGTATTTGGATGAGGAAGTGATAAAAATGTGATTTCCGCCCATCCATTTTATCTGTGTGGCGAGCTGAAAATCGCATGGACAGTGTAAAATCGCTGTGTATTGACTTGTTAATGGCTTTAATTGGCCCATTAATTTTTAGCGGGCATGCATCCAATTTGTGTGCACGCTGGCGTTGGGCTGATATTTTACATTTGATTGGGTCAAGCCCATTCCTGAACCCGCACCCCCCCCAACAAAATTCTGGCCGATGAGTCTGAAAAAGCAAACTCAATGCTGGAGTTAAGGATAGTGAACTGATGTGGTGGCACAGTGGTTAGCACTGCTGCCTCAGAGCACTAGGGACCTGGGTTCGATTCCCGGCTTGGGTCACTGTCTGTGTGGAGTTTGCATGTTCTCCCCGTGTCTGCGTGGGTTTCCTCTGAGCGCTCTGGTTTCCTCCCACACTCCAAAGATGTGTGGGTTAGGTGCATTGGCCATGTTAAATTGACCCTTAATGGCCCGGGATGCATAGGTTGGAGGGATTAGCAGGGTAAATATATGGGGATAGGATAGGTGGAATTGTTGTCGGTGCAGACTCGATGGGCTGAATGGCTTCCTTCTGCACTGTAAGGATTCTATTCTATGTGGAATCATGATATTTGTTTCTATAAGGGGAGTGGCAAGTTATGGAATCAATAATGCAATGCTTGTTGTTCATGCACTGACACTTACAAATGGAAAGCCAGTGTTTTATTATTGTTGTGTTCAATACAGCATCCTACCACACTATGGGGCTCCCGAGTATTATGTGCTAGGTTCCAGCCATGCCAATTGACAATGCAAATAACCTAAACTTTGCATGGTCAATTCCCTTTGGAAATCTAAATGGTAAATCTGGACTATATAAATTGATTCTGGTACAGATGATGCTTTTAATTGCCTGTTGAGCAAGGAGTTGAATGGAGAATGTGGAATGAAGAGAATGTTAACTACTCATTCTTGAAAGGTCTTTAACAAGAATATCACCCTCTATCTGGCACTAATCAATGATTATCATCAAGAAAGCAGTATGTGTTTGGATAAAACTTTAAAACAATTTTGTATCAATATAGATTCCTTTTACCTTTCCTTCAAGATATATTATCAGTCTTTATATTTAAAAGTATTGCTCACCTGTTAAGAGCTAAATACAGTTCTGTGTTGTGCGCATGGAACTGGTCTCCACTGAGGTCATAAAAGTTAACTGTAAAAGTCAATGTCATTCCAAGAGGAAAGGCAGCCAGTTCTTCGTTTTTGGCTATATATAACTTCGGGCTAGTGTTAATACTGAGATATGCCACTGGAGCCACCTAATATCAATACAGTAATTATTATCTAAGTTGACTGAATGTTAATAAGCACTTAAGATGAATGTTAGTCTAGATTAATGACTGTTAAAAACAAGTAAAGCATTTTTTCACAACTTTCAGTTGTGTGTAGAGACAACCAGAAGATTTAATGTTTATTTGTAATGGTACATTACCAATTAACAACTGTGCAGAGCCATAAACAATTACCATTGCCAATTCTTCTTGCTATTGCTGGAGGGTGTGTATGCTCCTGAAATGTTCATGGATACTAAAGTTGAAAATAAACCATTAATGCTGGTTATATACTGACTAGATTTATGCAGGAATAGTTTAGTGTCAGCTTCAAAAATCCCAAGAGTTAAGAGTTCCCAATGGTTCCCTCAGTTCCCAGTAAAAAGCTACAGAAAAAGCAGAAAGTTCTAAGTCTGACCCTCAGTCAGTGCTAGATTGAATACACTTGGCTTCAGTAATTCTGGGGTAGGGGTGGGAAATTAAACAAATAACTTCCTTCTGTTTGCAACATATTGATTCATACAAGACAAATGGGCATCTAATGATAGCAAGATCACTTGGTTGTGATGCAACAACAATCATAGCCTGCTAACACCAAGGGCTGACAGGACCCTGATGTCAGGGTAAAAAGCGAGTCCCGAGGCTGCACTTGCAGACAGCGGAGCTTGCTCAGCAATTTTATCATTGGCGTCCTCCTAATTGGCTGCTTCTGGCTTTGCTGCCCAATTAAGGATGATGGACCGGCTCCTGACACTGCCAGCCCAATCAAAGGGCCACTAGATCTGAAGCCTCAGCAGCAATATTAGAAGGGCTGGCTGCTGAGGAATGCTGGAGACCCGGGGAACCCCTGAGGGGAGATCACTGGAGCTGTCAGTACTGTCCATAGCCCCATCTTTGGCCCATCAGCCTTCCTCCCTATCCTTCATGGGTTGGGGCAAGAAGACTGACTCCATTAGCTAGCAGCCTGCCTGCATGGTGGAATCTTTGCTCCACTGCTGGCAACATAAAATAACCCCCTAATTGGGCTTTTAATTATTTAAATCCTGCAACCTGTCCCACCATCAGTAAAATGCCCCAATGCTGGGACCAGGTTGGGGTGCCGAACAGACCTGGCTCCTGCACCTATTATGTCTAAGGGGCTGGTAAAATTTTGGTCTAACTCTCCATCTCACTCTCACACAAACAATTACTACTCAGATAAGGTATTGGTGGGTAAGTGTCAGCCTTGAACTCTACTGCTGTGAGGTACTGGTGTATTTACTAGAGGAGGCAAAGGCAGAAAATTAGTGAGAGAGAATCGTGAAAAATAAAGTGCAAAATGTTTACAAACCCCAAAACAAATGAACCACATTCTGATTTAGCGGCTCTACATTCATTGAGCTCTACAAAGTATAAATGGTCCCAGACATGAAAGGTAAGACATTACAATGTGCAAATTACTTGGTGAGATGCATTGACACTTTTGTGTTCAGAATTCTTTGAGTTGGGACAGACTCATGCCATTAAGTACAACAAACATGTTAACTGAATTGGGCTCCATATAATGGGTATTTTGCTTTACTTTAAAATTTGATACACCATTGTTCAGTGCTCTGCAATCAAAATTCTCCCATCTCGCCCGCCGCAGGGATTGTAGCGAATGAGACAGAAAATTCAGCAGACCATTCAAAGGTCCGTCGAGCTCGGACAGGAATTTTAGGTCTTGGGGCGTGCTTGGCCAGAGAATCCTGCTCGTTAACTATTCATGATATTGTACAAACAGACCTGCATATGCACCATGCGTACATTGAACTTGAGGAAAACAAAATGGCTGAATGCAGGAAGTAGAATTCAGCCAAAGTATGCCTCAAATTTGATAATTATGACGACAATAATATGTTATAGATTTTTATTTAGAGTACTTGTAGGAAATCATTTTACTGGTTCAACAGTAGAGATCTGCAGATGTAGAAGGGCTGATAAGTAAAACATGGTCAGCTTCCTAAGCACTCCAATGTCTTGAATTTTGATGGCAAGATTTGTGTCTCTGTATTCCCAGAGCAGAATCCAACAGGTACTAAGGTTTGGTGAATTGCCTCTATAGCATTATAGTTCTATCTCTAATCTCCATTCTAGTTACTAGTCTACTAGACTAGTTACCAGACCTGGTCTTTTACATGTCCTCAAGAGTACATCTAAGCATCTTACTCCAAGGCTTCCAGCAATGTTTCACCGTAATAAATTACTTGGGACTGCATTATGACAATCTCAGGGTTAATTTGTTTGCGGTTTTTTTTACTATTCAGTGTTAGGAAGCATAAGATCTCTACTTTGCACATCCACATTATAGCACAGTTGAGATCAGGACCATACTGTGCACATTATTGCTTTATATTTTTAGGCTGCAATGAACCATACCATTTGGTGAAGCCATTTTTAATTTCTTGCATCTTCCAAACCCGTGACCACTGCAATCTAGACGGTCCCCTCCAAGTCAGTCATCATCCTGACTTGGAAATATAACACCATTCCTTCACTGACGCTGGGTCAAGATCCTGGAACTCCCTCCCTAACAGCACTGTATGCTGCAAATTTTGTATACCTACACTTCAAGGACTTCAGCAGTTCAATTAGGTAGCTCGTCACCGCCTTCTCAAGGACAACAAGGGATGGGCAATAAATTCTGCCTATCCAGTGATGCCTACATCCCGCAAATTAATAAAATAATAATGTCATGAAGCTATTTAAAATCACCATTCACAATTCACATTATAATTCACCAAACGGGGCAGTACTTACTCTTACTCCTGTTACAGTAGTTTGGTTCAGTCCAAAGTATTCGAGTGATGTTACTGTGAGTGCTGAAGAACCAGTTCTGGGTCCAGATGTCAAAACACCATGTCCGTCCTCCATTATCACAGACTTATTATGAGGACATTTGCGCACTTCATATTTGACATAGGCTTTGCCATCCCTGTTGATTCCAAAAAGAGAACTTTAAAACCATAGCTTTAGTATAGGTATATATATATTTACTATAGGCAATCGTATACTTTTTTCCATGGGTGGAATTTTCCCTGTGGGCTTGGGAACTCTTCCATTAAGTTCAATTGGAGATCAGAAGCCCACACTACATGGGGATTTTATGGAGTCTGCAAGAACGGAAAACATGGTGCATGGGGTGATTGAATTAGGCAGAAGCCAAAATTTTGATTTGCCAATGGTGGGTAGATATGCAGAGTTTAACTCAGCAGTGTCAGGCCTCACTGTCCTGTGGCAGGTTCCCACTTGCATGTCATGAATACTCATTAGTGTTAAATCTTTTGTAATTATGGCCTGTCTTCAAGATAAAGTCAGCGGCATGCGTGAATATCATGGTGTCCAGTTCACATATATTTAAAGGTGGCATGTGCCTAAGATGGTCAGTTTTCCTTGTTGACCTTCGTGGCACAAGGGAGAGGAGTAGGAGAATGACAGCCAGGACCAGCAAGGGCAAGTCAGGGGACATTTGTGGGGTGGGCGGGGTTAATGGAGGTCTGAGAGTTCTTCCAATACACCTGTGATGAATCTTGGACAATGGAAGGCCACTGAAACATTCTGACAGTGACGCACAGCCTCAGTTTGACCAGAAGGTTATTTTATAGCCCATCCGTAGCTGTAGCATGGTGGTTTTCACCAACGAGAAGCTACCCCTCTCATGGAATTTCATGCTTCCTGTGCATTCCACTGGCACCTTAAATTTTTACTGTGGGAAACAGGAAAGAGCAAGGGAATGGAAATGACACACACTTACAAGTTCACATTAGGAACGGCACGTCAAAGTTAAAATTCTGTCCTACGTGGATAACAGTCATTGGGCTGTGATGTTCCCTGAATTAACCAATTAGTGGTCAGAGGGCAGGCTCGCTGTTCAATTAAGAATGGCAGGCTAACCGAAAATTCTTCATTCCTGAAAAAGCAGCAGGCTGCTTGGGAGGATGACCCAAAATAAATAATTAAAATAAAAGTGCCCTTAGCATCTGGGCTACGGTTGTGGATGGGGAACCCAAAATGGCCTGCTGGGCTGCCACCGGAGAGTCACCTTCAGGTAGCTATATTGGTCTTCGATGCCTCCAAAGGCAGACTGGAAAATTCCATTCAGCCTCTGACAATATAGGCCTCAATGGACCTTTAATGAGCCTTAATTGGCCACCTGCTGCAGAGGCTGGGTTCTCACCTTCTGCTTCTGAGAAAGTAGTCTGGGAGTAAGTAAGATGGTGTCAGAAAACTAGCTTGCCGATATGGAAATTCCATGCCGGCTGCCTCTGTACTCATCCCCATTAAGGCCTATAAATTCAGTCCAAAAAGGAGCAGTGATTTCCAGATACTTATATATTAAATATTATTTGCTTTCTTGGTAACTGGATGCTATAGGAGGTTCGACACTGACCATAACATTTTGGAGCAGGCTCCAAATCCAGCACTGACCCATGAGATGAAAGTTTCCTTTGTCTGCTGCTTGTAAGGTTCCTAACTGAATTGAATTTGGACAGTCTAGTTCCTTTATGGCATGGGCATACAGCACAAAATTGTCACTAATTCAGCACTAATTGGAAAAGAAACTTGAACAACCCAAGGGGGAACAGAGAAAATACCACTCTGGCTCAACAGAATGCTTTTTTGAGAATATGGTTGGGGAAAATTGTTTCAACTTAGGAAAGTAAAATTTACATCCAACTGTCCTACTTAACTTGGAAGTGTTTAATATTGGCACTGGATGCCTGAAATGGGAAGTGTCTGTTGTCCAGAATTAACATCCTTGATGAGCGCCAAGATTTCAGAATCACTAACGAGGAATTACATTTCTTTCCCTTTGGCAAATTAGCGTGGAGTGAGAACATTGCCAACCAATGTCAATCTGCCACTAACCAACCACAATTTCCTCTCAGGACTCCCCTTTATTATTCAGGTTAAGTTTGAAATGACTGTTCTATCATTTATGTCCTATTTTTACTGGCTGTCCAGTCTCATGATTTTTTTCTCTGAGTAAGCCCTTCAAGAAAGGAAAATCCTTCCACCTTGTTTGCATAATTTTACTTCCAGAAACAGCAAGCATTCCCTCATTGCCATAATATGCAGATCACAGCAAGCTGTCATGATTGCTGAGACTTTTGGTGGGTTGTATTCCAGGACTTCCCCAGTTGGCAATGTTTGTGGTTGGAATGGAGTTAGCAAGAGTACTGGAAGGAAATAAGTGGGGAACTGGTAGCATATGAGATGCTGGGGTTGGCAGGAATGAGTAGGTCAAATGTCTTCAGCGATAAGAAGCAAAATTAAATGGAGAAAGTGTGCCTGGGGCTTATCTGGGATTGACAGTTGAGGATGCTTAGCCAATGAGTGTCTCAAAGACTGAGTTTGATAGATTTTGGGTACTAAGGGATAGGGTGGGAAAGTGTAGTTGATGTAAAATGTCACCCATTATTTGAATGGATGGCAAAGCAGGTTCAAGGAAAGGACCATACAGCTTATTGCTGCCCCTATTTCTTTTGTTAATTAGTCCACTGAGTTACAATGAACAATAAGGCCCATCAATTCTGGCTGCAGATGACAATTAAACGCAGCTTTTACTTCCCATGACGATTTTTCTCTTTGCTTTCTTTGTTAGCTTGGCAATACTAATCAATGACTAAGATAGGAACAGGCTATCCATTCTCTGTCTGTAACAATCTGTAGCCAAAAACTGGAAAATGAAATGTAATGACATATATTGCCTTGTTCTCAATGTTTCGGAGTTGTCAGTCATTGTTTGGTATAGTTTTGCAACTTTTTCTTGTGATCCGTTTGGTGCACAAGCCTACATAGGATCACAATAAAATCCCATACATGGGCTGGATTTTAATATACTGGGGCATTTTGCATTGTATTGTAACTTTGCCCCAGAAAATAGTAAACCTTAAAAAAATCCCACCCATTGCTTCATTGGATCCACTTCAGATTTGTGAACTTTTAAGCAACAACAGAAATAACATTTTGTATACAATTTCAAATCAATAAGAAATGTAAAGAAGATTAAATTGTAATGCTTTAATGGAAAACCCACTTGAGAAAGAAAGCAAAATGAGTAACCTGGTTGATGTGTTGCAAATCATTTATTGTTGTGTTTGGGCGACACTGACATGTTCATGTTTATTGCCCTGAAAAGGCAGCTTAGAGAAATCATATTGAACTGCTGCAGCCCTTGGAAATGATTATGGTAGGGAATTCTAGAATAAAATCCATTGACAATGAAGGCATGGCAGTCATGGCTAAGTCAACACAGTGTTTACCTTGGAGTGGAACCTGGAAGTTGGGGTGTTCCCATGGCATTATTCCACTTGCCTTTCTTGGTCGGATACGGCATGGAAGGGAGGTGCTGTCAAAGCATTCCATCACACCTATAACTTGAATCCTGCAGATCATAGACAAGCATGGTGGCACAGTGGTTAGCACTGCTACCTCACAGCGCCAGGGACCGTGTTCAATTCCCAGCTTGGGTCACTGTCTGTATGGAGTTTGCACGTTCTCCTCCTATCTGCGTGGGTTTCCTCCGGGTGCTCCGGTTTTCTCCCACAATCTGAAAAATGTGTTGGTCAGGTGGATTGGCCATGCTTAATTCTCCCTCCGTGTGTCTGTTCAGGCGGCAGATGTGGCAACTAGGGGATTTTCACAGTAACTTCATTGCAGTGTTAATTTAAGCATATTTGTGACTAATAAATTCGCTTTAACTTTTACTTTAGCTGTGAAGAGTCAGGAGGTGAGACACTTGTGGCAAAGTACCAATCTCTGTCTGGTTTCCATGGTGTTGATATTGAGTCCACTTCAACTTTGGGTCAGTTAGTGATTCCTAGGATTTTGATGGTGGATGGCTCAGCCATGTTGGTACCATTGTAGGTCAAAGGGAGATGGTTGGGCTTTCTCTTGTTCAAGATGGTTATTTTCTGGCACTTTAGTGGTGCAAGACTGATCATTTGTCAGTCAGTCCTAGCCTGACAAGTGACAGGCTACAAGCACGCCACATAAGTGCTTGTTAATGATGAAGTTGTCCTCCTATAGGCTGGCACTTGCTACTTCACATGAAAGAAACTGAACACCGGAATTGTTAATGAGCAGACTCACAACTGAATTTATAGAAAAAGATCATTGATAAAGCAGCTGAAGATAGTTGGGTTGAAGATGTTTCCCTGAAGATAAATTGTTAATGTCATGGTTTAGATTATACTCAAACTTGATCATCATAATTCAAAGAAACAAATAAACTCACCTAGAGGTCTGTAACTTTAGATAGGAGTTTGGTGACATCAGCACTTCCTCTGCTGGTAGAGAGAGGGGCAAAAGTTGCAATATTCCAAAAACCTACAATGAGTAAAGGAAAATTTGTTATTGTAAAAGTATCCTCATTAATCCGATCAACACCTGCATGTGTTCTTGCAACACTCGCCGCTGTGGCAAGAAAAGCCACAATTCAGATTATAAGCGGTCAGTTCTGAACAAAAACAAATTGCAATGAAACACAAAATTGCAATTATTTTCGAGCTTTCGTAGGAATCCTTTCCAACAAAATATTATGAATAAAATTAAAATATTAAACAACTAGCTGGATTCATTCCAGTAAAAGCGATAGCAACTATATTTTATTATTAATTTGTCTTAACTACACTTAAAGCTTTTGCTGAAGAAAATACATGTGCGTGTAAAAATGCATTGTGTATAAGTGTGCTAGACTGTGAAGACACATCAAATTTCTACATCTTTTATGTTAGAAATTTCTTTTTATCAGAATATACTTGAGTGGTGTTGGTCAATGGACTTTCTTTTCATGTGTTTTTGATAACATTTATTTATATATATTATATACACAGATAAAGCTGTGTAAAAACATTAAAGTTGCATCCCGATACATTGTCCATTGCAACATGGAATTAGTACAAAAGCAGCTGAGTTGATATGCTTTTTAATATTTCCTCTCTCTGGGATTCTAATAATCAACCTGAGATCAGACACAGCCAAATTGCAAGTATAACCACAGATCCAAATTCTCTTGGAGTTCAGCATGCAAAGCAACTAATGTATTGCACCACTTGAGAGCTGATCCCAAGAGAAGTCCAATTATTATTTAATTCCAAAATCAATGAAAATGAAAACACAGCATATGCAATTACCATGATCTGAATCTCATCAGAAAATTTGTCAGCATATCCTTCAAACTGTCCAGCAGATGGATTCTGCGTCTTTATAGTGACTTTCAAACCTGTTTTCCCTTCTGCTTTGCTGTACAGTAGCATGGCAAAATTATGTTCTGCAGAAAGCTGTAGGGATATCTATAAACCAAGCAGACATGCTTCATAATGCAACTGTGCTTCATAGGTAACAAATGCTTATGAACCATCATTCCTGTTGTAATATAGTCAAACAATAATTTTAGGAAAATACTTTAAGATTGTCTCTTGAATGCAAGCCAGAGAAGATAACCACAACGCTTGAAGGCAGTGGAAGATGAAAAGAATTTCAATTTTGCCTATAAGGAGAATCAAACATATTTAGTGTGTTTAATACTGAGTTAAAGTTTAAAAAGTAAAACAAAACACTTGAGGGCAGCAGAGTGCCACATCATGTTAATGATCTATTGCATTACACATGATTCCAATTTTCTGTGCATCAAAGTGTAGGGATTTCCCTGATAAAAATGAACTTTGGTGAAAGAATCTCTAGGCTTCTCTTGTACATGCCCAATTACCTAGATCAATAGTAAAGGTCTTCGGCAGGTCACTAATCTCTCCAGCCTAGGAAACAGTGTTTGGCCCAACTAAGGTTTGAGTGGGAGGAAATTAAATGCATTTATAAATGAGGGAAAGTTAATTAATGACTGTCATCAGGGACAGAAGATAAAGCTACTTAATTTAATGACCAGTCCTATCACAGATGGCCAAATGTTTTCTCTTTTTCTACTGCTGTTTGCTTCCATACTAAAGGATAGTTAAATATCGAAGCATTTCATGTCAACCAAAAACAATTTGTACAAATAAAGATGATATCAAATATTTTAGAAATAAGTGTAGCTGTGATTTTGATTAGATATAAATACTGAATAACAATGATCATTTAAATCAAACGTTTGTTTTTACAAATGAGGAAAATAACTATTACCTCTGAGTGTCTGCTGACAAGCTCAATCACCTCTCGTTTTGTTGTTGTCCAGTGAAATAGCAGACCTGGCACCGCATTACCAAAGGAAAATGGAGTCTGGCAACTGGTGATTCCTATTGCATACACTGGCAACTGAAAAATTCAAATGTAACACATTTTACAACATGTGTATCACACCATGTTAAGACTAAGGATTCATACATTCAAGAGTTAGCTACTTATCGATATTGCTACTGAACAAATTGATTTCACAATAAAAATGGTTAAATGTTTAAAATTTAAGGACAAGCACATCATATCACAATATTTTTCTCAAAATATAATTTCAAAGTCTTCTCTGTTTTTGAGATATTATTGAGTAAACATGGAATAGGTTCACAATTATCTCATTCCCCTACGCATTGTGGCATACTATAAGAGTTCTGATTGAGGAAAATTACAAAATGACTGAGCAATACAAGTATGAAGCAACCCGTTTGAATTAGTCTGATAAAGATACAGTTCTCTTCACTATCTGTCTTTTCACATTACTGACTCATTATAACGGGATTCAAACTTAACAACTGTGAAAGTCCAAATTCCTTTGCTGTTGTTAGTGGAATTAGGTGTATGGTGGCAGGGAAACCTCTCCAGGAATGAATTCTGCGGACAGGTTTCCACTCAGTTTTGGCCACAAGGAAATGCTCAAGAACACCATGCACCCTCAGGCTCTTCAGCTGGTGATGCTGATTACCCAGAAACTTGAAATGAGGGTTTGGTATTGTGGTCACCTTGCCAGAGTGAATAACATCATGGAACTTTTTCCCACACTGAACAAAGTTCCGCATTACAACAGTCCATATGTTCATGCTTTCAGCCACCTCTATCCATGCCTGCTATGTTTGGGAAGGTGGCCTTTTCCTCTGGAAAGAGGATCCCACTCTGCTTCCTCACTGCCTCAACCATCCAGGTCAATGTCTACGAAGCTTGGGTCAGAATTATAGTATATCAGGGGATCTGGGAGTTTCAAGTAACAGATCTTTAAAAGTGAAAAGGCAAGTTTGTAAAAATATGAAAGGTATATGGAATCGTGGTTGTGCACAGGATTGTGAGTTGGGCATAGCCAGTCACCGAAGGCATTTGGTTCGAGGCATGGTATTGGGAGGCAGAGGGCACAGTACCATTCAGGGGAGGCATCTGGATCCAGGAGGGTTTCTGTTGAATATGTGGTCCATTATTGAGACAAATAATAAACCACAAGGTCAGTGGTAGCAAACTTACTGGAACAGTTTAACACGTCTTAATGCTAGCACAGTCAGCTCAAGGCTGACTAGGCAAGCTCCATCCAGGTTGGAGCTTGAATCCTGGGTCAAGTGACCCATTCTCTTAAAGAGGCATGCCCCTAACATATATAACACTCCGCCCCTCTTACTTCAAAACCCCTCATATAACATATATACATTAACACAATTATCTGCCCTTCTTGGTTCCTTGTTACCACTTCTCGTTTTTCTCCTCTTGCCGCATCAGGTCCTCAATCTGCGACCAAACATCACTGACGCTAGAGAGACTTGGATTGTTGCATGAGGTGTGTTGTGATATGTGCTTAAAAATTGATTAACCCGCCTTCCAAGGGACCCCTCCCTTTGGAGCTGACTTCATCTGTCAGACTCTGGTGGTCGAGATGGTCCACAAATTCCTTCACCACAAACTGTGGGCGCACTGTTGCTCACTATTTGATCAGGGCTTCCAAAACAAGCAAACAACTTGGTCAGTCGTTCTACAGTTGCCTCTGCGAACACCAACATCAAAATTTCTACTTCTGGTCATTTCAAGTGGGCAAAAAGCATTTTCCCTTCCACCAGATCTTCAAAGTCTATATGGACCCTCAGGCATTCCCATGGGTGGAGGGGCGACAACGGCGATGCTTTCAGCATTACTGCACAGGATTCACAAGCACCTGCCGTCTTTTTGATCTGGAAGTCAACGCCTGGCCACCAAAAATAGCTCCTGGCAATCTTTCATCCACACCACACCTGGGTGCCCTTGATCTAGCACCTTCCTAAGTAATGTGGGAGGAATGACTACTCTCATACCCCACAAAAGATATCCGCTGAGGGGGATACTCAGCCATCTGTTGTCTTCCAGGATGTAATCATTCTACAAGGGGTGGACGGAGGATGCTATGTGCAGGTCAAGGGCTAAAGACTGAATTCCTGTTTTGGAACTGGAGTGAGATCATTCAATGGTTGATTGAATCAACCATTGATTGTTCAATTGTATCCTTTCGTAGATACAAGGAGCAGAGGAGAATGCAGGCTGAAGGGTACGCTGCTTTGTTGATAGCAATTACTAGAATGAGAAGAGTAGCCCTTGATTGTTTGACCCCACATTCCTTTTCACCGATTGACAGCTCCGGGAAGACCATTGCCCTGAGGAGCAAGAGTCAACAGGGCCCCAGGAAGTCTCAGCCGATCTTGTGGAAGAGCAAAATCCACAGACATTTGGCGTGACCAAGGAATTATAGAAGATGCAGTTCATACATGGAGATGAGTAAAAGACTGCACCACAGGCATCTTCACTTGTCTAGGGATGTGGTAGCTCACATTCTCCAGCTTCTCCATGAAGAACCCCTGTCACAAGGACTTGGAGGGCATCCCTTGCTGGTTGCTTAGAAGGTTATCACTGCGCTAAACCTGTTTGCTAGTGCATCCTTCCAGGGCACCATTAGGGACTTCTGCAGAATATTACAATTGGTGACATGCAAGAGCATAAGGAAGGTGACAGATGCCCTTTTCAATAAAGCTCACCATTGCGACCAGCCCCACATGGATGGTGCAAGTCAGGCTGCCAGAGCTGTTGGATTTGCAGTGATCTCAGGTTTCCAATAAGTCTAAAGCATCATCAACTGCTCAAACGTGGTCTGAGAGCTCCCTGGCAGCAGCCTGAGAGATTCATTAATAGAAAGGAATTCACACTCTGAATGGTCAGCTAATTTGTGATCACAGCAAGCGGATGCAGCGTGTTTGTGTTAGGTACCCAGGATTCTCAGAACTCCTCCATTTTGAGTCACTCGCACGTATCTTTGAGGGACTTCAGTATTTGGAGGATTGGCTCCTCGATGACAAAGGTTACCTCCAGAAGACATGGCTAATGGCATGTATTCATCGGCCAGAGTGTATCTGAGGAGATCTACAATGCAGCACATACTGTCACAAGTTCCCTAATAGATCAAACCATTGGTTTAAAGATACTTAGACCAGTCAGGCTCAGTTTCCCAATACTCACCACAGAGAGTGTGTTTGCTGCAGGAATGGCAGAGCAGGCTCAAAGGGCTGAATGGCCTACTCCTGCTTCTAGTTTCTATGTTTCACAATCTTGCGCTGCAAAGCGGGCATGTCCAGAAGGAGACACTGAGAAACTCATCGCCTTGGATGAGGAGGACGTGGAAGAAAATGGCTAAGAAAAGGGTGAGCATTCAGACAAGCCACATGAAGATGTCAGTGCAAGGGCATAACATGACAGATGTGCCCATGACAACCCCATAGCTCCAAGATTCCAGTAGGAAAAAGCTGATGACAAATATTGACTATCAAAGTTCTACAACAACACCTTCATTCTCAGTGTGAACATCTCAGAAAAGGTGAGACATCTCACCAAGATCACAGAAGCAGCATGTCACCATATGCCCTCATGATGGGGTCATCCTTGGAAGACACAGTAGCCTTGTGAACATGTGGTCACTGTGGAATGTGATTAGTATTCCATTAGCATACATCCTTAAGCAATGTCATGTAGTGCTGTTCTTCCAACCATGACATCACCAAGTCAGTGAGCATGCCAGCTTTCAAGTGGCTGAAAAGCCAATGCATTCTTGGATACACTCGTGTGTATAAAACTAGCTTAGCAAGCCAGCCTGAACAAATAAAAACATTTGTCAGTGGTTTGCCCTTTCAACGTCTCAGTGGGGAGCAGCATCTGGAGAACTTCATCTCTCCAATCGTCAGCTCTCATGGATGAATAATGCAGAGGCATCATCTTATTAGTGACCCCCAATAGGTCTTCGCACATCAGGACACTGTGACTCTCCATCATGCACCCAAAGCTGCAAGGTTTGTTTTCACAGGACCATGCTTTGATTATTTATGAACACTCAGGACCCTGCATTTGTCAGAAGACTGCTAAGTTTCTGTCTTGGATGACCTTTGCATCAGGGAGAAACATGGATCAGTCAGTAGTGACACAGCAGTCAATGACAACTTCTTCCCTCCACACACTTTGCTGAGGACTGAGATGTGCAAAAGCATCACTTTAAGAGCATGACAGTCCTTGACATTGTCCACCTCACAAAAAACAATCTTTTCTATATACCTTAAGTCAATGAGTGCATTGTCATGCAATGAATACCATATCGATTGTGTGCTGTGTCTATACACAAAGTTCATGTAAGATATTGCTAAGCAGCCATCCAGGAGCAATGTCAGATCCTCGCAAGTAAGGAGACGGCTTCATCAAGATGAAAACATACATCTGACATCACACACTCATGCCCAACTTGCAGACATTTGTAATATTCCCAATTGATCCTTAAATACATGAGGAAAGTGGCAATCAGCCTTAAATGCAGAGACAATAAGCAGCTAGAGGCATGAAAGCCTATGGTGCTCGATGTTTAACACTACCTTTTTCAAAAACTCACTTATAAAATAAACGCCATTGCAAAGAACATTTTGGAGAAATTATTATAACGTTTGTTGTGAGAAATACTTGTGCCATCCACAAAACAACAGACAGCAGTAGGATAATCAGCAATCTTGATGAGCAATTCTCCTGAACTCAAATGTTTGCCTTAGATTTAAGGATGACAGTAATATGGCCAACTATCAGTCACATATGATGTGCCTTTGCTGATGTCGCAGATGCTGAAATAGAAGCTGCACACAGAGACTGCGTGAGAATTAATGCAACTGAAGTTTGAGCTGTGAGCTCATTGTGAGGGGGAAAAGTTTGACTCTTGAATGAATGCAGGACCTTGAATCACATAGATTAGCCATTGGATCCATGAGATTTGGAGACAGATTAATGTAAGATATATTGATAGAGTGATAAGTATGTACAATGAGTGAATGTCAGTGCCACCAGTGCATACAAAACTTAATTTTTCTAACCCTACTGTTACGTCTAGGTGTGGCTTGACATCTGCAGCAGAGGTGCAGGCAGCTTGCTGACTACTGTTCTCTGAGATTACTTTGGCAGGTGTCCTCTGGTAGCCAGAGGCCTTGAGGGCCCCAGTCTTCTAAGAGTCTCCTGTTCTGGAGCAGGTGCGCCTTCCTAGCCTGATCTGCTAGAGTTGATGGGGTCATTGGCAGAAGGGAGTTAAGAGTGGCAAGGCACTCTTGGAGTGCCCTGGGTGGATGCCCACAGGTCCCTGGTTTGCGCTCCTCCTCCTTCTGAAATCCTGACATCTCCATAAATCCTTGAGGAGAAGCGGCACCTGGAGATTGGTTGAGCTGCCCAGTCCCCCGCTAGCCTAGCTACTGCTAGACTGCATCCATGCCTGGAGCAAACATGTGCAGGACTGAGTACAATCCAGCAGAAACCTCTGGACTTGGTTCTCAAAGGCAGCTGCCACTCTTCCAATGGAGACTTCCATGCCCTCATATGCCGGAGCCATGACATAAGGCAGAGTGTTGACAGACTCCGCCATCCTTCGTCCCCGTCTGCCTGATGTTCCAGTTTGCCTGTCTCTGCACCTCCAACATTTCTTTTAGAGCCAATTCTCGAGGCTCATCATCAGACTCAGCAGGGGCCAGATCTCCAGCAGTTGTCCACGTGTCAGAGACCTCAGCTGTCACTGCCTCCACTAGCTGTGAACCTGTGTTGGTGAGGTGATCATCAGATTGTGAACCCAAACCTATTCTAGAATTAGGTCCCACCGAGGTGCATATATCTGAGCTGGTGGAGGATGTAGGTGAATACAGTGATGGTTCTTCATTGGATAGTTGACCTGCTCTCTTAGCAGAAGTGGTCTGGGGGCTAGAGAAGGATGTTCTTCCCTTTTTATTGTTGGTATCTGGAATAGAGAAAATTAGTGATTTACTCAGCAGGCTCATACATTAGAGATTGTTTTAAGGGTTTGTTCAGTAGGTGTCACTAAAAGACTCAGAGGCCTTTAAGGTTGAACAGTAGTGGTTATCGGTAACATAACTATTTCCATATGTACAAAGTATAGCCCAGACTATGAGCCAACTCCATGCTTACTTCTCTACAAGTTTGCATACTCTTAGTCTGACTCACCCTTGCCATGACTCTGCATTATACAGTGGGTGGTACTGTTCTCCAGTCTCACATTAACCCTTACTATGTTAACATTCTAATAGATCACTCAGTTATTGTCTGCATGTTGTTGAGGTATACTGGCCTGTGGGGGAGGCTGATCTTGCGTTCCACATGAGAAGGATCAACTCTGTCACCTGTTCCTTGAATGGGGAGAGTGTCCTCAACTCTGGGGTCAGCCCTCCCATCTTGGCTCTCTCCCTTTTGTTATGGGAGATCTTGTCCTGCGTAAGGACAGATAGATTGACCGTGCGCATTATGGATTAAAGAGCAGTTCAAATGCAGCATGCCTGTTGTGTCTGCTGAGACCTCCCCAGTAAGGGATTAAGACGCAGGATCTTGCATAATTCTCCGCCACCACTTAAAGTGGCTGGCAGACGATCAGTGCTGATGACCCACCTGCTGGTAATGGGTGACATCGTTCTGGGCTCTAACCCTTAGATTGCCCGATGCCCTTATGTGAGTGTGAGCTTGGAGTAGAAGTTTGACTACACTGGCAGAGCAGAACATGCATCCTTTTGTGGCACTGCGGGGCGGTCATTTTTTTTGTTTGCTATGGGTGCTAACCTCCCTGCCGACATCCTCCCTGGCTGGCATGGTCAGGTGGGCGGACTTGCTGCTTCCATCTCAAGGAAAGAGGACCTTTTGTCTTTTCTGGACAGCCTGGAGGAGAATCCCCAGAGAGGCTTTGCTGAAATGTGGTGCTGATGGTTTGGTTTTTATCGGTGCCTGGATTCTATGTGCAATAGAACATCTGGGCTGCAGTGAGTGTCCGGGGTACTGTTTAAATATGCTGCCAGAATCTTCGACCCTGAGAGATAACAGTGGGGAAGACGAATTCCTGCCCACCCTGCCAAGAGATTGGCCAAGCTCCTCGCTGGTGCATAATTAATCAGCTGAATAGTGAAGATCATGCGTGTTCAGCTGTCTCGCTGCCCAGTGGAAATCACGCCAACCTTCCTGCCTGCCACTGCATTTAGTCTTCAGAATTCCACCCTATGATACAAATAACATATATCTAATATATTGGCCAAAATACTCTGGCTGTTCCCACCAGCGGGATCTTCCATTCCTGCCGACGTGATCCCCGCCACGGGGTCCCTGGCAACAGACAATACGAACAACAGGTTAATGTGTTGACAGCGGCAGGACCGGAAGATCCTACCGCTGGGCAATGGCAGGCTGCCTCTGGAAAACACATTGGGGAGTGGGCAGAATATCCTGCTGATTGTGTTTCATGTTGTTTTGCCTTGAAAAATTACTTATTTCTGCTTTGTTATAAAATATGTTACATAAAATGCCACATTATTTACAGTACTGATCTTGATCCACATGTAAATATATAAAATTATTGTATTCTGTACCTGAGTTCCAGTCCTCAATCTAGTTACTGGGGCATGGATTTTTATCCCTTTTAGCTGAATCACGTCTACAGTCACTTCATCCTTTTGTCAAAACATAAAACTCTAGTTACTCTTAAGAAGAATCTTATATTTGTGTAGCCCTTTGGAAGCTGTTCACTGATGTATGTAGCTTTGAAGTACACATACATTCCAGCCTTCTGAAAAAAACTGCTTGTATACTATTTAAAAAGCAAACAAGCCAGTGCATTAAATGGGCACAGAATGACTACAGTACTTGTAAGAGTTAGTCACCTTCATTTATGTAATTTTTTTTAGGTCTTCATCAAAATCTAAAACATTTAAATGAGAACAGCTTCAGTTTTCAAATAAAACCTATAAAGTAACTATGGGACACAGATGCACCATCTATCGAGCAAAGACTAGTTTGTACGCAAGAACAAATAGGCTTTTATTAGCAAAAGACTTGGAGCACACCCATGCCGATGAACTGGTCCAGACTGAGGCAGGGGGGTGGGGAGCAGTCGCCTTTATACCTGGACCGGGGGGGGGGGGGGGGGGGGGGGGGGAGAGAAGTCTCGGGTAGGACCGGCAGGGATGTGTCCAGGCATGTCACATATACAGGTAATAAGCTAACAGTGGTTTACCACAGACACAAACCCCTACCTCCACCCCCCCCCCCCCCCCCAATCTGTTGCCTCAGCAGTGGCCACTGCTCACAGGGACAAGCAAGCTAGTCGGTAACACCCCATGACAGGACTTTGTCCAGAGTGAGGGGTGGATGTTCCTCCTCCAGGTTGTGGAAGGGCTGACTTTGGTCAGGGGAGGGAATGCATTCCCCACCAACTTTTTAGGCGGCCAGGTGGGATACCCCATTAAATTTTGTTCAATAAGTACAGCAAAAGCAATTAGTTACGAATAAACGCCATTCCTCAAATATATGGGCTGGAATTCTCAAACCGTCCACGCTGGTGGTGAGGCCAGAGAATCCCACCCTTAAATTTAGGGCAGAAAACATTAGGTCTCATACTTATGTAATACATTGAAATGGCAGAAGGATGAATAGCTGATCCAATCTCCCATTATCCAACATAAATTTTGGAAGGTAAAACTTAAAAGCTTTAAAGGAACTCGTCTTTTTATCTGTTCTTTTTTTCTACAGCAGATCTTTCTACAACTACTGATTTTTTTTTTGGTAGGAATGCACAAAACCAAACAGAGACAGTAAATGTAAACCTCATTCATTTGCTTTCGATTGGCAAAAATGACAAGAAGCCTTTGATGCATAAAACCAATAGCCCTCATTTCATGAGCCAAATTAAAAGTTGGGTCTTTGGGTGGAAGTCTATAGCAGACTCAATGGCAAAAAGTAATATTACCTTAGAGAAAACAACCACCCTTCCTGTGTCATCGTCGACAGCTTGGACAATACCTGTCACTTTTGCGGTTCCCACCACCAGGGCAGTCAGCTGCCCTAATTCATTTACCTTGGCAATGGTGTTATTATTAATTGAGAAATAAATATTTGACTGTGGTTGTGGACCACCTTCAGACATCACCTGCAATCAATTGCAACACATGGATTAGAAAATGCTAATTTTCTTTATGAAACAAAGCTTGTAATCAACACCTCTCAAAATAAAAGAATGTTTATTACTTTTCAGATGAAAGTTCTTTTTCCCAGATATTTTCCCAACAGATTTAGCTTACTGTTTTCTCATACAAACAACATTAGTTTAAAGGATACAGGAGATAATTTCTCACAAGTTTTCTCTTTGTGAATTTATTTACCTCCCCATCTTTATATCTTATTGCCAACGAATCTATTTCTAGTCCATTCAGAGGCAGTAGAATTCCTCCTGGAATTCTACCATTCTTGCTTTTTACTTTAATTTCCCTTTGCTATTGAGTGATTAGATTCTAATTGGTGCTGATCTCTGATGGCAAAAGATTAGAAATAAAGGGAGAGGTGGCAATGAATCAATGTTCTGTTGTTCTTTGGATCACTGCCATTTTTTGCTTTAATACAACAGCATACTGGGTGGAAAAAGTTACCTTTCTATACCTGCATATTCTGTACAAGGAGGCCTCATGGCACAGTAGGGAGAGTCCCTGCCTCTGAGCCAGAAGCTCTGGGTTCAAATCCCATTCCAGAGCTTTATGGCCAAAGGTGTGTTCATACCATGATCAAAGAGGTTGACCATCAGTCTGCAAACCTTTCCAATCAACAATACGGCAACACTCTTATGTAATAAGAGTGGGAGAGATTCCTGGTCAGCCATGTGATGGAAAGAAATTGCAGCCCCTTTCTTCACTATCCATAGCTCCAAGCTACAACATGCATGTAGAAGTCAATGTTGCCACAGCAACTTGGACTCCTGTTAGGGACGAGTTGGCTCAGTAGACTGGACAGCCAGTGTGGATCAGATTGATGCCAACAGCACAGGGTTTGATCCACGTTCCAGCTCGGAGGGATTCAGGACCTGCCTTCTTGTCCTAACTGTAGTGGAGATTGTGGTGCTGTGGGTCAGACCCACCTTGTGAACTGAAGAAGAATGTTCTATACGCATATCAGAAACCCTTTAATGAATCCTGGTACTTTTTGATATAGAAACATGTAAAATTTAAATGTTCTTCCCATTGAATCAAATTTAGAAATATAATTCTGAGATGAATTGCATTCACTAACTTAAATAATGTATACTGTTCTACAAAAGGCCATTCACCTTATAGCACAGATAATAGCATTGCATACAATAATCAATGAAGAAATGAATAAAAATTTTGCTGATGATTGTTAGAAAAATATATTTGGATATGTTAAAAATTCCACATATGTTAAAAATATCACCTATAGTCACCTCAGTATTCAGTAGTTAACGTGCTTGCTTCAGAATTGCTTGTTTGGTCTCAGAACCTATTATGGGCTTTGCTGGGTCTTAGCTGATTTGTGATTTGAACTACTATACAATAAGACATTTAGGGCTAATGAAGGAAATTTTGTGAATGTTAAGTTACAGTTCAGTAGTTCAATAACCAAACAAATGCATGGGAGGCACAATAAATTAGGGCCATCTTGAGTTGCAAACAAATGCAAGTTCTTTCATTTCTTGTTGGTCCATTTCAGCTATCTCAATTAATATCAATAATTTACTCAAAAATGGAATTGAGGTCAGCTAAAGCAAATCTTCTAGTGGCTCCAAGCAGGTATAAAGCGCAATTCTAAACCTACTAACATCAGTTTCCCATTTAATAAGACAAAAATAAGGCCAGTACAGTATGTACGAAAGCCAATGTATAATGTTGTGCAGTTTTTCCAGAGCATGTTTTTAATATTTTATATAATTTACACTGTACATCCCAAGTTCATCATAAGATTCTCAAGTATAACACCAATGGCCAGAATTTTCCAGCAGTTCACGTCCCACTGCCACTGCAAGAGAAGACGGAGAATCTGGCGCTCAGCCAAATCTCGGTTCGCTGCAGCGGGACCAGAGAAACTCGCCAGCGTGAACGGCTGGAAAATTCCGGCCCATATCTGTTATAAATGTACATTAGCTTCTCATCTTTTTTATGTTAATTTTATGCTATAATTCAGAAAATATTTGGCCCCCATGAAATAGCAGTGTTCCTAAATCCTCTATTCATGCAATAAGAAAACATGTATGAACTTACTTATGTTTACTAACCTGCATCATGCCACCAATGATCAATGTCACTTTCCGTGGGATTAATCTAAAAGGTGGGAAAACCTGAAGCCAATGTAAATTATAGGTTAGCATCACATGAGCAATCTTATAAATCCTCATTTATCTTTTTTTTATGCACCAATAAACTTGCACACAATATGTCCGAATGTATTAACCTATATTACTGGTTAAGAAAGCAACATGGCTCTATGAATGACACTAAAGCAAAATACTGCAGAGGCTGGACATCTGAATAAAAACAAAAAACTGCTGGAAATACTCATCAGGTTAGGCTGTATCTGTGGACAGGAACAGATTTGACGGCCGGAGTTTTATCGCCTTGCAGAATGGAATTCTCCGTTGGCCTCTGGCAGGATTTTACGAGCCTCGCCCGAGCGAGGTCATAAAATCCTGGCCGACATTTCAGGTTGGGATGATCTCTCACCAGAATTTGAGAGTTAAAAGGGGGAAAGAGTGCAATGCTCAAGCTCTATTCTTCAGCATGTTACTCAGCAACATTTCTGTCCCTTTCCCATGGCCTATGGGCAATATTCCCCCAAGCAAGGAAACTGTATGCAGCGTGGGGCCCTGATTCCCACCATTATTTACATGATATAGGGTAATGAAAGAACAGCCAGCAGTTTTTGTACCAGAAGGAAAATTTAAGTGGGTGGCAGGCCTCCTCGGTTTATTTTCCCACTGCTTCTATATTCCACCCAACTTGGGATAGTATATTGAAGAAAAATCAACACTTTAACGCAAATATTCCCATAGGACACAGGCACTGCTAATTTACTGTTCAGGGAAAGCATCATTCGATTGAAATTGTGCAATATGGCCTCAGGGTGTTCAAATCCATTACTGTTTGCATTGTGTTTAAATTAAATATATGTGCCAATGCTGGCTAACTCATATTCATGATAATAAAAGGAAACAAACTCACTTCAATCTGACGTGGGGCAGAGCTCAACTTTCGACCATTTTTGTCTCTAACAGTTGCCACAAGAGTGGTTTGACCCAAAGCCATGGCTCTAATTAAGTAACTTGCAGCATATTTATCTAAATCAGTAATTCTTCTGAAAGTGAAAACGTTTGTGAAAATGCTGTGATTTACGAAATATCTCGTAAATATTTACGAATATGGTAAATTATCCTAGCATAATGCTCAACACCAAAATTCTTCTTCAGTTTGGATAAGTCCAGAGTATGGATCTCTCCACATTAAATAATGTCCAAAGCACACAACATTCCCAAGCTAAGAAAATCAACTGATTTGCTGGTTCTAATCATCCTTATCCCTTCCCATTCCAATACGAATTCCATCTTTCAGTCAATTGCAAATTGGGAGATTCGAAAATGGGATCTCGTTCAGCTGTTGGGGGCCTTGCCTGTTGGCTGAGAGCCGAAGAGAGACCTGTGCTGTCTCTTTATAGTAAGGCCCACCGCACCACAAAACAGTGGCGAGGCCAGCTGCAGGCCTTCCTCTGGAATCAAGACCCCCAAGCGCAGAGGTCTAACCTACTGAAAACTGCTGGCCACTGGAGGTGACAAGATGGCCGCACAGTTCTACCTGTTGTGCATTCTGTATGTCAACAGGCCCACCCACCACTGGGTTAATTCTGGCATCTGTGAGGTGAAGTCCTTAAGTGGTCATTAATTCGCAATTTAAAGACTGCAACAAGTGGCAGGGAGGAAAGGTCAACAATGGGCCTTCCCACCAAGAAATTAATTCTAGCAGAGGTGATGGGCTCTGGTTCCCTAACATCCAACTGCATGCCCTTCCCACCACCAAGCTCTCCACCAGCGAGAGGAGAAGATTTTGTCTATGTATACAGTTACAGGGCTTCCACAAATTCCAAGCGAATTTTCAACATTTATTAAGTATGTCTCTTCAGGTTGAACTCCGACGAAGAATTACTGGATCGTATCCAATAAATGGTGAGGAAAAAATCTATCAAGCACATATATTGGAATTGAGAGCAGAATCTCTCAATATGCAGTCAATGGCTAAAGCTTCCCACTGGTATAACAAAGCCAGCGAACTTCATCAATATTGCTATTATTCTTATCCATTAGCTCTTATTCTCTTCCTCATCCTTATCTATTAGTTTTGTTTGCCTTCTCTATATCTCTATCGCTCTTTTTCACTTTCATTTTCCTTCACTTGTTATTTTTCTCACATTTTTCATTTATGTTACTCCTGTTTTCCCCTCCTGTAGGTTCCTTTATTTCTCTTTTTTCTCATTTTACACTTTCCTTTTAGACCTTCCCTTTTCTACCTGAAATGAGATAGACCTGGTCACCGTGTATTAGTACCACCAACCCTTGCCAGTGGGTGAATAGAATGAGGGTCAGTGTATGGGAAAATACAGCTTTTGAGGTAGCTGATCAGGAGCCAGACAGCAGGCAGACCAGATGGGTTTTCGACCCTCAAGCGTGAGAACCCCATTATTACTAAGTAGTGAAAGTTGGTATCAAACTATATAGCTACTGCTGCAAATGAATGTTTTTATACACCAATAAACAAATTGCAAAAGGACGGGATTTTCTGACCCTGGCGCTCTGGTTTCTGTCATGACAAAAGCCACAAGCCAGCCAAAAGTTCGTTGACGTGGGCGAGACCTGAAGATGCTGTCTGTGTCAGCCAGAAAATAATGATCTTTGAAAGAAATATGAATTTTAGCTCTGATATTTTTGGTTCGTCTTTCTAAAATGCCATTTTCAAACCATTACACCATCTGAATCTTGCTCAATACTTACTCTAAGGTGACAATTGGGGACGCTGCCTGTAAGCTTATATTCATGTGACGAAAGTATCTGTTCAACAAGGGTTTCTTGTAAAAATCCAGGACTCTGACATTAACTGGAACAGACTTTCCAATTTCAATCTGTAGGTTTGGATGATGAAATAGCTCATTTAGTTACAAACTCTGGCTCATTTTCCACCCTGGTCCCATACAGATTTCTTTACACCATTCGTTGGCTGAGAGATTTTCTTTGAAACATTCCCACCCATCAAAGTGCTATTGATTTAAGTATAGGCATTTAAAAGTACTAGGTTAATATTAGATTACAAAAATGTGATCCCAAGGAAGTTAACCGCATGGAGCTTTAATTTCTCTAATATGTATGGGAATGTTTATTCCATCAGAAAAGAATTTAACACAAAAACAGAAAATGTTGGAAAATCTCAGCAGGTCTGACAGCATCTGTGGAGAGACAACAGCTTTGAGTTTGGATGACCCTCCATAAACTGCTCTGAAGTAGTAATAGCATAACATTACGCTTTTCATTATATTTGCATACCTACAACGCACTTACCTTGTGAATAAGATCTAGCTCAAAATCTAATACATCTGAAACATAGATTTCTGCTCTGGCTGGACCTTTGCATGTCAGGCATAGATCATATGCTTTTATTGTCACGATTCCAGGTTGTAGTGGCCTTATCTGCAACAACAAAGGTAGGAGTGTCAATGCAAGTAAAACAAAAATGTAGAAAGACTTTCTGAGAACTTGATACTAACTTGTACATAATTTTTGGCCTCCAGGTACTTGCTCGTCAAAATCTCAGTGTCTGTAGTATTAACGAAAAAGTATCCAGAGCCCTCAGTTAAATAAACTACTTCCTAAAAAAAATAAAATGTATGTTACTGGCATTGGTTTATTTAGAAATACACAAGTCCACAATTTAACTCATGTCCTTGGATTGTTCCAAAGTGCTTCTTTCAAACATAATCACTGTTGCTATACAGGCATATGCAGGACAATTAATTGGCAGAAAGCTAGGATTTGTAAATAGCAAATAGTTTAACATCCAGTTAGTCCTGCTTGTAGTGGTTTCAGTTGAGAGAAGAATGTTATCTGAGCTCTTTCTGCAATCTTTTATAATCACCCGAACAAGTAGAAGCAGTCTCAAGTTAACGTTTCAACTGAAAAAAAGCAGGAATAGATCATTCAGTCTCTCAAGCCATCTTGCTTGGCTCCACCATTTTTTTGGCATATGGGCACTTCTGGCATATTCTTCATCCCTAATAGCCCTTGAGAAAGTTATGGCGACCCATCTCCTCGAATATGACTGAATGACTTGCTAGACCATTTAAGAGATAACCACTCAGCTGTGGGTCTAAAGTCACATATTGGCCAAACCAAGTTGGAATGCCATACTTCTATCGCTAAAGGATGTTAGTGAACCAGAGGGTTTTCACTACAATCCAGTAGCTTCAAGGCCACTGTTAACTGTTATTCCAAATGCATTTATTTGAATGAATTTAAATTTTTCAGGAAATACAATCATGCTTCAGGGGGTCATTAGTCAAGGCTTCTGGACTACTATTCCAGCAACGTAACCACTGTACTACCACCTGCTTTTAGACCCTTGGCTTGCAAAAAAAAACTTATTTCAGATTTTAACTGATTAAAAATAAAAACTTGCACTCTACGGCAAGGAGACAGGCCCTTCGCCTCAAACTGGTCCATGCCGACCAAAAAGCCCAGCTAAGCCAACTCCATTTACCTGCATTTGGCCCATATCCCTCTAAACCTTTCCTATCCATGTATCTGTCCAAATGCTTTTTAAATGTTGCCAATGTCCCTGCCTCAACCACTTCCTCTGGCAGCATATTCCACATACGTACCACCCTCTGTGTAAAAAAGTTGTTCCTCGCTTTCCCCTCTTAACCTAAACCTATACCCTCTAGTTCTCAATTCCCCAACCCTGGGAAAAAGACTGAGGGCATTCACCCTATCCATGCCTCGAAACAAAGAGTTATATAGGGTTTTTCACAAGAACCAGATGTGTTTCAAAGTGCTTTAGAGTCAATGAAGTGCTTTTGAAGTACATCACTGTTGCAATGTAGGAAATGCGACAGCCAAAATGGGCACAGCAAACTCCCAAAAGCGACAATGCGCTAATGACCTGATAATCTGTGTGTGTGATGTTGATTGAGAGATAAATAGTGGCCGGGGCACTGAGTATAACTATTCTGTTCTTTTTCAAAATAGTGTAAATTGAGCTTGCATCTAATGCCTGTGTGGGAGAGAATTCCACAGTTCTACCAGCTTGTGTGTGAAGAGGTGTCCTAACATTTCTTCTGAATGGTCTGGCTCTGATTTTAAGGTTATGTTGCCTTATTCTAGACTCTCCAACCAGCAGAACACATTTCTCTAACAACCCTATCAATTCCTTTCAAAATTATAAAAACCTAAACAAATCTGTATTTAACCGTCTATGTCTCAGGCCATGTAAGCCAGTTTATTAAATCTCTCCTTCTAACCTAACCTTTGGAACCGGGGAACACTGCACTTCAGGCCTTCCAAGGCTCATATATCCTTTTGGATGCCTAGAACTGCACACAATACTCCAGGTGAGGTCTAACCAGGGCTTTGCATATCTTTGAAGCCAAATGTCCTTCCTTCTTATTCTAACATTCCAGCCAATCAGTTCTTTTAATTTTCACTTGTACCTGAATACTATATTTTAATGATCTGTGTGCTTAGGGCCCTAAATTTTGGAATTCCACCCGTCCTAACTTTCCACCATTTAAATAATATATAATAATAATAATCTGTCCTTCTAAATCCAAAAATGGATTATCCCATTCATACCTGCATTGAAATACATTTGTCACAGTTTTGCCTAATTAATCGATCAATATTTCTTTGTAATTTTATATTTCTATGCATACAACCTACACTACCAACTTTTGGTTATCATTAAACATGGATAGTTCCACAAAGCAGCTTACTAAGGAAATTTGAAGCTAGATTGTTTGTTCAAACCCTGATTAGGCAACGATCAGTGATTTTCTGACTTAGAGGTGACACTGCTATAAACCAAGTCAGGTTGACACTCAGTAACTTTATTATGAAATATAAGGCTGACTTATCGTCTGGGTGTGGATGCTGTTTGCTAATGGCCACACTTTGTTTTTTTTGGAAGAAATCTGATTTTTCTTTGTACTCCAGATCCCGCACCATTTTCCTCTGGCCTTTTTGCGGTTCAGGAATGTCTAGTTTGCAAAATGGACCCCCCGTCCTCGCTGAGGTCAGGTACTCCATTTTAAATGTGGCCCAAATGTCAGATTTGCACCTGTACAATTTAATTTATGATGATCAAATAAATAAAATTTAATCTTTTCCTACATGAGTTTCAGAAATCATTATCAGAATTTTGTGCAATGCATTCCAAAATTTCATTTGCTTAGAATTAGAATATGATGATTGATTATTCAGTTTCTACAAATTGTAGTCGAAGACTCATACAACCATTTTGTGCACTGTATTACTTCAATATTGCCCATAGTCTATTTAATCTCTTGGATTTTCACAAAGATCCTTGTTATTCTATAATTTTATTACATATTTTTGAACAATTAAAGCACATCTTACCAAAATATCAGGATGATTGTAAACAGTGAGATTTTTGGGTACTAAAGACACATCATCCACCAATAACAAATCAATAGTGGCTGTTATTGGCAAAAACAAAACATTCTGCAACGCAAAACAAAAATGCACTTATTTGACATGTATATATGGGTGAAATGGGTTTAGTATTATTTAAAACATTTACTTTACAGGTACAAAGAATGCATGTTACACCTCTGTAAAGAATCTTAAACAAAGAACACAGATCTACCTATGTGGTTTAACTGGTGAGTCCAGTTACATAATCTACCTATCTGTGCATCCATCCCAGTTGTTTCTCCAACTGTAACACATTATTGTAAACAAAAGATGCAAACATGTTTCATTTTTGTTCAATCTACAATAAATAACATATTCATTTGATAATTTACCTTAAAAAAAGTAATTCGCTTAATGTCTGGGATTGGCTGCCTCTTACATCACAGCAGATTAGATCGATGAAAGCATCAAGGAACCCTAATAAAATTTAAAACCTTGGGAAAGCTGTCTACTGGTTGGAGTCGTACCTATCACAAAGGAAGATGGTTGTGGCTGCTGGAGTCCAATCATCTCAGCATGTCACAATAGCAATCTGTTAGGGCAGAGTCCTAGGTTCAACTATCTTCAACTGCTTATCACCTTACTTTCACTCCATCATAAGGTCAGAAATGGGAATATTTCCTGATGACTGAACAGCACTTATATTTGCAACTCCTCAGTTAATGATGCTGTTTCTGCCTGCATGCTGCAAGACCTGAACAACACTTAGGACCAATAGGTAGCAAATAACATTTCTGCCACACAAATGCCAGGCAATGTCCACCTCCAAGGAGACGTTAACCATCTCCCCATGACATTCAATGGCATTACCATTGCTAAATGCCTAACTGTAAATATCCTGGCAGTCACCATTGACCAGAAATGTAACTGGACTCACCAGTTAAACCACATAAATACTTGAGATTGGGAATTCTGCAACAAGTACCTCACCTTCTGACTCTCCGAGTCTGTCTACCATCTATAAGACACAATTCAGGAGTGTGATGGAATACGCTCCACCTACCTGGATAATTGCAGCTTGAACAAAACCCAAGAAGCTTGACACCATCCAGCAGAAAGCAGCTTATTTGATTGGCAGCCCACATCCACCACCTTAAATATTTACTCCCTTCATCACAGGCTGCAGTGTGTACCATCGGCATGATGCACTGCAGCAGAGCACCAAGGCTCTTTAGATATTTCAAACCCCTGATCTCTACCATACAGAAACTTCTGGGACAAGGACCACAGGTGTATTTCAACACCTCCATCTGAAAATTCTCCTCCAAGTCACACGCCATCCTGACATGGAAATATATTGCTGTTCCTTCGCTGCTGCCAGGTCAAATTCCTGGAACGTATATTAGGGACCAGATCAGAAACTCCAAGGTATATTACAAAGTTAGCTTGGAACACACTTTTTTGATTTTGGCATAATGGTGTGCATAAGGGGTAGACTTTTATGACCTCGCTTGAGTGAGACCGGAAATTCCCGCCCAAGGTCAACAGACATTTCTGTTGTCCACCCCTTGCCCACTCCGATTCCGTGGTGGGCGAGGACGTAGAATTCTAGTGAAGGTGGACATATTTGGGTTATGTTTCTTGTGCAGGATTTGTTTTAGCAGTTTATTTTATTATCGGTGCTGTTTTGTCTACATCCAGCAGCCCTGTTGTTACTGCAGCAGCATAATTAATCTTTAGTGCTAAAATGTTTGTTTTAATCTGGACTAATGCAGGTTGTTATTTTAGTGTTTTCCCCTCAGGTTTTTCAGAGTGGGGCTTGAATCATGTGACTGGATGGAGCTAAGCTCACAGAGAGAAACCTAGTTCAGTTGCTGCTTGGGAGCTGTATAGAGAAGTAGCTCTTTCCTTTTCTGGAGACTGGGATCTGCCAGAATCTAGGTCTCTTTCTCTTAAAGACACAGTATCATCACACCTAACAGCACTGAGGTGTAGTTACATGGCAAGGATTGTTGCAGTTAAGAAGGCAGATCAGCATCACCATTTCAAGGGCAATCATGGAAGGGAATAAATGCTGTCCTTGTCAGCGATGTCCAAATCCCATGAATGGATAAAAATATTTCCTGTCAAATAATAGCTTCACTGCTGTCTGATCAAAATAACCGCGTGTTACTCACAAACAAAAGGGCAGAAGTTAGCCATTGATGGTTAAAAAGGCTGCAACCTAGTCTTCCAATCTTACCTCCTTCCTTACATGCTCTAATTTTAAGCTGCTCTGTTCAACCGACCAGAGAGACATCCGCCAAGGTAAAGAAGAATTGGGTCAGGAGTGGCTCAGAAGGGATTTTTTTTTCAACAAGATTTTTTGTTGTTGGTTTTTTTTGTGGGCTAAGAAACAAGAGTGTTTCTGCTTCACTGGACCCCATAGCCTTGGGTCAGCCTTGTCCTGGGCTTCCCTTACTCTATTTCCCCAGCTTACACGAGTATAAAGGATTATTCCTTCAAGTTCTTGGCTGAGACTGTGACATAGAAACCCAACTCCTGCCAGTTATGCTTCCTATTGCATTTGGGTGGAGAAAGTAACCCATGAGGCAGAGGTTGTAATCTTCCAGGTCTCATCAAGAGGTCAACCTCCTGTGCCTTGTTGAAGTCATTACACGCACCCCTCCCCCCAAGTCCAAGGAATCTCGGTGGTTTGTGCACCTCATGGGTCTCTTGTGACATTTCAATGCTGGGTCCGTATCCTCCAACTTGGAATCCTATGTGGGAGAAGTGTATCTAACAGGTGCCCACCCGTCTCTTATGTTATGAGCGCCGGAGCTCTAGTTTGCTCTTTCCACAACAGAGGAGTAGCCGTGGCTTCGTCTGCAGTATCCATTTCAGACTCCCAGGTCCTACTATGGGTGACGGAGAGGCGGGGCTGGCCCGCCTGGAGGACTCTCAGTTTTCTGCCCGCTAGGCATAGTTGGCTCCAGGACGTACTGTGATTTTGAGGTCTGCACCTGGTCCAGATGTTTTTTCAAGCTGGCCTCACCTAGACTCAACTGTCCCGGGTAACCAATCGAGACCATTTGCGTAATTCTTTATCCAAACGTTTTCACCGGCCTCCAGCTGTCTCTCCCAGCTGCTACTGTTGTGGCCTTTGCGTTGGGCTTTTTGTTGTTTTTCCATTCCAACCCCCTCCAGTTTGTGAATAGCAAACTTAATCTGGTGCGGAGTCGTCTGCACGTAAGCAATTCTGTGGGTGCTATTCCCGCAGTGGCATGGTAGAGTTGTCCTATAATCAAATAACCAATGGGAGATTTTGGTGTCCATTGATGCTGCTGGCTGTTTTTTAAACCAGCTTTTAAAGTCTGGACCGCTCTTTTCGCAAGGTAGTTCGATGATGGATGGTATGATGCTCACCTGATGAACCGGGTGAACTTCTGGCTGGTGAAAGCTGGTCCATTGTCAGACACTAGCACCTCCGGGATTCCATGCGTCGAAAATGAGGCACGAAGTTTCTCTACTGTTATTATTGTGTTTGCCTAATGCATCCTATGTATGTCCTTCCACTTGGAGTGGGCGTCTACAATGACCAAGAACATTGAATGGGCCTGCATAAACCATTCCAGCCGACTCCATGGTCTACCTGGCCATTCCCACAGTTGTAAGGGAGCTGCTGGTGGCAACTTCTGTCCTTGCTGGCATTCCTTGCACCAACCTATAAGCACTGCTATGTCTGCATCCATTCCAGGCCACCAAACGTAACTCATGGCCAGTATCTTCATTTTGGATACTCCTGGGTGGCCGTAGTGTAGTTCAGCCAGTATGGCATTGCAGCCCTGACTCAGAACAACCACTCTTGCACCCCACAGCAGTACTCCATCTTCTACCTTGAGCTGCTCTCTTCTACTCAAATAAGGGTGGACTTGGGGCTGTACTGGCCTTTCTGTTTCCCCCGTCAGCACTAAGTATTTAACTTTTGCGAGGACAGGGTCCTTTTGTGACCAAAGGTGTATATTGTGTGCAGCCACTGGGAGAATATCCAGAAAATTCATAGTCATTATTGTCTCTTCTACGTTGAATACTATCGGTGGAGAGTCCGCTAAGTCATCTAAGGCATCTAAGTTAGCCACTCGGCTTCCCGGCCGGTGCTCCAACTGATAATTGTAAGTCGCCAATAATAATGCTCACCGCTGGATCCAAGCCGATGCTATTGGTGGCATTGCTTTGTCCTCTTAGTAGTCCCAGTAGTGGCTTGTGATTGGTGACAATTACAAATTTCCGCCCATAAACGTATTGATGAAATGTCTTCACTCCAATTACGCCAATCCTTCTTTTTCAGTGTGGACGTACTTTCTTTCTGCTATAGCCAAGATCCTGGAGGCATATGCTTTTGGGCGTTCCTCTCCATTTGGCCATCTATGTGCTAATGCTGCCCTGATGCCGTATGGAGATGCATCGCAGGTTAGCACAAAATCTTTCTAGGATCATAACGTGCTAAGACATTTGACGATGACAGCTGTTACTTTATTCTCTTGAAAGCAAGGTCCTAACAGGAGGATCATTCCCAAACTTGATCCTTCCTTAGCAGTTAATGTAGCGGAACCAAGATGGAGGCCTGGTTTGGTATGAATTTTCCACAGCACATCACCCCTGTAAAAAGGATGGAGGTGGGGGCTGGAGCATCTATAATCACCCGCACCCGGTCCTCCAAAGGATGTAAACCTGACTTGTTCACTTTGTAACCTAAATAGGTCATTTGAGGTACCAGGAAGATGCATTTCTCCCTCCTTAAGCACATGCTGGTTCTTGAAAAACGACTAAGGACTTCCTCCAGGTTCTGCAGGTGTTCTACCGTTGTTTTACCTGTAATAAGAACATCATTCAGATAAATGGCCATCTGAAGTAAAGCTTGTAATATGTTCTCCATTGTTCTCTGGAAAATCGAGCAGGCTGATGATACTCCAAAAGATAACCTTGTGCACTTACAGAGGCCCTTTAGAGTATTGATCGTGGAATATTTCTGCGAATTCTCATCCAGCTGCAACTGTAAATAAATATGACACATATTTAGTTTCAAGAATAAGAGTCCCCCTGCCAAGTTTGCATATAAATCCTCAATCCAAGAATCGGGTATTTGTCCAACTCTGAATAACAGTTTATTGTTTGTTTGAAGTCCATGCAAAGACAGACTGAACCATTTGACTTCACAATAGGCACCACCAGTGCTGCCCATTCCACAAACTGGACAGGTTTTATGATATCTTTTCGTTCCAGTCTTCTAATTTCTCCACTTTTTCCCTTAAAGCAAACAGTACCGGGTGGGCTTTACAAAATCACGGGATTGCGTCCTGGTTGACAGGTAATGCCGCTTTGGCACCTTTTATGGTTCCTAGTCCGTTTTTGAAAACTTCCGGGTATTTGAGTAGGACTTCACTCAAGTGACCATTTTCTAACTGGAAGATGTTTACCCAATCCAGGTGGATTTCTCTCAACCAGTTTCACCCTATTAGGCTGAGGCCCCAAGTCCTCCACTACCATTAATGGTAACCGAACCAGTACTTTTCTTAAGAGACAGGAACAAAGATTGTACCCACAACTCTCTGAGGTTCCCTTGTCTAAGTCCTCAGTCTTACCGAAATCTTATAGTTAAGGGTTGGAGTCTAGTGCCAACTTTATTTAACACTGATTCGCTGACCACCGATACTGCTGCGCCTGTATCGACCTCCATTAATACTGGACATCCATTTAATGTTACGGTTTTCTTAATTGTGTCCAATTTGGACATTGCTGTACAGTTTAATTGTTGCCCATTGTATGTGGGTGGACTTTCCAGGTTGTGCACTCTCCTGGACACTGGCCTACATGTTGTTTTCTTAGGTCTTGAAAACTTATTTTGCTGTTCCGACTCCGCATACTAGCAACAGTTACAATGCCTTGCCAGGTGGGATTCTGAAGGGACTGTTGACTGGTCAAAGATTGGGTTTGCTTTGGAGCTGTCCTGAGACAGACCTGGGTTTACTTTATCCAAATCCTTCCTGAGGGAGACTATGTACCAGTCAGGCCTTGCGCTCACGTGATGGTCCCCGAACTCAGTCAAGTTGGCGTGGGTGTCCACTTTCATCAGGATACCTTGCAACTCATATGCCCCACTTGCCGCATTTTCCAACCATAAGGCCATGTGTAGCACCTGTTTGAAGTCCAGTTGGGCTTCTGCCAACAGCGTTTTTGGATAGTTACATTATTTATCCCACATACCAAATGGTCTCTTAGCATCTCATTAAGCGTCAACCCAAATGCACAAGATTCTGCCAGTCGTCTCAACCTTGCTAAGAAACCTGTGACAGACTCCCCCTTCTCCCGGATTGCCAAGTAAAACCTATACCTTCTCAGGATCAGAGGTGGCTTAGGGTCATAATATGCCCTCACTAGGTCTACCAATTCCTGGAAGGTTTTGATATCTGGTGCGACTGGGAAAGTTAAGCTGCAAATAATGGTAAATGCTGATGTTCTGCAAGTAGTCAGAAGAATGACCTGTTGCTTTTCATCTGCCACAATGTCATGAACTCTAAAACGTAACATATGCGTTCCACATATTGGGCCCAGTCCTCCACAGCAGGGTCAAAAGAGTCCAGTTTCCCAAACAGAGACACGATGTTTGAAAACGGCTTACCCCCAAGCAAAGCCAGCTGTTTGTGAACATGTCTCCTAGGGTCGTTATTTCTCCTCATTGCCACTAAAATAACTCCCCAGAGAACGGTGTCCCTTTACCAGATTCCCTTTATTTACACTCTATTCCATTCCTAGAGTACTTCTGGTACACAGTCAGAATCCGGAGTGCCAGAAGACCTGACACTCCAGGTGAGGCTCCCTGATTGGGCAGGCAAAATCAGGGAGTTAATGCTCTAAGAGGCCAACCTTATGTGCCTCGTTGAAGTCATTACAGAGGGATGTTGGTTTCATTCACAATAGGGGAATTGCCAGCAGTGATAAGATTGCTAGTCCTTTTGGGCTCAGTGATGCACCGATAGTAGTAGGCCCAACATCAGGAGCTAGAAAGGGCAGTTCATCTCGATGTGGTTCTGACAAACCACGGCAGGCAGCCAGTAACTGGTCAGCATGGTGTCTTCAAACCAATTCATCCTTGGTTTGGACCGTGTCCAAGATGTGTCCTGTTCGAGCGAAGCCAAATGCAGGGACCCACTTTCTACATGTAGTAAAGCTTGTGACACATGCTTCCCTTTGTGAAATAAGCGTCATTTAGCACTCACTTATCTCCTGGCTATTTGCAACTGTTGGTTTTGCTCTACTGTTGCTGATGTCTCTCGGGGTATTAAAAGATCAACTGTCGTTCTCAGCTTCCTCTTCATGAATAACACGGGTTGATTCTGCGTGGTCACATGTAGTATTCTTGTAGGATGCCAGAAAGCTATTAAGATGTTGAGATAATGATCCTTGGTCTTGAGAAGTTTTCAATCCATTTTTCAGGGATTGCACAAATCGTCCAGCTAACCCATTCATAGCTTGGTGATAGGTGCTGAATTTATGTTGGATACCACTCCCTTTGAGGTAATCTTGTGACATAAAGTGTGGCCCATTGTCACTGACAATTTGTTCCAGTTTGTGAAGATCTCCAGTTTCTCGATGGTTTTCTCTGTGTTGGTGGATTTCATCACAACCATTTTTAACCACTTCAGAGAGTGCATCGACTACAACCAACAGCATGTACCTCTCTATTGGAATAGCGAAATCAATATGTGGGCGTGGTCATGGCATTTTAAGCTATTCCCTTGGGTGTAGGGGGTGACAACGGTGGTGAGTTTGACACCCAAGCTCATAACTCGCATTGTCCCACCTTTTTCTTCTTTCTGGGTGTCCTGACCTGGCCACCAAAAGTAACTTCAAGTAAGTTCCTTCAACCAGACCATGCCAGGATGCCTTTCATGTAGTTGCTCCAACAGTTTGTGTCATAAGTTAGGAAGGACGATCACTCTGATTCTCCACAACAAGCACTTGCCTTGGGCTGTCAATTCTCGCTTCCGTGACACACATGGTTTGAGATCAGGATGCATTCCTGTTTGCCTTCCCTTCAACACCATATCTAGTACTTTCGCCATCACAGGATCATTCCTGGTATTTCGTTGGACTTGTGACGTTGTCACTGGTGCATTATCTATTTGGGAAAAATCAAAAACGTTGGGAACACTGCTCAGTGGCACGGGGGTGGCCAGCAGTAAAGGGCAACTGCGATAATGCATTCGCATTAGCGTGGCTCTCTGACTGCCGATACTTTTATGTCGTTTGAATGGGCTGACAAGATGAGGGACCATTATTGCAATCTACTAGCAGCGAGTGAAGGTACACCTTTATGCGACCCAGAAGTGGTTGTCAATGGTCGGTGATCTGTCAATAGTGTGAAATGTCAGCCATACAGGAACTTCTGGACTCCAAAAACTATACTCAATGCCTTCTTCTCCAATTGAGCAGTTAGATTCGGCACTCGTCAATGTGCTGAAAGCAAATTATATTGGCCTGTTCGCCCCTGAAGGTAAAACGTGTGATAGGATTGCCCCTACTCCGTAGGTGAAGTATCACAAGTAAGTTGCAAAGGTAATTTTGGACTTAAATGAATTAAGACTTTAAACTACTGCAAAGCTTCCTTCACTGCCATGTATGCTTCCTCGCATTTAAGTGTCCAATGCCAAGACTGTTTAATGCACAATAGCTTATGTAATGGTTTCAACAAGGTGACGAATTTACCATAATAGTTGACCAGACCTAAAAATGGCCTATTGCGTCACATTCTTTGGATGTGGAGCTTCCATGATAGCTTCCAGCTTCTTTGGTGCTTTATGTAGTCCTTTGTTATTGATAAGTTAGATCATGTATTCAAGAAACTCAAATTCAGGTAGGGATATTATTGATTTCACTCTTTTGAGTGAGTTATTCATTTCGCATTCTTTTCAAATTCTTCCAATATATCTCTTATAGGAGTGACCAAAAAATTTCAAAAACCAAGTTCACTATATCACTTAAGCGGAAATTATTTTTAAAAACAAACATTATTTAGATATTTAAATGTCCTGATGGATTAGCATAGTTCAAAGCTACTTTACATTGACTTACAACAGGGCTTTGAGCCAAGGCAATATCAGTCTTTCGATAGCCAACCAAATATACTGAAATGGACACTGTTCCTTTCCGCTTGTAAACTATAACCATGCGATGGCCTGTTGGTCAAAATGAATGCACTATGGTAAATCTTTGAATATAATATGGATTCAATTTGGGCTGTGAAGCTTAGGAAAGTTAGTATAATATACACTCCCATTTTTGAATTTCTTTAAGAAAGAACATTGTAATGTTGGACTGGATTTTCATTCTACGGGCATGAACATGGTATTACTAGCAGCAACATTCTGGAAACTATTGCTAAGGAGACAGCCAAATAAGCGGCCATCTCTGGGAGCCCTGTCCAATTAAGGACAGCAAGTAGGCTCCTGAGGCTGGAAGGCCAATTGAAGGTCCTTGAGCATTGTCAAAGATGGGAGCTGTTGACGTAGCTAGGAAAAAGGAGCCCCTACTGATGGGGGTTCCCACTGAAGGTAAAAACAAAAAGTGGCCACAACTGCCAAACCATTACTGTGGAAGGCAAACTTGTCCAAAGAACTGACTGCAACAGCAACTGTGTCCATCTCACAATCACGGTCACAATTGGCTGGGGTGGGGTGGCAATGCTAGATGGAGTGTGGCCCCTGGTCTACAGCTGGGAGGCGGCCTCCATTCATCAGCCTGAGTGCAAGGCGTTCAATTGTCAACTGGAAAACTCTAGTCACTGTCTACACAGTGGCCTCATAGGCACTGTAAGGGGCATAAGTGGCTACCTGACACTTGCTATCACACTCACACTACTCCGCTGCCCAAAGAAGCTTCTTTGAAAATGGCCCCAAGGTAAGAACATGCTTGCAAATCGGTGCGCTAGCTGGCAGGAAGAAATCGATGTGTGCTTATCCTGCTGAGATCTCATTACAATATATTTCAATGAAAAAGTTTCCAAAACCAGTGATTGCAGACCCATGTTCCAAGAGTAATTTAAGACAAAGAAAGAGCCATGTCTCTTGCCAAAATTTGTTGATATTGTCAAGAGTGCTTTAGTGTCTGTAATCTGAAGCTATAAAATGTGATTTTTGAAGTTACAAGAGCTTTTGAAGCATTTTTGTCACATTCTGTCTCGGCAGTTTTAACTTCCCTCTGAGAGCCCAAGAGGCTGTACCATTGGGAATGTTTTCTGTCCAGCCAACAATGTTCCAATAAATTTATGATATTTCCAAAAGACATGCTCTTATTCCCTATTTTAGCAGAGTACAAGCAGAAATTATACTTAATGTAGGAAACAGTATTTAAAGATCTTCCCCATTAGAAAACACTCTTTTACACAGTAGGCAGGGTTTGCTATAAAATGGGCTGTTTAAGTCTGTCCTATCACACCTTTACCTCACTGATTGACATTATGAAACTAATTTGTTGTCACACTGTTGTCAACAGGCACACTGATATTCCACTATAACCCTTCATATTGGGCCTGAATTTCCATGGAATGGCAATCAGAGTCAGTTTGCCACTCCACTCCCGTTTGTTATTCGGAAATACAGCTGCTCCTTTCTCGCCTAATCTTCCAACTCAGGCCAAGTGGGAACTGCTAAATGCAGAGCCTTCCTGAGGCCTTGCATCGAGAGCTAGGGAGGTGGAGGTAAAGAGGTCACGCACGTTTTTTTATGGCAATAGCCATAAAGTTCACTTGAAGCGCCATCCACTTTCAGAAGCCGGGGAAAGGTTCCTGGTGGATCTCCCCAGTGGCTGGGTGGAGGGACAAACACAGTAAGAGTTTTAACAACACCAGGTTAAAGTCCAACAGGTTTATTTGGTAGCAAATGCCATTTAGCATTTGGGTGGAGGGAGGCAGGGAAGAGGGGGAGAGAGCAGTTAGTGTGTGTGTGTGTGGGGTGGGGTGGGGTGGGGTGGGGGTGGTGCAGTACTATAGTTAAACAGGAGTTAGTGGTTTTAGTTCTTCAAACACTTCCTGCGACAGTCAGAACCATCCGATGTTTGTGATTTATGTTGCACTTTTGGATGGTTCTGATTGCAGGGCAATTGCCCAAATGAAGTTTGATCTTCAAGGACAATTGTTACCTGGAAACCTCCGGGGGTGGGAGGATATCATTGGGGTATCCCCTAGCTACACTGGAGCTCAAAGGTTTTAGGCCAATATCTTATATTTTTGGGTGGTTGTACTCAGTATACATCACCATGCAACCTCTTCTGTCCACTCCCATCATCTCTTAAGAACATTTCCATCTGTATTGCTGGATGAAAGCTGCCCAGAGAGAAGTTGGATGATTTCCAGTTAATCTGCAGTGACGTAAAGTTATCAAATTTCCGACCATATTGATCATATGCTGTCAACTCCAAAATGGTATTCCTGCAGAAAGAAACGGGTACCTATTCAAACAAAGAAACCACAAGTAAATGTTAAGATATCACCTAAAAAACAAACACTTGTAGTCCTTTAGTAAAATTTTGAAATGAAGTTAATTATCCAGAATTTCTCTAAAAAATTCAAAAAAAATAAACTTCTTACAATTAGAAAAAATTATGAAGCTAAAATATTAGACAGATGACAATTCATCATGACAATTTTATAATAGCAATTCTCATTTTATGCGAATCTATTTGGATAATGTTTTAACTGAATCATATGAAGTAATTGCTTAATTTTACTCATTAAATGTAAAACATTTAAATGTCATTGTACATAAGCTGTGGTGGCATTGCATGTTGTTAAATAAAAATATTGGCTGCTAAATTAAAACTAGCAGATTTTTGGTAAGTAATAGCAATTTTGAAAAGTGATGCTTCAAGTTTTTAAAGTTTATTTATTAGTGTCACAAGTAGGCTTACAAGAACATTGCAATGAAGTTACTGTGAAAATCACAAGTTGCCACACTCTGAAGCCTGTTCGGGTACACTGAGGGAGAATTTAGCATGGCCTATCAACGTAACTAGCATGTCTTTTCTCCCACGGTGTTGTGGAAGAAAACCGGAGCAACCGGAGGAAACTCATGCAGACACAGGGAGAACGTGCAGACTCCGCAAAGACAGTGACCCAAGCCGGGAATCGAACCTGGGTCCCTGGTGCTGTGAGGCAGCAGTGCTAACCACTGTGTCACCCTAATGAATGGATATTAAAGGACATACTGCTGGTATGAAAATTATACAAGATCTTTGGAATTTCAATTCAACAGTGAATAGTATTCTGTCCAAAATTTTGCTTAAAGGTTTCCAATTTTCCTACCATAATCTCAGGCATAAACAATCAAAAATTACACTAAATCTAACTTTGTTGAAATCAGTTTGTACAATAATCCAATAAAATTATTGAAATATATGGATATATCAGCCAGTTGTGCCTTGTAGACTGTCTTTGTGCTGCAAATTCCATCCAAAACAATTATAGACTTCAATTTATATTGGTTACATGGAACCTTTCGATTGTGCTGTTTATATAATCTTTATTTAGTTTTATTTTAGATTCCTGTTTTTCATCACTAAATGCATTCAAATTATCCTTAACGAATTAAATTTTACAAATAAAATTCTGTTGAATCTCACCAATTGTTTATTGTGCTGCAACAGAGGGCATGGAAGACCAAGTTCACGTGACTTGTAAACAGGAGCCAAAGTGACACTGGTAGGCACGACACAAACAAACTTCACCTTAATAGGCTCAACGGCTGGGAATGGGTTCATTAAACTTGGCTGATTACCAACTCTAAATGTCAAAAACTAAGGAGGAAAAAATGAAATGTCAAAGTTGACACATAAAACGTATTCACTTTATCCAGAAAAGAATGACCAAGAAAACTTCAATTATTTTGACTGCGCTGATTTAATTGTCCCAAAAAGCTCAAAGTTGGCTACTTGGCTCTCACTGTAATTTTATGAGGAGCAGGAGAGACGTTTGGTAGTCAACCAGTGCTTGAGCCAGTTGAGATCCTTAAGTGATCAATTCAAGGCAATTTAAGGGTCTCTTTTACAACAACCGCCACCCCGAGTTTCTCTTCCTTCCTGACCTGTTGAAGGTCGCAAAACAAAATGTCAACCTTCTTCATGAAGCCCATCTGCTCCCTCAACTTCACCCCCTTTAAACTCTTGATACCCTAATTGCACTTTTTTGCACCAAGCTTGGTAATTTTGTCATTTTGTTCCTATCCTGTCATTACTTCACTCATTTCAAAACATACCATAGCCTCCTTCCTAAAATGCCCACCCTTAACAAATCTAATTTCTCTCATTACACAACCATCTACGACTTTTTTTTGCCCCTCACAATCCTTATACATGCAGTTGGGTAGCAATAACATGTTTGCCTCGTTCATCAATAGCTGTTCAATTCACTTCAGTAACATTGGCAGCAGTGTTGTCCGGTGACAAAGTCAAGGTCACCCTCAAATGCTGTGCAATCCTGACTGTGATTCAGAGTTGATTGCCCCCCCCCCCCCCCCCCAATGATACTTTTGTGGCCTTTGACTCCACTGATCATTCTAATCTCATCCACTCCTTGTTTACTGTCGCCCATCACCACTTTCATGGTTTGACTTGTCCCAACAAAGCTACTAAACATCATCAAAAGGTTTCATGTCTTCTACAGTGTCCTAGTTCTCCGTATTTGGTCCTATTCAACATTTCCATGCTAGTGCTCAACAACACCGTACCATGTCACCATCCATAAAGAATGCTGATGACATTCAAATCAATTCTACCATGCCCACCGTCTTCAGCGCGATTACATGTTTGGACTGCCTGTTCAACACTAAATGCAGCAAGACTCAAAATTTTCCTCAGCTCTATGCCTTCTTGTTAAATTTCTTCTGTCTGATTTCTACCTCATCACCTTTCTAAACCCCATGTTCTTTCATGTGAATAGCACTAAATGAATCTATATATTAAAAATAAAATGCTACAGAAGCTGGAAATCAGAAATAAAAACAGAAAATGCTGGAAAAACGCAGCAGGTCTGACTGCCTCTGTGCTTCTCTCTTCATAAATACTGCCAGATCTGCTGGGTTTTTCCAGCTCATTCTGTTCTTATTGTACTACATTAACCTAGGTTGGGTTTGGTATTGGGGAATGACAGGCAATCTGGAACCGCTTCATAGAAGCCTGTGCAAAACAACATCATAACCATCTCTAAACATACCAATGAAGGTTAAAAATCCTTCCAAAAGCCATGGAAGGATGAATCTAACAATCTCAACTCATTAAGATGCCCAAATGACCCCATTGTTTATAAATAGTGGAGGGCATGCCCCCGTCTACATCAACGGGGACGAAGTTTTTAGGTGTCCAGATCACCAACAACCTGTCCTAGTCCCTCCATGTGGACGGTATAGTTAAGAAAGCCCACCAACGCCTCTACTTTCTCAGAAGGCTAAGGGAATTTGGCATGTCCGCTACAACTCTCACCAATTTTTACAGGTGCACCGTAGAAAGCATTCTTTTTGGTTATATCACAGCTTGGTACGCTCCTGCTCTGTCCAAGACCGCATATCAAATTTGGAAAATAGTATGATCAACTGCTTTCCTTGCAAAATTATGAGGTTTAGTTTTTAACTGACTATTCAAGTTCTTGTGTTGCTACTGTTACAATTCCAGCACAGACCAGTAACTTTAACACTGTGGTTGCGATTTTATCGGATCGCCCCACCCATCGATGGGCGGAGCGAGCCGATAAAATCACCGCGAGATCAGGTTCGCGTCCAATTATTCGTCTCTCGTGATCTTGCCAGCACCGGATATCTGGCGTGATCAGCCTCTCACCCATTTCCTGAGAGGCTGAATAATTTATTTAAATATATTTAAGTTCTAATTTCCATGTGATTAGCGAGCCCGGACGCAACCATCTGGACTCACCTGCTTTAGCGGCCTCGCCGGAAGAGGTACCCTCCAGCAAGGAAAACACCTGGTCCCCACGAATTGGGAACAGTTGTGTTGGTCTCACCGGTAGAACAGGAGGCCACTGAGGGGAGTTCAAGGACAAGTGGGGGGAGGAGAGGTGGCCCTTGGGCAGTGCCTGCTTGGCACCTTGGCACTGCCCACTCGACACCTCGTCAATGGCCACCAGGCAGTGCCAGGGGGCGGGAAATGAAGGGGGCAGGGCCTGGCCGGCCCAATCAGGTAGGGAGGGGGCCCCTGCCACTCTGCACGTGATCGGTATGGGGAGGGGGGCTCTGCTGCCACTGTGGAGATCAATGGGGGTAGGGGACACAATTGGTCTAGGTGCGGCAGGGAAGGTGGCGGGCACAGTATTTCCAGGCGCTGTGGGGCTCACGATCAGTTGCAACCCCTGTCATAGCTGGGGGATGGGTTAGTTGAGGGCAACTGCAGCAGCAGAGGCCTGAGCAGGGAGGTCCTGTGACAGCAATTCAGAGAGTTGGGTAGTAGGCTAAAAAGCAGGGCCTCTAGGGTAGCGATCTCTGGACTACCCCCAGTGCCACAAGCTAGTGGGGCTAAGAACAGGGAGACTGCACAGCTGAACGCATTGCTAAAGGACTGGTGCAGGAGGGAGGGTTTCGAATTCGTGGATCACTGGGAAGTCTTCAAGAGAGGATGGCACCTGTACAAGGACGGGTTGCACCTAAACTGGAGGGGTACGAATATCCTAGCTGGGAGTTTTGCTAGTGTGGTTCGGGTGGGTTTAAACTAATGTGGCAGGGGGGTGGGGATCAGAACAAGAGGTCAATAAGCATAGAGGCTGGGGACGAGGTTGGGGCCAAGACAAGGCTATCTAAGAGGAAGGGCATTCTGGGGGAGGATGACCTCAGTGGGCCTGGAGGTCTGGAGTGCATCTGCTTCAATGCAAGGAGCATCACGGGCAAGACAGACGAGCTTAGAGCCTTAATGCTTGCGTGGAACCTGGATGTGGTTGCAGTGACGGAGACTTGGTTAAAAGGACAGGACTGGCAGCTGAATATTCCGGGGTATGAGTGCTTTAGGCGAGACAGAGGAGGGGCGAGGAGAGGTGGGGGAGTAGCAATGCTGGTTAGGGAGCATATTACAGCAGTACAGAGGGTGGACAATATGGAAGGGTTAGGTAACGAGTCACTGTGGGTGGAGCTCAGAAACAGGAAGGGCTCAGTCACTATGCTGGGGGTATACTCCAGGCCTCCCACCAGCCCACGGGAAGTTGAGGAACGGATATATAAGGAGATTCTGGACAGGTGCAGAAAAAATATGGTTGTTGTAATGGGAGATTTTAATTTCCCTCACATAGACTGGAAATCGCTTAGGGCTGGGGGCCTGGACGGGGAAGAATTTATAAAATGCGTACAGAAAGGTTCTTTGGAACAATATGTTGACAGTCCAACTAGAGAGGGGGCTATACTGGACCTAGTACTGGGGAATGAGCCCAGTCACGTCATCAAAGTTGCAGTAGGGGAACATGTGGCAAATAGTGACCACAATTCTGTAAACTTTAGGATAGTAATGGAAAAAGATGAGTGTTGTCCTATGGGTAAGGTACTGAATTGGGGGAAGGCTAACTACAGCCGGATTAGGCAGGATTTGGTGGCTGTTGATTGGGAGAGGCTGTTTGAGGGCAAATCCACATCTGGCACGTGGGAGTCCTTTAAGGAGCAGCTGATAGGACTGCAGGACAGGCATGTGCTTGTAAAGAGGAAAGATAGGAAAGGTAGTATTCAAGAGCTGTGGATAACCAGTGAAATTGTGGGTCTAATCAAAAAGAAAAAAGAGGCCTACATGAGATCTAGGCAGCTAAAAACAGATGGAGCACTGGAGGAATACAGAGAAAGTAGAAAAGAACTCAAACAGGGACTTAGAAGGGCAAAAAGGGGTCACGAAATGTCCTTGGCAGACAGGATTAAGGAGAATCCTAAGGCATTTTATACATACGTTAGGAACAAGAGGGTTGTTAGGGAAAGAATCGGACCTCTCAGGGACAAAGATGGGGAATTATGCTTAGAACCAAAGGAAGTAAGTGAGATCCTAAACGAATACTTTGCATCAGTATTCACAAAGGAGAGGGACATGTTGACTGGTATTGTCTCAGAGAGATGTGTTGACCCGTTAGAAAAAAATCTCATTACAAGTGAGGAAGTGTTAGGTTTTTTAGGAAACATTAAGACAGACAAAACCCCAGGGCCGGATGGCATCTATCCTAGGCTCCTCAGGGAGGCGAGAGATGCAATTGCTGGGCCTCTAACAGAAATCTTTGTCTCTTCACTGGACACAGGTGAGGTCCCAGCGGATTGGAGGATAGCAAATGTGGTCCCGTTATTTAAGAAGGGTAGCAAGGATAACCCGGGTAATTATAGGCCGGTGAGCTTGACGTCCGTGGTAGGGAAGTTGTTGGAGAAGATTCTTAGAGATAGGATATATGTGCATTTAGAACTGAATAATATCATTAGCGATAGACAGCATGGTTTTGTACGAGGGAGGTCATGCCTCACAAATTTGGTTGAGTTTTTTGAGGAGGTGACAAAAACGATTGACGAGGGAAGGGTCGTGAATGTCGTCTATATGGATTTTAGTAAAGCGTTTGACAAGGTCCCTCATGGCAGGCTGGTGCAAAAGGTTAAATCTCACAGGATAAAAGGTGAGCTAGCTAGATGGGTGGAGAACTGGCTTAGCCATAGAAGACAAAGGGTAACAGTGGAGGGGTCTTTTTCCGGTTGGAGGTCTGTGACTAGTGGTGTTCCGCAGGGCTCTGTACTGGGACCTCTGCTGTTTGCCATATATATAAATGATTTGGAGGAAGATGTAACTGGTGTGATCAGTAAGTTTGCGGACGACACAAAGATTGCTGGAGTTGCGGATAGCGATGAACATTGTCAGAGAATACAGCATGATATAGATAGGCTGGAACATTGGGCGGAGAAATGGCAGATGGAATTTAATCCAGATAAATGCGAAGTCATGCATTTCGGTAGATCTAATGTAAGGGGGAGCTATACAATAAATGGCAGAACCATCAGGAGTATAGACACACAGAGGGACCTGGGTGTACAAGTCCACAGATCCTTAAAGGTGGCAGCACAGGCGGAGAGGGTGGTGAAGAAGGCATATGGCATGCTTGCCTTTATTGGACGGGGCATAGAATATAAAAGTTGGCATATGATGTTGCAGCTGTATAGAACGATGGTTAGGCCACATTTGGAATACTGCGTCCAGTTCTGGTCGCCACACTACCAGAAGGACGTGGAGGCTTTGGAGAGAGTACAGAGAAGGTTTACCAGGATGTTGCCTGGCATGGAGGGTCTTAGCTATGAGGAGAGATTGGGTAAACTGGGGTTGTTCTCCCTGGAAAGATGGAGGATGAGGGGCGACCTAATAGAGATGTATAAAATTATGAAGGGCAGAGATAGGGTGAACAGTGGGAAGCTTTTTCCCAGGTCGGAGGTGACGAACACAAGGGGTCACGGGTTCAAGGTGAGGGGGCAAGGTTCAACACAGATGTCAGGGGGATGTATTTTACACAGAGGGTGGTGGGGGCCTGGAATGCACTGCCAAGGTGATTGAGGCGGATACGCTGGGATCGTTTAAGACTTATCTAGATAGCCACATGAACAGACTGGGAATAGAGGGATACAAAAGAATGGTCTAGTGGGCACATGAGCGGCGCAGGCTTGGAGGGCCGAAGGGCCTGTTCCTGTGCTGTATTGTTCTTTGATAGGTCTCTCAGAGCTGTCAGGACTCTGCTGTTGCGCATGTGCAGCCACAGAGGTCTGCACATGCGCAATTGCTCCCACTGCTGCTACTGTAACAGAGTTGGAACGATCTGAACTTTAAAATTTAAATCACATCTTCAGATTCCGGGGCAGCCTGGAAAACCCCTGGGGGAGGGGTGGGTAAGGTTGATGGTGGTCCTCCTGCACATTATTAGAATGTCCCTCAGATACACTGCCCTGGAGCTCGGAAATATGGGCCAGAACTCACCGGCCCTTCACACCAGCGGGATTCTCCAATTCCGCCGGCAGTGCACCCCAGCCCATGGGTTTTGCGGCCATGTGAGGTGACATCAATGGAAAATCCCATTGACAGCAGTGGAACCAGAGGATCCCAGCACTGGCAAGCAGCATGCCGCCTTCCAGTGCTGGGAAAAACGAGGTTTGGAGGCTGTAGAATCTCATCCATGGCCTTTACACTTTAAAACCTGCAAAATCGCAACAGATAGTAAACAATTATACTTTAAATCTCCTTCTATCTTAACTTCCACCTGAAAGTTCCACTATCCTTTACAGGATATCCAGGATTCATTCACTTCTCTGGGACCAAACTAAAGTATGCCACAGCTCTCAGAAATTCACTTCAATTCTCCTTAATGTTTCAGCTGTGCTTCGAGGTTTGCAATTTCACTCAAATGAAGGGATCCTTCATTTCAGATAGGCAACCCTCCAACACTCCTTCAAGACCTTATGATTGAGGACTCTTCAGCTAAAACATGGGCTCCACTCAAAATTCCTGCTCAGTGACTTCAAATCACAAAACGCTCTTGGGTTCTGCGACTGGTTCCACTTAGTTTAAAACCCACCTTGCTAGCAGTCTTCAACTATCTGAAGTCAGTGGCTTCTAAACACAAACTAATCCTTTTGGAAAGAAATCATGAAATAAACGCAGAACAAAAGGATCCCTGCATAACCAACCTCTTTCCATGACAATATGGCACACCTAGTATGTTTGAGACAGAAATTTAAACCAAACATTTTCAATTTTCAAACCTCCCCTTTATTATGGGCAACTATATGAATAATCTAAATTCTTTAAGACAGCTGTACACATCCCACATCCGTCAGAAAGCTCACAGAATGTCTACTGTTTAGTTTCCAACAGTTCCATTATGACCTTTGTAAATAAACATGGACCACCCTTAATTTGTAACCAGCCTCAGTTTGTGGCTGACCACAAACCAGATTTAAGTTTTAAAATTTATTTATTAGTGTCACAAGTAGGCTTACATTAACACTGCAATGAAGTTACTGTGAAAATCCCCTAGTCGCCACACTCCGGAGCCTGTTCGGGTACACTGAGGGAGAATTTAACACGGCCAGTGCACCTAACCAGCATGTCTTTTGGACTGTGGGAGGAAAGCAGAACACCCGGAGGAAACCTATGCAGACACGGGGAGAACGTGCAGACTCCGCACAGATAGTGACCCAAGCCGGGAATCAAACCCAGGTCCCAGGTGTTCTTTCATTTATTCTGTATTTAGAATTACAATTTCCAAACTTAAAAGTTATATTCCTAAACCATACAAATCATCAAATCAGGTATATGTAATACTGTGATTCCTTTAATAATACCAAAAATCTGAACTTTACATAATTCCTACAAAAAGTCTCTTACCTGTTCTCCCAAAGTTACACAAGTGACTCTAAACCCATGGTGATTTTTTTTTTTCACAAATGGGGCCCGTTGTTGTTGGATTATTATTCTGTCCTTCTTTTCACCACTCAAATCTGTGAAGAATCCTGATGGCTCCAACAGCCAAGGTCTAGGACCCCCTTCGAACAGCATTTCTTTTGAAGAAGTCAGTGTGACTATGGCAACAGCAACTGGATCAATAGCCTGGCATTAGGGCAATCGTAAACAACACTCAGTGTATCGCTTTGGATAAAAACTAAATTATTAACAAAAATAGACTAATTTTCATTCATATCTTGGAAGTCATTTTTTGAAATCATGTAATAGAATTGGCATAAAGTAGCACTTATCACACACTGTAGAAGTAAACTTTGAAATAAACAGCATCACTGGGGTAACCAACAATGGAAGATATGCAGGATGACAGAACACAAAGTTTGGCTAATTAAACATTAATCTCCGTTGCAACAAGCAGCAGGTTGAGAATATTTCAGCATTTAATGAAAAACTTATAATTTTCCCAATCTCCCAACTCATTCACTCTCTACTGAAGCAACTAATTTCTTGCTGGACATGGCTGCATATGCATCAGTCACCCTTTGGTTTCTTGCCTATTTGGCTATTCTTTATAACCTTCGCTTGAATCGGCATACTATTGGACCAAAGGGCACACTGAGAGTGCAAACTCTCGATTTCCCTAACAATAGTGCCTCTTGGTTGTGAACATTTAACAGCACAGTCCAGGTATGAAATCTGGGATCCTCCTGGTCACTAATCATTGTCATTTGAGTCAACTACTGGGGCACCTATATGTCATTTTTTCATAGCTAAGTTAAATAACATAGACGTATTTTGGCACAGCGTTTAATCGTAAGACTATACAGGTCCTTTCCATTATTATAGTTGGGAGGATAGTAAATAAGTCTTCCTCCTGCGCGACAATGGAATCTTTAGCATGGATATTATTAATAAACAAATTTACTTAAAAACACGGTTACTTTTTTAAGAATCTGCATCAATATTAGATTTAAAAGGTCTTAGAATGTGGTGCAAAATTATGTATAAAACATAACTGGTTTATATATAAACTGGAAAAAATATTATTCATTCAGACGTATGAGACTAATGACAATGATTACACTAATTAATATTCCACAAGACTTGCGAATATGAATTTGAGAAGGTTAAAAAAAAACAAGCAAATGTACACAACCAAGTACTCTACAAAATAATCTTCAAAGGAACAGAACTGAAAATACTGAATGGGGAGTGCGCTTTTAAGATGAGAATTATATACACACTTTTCTTCATTCATTTTATTCTCCTGCTCTGATCATTAAAATGCATATTTGAATTTATTAGCCTTCAGATGTCTTGATCTGCATTTCAATGTTATTTCTTGTCTCACCAGTATGATTTACTGATTTGCAAGAGCTAAAAGTGCCACTGTCTTCCAAATTATTTCTTAAGATCTATGGTATAGCAACAGGACTTAAACAGAAGCAAAAGGTGCCTAAAAATAGTTTAATAATAGTTGTAAAGAATGGTAGAATTTTACATAGTTTGGAATTTTTTGCTTACAAGTGAAAGAAAAAGAAACAGTCAATGTAAGAATTGGACTCCAATCATCATTGATTTGTTTTCTCAGGCTGAAGGATAACATACTAAGATAATTTAACCAAGACCTTGCACTTCATGCTGCATGAGATATCAGCAGAAATAAATTATAGGCAGTGGGCCCATGATTTTGTGTTTTATGCCTATCACATGCAAGCTACCTCAACGCTTTCAATGATTTTGAAAAAAGAGACCATATTTTTTCCACTCCCTGTCAATTATGTTTGTATGTACATCCAGGAGCGTGGTTTCAATGTGTCCCTCATATAGCGGTGTGACCACTCTGTAGAGATTGATGCAACCAGAAAATTAACATTACTTCTGATGGTGTCCATCAGGTTGCAAAGAAGAAGCACTGCAGCCAAGAAAACAAAGTGCCTTTAGAATTTTTTTGATTTTAATATTCTTTATAGTTGACTTAAATCTTGGTCGCTGTAAAGCTGCACTAGCCCACTTGTGAGTGCCGCACAGCGCAGTCCGAATAAACACCATAAAAATTATCAGGTCCTTCAAGGCTACCCAGCTGATAAACAGCATGAACCATGTGGCAAGACAAATGACCATTTATCATGGATCCAATATGTTTGTGTGTTCTTGATACAAGCTGAGGATCCAGCACAAAAGATATTTCAGATGGGGCCAGAATGCTATACTCAAAGTTCTTGAAGCTTTTATACTTGTAACACTGTGCCAAGCAATGACAAACCTATAAATTTCTGGGGCACAAAGCTGAGTTTGAAAAGCGGCACTTGGTTAACCATGCTTTTCTCAGCTTATGAGAGCTAGACAAAAAAAAATGCATAACTTAAAAGACGGACCTCAATGTGAGCACTTTTAATTAAGTGAATCTGACCAGGAATTGTTCTTGAGCCATAAACTGGAGAGTTCCTCTATTGTTGTAATTAACAACTGCTAGTAGTAAAACTGCACACTCAAGAAATCAGACATTTTAAAGTTTCAACAAAGTTTACATTTGTGGATCATTGTGTGTAAAGAAAAAAACAGCCCAATTATTTTTGGTTAACAAGAATTTCTGGCCCTAGAAATCATCTAACTTGATTGTCTTGGCTTTCACCGACGAGTTCTTTGCTCAGGTTCCAGACACTGCTGGTCGAATCCAGTTTAACAACAACTGAAACTTTTCATATTTATTCTCAAAATCTACCAAGATTATGCAAACGATTATGCAATCCTCGGGTGGATGTAGCTGCTACTAGGGGGCATAACTATAAGGTTCGTGGTGGGAGATATAGGAGGGATGTACGAGGTAGGTTCTTTACTCAGAGAGTGGTTGGGGTGTGGAATGGACTGCCTGCTGTGATAGTGGAGTCGGACACTTTAGGAACTTTCAAGCGGTTATTGGATAGGCACATGGAGCACACTAGAATGCTAGGGAGTGGGATAGCTTGATCTTGGTTTCGGAAAAGGTTCGGCACAACATCGTGGGCCGAAGGGCCTGTACTGTGCTGTACTGTTCTATGATGAAGCTATGTTCAAGGAGAAGGACAATAAGGAGAATAACCTTTAGCATTAAATGCAAATCTAACAGACAAATTATTTTGGAATCGGTGATCGCTAAGTGGCATCGGGCAAAAAACACAATTAAATTGAACATATTCACATAATAATACAAAAAGGGAAAGATCATATGGTTCTGTCCAAAAGAGTTTTGATGAAAAATTCCTATTTCTGGTTGGATAAACAATTGTTCCAAAGAATGTAGAGAATGACAAAAGAAACTTTGTATATTACTACCAGCTAATTATTTCCATCTTAAATAGAATCACGGGTAACCAGTATACCCAATTAAATTCTGCTTTGGTATAACTCTATCAATGTTGACTGCAATATTATGGTGTGATGGCAAATGCTATCCACCAGGGCTAAGATTATGTCAAAAATGCTTACTCTCAGCCGATGGTAAGAAGCAATTGTGATACTGCTGCTAAAATGGACCTCCAGAAATCCAGCACTAGCTGTTAGTACTGTATGGCCAGGTGATTCTGCTTGAATGCATATCCCAGTACAGTGTGTAGCATCGGGTTCTAATCTCCCTAGTAGGAAATAGTTGACAATTAGTGATAAGATTTGACTTACTAAAGGTATGACCAAACAAGCCAGAATGCAATTGAGAATAATGCACAAAATTAATTAATTTTAAATGCTTTTGATATTAACGTAGAAACATAGAAGATAGGAGCAGGAGGAGGCCATTTGGCCTTACCAGCCTGCTCCACCAATCATGGCTGATCATCCAACTCAATAGCCTAATCCTGCTTTTTCCCCATAAATATTATGCAATAAATTTTTTTTTAAACACAACAGGAAACTATTTCGGTATCAATACCTGCTCATTATGGCACGAAAACACAGTACCTTTAGTATTTTTTTGATTTTAATATTCTTTATAGCTGACCTAAGTCTTGGTCGCTGTAAAGCTGCACTAACCCACTTGTGAGTGCCTCACAGCACAGTCCGAATAAACACCATAAAAATTATCAGGTCCTTCAAGGCTACCCAGCTGATAAACAGCAGCACAGAAAGTGAAGCATTTGAAATTGGAGGCAATCATTTTACCAAATGATTGGCAGGATGGGATTCATGGTGTACCCCAACATACTGGGAGCTCAGCTTCTCATTAGAAATACTCAAGTATGTATCCATGTTTATTGACAATATTACATCAAGTAGCAGCATGTGGTGGAAATGGGAGCAGAAAGTTGAAAACAATATATTGAGTGGGCAAAACTGTGGGATGTATCAATCAATGTGACAAAATGAGCAGTGATTGACTTTGGACCAAAAATAGATCAAGGTATTTTCTAAATGGTGAGAGGCTGGGAACCATGGAGTGTGAGACGATTGTGATCCTGAGTGCATGTAACAGACGAGTGCGGGTTGCTCCATTAATCTTGTCATTATGACACCATTTTTTTTGTGGAAAAATTCTGCCCAAGAGGTCTGCAAAGGGTTATAGATAGGTTAAATAAGTGGGCAGGAAATTGGCAGATAGAGCATGAGGAGGGAAATGTGAACTTGCCCATTCTGGCATAAAGAATAAAAAAAGCAGCATATTATTTAAAGGCAGGGCCTATCAGAGATGTACATGGTAACATGTAGGCAAGGTTCTCAATAACTACTTTGTCTGTCTTCTCTAAGGAGAGGGATAATTTGGATAATCTAGTTAAAGAGGAGGTTTGTGAAATGTTAGATACAATAAACTTGGCGAGAGAGCAAGTAATAGAGGGATGGCATCCTTGAAGGTGGATAAATCACTAGCGCCAGATGGACTCTATCATAGGCTGCTGAAGGAAGCCAAGTAGGAAATAGCGGATGCACTGAAGATCATTTTTCAATCCTCACTAGAAACAGGTGAGGTACCAGAGGATTGGAGATCTGTGAACGTTGCATCATTATTTTAAAAAGGTGCGAGTGATTGACCAGAAAACTATAGGCCAGTCAGTCAGACTTCAGTGGTGGACTAATTACTGGAAACAATCGTGAGAGACAGTATAAACTGTCACTTAGTAAGGCACGGATTGATCAAGGATAGTCAGGAAGATCATGTCTTACTAACTTAAAGAAATTTTTGTGGAAGCAACAAGGAGGACTGATGGGGGTAGTGCAGTGAATAATATTTACATGGATTACAGGCATCTGACAAGGTCCTTCATGGCAGACTGATTCATGCATGCTGTTAAATGTGTTTTAGAACAAAATTAGCAATTTTAACAGGAATTCAAATAACAGTCTACCTTTAAGCAGTCTGCTTTATGCAGGTTGGTTCAGCTTTTCTGACTTGCCCACTGATTATGAAAAAAGCAGGCCCTTACCTGGCGACATTAAATTCAGTGTGGGTCCAAACATAACAAAGTATTGCATGCTAATAAGACTCACACAAGATTGCAACCTCAAATCATACAGGCAAAATGCCAGGATTTTTAATCCTGAATCTGCCAACGATGAGGCTCCACACAATTAGCAGAGCTTCGGATAATTGTTTTAGAACTTAACTGTTTAAATAATGTTAATAAATGCAAAGTATCCAGTTCACAGTTACTAAATAGTAAATAAAACAATGCTTTTCTATTGTACCTTGAATGACCTTGAATACCCCTTGCTTGTCCATCTCCACTGCCAAGTTCATTAATGAGCAGTCATTCACTGGCACCGTTTCCATGGCATCTGTATCCAAGAGTCCATAAACCATGATAGGTAGGTCAAGGGTCTGACCAACCTCTATTTCTACTCGAGATTGGACAAACTCTATACTGACTGGCCTCAAAACATTGACCTAAGGATCATTCAAAATATTGATTTAAATCAACAAAGTGTATGTAACTCATTCATGGCACATATGGGAAAACATTCCTCAGTCTAAGCACAGGCACACTATTAATTTAATTAGAAGGGAAATTAGGTGGGTTACTTTATAGGCATGTAAAATATTCTAAAACCTGTTGTGCCCAGGCAATCCAGTGCAATGATTTACAAACCAGAAAAAGAATATTGTTTCACCTACCTCTTATCAAAAAACTTTTAGTTTTATTTCAAGACGGAGAATTCTTACAATTGCTATATCTTGTAGCAAATTGAATTTTTATTCCATTGATAAACCATACAATAACCTTTACTAGCTGGAGGGAACATAAGTTGTAAGGGGTTACTGAATGACCAATTAGTGTGTGACAACATATAGTTCATTTGATATTTATTAGTGTCACAAGTAGGCTTACATTAACACTGCAATAAAGTTACTGTGAAAATCCCCTCGCCGCCACACTCTGGCACCTGCTCAGGTACACTGAGGGAGAATTTAGCATGGCCAATGCATCTAACCAGCACGTCTTTCGGATTGTGGGAGGAAACTGGAACATCCGGAAGAATCCCACGCAGACACGGGGAGAACGTGCAGACTCCACACAGACAGTGACCCAAGCCAGGAATCGAACCCGGGTTCCTGGGGCTATGTGGCAACAGTGCTAGCCACTGTGCCACCGACAGTGTGCCACTGTGCTGCCCATATAATGTATTGTGCAGATCAATGCCACATTTCCTGCCAGCTACCAGGAAACAACCAGTCAGTTCTTAATCTCCCTTTTCTTTCAGTCTGAACATCCAGTTTGAGGATAGCTGCTTGGAGACAATGGGTATTCTCTTCAAACCTGGTTAGTGATACCTCTCAGGAAACAAAGCACAGATGCAGCATTGTGGTACAATCAGTGCCATGCCTCCACTTTAGCCATGATGGAACAGACTTCAAGAGCTCTGAAGCAATGCGCTGACTGTTGAGATAAACGTGGGGGTGTCCTGTGGCATAGCTTCCAATGTCTGCTCTTTGCAGCACAACTTTGCCACTTAGAAGAGCCAAACTATTGAGCCAGTTGCAGAGGAGGATGTGGCTTGTAGAATTGATTGGGCAGCAGGGGAAAAAAAATCACAATGATCAGGAAGAACAGGGCCTTCTTATCCTTACAGCAGCTCATCCAGAACACTTTAGCTGAAAGGATATTACTCCCTGCACCAGATAGCTGTATTATATTTCCTATTTGGGAGCGCTACAGCTTTCCATATCACAATTGAGTGTGGGGGAGAAGAGAGAGGGAGAGTGGTGAAGCAGTGAAGAGGGAGGCATCTCCTCGGAGCATCGGAATATGTATTAGAGTACTTAAGGCAATATCAGGAGATTGAACTAGAGTGAAGCATAGTTAATGACAGTGTGAAAATGATTCATTAAAAAAAAAACGTTGTATAGAATTTGTTTAGTTAGTAATTAATGACCGCATTATGGGGTGGAGTTTTGTTGTGGTGGCTGGTAACTCAAGTCAGGAAATTTCCTGACTCAGCAGACCCGCAGCTGTCATCCAAACATCAACGCCGCTGGGGAACATTTAGTTGTTGAGTGGGGAGTATTCCTGTACACACTTAAGAATTTGTTTAATCTTCGTGACAATGACCCCTCCCCCGTGACACCTCGAGAGAGTGTTTAATTGACTGTACAAATGCCATTTGTCTCTGGGTCTGCACATGACAAATTCCATGTTGTTCCATGTACTCCTCAAAGTCCTGCGATATGAACTGCAGTTCACTGTCACTCACAACCTGGTCTGCATATCCAAACCTCGCAAACGTGTCATCGAGCTTGTCAAAGGTCGTTTCTGAGGTAGTCGACTTCATACGTATTCCTTCCTGTCACTTTTAGAGAGCGTTTACGGCCACCAGTAACATATGGCCTTCTACCGGCCCTGCAAAATCTACATGGACACGTTCCCACGGTCCCTTTCACCTTTCCCATCTCAGAATAACGCTACAAACTGCCCCCGCTTCTCATTGGCAAATGCCCCCTTACAAATCGCCAGCATCAGCCCCCCACCCCAAATCACACTCCCCCCTCAAAATGAGCGTCGCCCCACTGTGGGATTGCCGAAGGCCACGCCCCTGGCAGTGCCAATCTGACACTGCCCTCTGGCACCCTGACAGTTCCAATCTGGAGGTGCCAGCCACCCAGTGGGCATTTTTAGGGTCCTGTCCAGCCATGTACCTGACCACTTGAGGGCTATAATGGCCTCTGAGTCCTCAGGATTGGTCGTCGCGCATATCCAGAGAATTCAACAGCCATGAGAAGATCCCCACTGAGACACACCCGCAGTTTAACATCTGAGTGGTGCCACTTGCTTGTTTTGGTTAAAACCAGCCTGCAGTAAAGGCATGCTGCTCAGGCATAAGAGGAAGGAAAAAAATCCCCCTTTAAAAAAATAAGCTCTGACTGTACACCTGCACTTCCTCGGAAGCACTTCAGAGTAGCAAAAAAAAAAACCCTTTGAAGAAGGAGCTCAGACTGAACAGCTGTGCTTTTGAGGAAGCACATCAGATTTTATGGACTGTGAAGTGCTGTAAAGATAAACAATCATAATTGCTCCTTTGTGGAGCCAGCAGCAGCTACGCAGGGGTTGTAAAAATTATGTGTGTGAAATGGAAAGTAAACAAAGCACTTCAAAGCTTTGAAAAGCTACAGAGAAGACTAACCACGTGAGTCCCATCCCGCCCATCCAGGGGATACTCCCCCAAATCCCTCCATTCCAGACCTAGCCTCCCTAACTGCCAGCTCCCTTGAAGAACCTCCCCTCTGTGCCCTGGCAGTGGATGACTCCCTGTAGGTGAGTACTGAATGGTATTCATCTCCCTGCTCCTCCTCAGAGTCAATTGCACTTGGTCCCTTCTTTTAGGGACCTGTAGTGATTGGCGCCTGGGTGGCTTCCCGCAGGTGCATGGTGGGGGGAGAGGAGCAGACTGTGAGGCTGCTGCATCTGACTTTAATCTTGCTAATGAGATTAACATCAATGCAAATGAGTTCGGATCAGGTTCTCACCCTTTCTGGGAGCCAAGTGCATTGGAAACTGTTTAATGCCTGTGCAAATCCCATTCCTGGTGTCTCGCCAAATTCACACCAGCCCAATGGGATTAGTGCCGGCACTAAATGGATTGGAGAATCACCCCCCATTATTTTTCAATCGGCATTACCTGACAGCAGTGCTAACTCAGTTATTTTAAATGGGTTAATCGCAACATTAAAATAATAAATCAAAAAATCTGAGTTTTGGTAAATACTTAGAGACCATTGTTTAGAACTTACTTGCATTTTGCCAAAGTGAATTGGATTTTCCACATCCCTAGCCTGTATAATGCTGAAGCCTCGGTTACCACCAGTTGCTATCACACCTTTTACTGTGACCAGAGCAACACTTTCATTACCTGATGACCATGTAAAGTTTCCACTTCCACCTTTAACCTGTGGAATACAATGCCATGTTTAAGACATTTTATAAAACATACAAGTGTAATCCATGCAGAAAGAATTGCTTAAAAAAAGTTCTGTCAAGTAATTTGAAATCAGTGCATCTGATAATTTAGGATTATTTGCAACGTGAAAAGTGATGCAAAAAATTTATTTAGCATATCCGCCATTTCTTTGTTGTTATCAATTCACCTGCCTCATTCAGTAGAGGTCCCGCATTTACTTTAGCTGCCCGCTTCCTATTTGTATATCCCTAGAATCTCTGATTGTTTTAATGCTGCATGCAAGTCCTCCCTCAAAATTAATTTTCTCCCTTCTAATGAGCTTTTTAGTCTTTTGCTGTAGGATCCTAAAAATTTCCCAGTGCTCTCTGATCTACCACTATCCCATGCCACTTTGTACATCCTGCTTTTCAATTTAATATTATCCTTGACTTCCTGTGTTAACCATGGATTTGCCTCCTTCTTGTGGAATCCTTCTTTTTGATTGGAATAAACTCCTGCTGAGTATTTTGGAACAGCTGTTTGAATATTTGCCACTGCTCGTTTACTGACACATATCTTAGCTTGTTTACCCAGTTTACCTTAGACAACTCCTCCCTCATACCATCTTTAAGTTGAAGACACTGGTTATGGACCTATGGCGTTCACCCTCGAACCGGATCTGGAATTCTATCTTATTGTCGTCACTAACCACAAAATCCCTTATTAGTCTTTCTTCATTACACAAAACCAAATCTAAAGTAGCCCACTCCCAGGTAGATTCGACAACAACCTGCTGTAAAAAATAATCCCTGATACACTCTACAAATTCTTCTTCTATGCTATCCTTGCCAATTTGGTTTGTCCAATCAGAATACAGATTAAAATCTTCCATAATTGCAGTTCCTTTCAAACATGCTCTTAATATTTCCCCATTTATGCTCTGACTTCTTGAGAGGCCACATTTTGGAGGTCTATAGACTAATCCCACCTTTGTCTTCCTTCCCCTGGTGTTCATGATTTCAACCCAAACCAATTCTACATCATTATGCCTTTCTGTTACGACTCAGCATTGTTTTGAAACCTTCCTTGATTAACAATGCTACCCCACCTCCTTTCTCCTTTGGCCAGTTGTTTTGGAACATTGTACACCCTTGAATGTCCAGGTCATCCTGCAACCATGCTTCTCGAATAGCTAATACATCATACTCATATGTTGTAACCTGTGGTGTTAACTTATCTATCTTGTTGCAAATGCGCCAAGCATTCAGATAAAGTACATTTAGCTTTGATTTTTTACAGTACTTTACAACTCTGGATTTGCTCTGTGTTGCATATTTTTGTTCACGTTTCCTGCCCCAGCCTGTCACACTATGACAGTCACTATCCTGTGTCACCGATTCCTCATATACCCATGATTTTATAAACTTTCTGTTCTTCAAACACTCCCTCTCTGCATTCGGGCTCTTGTATGGTGAGTCCTTGCTGTAATATAATGTTCAGATGATCTGTCCCTACCTGCTGTTTTCTGTTGACACGCAGACTGATCACTAACCTGCACTCCGACCTTTAGCTTTGAGTTCCCAATTTTCCAAGCAACTAAACTTCACCGCCCCCCCTCTCCACTCTTTAGTTTAAATCCCTCTCTACTTCCCTAGTTATACGGTCCGCAAGAACACTGGTCCCAGCATGGTTCAGTGTAGCCCCCACTTTCCCCAGTACTGATTCCAATGTCCCACGAGCCCATACCCTCTTCTCCCACACCAGTCTTTAAGCCATGCATTCATCTCTTTAATTTTACGTACTCTTTCCCAATTTGCACGTGGCTCAGGTAAAAATCCAGAGATTATAACCTTGGAGGTTCTGTTCTTTAAATTAGTGTCTAACTCCTCAAACTGCATACACAGAACCTCCTTCTTCATTCAACCAATTTCATTGGTGCCAACATGGGCCACGACCACTGGATCCTCCCCCTCCAACTGCAAGTTTGCCTCCAGCCCAGAGCAGATGTCTCAAACCCTGGCACCAGATAGGCAACACCGCCTTTGAGGCTCTTGCTCCTGGCTACAGAGCACAGTGTCAATTCCTCTGACTCTCCCATCCCCAACTACGACTACATTTCTCTTCTCTCCCGCCAGTTGAACAGCTCCCTGATCCATGGTCAGTTTGCTCGACCTTCCTATAGTCCTCTCTCTCATCCTCATAAGGAGCAAGAATCTTGTACTGGCTGGACAAGGACAAAGGCTAAGGCTCCTGCAGTGCTATCCCTTGGATCCCTCTACCTGCCTCACTCACAATCACACCCTCCTGTCCCTGACCACTGGCAGAATTCAACCTACCTGGGAACACCATCTGGAAGCTCCCCTCCAAGTCACTCACCACCCTAACTTGGAAATATATCACTGTTACTTCACTGTCACTGGATCAAAATCATGGAACACCCTAACAGCATTGTGGGTGTACCTACACCACATGAACTGCAGCGGTGCAATGAGACAGCTCAGCACCGCCTATTCAAAGGCAATTAGGGATGGGCAATGAATGCTGGGTTAGCCAGAGTCGCCCTTATCCCATGAATGAATAAACAAAATTTAAAAAGTCACATCATAATTTGAGTCTCAGAGTGCAATACCTGAATTAGGTGCCGATAACTTCGGGGTTTGGGATGCCATGGGAACACAAGGACTTTAGGCTTCAGGATTATTGGTTCATAAATCATTACTTCTTGGTGGTTAGTAATGGGGATAAGCAGGTTCTATAACAAGATAAAAGTAAATCAAGCGAAGTATGTTAAACTTAAAGTTTAAAATGTTTACATTTGTAAGTCTTGATCTTTGCATCAATGATTTTATGTTTCCATATAATAAATTGCTATGACAAATTAAATATCACTTTTGAACAGCTGCCAGTTTAAAACTGTCACTAAAAAATAACTCACAGCAATTTTGTACTATGTAAAACTCTTACTTAAGTAACCAAAAAGTGTCAAAACAACATCGATGCTTAAAGATGTATGTGACTGCATGTGTAAATAAAATATAAGTGCAAAGTAATTAGTGATTTTAGCATGCTTCGAAAAGCTTCATACTTTCCACAAGCTTGAAGAATACCAAAAAGACACTAAGGTTGGGGTGCCTAATTAGATTCAAAATGGTCTTGCACCATAATAAAAATACAGAATAGGACTTATATTTTCAACCATAAAAATATTAATTCGTTAAGTAATAAATATTTTTATCGAATTTTAAACCTGTTAAAAATCTTGGTGTATTTTGTGACCAGTCAGATTTATATGATCATACAGACGTACAAATTAGGAGCAGGGGTAGTCCACTTGGCCAATCAACAAGATCATGGCCTAGTGGTATTATCGCTAGACTATTAATCCAGCAGCTCAGCTAATGTTCTGGGAACCCAGGCTTCAATCCTGCCACGGCAGATGGTGGTATTTGAATTCAATAAAAATATCTGGAATTAAGAATTTACTGATGACTGATTGTCGGAAAAACCCATCTGGTTCACTAATGTCCTTCAGGGAAGAAAATCTGCCGTCCTTACCAGGTCTGGTCTGAATGTGACTCCAGAGCCATAGCAATGTGGCTGACTTGCAACTGCCCTCTGAACAAGGACAACTAGGGATGGGTAATAAATGTTATGATGTGGAGATGCCGGCATTGGACTGGGGTAAACACAGTAAGAAGTCTAACAACACCAGGTTAAAGTCCAACAGGTTTATTTGGTAGCAAATGCCACTAGCTTTCGGAGCGTGCTGCTCCTTCATCAGGTGGAGTTATAAAAGCCCACGGATAACCTCACGATGCTCCACTTCTCCAGCTTCCACCCTAAACACGTTAAAGAAGCCATCCCCTACGGACAAGCCCTCCGTATACACAGGATCTGCTCGGATGAGGAGAATCGCAACAGACACCTCCAGACGCTGAAAGATGCCCTCATAAGAACAGGATATGGCGCTCGACTCATCGATCGACAGTTCCGACGCGCCACAGCGAAAAACCGCACCGACCTCAGAAGACAAACACAGATCACGGTGGACAGAGTACCCTTCATCGTCCAGTACTTCACCGGAGCGGAGAAGCTACGACATCTCCTCCGGAGCCTTCAACATGTCATCGATGAAGATGAACATCTCGCCAAGGCCATCCCACACCCCCACTTCTTGCCTTCAAAAGGCCGCACAACCTCACACAGACCATTGTTTGCAGCAAACTACCCAGCCTTCAGGAGAACAGTGATCACGACACTACATAACCCTGCCACAGCAACCTCTGCAAGATGTGCCGGATCATCGGCACGGATGCTATCATCTCATGTGAGAACACCATCCACCAGGTACACGGTACATACACTTGCAACTCGGCCAACGTTGTCTACCTGATACGCTGCAGGAAAGGATGTCCGGAGGCACGGTACATTGGGGAAACCATGCAGACACTACAACGGATGAATGAACACCGTTCGACAATCACCAGGCAAGACTGTTCTCTTCCTGTTGGGGAGCACTTCAGCGGTCACGGGCATTCAGCCTCTGATCTTTAGGTAAGCGTTCTCCAAGGCGGCCTTCACGACACCGCAGGGTCGCTGTGCAGAAACTGATAGCCAAGTTCCGCACACATGAGGACGGCCTCAACCGGGATATTGGGTTCATGTCACACTATCTGTAACCCCCACAACTTGCCTGGACTTGCAAAATCTCACTAGCTGTCCTGTCTGGAGACAATATACATCTCTTTAACCTGTGCTTAATGCTCTCTCCACTCACACTGTCTGTACCTTTAAGACTTGATTAGCTGTATTAGCATTGATTAGCATTCCAATCATTATTCTGCAAATTGAGTTTGTGTCTCTGTATGCCCTGTTTGTGAGCACATCTCCCACTCCACCTGACGAAGGGGCAGCACGCTCCGAAAGCTAGTGGCATTTGCTACCAAATAAACCTGTTGGACTTTAACCTGGTGTTGTTAGACTTCTTACTGTAATAAATGTTGGCCAACCAGTGATGCCCATGTCCGACAAGTAAGTTTAAAAAAAAGAATTTAAAAAAATCTGATTGCAACCTCAACTCCACATTCTCACCTACTCCCGATAACTTTTCACCTCTTTGTTCATCAATAATCTATCCAATACTGCCTGAAAAATATTCAAAGACTGCTTCCACTGCCTTTTTCGAAGTGAGTTCCAAAGACTCAGAAACAAATTCTCCTCATCTCTGCCTTAAGTGGGTGACCACTTATTTTTAAAGTGATCCATTGTTCTAGATTTTCCTACAAGAGTTTCAATCAAGCTGCCTCTTACTCCTCTCCAGCAGATACAAGCCTAGCCTGTCCACCCTTTCCTCACGAGACAGTTCACCCATTCCTGGTATTAGTCTAGTAAGCCTTTTCTTATCTGCTTCCAATGCATTTACAAAATATAATTTTCCCTTCCTTTTGAAGCTTAAGGTCATTGATTGGGCATTTGGATGGACAACTGTCTCCTAAACTTTCATCGATGACTGTTAATGTTTGGAAAATAATAACAAAAATAGGCACCACATATTTCCCAAAATATCCATCACTGAAATTATATGTTAAAACCTCATCCGCGCAATCTTCCCAAACAGCAAATCTGACATTTTTAAAAGGCTGATTCTAGTAATTGTTGCAACGTGCAGACTATTAATTTTGTGACTGACAATTATAAAGCAGAAATAAAATGAAATATTTTTGGATAAATTTGTTGTGGAGCTGCATAAACATCATGAAAACAGGGGAACTAAAAATCCTGCTTCAGTAAAGCTCATAATATGGACTAAAATGGAGCATGTTTGAACATGTCCCTGTTTACATCAATGGGGACAAAGTAGAAATGGTTGAGAGCTTCAAGTTTTTAGGTGTCCAGATCACCAACAATCTGTCCTAGTCCCCCCATGCCGACACTAGTTAAGAAAGCCCACCAACACCTCTACTTTCTCAGAAGACGAAGGAAATTTGGCATGTCAGCTTCGACTCTCACCATCTTTTACAGGTGCAGCATAGAAAGCATTCTTTCCAGATGCATCACAGCTTGGTATGGCTCCTGCTCTGCCCGAGACCGCAAGAAACTACAAAGGGTCGTGAATGAAGCCCAGTCCATCACGCAAACCAGCCTCCCATCCATTGTCTCCGTCTACACTTCCCGCTGCCTCGGAAAAGCAGCCAGCATAATTAAGGACCCCGGACATACTCTCTTCCACCCTCTTCCATCGGGAACAAGATACAAAGGTCTGAGGTCACGTACCAACCAACACAAGAACAGTTTCTTCCCTGCTGCCATCAGGTTTTTGAATGGACCTACCTCTCACTAAATTGATCTTTCTCTGCACCCTAGCTATGATTGTAACACATTCTGCACTCTCTCGTTTCCTTCTCTATAAACGGTATGTTTTGTCTGTATAGCGCGCAAGAAACAATACTTTTCACTGTATACCAATACATGTGACAATAATAAATCAAATCAAAATCAAATTACACCATTGGCTTCTGGTGATAGTGTAGTTTAAAAACGGCTTAGTGCAGTTTATCAATATGTCATGAAATATTTGGTGTATTTGTTAAATTAAACATTGTATCCATACCTCTCCTACTACTCCATATAGTGTAGCTTTAATTACTGCTTGCCCATCCATCAAAACGTCAACATAAAGACAAGTTCCATTGATGGATCTATTCAGAGTCCTGAAGTATAATTCTGGAAGGAGAGTGGCAATGTTCAAATTCTGGAAGAAACAAGATTCTGAGCATAAATTATTATTTTCCGCTATATTTTCAAAAGCAGGGTTGCTCTCGCAAATTAAATTACTTTCACAACAATATCGGGTGGGATTCTCCCAAAAAAATTCTAAGTGTTGAATTTGCGTAAAAGCTGGAGTAAATCCTGCTGTTATTTTCAGGAGCTTCAAATTGAATCTCCCACACTCTGTGTACTGCAGAGTGCACCAGTGTGAATACCATTAAAAAACCAGTCAGCGGGGCCTATTCCCGCCCCAAAGGCCAGCAGAATAGCATTGAGTGGGCCACTGCACATGTGCCAATCTGTCAGTGCCAAGATCGACACATGCACAGTAGCCCTCCACTGCCAGCCTCCTGATCGCTGGCCAGCCCCACGACCCCACATTGCTACTCCTTTGAAACCCCCGATCCTTGGCCTCCCTCCCTGTATCACTGATCCCGAATGTAGAGTGGCAGCGGGACCACCATTGATGTCCACCCATAAGCCCCGCCCCATATAGGCTCTCTGGCCCCACCCACTTGGCACTACCTGATTCCTGGTGGGCAGTACCAGGGTGCCCCCGGTCATTGGTGCTTTGCCCCTTGGGCAGTGCCAAGCTGGCAATGCCCAATGGGCACCCGCCCCCCCTTATTCCTGACCTTCTAGGGAGCCTCCATGGCTTCCCTTCATTCCAGCGGGGTCTGGCCACCAGCTCCCTGCAAGTGGGGAGCTATTATAAACCCCACTGGAGTGAAACACTTCAACTGGGGGGAGGGACGGTTTGGAGAGAGACTCTAGAAGGCCCGGAGACTTCAGTCCCGGATCCGCTAATTAGATTGAAATGAACATTATCATAATTTTTGCAGCTCCTCGCCAGTACAGAGCTGATGGCGCCAGAAATCCAGCAGCCGGAGGCACCCAGAGGCCGTGGCGCCCAGCAGGAAGCTCACCACACGGCCTCTACTTGAGTCTCTCGGCTGGGAGAATCACCCCCATTCTTTTTCAAATACAATGGTGTTAAGATTGGAACAGATAGTATGTATGGTAATGAAAACCATCACAGCAATAATGCCATTTGCTATGGGCCTTTACTCCAAAATTACGTTGTTACTTTGTTAAGCAAAGAAAAGAGTCATATTTGTGAACAAAGAGACTGGCTTTTGAAGTTTCACTTCTGCGTGTTCTCCATATGATTTTCATTCCAATAAATGTAATAACCTAATGCCACAGTACAAGGCAAATATATTTAATTCCAGTTAATTATGGCAAAAGTTTGCATAAACTTTTCAATCTGACATAAGTCTGCACATTAAAACTAATACTGACCAGTTAGAAAATTCCACTGCTCAAAGAACACATCACTAAAGTAAAAAAAAGAACACATCACTTTAACACAATTAAAAGTCAAGTCCTTTATAGTTATTACTTTCTAGCTATGCTTCCCAAAAGGAGTATTTATCTCCACTCCTGAAGAAAACTTTTAAAAAAAATTATAGAGTTATTTTGTCCTGAGTTGATGTCAGTGTTTTAGAACAAAACTTTCCCCACTTTCAGTTACAGCACAAAGTAATCAAGTGAAGTACAGCACCAACCTGTTCTACACTACACTAATCAAAATTGTGTCTCAAATATAAACCAACCAAAACAGCCAATACTGCACCAATGCAACATTTAAGATCATAAATAATGTTAAGACCCAGGCCATAAACTCCAAGGTGTTTTATGAAGTAAGCCAAGACCCTAACTTTTACATTTGATTTTGGCAGGGGTGAGCATAAGGTGTTTTACTCCAGGTATGATTCAAGTGACCCACTAAGAACACAGTTAAAATATAACAAAAAGAATTAACATAACCTTTATGAATTACAAGACTTAAGATCACAGTATAACTCCTAACAGCTAGCTATCTCTGCTGTTCCAAGTTAAACACAATCCCACAGGCATACACCCTTCTTCAGACTTAGCACATGTGATGCTGGATTTGACCTATGTGAATTGGTCCGTTGAATGTTGTATCAAATCTCTGAGGCTCCCCAGTCCTGGAACTTTCAGAAAGCCTCTGGAGAGAGAGACAGAAAGACACTGCTTTCTTCTGCCAGCTCCTGGCAGCAACTGAGAAACAAAGCTAAAAACTGGACTTTTCTTTGAAGCATAGCTGTCCCTAGCCACATGACATGGCCTGTCAATCAACCTCCACTCAGCAATCCCAGGGGACATATTAAAACACTGCATCAGTCCAGATAAAAAATAAACATGATGTCAATTATACTGCCTCAGCAGCAATAAAGGACACCGGCTAGATATGGTGCCAACAAATTCCAGGGCCTACTAGAAACATCTTGCATAGAAACATGATTAAAATACATTTTCTACAGGCATAGTATCGTCATAGAAATAACAGGAGTATGCCATTCGGCCCTTTACGCCTGTTCCACTATCCGATAAAATATCATTATGGCTTTAACAGCACTTGCTTGCCTTTTGGCCATAACCCTTACCTCTGGCTAAGGCAGAAGTTCCGTATTCCTCCCCATTAAGGGCCATTAAACTTGTTAAAAATCTAATTTAGAACTTGTTGAGGGGAAAGAGTGGAATATATAAAGTCGTGCATGATGAGATAGCCTTCTCCTGCCATTTTTCAGAAAGTGGATCTCCTTCGTAACTGGCAGCATTAGATCCAAGTTGTCATCAATGAAGCAAATGCCTGCCATGCCCCAAATGGCATGTCGCCCAATTGCCCTGCCATGACATCTCGCTTCCCTTGGGTGAAATGAAAAGCTTTAGCACAAAGCTCTTCCTCTTGATTACCAGCTGCCTCAGTGATGGCTGCCATGGGTCCAACAGTTCATCTAACTCAACATTCCTGCACCCGCTGGCTTTAGTTGGACAGGAAACCCGTCTCCATATTAATTAAGTGCTCACCTCTGTAAAAATCTGGGGGGGCGAGTCTCTCAACTTGCTGCGCTGCTCTAGCAGTGCATACGGGTGGGAGACATCAGCGGAGGTCATTTAGCAGGCTCCCTGCTGGGTGCCACGGCCTCCGCACGTCTCTGGGGACTGGGTTTCTGGTGTCGCAGCTTCGTGCCGGAAATCGGCATGGAACTTATTTAAATATTAAAATCTGGATTTCCATCCTATTAGCGGGCCCGGGACTGAAGTCTCCAGGCCCAGTAGCGTCTCCCCCCCACCCCCCAACCAAGAGTGGTTCACTCCAGGAGGGGTTTACAACAGCTCCCCAAAGACAGGGAGCTGGTGGCCCGACCCTGCTGGATTCAGATCGCCTGTGTGCTCCCACAACTGATAGAAAAATAAAACTATCATTCTAATCTGAATTCATATCAAGGTCCAAAAGGGAAAATTTTCCATTATCTTAATTTTTCTAGTTTAGCAGTTGGTAGCATTCAAATCTTCCAACATACAGGAAGGAGAACACCTTTAACATATCCATTCTGTAGAATTATTTTCTTCCTTGAAAAAGGATTGTGCTAGCAATATAGATAGCTGCTCTGTGTACTAAATATAAACGGTTTGTTGTCTAAACACTTTGTTATCAACTGTTTTCTGCTTTTCTTTAAACTATGATATGCTGTGCACATTTCCTTTCAAGATAATGGAAGATTAGAACTAAAATAATTGTAATGTTAAAACAGTACATATGTTTTGTTTAATGGATCTCATAGCGATAACTAAATCATATGTCATAAGCAGAATAATCATAGGTCAAGATTTGCCCTGTAGAGCACTGAGTTCTTGGTGTGTGGAATTTTGCCACAATGGGTAGTTGATGTGAAGACCATTGCACTTTTTAGGGAAAAAGTGGAAAATATGTGCGGCAGCAGATGGTACAGCCTATTACATAGGATATGTGGCATTGAAATAGGCCATTTGACCCAGCCAGTCCATGCCAGTATTGGGGGAGACATTACACGTTCATTAGTTTTAGATTGCTCTGACAAACAGCTTTCAAAGATGCGGGAGACCAAAGGTCCTCTTCAATATTGTAGCAAAATCTAATAATCTGCTGTTACAATCTCTGTAGAAACTGAAAACTTCTTAAAAGATCCTGGAATACCCTGTGGCCAATTTAAAGGGATTACACAACAAGATTTCAGATTTTAAGACCTTCACTGTGACAAATAGACCCAAAGCAACATCAACTAAACATTACTTTGGAGGCAACCAGCACAACTACAGAAAGGATAGCTTTTTTATTACTGTATTAACATGATTGATTATCCCACCTCACAAATATATTTACTTCCCAGGATGCTCTCCGCAGGATTAATATCTTTAAAGAACATAGTCCACAGACACTTCAAATGGGTTCACATCTCCCCATTTCACCGAGTGGTAATGTCAACTTACAGTTGAAAGGCCCTTCCCTTAGATTCTGGGGAATTCCTAAACTGACTCTGGCGATTTCTCCTCCCAGTCTTGAAAGGGCAAATCTTCCAGTCTTCAGATTGCCAGAGGATGCACCTCTTCAACCAGAGACCATCCTACCTCCCGCAATCTGTCTGGTAGCTTGCAGAAGACTCGTATCCTCTTCGCTTCTGCTGACCACATTAGTTGCAGCCTTTTGACTTTCTAAGAGACCTCTCTCTATCTGTCCAATGCCCATAGTTAACCCAGCTGCTCTTGGCAGGTGTGAATATTGTGCACCTGGTCCCAGCAAGTTTCACACACGTCACCCAGGCTTGATGTTGAGCACAATTCAAAGCAGATCGCATGACTTTCATCACTTCTCCATTTTATCTTGAATTAAAGAGACAGTCCCAAAACAATATCATCTTATAAAACTTGCATTCATAATACTGCAAATAAATAAGTACAACAAGAAACGCATTGATATCACTCAAAGATTGAATAGCACTGATTGTTAATATTAGTCAAGAACATAAAACCCGAAACAAGTTCACCTAAGAAACAAAATTGGGTGACCTAACAACTTACATCAGATAAATAAACTTTATTACTGCTTTTGTCGTAAACTTCCACTGTAAACTCATACTTTCTTCCTACTTCCAAAAACCATCTGTCTCCAGGGAAGATAGAAAAACCTGGATGGATCAACAGCACAAACTTTAGAACAATCTTCACACACCAATCATTATGAATCTGAAAAGCTACACATGTTAAAAACTCCCTGACAACTGAAAACGCAAACTATAACATTTTAAGAATTTATATTAATACACAAATAGGACACTCTTTGCCCCACAAGACCAATACTTGAAAATCCAAAGATCTAATCTCTGATTTTTATATATCCTTTATTATTCGAAGTGCGCAATTTATGAATCCATCAATTAAATTATAAAAAGCTTGTACTTATTTAAATTTTCAAAGTTCATTTAATGGTCAATAACTAGGACCAACCAGGGCCATTAATACTGCTCAAAACTTCAAGTATTTGTAAAAAAAACTACCTTGCCCATGAGGTTTATCATGTTAATATTTCTGTTAAAACAGCAAAGAAATAAAAACAATTGTTTGTGTGCTAATATTTGGAATAATAAATTTAGTTAATGGCATAGTAGAGTGAGAAAGTACTGCACAATTTTATATTATCGACAAAAAATGTGGTTCAGCAGACCTATGGCACAGGCCAGCATGCACCAGCAGCTCAGAAGGTAAGCTGTAATGGATTTTTTGATGGGATTCCCTCTTTCTAACTTCTCTTTTTTAAAATTCCTATATGGGATGTGGGCATTGCTGGCTCGGCCAACATTTATTGCCTATCCCTAATTGTTCTTGGACCAATGGCTTTCTAGGTCATTTCAGAGGGTTTTTTTAAGAGTCAACCACATTGTTGTGGAGCCTAGGTTACTGGTGTTGGAAAGCTTTATCTGCAGCCTTCTTGGCTGCAGAGTAGAAAATCCAGTGAAACTGTGTCAGGGCTGGACTGCCACTTGCCCAAATATTTTCGGAAAAGTTTCTAAATCTGTATTTTTTCAATTTCTTTGGTTGCTGGCATGATTATTACCTGTGCTTTGGAACTTGCCACTTGCGTATATGGGAGACAGTAACTGCCTGCCACTGTAGGATTAGGACACAGGAGCAGCAAAACCAAATATCAACAATGCTCCCTAGGTGCAACTTCAGGATACATCTCTCCAAATGTTCCAACCTCCTCAGCTGTATTGCAACAGCAGCGTATAACAACAGAGAAAATCTTCACATGAATTGTGTTACATTATTATTTTGTTTCATTGAATATTCTGTCCCTATGAAATAAAAGGAAATCCGTGCAATACTAACCTAAAAAACCAGCATCTACAATGTAAATTGTACAGTTAGGCAGATGAGAAAGTGCTTGCATATGGATATCTATAATTTAGTTAAAGAGACCATAACCTCCTTCAATATTGACGACTGATCGCAAATATATTTCTGTAGTTACCGTAGTTTCTTTGAAAGTTACCATAGGTTTGTTAAAACTTATAATATTTAACGCATCATTAGAGTAATGGAAATTTTGTTAATAATCTGCCAACCAATAAACTAATACTCAACATTATGGACTGGTTATACAATCCTAACTTTGCAGTCCTGTGCAGAGCTGAATTTACTCTCCTGCATGAGGTTGGCTCACTGACATAATTTTAATATGTTTACAACCAGGAGGGTCAGGGAAGCAGAATTTCTAATGCCAGCAACCAGCCAAGTGGAGAGAATAGTAATAATAGAATGAGGAAGGCACCTGACAGGTGATTGTCTCCAAAGGTCCCATTCCAAATAGACCCTTATGCTGCTGCAGTGCAATGCAGGATTCCAGACAATTTGTGGGGAGACTACCTAATTTCAAATTTGTTCCAACACTGTTTATGTGCAGGCTCCCAGTGTGCTGGCCTGTGATTTTGGGCCCTTTTCACTGCCTCAAACATACCATAGGCCTTAAGCCTAACATTGGTAGTATGATCTTAATGCACTTGCTTATTCCCATTCCATATCACCACTGCTTATTTCTTCTGGAATTATTATATATGAATACAATAGATGGCTGCCAAAGAGATTCAAATCAGCAATGGAATGGGGATCTATGACATTGCCATAACTGGGAGACTGAAGTTCAAACTGCTTGTACCGTTGTTAGAACTTCAAGAATGACTAGATTTTCTATTATTTGCTATCTATACACTCCTTGGTGCTTCTTTCTGGTTTAAATTCAATTTTATTCCAGGGCTTCCACAAATGATTAAAACTAACACTTCAGTGTAGTGCTGAAAAATTCTGCATTGTTAGCTACTGCTGGGTGAGACAGCCTGTTCAGATGTACATTTAGCATTCCATAGCATTACTCAAAGAGGAGCCAGAAGTTCCTACTTTTTCCTGGCCAACATTCTTTTTATCAAGCAACACGACCAAAAACATAATAACTGGTATATATCTCGCTACTTATGGTATATTGGCATGTTCAAATTAGCTGTCAAAGTTGCCTCCATAGCAACTATGACTGTACACAAAGAGTAATTGGTGGACAGAGACATGTTCAGGCACTATATAAATACTTAATTTTTCTCTTTAACCCATATTGTGAATCTACTGTTTGATCAAATTTATTAAAAAATCCCCAGCAACTTATTGCCTTGACTAATATAATAGATACCAATATGGTTTTTAAACAGATACTGGGCAAATTCTTATAGTATTATATTAATTTAATGACCTAAGGGAAGTGAAAAAGAAAAAACAGAAAATAAACAAATTTAAAACAAGACCCGAGATGACAGATAGTGATTTGTTTTTTTTTCAAGAAATAAAAGTATCTTAAGATAACATGCTTTAGGAATACTGTCCCTGTGCAAGTGATTATGAAAGTAGCTATAAATTTCTACAAATATGGATTCTGGACTCATGAAAAAAACTGTTGACCCTAAAATTTCAGCAAAGTTTTCAAAATGACAGTTGATTTGTTAGCCTATGGATCCTTTGTTTGAAATTAGCAGTTAAGAAGCTGTATTTTCACTGGAGTCAAGAATACTGTCATGGAACAGGATTTTATTAGTTTGTCATATCATTAATACTTGTGAAAAATAGAATGGACGGGATTTTTTGACCTCACTCGTCCCGAAACCATAAAATCCCGCCCGAGGTCAATGGACCTTCCCATTGTTCGCCTGCCTGCTCTGATTCCTGTGGCGGGCAGGGCAGTAAAATTCCGGCCAATGTTTCAGTCTTAGAAGAAAACAATCAAACAGGAAATCCAATGGATAGATCATGCTCACCTTCGTTAGGTTGTTGCAAGGTTGCTAAAACCTATTTCTAAATCATATTTTTTGGATAGATCTTTAAATTGTTATTGATTCAGTTACACATTAAACGTAAAATATTTTCTCGAGGCTTTGGTAAGAGGACTATGCCAACACCAGAATGAACTATCCACGATGGATAACACCAGGAAGCACAAGGGGCTCACCTTTCCAATCTGAGAGATCTTAACAAGTCAGGTCAGTGCAGCTGACAACCACCCCCGCAACACAATCCAATGCAAGAAGAGAATGAATGATCTCATCTGCTCGGCCACGGTAAGTTAATCTTTAGCTTTCACCAATATCATACACCAATATCATTGTATCATACTCTTCAGAAATCTCACACATTATCATCTGTGCATATCCTCATGATTATTATCCTCCCTTCTGCAAACTGAAGCTGGTTGTCTCAGAATATCAGTTGAGCAATATATATCGCTACTTTCACACCACCACCATCTCATTTATTATGCTGCACAGACTTTATTCTCAGCTTTTTCCGGAAAGGGCTCACCACACTTAGGAGGCTTTTATGTTCCACAAACTCCGATTCACCCCTTCTCATCACATTCCTTCCTTTTGTCCCCATGCAGTCCAAGCTGGCCCAAAACAACAGGGAGATATCTGATGAACTATCAATCAAGCAAAGACTAGTTTGTATGCAAGAACAAATAAATAGTCTTTTATTCGCAAAGACTTGGAGCACACCCATGCTGATGAACTGGTCCCGAGACTTAGGCAGGGGGGTTGGGAGCAGTCACCTTTATACCTGGGCCAGGGGGGGGGGGGAGGAGTCTCAGGCAGGGCCGGCAGGGGCATGCCCAGGCATGTCTCACACACACACACACACAGGCAATAGCTTAACAGTGGTTTACCACAATATCCCAGACAGGTGGAGGGATGGCCAACTTCACAAAACTCTCCAAATTTGAGAGGATGACACCAAGCTGGCTGGGGAAGACAGGGATTGCTCCTGTCAGGAGGGCCATGTTGGCAATTCCTAGAACCTTGTACAATGAGACTCCCGTGAGTTGATCACCTCCTAACATTCACAGTGAGTGACATTCATTCTTGCACTCTGCCTGCTCAGGAACTAAGGCTGTTTTCTCACTTACAGGAACCAGCAGGTCCATTCAGAGGACATCAAACATAAAGCCCAGCTCATCTTAAAGGAGGAAGATAAGGAGCCACTGGAGAAAGATCCACTGCATTCACTTGCACCTGCTACCAGCGGAAGTAGTCATAGTTCTAGATTAGGCTTGGAGTCATTTTCTGGAGAACATCTCACTGACATGTTTCCGTAACAGTTGGAGGCAGTGACAGTTCAGGTCTTTGGAACATGGAGAACTTCTGGAAATCAGGCATCCTTTGTGTCTGAGTCAAATGCTGGGCCTCTGCGAGCGGCCATTGCTGGAGATGCAGCGACAGATGACGGAAAATCTGGCAGAGATGCAAGAGTCACTCAGTATACTGGAGTGAAGTATGGAGGAGTCCATCCGCGTTCTATTTGATGTCATGGCTCCGACATGCAAGTACCACAAGGTCACTATGAGAAAGATGACGACTGCCTTGGATACCTTGGTCCAACACATTTTGCTGGATTTGCACTCAGACCTGCACTGCTTGGGCATGGACATTGGTGGATTCCATCTGTGGATAGGTGAGAGGGTGCAAGGCACCTTGAGCTCCTTCCAGATGTCCCATCTCCTGAGTCAAGGAAGGGGCCCTCGGGTACCCACAGGGAGGATGAGCGTCAGCTAGACACTTCACACAGGAGATTTCAAGGATGCCCAGCCACTCAATCCCCTCTGTCTGTGACCTGATCAACTCCAGTTGATCAGGCCATGGAGGATGCTTCTTGAATTGGAGACTCTTATCAGGCTGGGATCCTCCAGGTTGTGGGCACCAGAGGACATCTACTAAGGTTATCACAGGCAACGGGGTTAGCACTCAGCCAGCTGCCTCCAACTCTGCTGCAGACATAGCTTTTGGGTTAAGAAAAATAAGAAATGTTGACACCACTTTTGGGTCATGGGTGCTCAATCACTATAAACTGCACACTTATACAGAGTGTTTGGTCATTTGAAGGCGCGGTGCTTATTCATGTAAGTGTCCTCTTATAACAAGCGTGAGACATCCTCCTGTTCTGTGATCACCTTTGTGAGCCTCACATTCAAAAGATGTTAATCTTATTCAAAATAGTTAGTGATGTTAGGAAGATATGTCAAAACCTTTATGGGAAATGACTGCTAAATAAAGTTGTAACCCTTAATGTTTGCAAGTGAATATTATGTGACAACCTGAAATGGTATCGTGTCTCCTCAGTGGTTGGGCCAAATCACAAGATCTGGTAAGACGATGGTGTTCTCAAACTATCAGCTCATCTCACTGGCCACTGTAGTTTTTCATTGAGATGACGATATCAAGTTCCTTGATGCAACGTTTGCGCTGTTATGTCAACTTTCACTTTCCCAGTGCACACATTTACAGGGTTCACCACTGACCTTTCCAGAGATAATGGCTTGCTGAATTACAAGGATTGAAGCTGTAAGTGCAAATGTGGAACTTGTTGATGTGACTGATTCTTAATCTCTTTCATTGCAATTGCCTTGCATTAAGGGACAGAAGGAAGCTGGCCCTCTCCTGTTGCCTGCACCTTAATCCGCCTGGAATCTTGTGGTTATGAAAATATCACATGCACGTCTTCCATGTCATGCTTCCTCGTTGACATCATCATGTGGAAGCCGACTCTATACTCCATTTCAGGTTTCTGACCCTCCTGCTCTTCATTGTCCGAGGTGCTCTTAGCCTTTTCAATTTCTCCCTTTAGCAAGGTATCCCCCCTGCACTTTGCGGTGCCAGGTTGTGAAGGGCGCAACAGTTCACTACAATGCAGGCGACTCTCTTAGGAGACTACTGCGGTCCAAATATTGGAAATGCATCCAGGATGCAAATGGTCTGTTCTATTATGGATAATGTTTAGCTATGTGTTTAATTGTACCTCTCCTCTGAGGCATTCAAGGATGATGCCATTGTTTGAGTGGGTAGCCAAACAGCCATCTCTGTATTTGCTGAGGCCTTTAAGTGACTCAGGATATATGAGTCACAGCAACTCCCAGGGTACTCAGCACAGACGTGCAATCCGATGTTTGCACACCATCCACAAGCTGATGGAGTTGAACCTTTCCCAGTTGATGAACATCAGGGGTTAATCCATAGAGCTTGTAAAGCCACATGTGTGCAGTTGATTGCACTCTGCACTCTAGGGAAAGCCTGAGCTACAAAATTATTAAATCTAAGTCTGACTACCTTCATCAACTGTGAACTTCACATAATGATGTGCCTTACTGTAAAGGACATCTGTCACCTCCTTGATGTATTTATGTGTGGCAGCCTGCAAGATGCCACACATGTCCCTGTGGATCACTGGAATGATTCACAGGCAAATAAATTGAGGGCGGTGGAAGCCTTCAGGCCATAAACAGGGAATGTCCCCCCATTTTACATTCTCAGAATGTGGCGGATATGATCCACCAGATCCTTGGACAAGCACAGAGATGTGTGGCATTGTCTCTCACTTATCTGCACAGAGGACAGTCTTCTTCAGTAGACCCTTGGCTAAGCAAGTCCAGGTGGTACATGTCTAACCTCCTCATTCTCTGGGTATTGCTTATGTTCCCTTGGGCCTCGCACTTCAGACGGGGCCTCCCCCAGAAGTTGCACTTGGTGGAGAACAGCTCTTCTCCTCCTCCATTCCATGAGCACCATCAAGAAGGCTGCATTGAGCCCAGGATCTATTCCTGTTTCCTCCTTATTGTTGTGGAATGATATATATATAAAATGGAGTATGAATTATGGGGAAAGATAGTAATGTTCCCATTTGCAAACAACAAGCCACTGTCACGACATGGAGTTGCACCTGCGTGACCAGTCATGTCACTGATACGACCTTGGAGCTAGGTGTAAATTCACAGAGTGAAGTGACCAAGACATCAACTCTGACAGCTACCATCTCAAACCCACAAAGGCTGGAAAAGGTTTGGATGCCTTAATGACATGCACCATCTTACAAAACTTACCCCTCCAATCTCAGGTGTGGCATAATCATGTACTTTGCATGCCCTATGGCCCATTATGCATGCCAATTGGAGAAAGCCGATTTGAGGCTTTCATTGATAATCTGCCATATAAACATCAGCTTTGTCCTCTTAAAGGTTGCCTGTATTTCCAATTTTTGCATTCCTGTGTATTAATACTGAAATGGAGCAATAGAATTGTGAGGAAAATGATTCCTGCAGTCTATCTTTAAAGTGCTAAAAATAGCACTACCTTCAATGGAACTTTCTCAAGGAGGTCTTCCATTTTTCTCTCAGGCCTGACTTCATTTTGTTGTTTTAAGTGAAAAGCCAGTTGAGGCTTCCCCATAAAATGGCCTCTGCCTATACTGACGCTAACCCTTTCCATCCAGATTATTTTCCAGTTTCAATTTCTGACTGCGCTCTAACCTTTTAAAAATGTCATTCATGGAATGCTGGCTAGACCAGCAATTTTTATCCATTCCTACTGGCCCTTGAAAAGGTGGTGGTGAGCCACCTTCTTGATCTACTGCAGTCCATGTGGTGAAGGTACACCACAGTGCTATTCAGGAGGGAGTGCCAGGATTTTGACCTAGCTTCGACTGGACAAGGTGATGGTGCTCAGGTATTACTACAAGAGCAGCTTCACTGCGCCCTCTCCATGGAGTGTTACTGGCCTTCCAATTTTCCTGTTACTGCACAATATGCAGTTCGAGGCACCTCCCTTGTTCTCCACCTTCCCCTAATAATCTTGGATCCCGTAGTAATTGTGGTCAATATTCTAATACTCCTACTTGAACCTATAACTGTAGAAGTCGCATTGCCCACACTGGACCTCATCCCGCCTCATTTCGAGGCTGTGAGCATGGCCATATACAGAAGAGACCCTCCCCCCCAATCTATGTGTTCACCCTTTACAAGCTGCAGATGCCTCCCCTAATCTTAATTAGCCCATGTGCATCCCAGCACAAGACTTTGGCCAGTGACACTGAAACCATGACCTGCAAACCAAGTTTTGCCTTTTCACGAGTGAGCGGATAACCACTGCAAAGGTATGCGGGTTAGGTTGGTTGGCCATGCTAAATTAACCCTTAGTGTCAGGGGCATTCCTCCATTAAGTTTTGTGCAAGCTTTCACTCTGTGCCAGACTAATACTAACCATCTCTCTTTTCTGATTCTGCATGCCTCCTTTCAATTTTGTGTAGATCTGTTTCCATGCCAGCCCCTACTGCATTCCTCTCTTTCACATTAAGTTCCAACTTCCCACCACTGGTCTCCCCTATACCTGCCATTGATTCCATTCTCCACCTTCGTCCATTGTCTCGTTTCTCCTAACTCCCCCCCCCCGCGACACTCCTGGACAATGGAGGAAGGCAATGAATAGAGCAAGTCTACACCCCCCACCAGTGTGGCCTTTCATTGATTTTGGTGAGAACCTGGAGCAGCATTGCTGCAGGTAGGTTTTCAATATTGCACTCAACGAGAAGTCACAAGGTAAGTGAGGCTGACCGCTGCACGCTAATTAATCTCTTTAGAATTAACAAATCAAACACTTAAATCAATGAGGGGTGAGGGATTGGGATAGTCCCGAACTGTGATTCAGACTGGTCTAATATCTTACTGATATGGTACTTGACTGAGGGGGGGTAAATGTGATTCCAGCAAGCAGCGTTTTTAATGAGTATTCATGAGATGACAATGCATGTAAATGGAGTTGCCTCCATAGATCAGCAGTTATGAAAATTCCAAGCTGCTTTCGCACTAGCGGATTTCCAAGTTTTGGTCTCTCTCCAAATTTTCCATCTGTGGACTGGAGATGAAAATTCCGCCCAAATACTCTACATAAAGCTACATAACAGCATACATATTTTAATGTTGTGCCAAAGCCTTTTAATGAGCTGAAGAGCCTTTTCATTTTAGTGGTTGGAAATAACTTGGCCTGGACAATTCTACGATTAAAATAGGTTTACAGAAAAAGGATACTTTTATACATAAGAACCAGGCTAGCCTGCCCCTTCTGGAGTGCAGTAACAATACAGGAGTTAGAATCCAGTTTTGCAACCTTTGTGCTCCCCTCTTCATCGGCGATCACATCAGCTTGCAATTGCAATTTGTACTGTTCTGATGGCATCTCAATTTCTGCAAGAAAGTAGTAAGAAAGCATATTGAAACATTTCAAATGTTACTCATTGATAAGAAGTTTAACAACACCAGGTTAAAGTCCAACAGGTTTATTTGGTAGCAAAAGCCACACAAGCTTTCGAAGCTCTAAGCCCCTTCTTCAGGTGAGTGGGAATTCTGTTCACAAACAGAGCTTATAAAGACACAGACTCAATTTACATGAATAATGGTTGGAATGCGAATACTTACAACTAATCCAGTCTTTAAGAGACAAAACAATGGGAGTGGAGAGAGCATCAAGACAGGCTAAAAAGATGTGTATTGTCTCCAGACAAGACAGCCAGTGAAACTCTGCAGGTCCACGCAACTGTGGGAGTTACAAATAGTGTGACATGAACCCAATATCCCGGTTGAGGCCGTCCTTGTGTGTGCGGAACTTGGCTATCAGTTTCTGCTCAGCGACTCTGCGCTGTCGTGTGTCGCGAAGGCCGCCTTGGAGAACGCTTACCCGAATATCAGAGGCCGAATGCCCGTGACCGCTGAAGTGCTCCCCAACAGGAAGAGAACAGTCTTGCCTGGTGATTGTCGAGCGGTGTTCATTCATCCGTTGTCGCAGCGTCTGCATAGTTTCCCCAATGTACCATGCCTCGGGACATCCTTTCTTGCAGCGTATCAGGTAGACAACGTTGGCCGAGTTGCAAGAGTATGTACCGTGTACCTGGTGGATGGTGTTCTCACGTGAGATGATGGCATCTGTGTCGATGATCCGGCACGTCTTGCAGAGGTTGCTGTGGCAGGGTTGTGTGGTGTCTTGGTCACTGTTCTCCTGAAGGCTGGGTAGTTTGCTGCGGACAATGGTCTGTTTGAGGTTGTGCGGTTGTTTGAAGGCAAGAAGTGGGGGTGTGGGGATGGCCTTGGCGAGATGTTCGTCTTCATCAATGACATGTTGAAGGCTCCGGAGGAGATGCCGTAGCTTCTCCGCTCCGGGGAAGTACTGGACAACGAAGGGTACTCTGTCCACTGTGTCCCGTGTTTGTCTTCTGAGGAGGTCATTGATAAGTCAGACTAGCTGGAATGAGTGAATGTGTATTTTGTTTTAATAGCTTCCAGAAGTTGTACAAGAAATGCATCATTTCAGTGGTTTCATTAACAATTCCAGCTGAACTGAATGACCTCAGAGATATTTCCACCAAATTATTGATATTGAGTAATTACTTTAAATTCCAATAACTTTTATCATTTATTCTCAGGGTGATGCTGCAAGTCTGCATCTACCACCTAACGCAAGTTACCCTGAGGTAAGTCTTTGACTATCTTCTTGATGTACCAATTGCTTGTACAGAAGAACGCATTTTAAATAGCATTAAAAGTCAGCATGGAATTATGGCCTGCCAGTTAGGTCCCCTTCCCTGATAAAGATTAATGAACCTGTTGTGTTTTTAATGACAATCCAGCAACTTCCACAATCACTTTCTGGTGTAAGTCCACAAATGACAATTTATTGATTTCAATTTCACAACGTGCATGATGGGATTTGAACTCATAACCCTTGTGTTGTTAATCCAGTAGCGTATCATAAGCATGAGACCCTAATGCCCTTCAACATAAATTTCATGAATGCCTGTTGGATGTAATAACACTGAGACAACGAACGGTTTCTGTCTATTGTGAATCATTTTGGAAATATGCCTGACCATATTGTCCAGGCTACTGGGCATTGCTTTGCCTCCTCAGGTGCTCCTTTCAACAAAATTCATTGAACCCACAACAAAAAATTACATGTTCACAACACTTTCAAGGGATATAAACAGAATACTTTGTCACTCATGGGCGAGACTAGGCTTGTCAGGCCATCATTAGATAAGACTTTCTGCATTCCACAGCTGCTCACCAAGTATCCTTTGTGTATTACATCATTTCTAACCTTTGTGAATATGTAGCTGCACTGTGATTATAGTTCAAGAGTAATAATTCAATTACCATTTGATATTGCGAGAAGTATCAGCTACTTTGGAAAAGCACAGAAACAGGCAGTGGACACTTTGGTAACATTTTATTTCAGAAGGATGTTGGTTATCAACTGGGATAACAAACAGTGTTGAACATAAAAGCAATTACAGGCAGTCTTACAGGTGTGTCACCGAAAAGATTGAGATAGGTATAGTATGACTGAAAGCTGGTATTCTCAGTAGATGACAGAATGGATCCCAGTTGGGAAAAGACTGGGGAGAATTTTGACTTCAAAGAGCGAATAGGTTTGGGAGCAGATGGTAGCTAAAAAGCGCTAACAGCGTCAATCTACCAACTTCCGTATTTAATTACAGGCTATTCAGCCACATGCAAAAAAATCCCTTTGGTAGGTTGTGAATTTGTTAATAATTCATCAATAGCTATTCCCTAAAAGACAAAAAAAAAGCTATTTTAACAAGAGGTTTTCAATTTTGATTGTGGGTGCACATCTTTCCTGGAACTCATCAGGGAAAGTAAAGCAAGAACACAGGCCAATTGAGGGGGCTGAAATCACAGACTAAAATAAATCCCATTATACTGCGCTCTCACACCGCATTCCTGCCAAAGTGAAAGGCTTTTACTCATCAGTATTTCTGTTGAAGGCACGCTCCTGCTTCTTGAATGTGATATCCACAATGGTCATCATTGCACCTATGTTAGGAGTGACCTTCACCACACAGGATGTCATTTCCATTACCTTGGGGGTTTGTGTGGCTGATCTTCATTTTTCAATTGTTGTACATCAGATCAGCATGGGTGCTGCTTATGGTGTTTTACCTTCCTCCTCAGATCACAGAATCCAATATTGAATCATAGAATCCCAACAGTGCAGAAAAAGGCCATTTGGCCCATCAAGTCTGCACCAACAACAATCCAACCCAGGCCCTATCCCCAAAACCCCACATATTTACCCTGCTAATCCCTCTAACCTACGCATCCCGGGACACTAAGGGGCAATTTAGCATGGCCAATGCATATTTTTATTATTATTAGCACCAGAAGCAGGGAGATCAGCAGAAGTTGTAGCAGGCTTCTCCTTGCAGCCCCGTTGTCCCATAGGAAGGGTAAGCCCAGTGATTGCAGCTTGCAGGAGATACATTTGCAACAGGGTATACAGGCAGCGCATCAGCTTCCTCGATATGTTTGAACACCATAGTGCCACAGCTCAGGATATTCCATCATGTTATCCCAGACATTTATAGCCTACTAAGTCATGTCCTGCTGCCAAGTAGATCTCATGGCAATTAAGTCTTCCTTTTTCTGCCACTCCTACATGGTGAAGCCCTATTTTTTATTCATTTGTGGGATTGGGCATTGCTGGCTAAGCCAGCATTTATTGCTCATCCCTAATTGCCCTTGAACAGAGTGGCTTGCTGGATGATTTCTGTGGGCATTAAGAGTCAACCACAATGTTATGAGTTTTGAGTCACGTGTAGGCCAGACATGGTAAGGACGGCAGATTTCCTTCCTTCAAGGACATTAGTGAATCAGATGGGTTTATATGACAATTAACAATGGTTCCATGGTCATCATTAGCCTTTTAATTCCATATTTCATTATGTGCCCTAGTGGGGTGGTTCAGTTGGGATAGAGGATGCCCAGATACCTGCTTTGACTATTGAAATGCTCTTGGCTGGCATTGTCCATGTTTTGGAGCCTATGGGGGCCACACCAAAGACCTGTGCAGGAGTAGACTCAGCCTTCAAGACATGATGTAGCATGGGAGGCAGTGGGTGGGGGGCGGGGTGGGGGAGGCACTAACACAAAGACAGGAGGGGGTAACAGGAAAGAAGCAGAAACATTGTGAACAAAATTCCCATTACAAGTCATGGTCCACTGACACTTCCCTGCAGATTAATGGGACACTGACGGGGGAAAGACTAGATTTTGCTCAATTCTATTTAGTGTGGCAGTGTGTACAAGCCATTGGTAAGGACCAACACACACTTGGAGTGTCACCTTTGATGCTGACGCAGGTGAGCTACCTTTTCCATAGGCAAACATCATTGCAAAGGCTTGAAACATCATGGCATGAGATGGATGCTTCCAATCGTTTCTCATTGAACATGCCACTTGCAAGTCAGTCAGTATTCCATATTTTTGCCGCTGCTCCTAAATTAGCCTTTGTTAACAACCCTCGAGGATCTGCAACTGCATCCAGCTGAGCAGAGCTCGAAGCATAATGTGCCTTCTGACAGAAATTCTTCAGCTGTTCCAGCCCCATCATTTGCTCCTGCTCATTTGTGAAGTGAGACACACCAGGTAAAATCCCAACTACCCATCATATTGATCCCACTAAGTGTATATGTGAGCTGATGCATGGTCTGCATGAAACTTGTGATGCTGCATCCTCAGAATAATTGGCATCCTCTGAGGCGTGTTCGTCCTCATGCTATGGGAGAACATGTGCACATCATTATGTTTTACTAGCTGATTACACCAAGTCAACATGACAGTTATATACCTTGTTACATCAGCATTGAGATGGTTGGAGGACCATCTCCAATTGTCTGCCTCTCACTGGCATTTGGCACTCTCTTCTCAAAGTAAAGAAAGAAGAGAGCTGAAAAAGAGCAATGGAATACATTAAAAAAGAGTGAAAAGTAACAGTTTGAATTGGCTAGGGAGAAGTTGTCTTTACGAATTGGAAAAGCTACTGGAAATTTTAGTGACGCTAGTTCAGAGACAAGCTTTGATATTTTAAAATACCCTTAGTTCGTACCAAAATTTGACGAAGATGACATTGAAGCATTCTTTAAGTTTGTAACCTTCGACAAGTTTGCAGCTAGGTTAAAGTGACCTGAAGAATTTTGGACTCTCCTGAATTTGCAAAGAGCCCACCCAAGCTTTGATTTTGAAAGGATTTAACCATTTCCAATCAGCTGGTGGATGTGAGCACTAAAATTTGACCACATGTACAAGGAAATAAGAAAGATAACCCAGTTGAAAAAGTTCAAAAATTGTCCCCCGTACAGACTTAAACTTAGGTAGGGGAACAAAGAGCTTTAAAAGCCAGAGAAGCAATTATCATAGCAGATGACTATGAAGTAATTCACAAATCTCTAGCTCAAAATAAACTTGAGTCTAGTAATTCTTAGGGGGATATAGGATGGAGATAAATGAAACAGAAATAGGCTCAGGAGAAAAGCAGTGAGGAAGAAAAGCAAATTGATCTTCAACTTCTAAAGAAGGACTTGGATGGTAAATCAATAGGGGTACGTCCAGTTTTTCAGCATGGAAAGCTTGAATGGTAAGGATTAATTCTGATATTTCAAAAGACCAACAGGCAGTGCTGCAATCTAGATCATGGTGGAATTTTTCCATCCCACCCACCATGTGAATTGTAACGGGTGGGACACGGATTATGCAAAGGTCCGTTTACATCGGGCGGGATTTTCTGGCCTTGGGGCGAGTGAGACTGGAAAATCCTGCCCCATGAATATGGTGAACCTCTGCTCAAACGTAGCAGGGGAGGATCAGGAAGCTTACCACTAAAGGAAAGTGACTCCTTTAACACCTGAGGCACCACAAAAAGAGACAACCGTCCTCTAGGGCACTGGTTGACCACAAACACCACTTGAAGCAAGGGTTGTCAATATGTCACCCAAAAGGAGTACAAATATTATGTTATTGATAAAAGGACCTACTGGAAAATGTTTGAAGGTTCTCTTTGTTAAAATAAGCTACACAATAAGTTGGTCAGTGGGGTAGTGATGGTCAGAATTGTTCTGAGCTTACCAATGCAAGGTGTCAGCCTATTACCAAGAAATGACTTATCAGGATGTCAGTACTGCATCCAGAGGATCTAGAATAGTCCATGGAAACTAAGGAAAATGAGGGGAGTTAGAAATATTCTGCAGAGGGCTGAGCAAATCCTACATGGGTGATATGGCCAGTAAGGAAAGCAGGCAAAATTTAAAGAGGCCAAAATAGAGTGAAAGGAGAGGTACCTGAATAGAACCAGGAGAGGTTGAAGGGAACGCATTAGAGGTACAGTTAACAAAGACCTTCTTTGAAGATTTAAATTTGGACAAGCAGTGTTCCCAAATAGGCAAGCAGAAACTGAGAGAGATGGCTCACTTGGCTGAATTGCCACAGGGGGGTGCAGTGCATGTTGGACAGCTATCTGCAAGCAGTCATGTCCCAGAGCACGTGGGACAGATTGGGTAAAACACATCCCCGAAAAAAAAGAAAAAGGGAAAATAAGTTGTAAGACAACCAACACTTGTGAAAAACCACAAGTGAAATACAAGCAAATTCAATGTGGAATTGCCCACTAGACTACAAAGTGGTCAGGTTCTAAATTCAAATCTAACAGAGCCCAGCAATTAAGCTTCATAATCCCCAAAAGACAAAGAGCAGAAGGAAAACCCAGGCGCTTTACATTGGCTTAAAACATTTTATCACCAAACTGTCACACAAGAAATAAAATGTGTTGGATCCTGAACCATTGTTGTTGTGGAAGCAGCAGTTAAGGGGTTAAGGACTTCAAAAACAATGAAACAAAGCAGTCAGAGAAATTTGTATAATACAAATTCTGCCTGGAGCAGAAACGTTGTCTCCACAGCGGTTTGTGAAATTTAACCTCCTCCTAAACTCAGGAAATGAGTTTGAACTTCCACATAGCTCAAATCCACTGTTGATAAAAAAGTTCCCAAAGCACTATGAAGAGATGCTAGTGACAAGCCAAACTTGCTAGACAACACAAAATTGGGATCTTGAAAACAAAGAGGAAAGTGATAGAAAATATTAGGTTTCAAACAAAAGCCATCCAAAGGCCAGACCTGAACACCAGACAAAATTCTACGATAATTGTGCCTTATCCAACACGGTGATGAAAATCTTAAACTTGAAAATAGCTGTGCAGACAAGGCAAACACTATAGGACTAAAATGTGGGTGTTAGAAGAGTATGTGCAAAATGTGCGTTTGCAATTCTCTTGCTTTACTAGGAAACGTGAAAATAATGTGGCCAGATTCCATACTTTTTCCTGTGTGGCGGAGGCATGTAATTCCCAGGAAAACACAGTAAGAAATCTCACAACACCAGGCTAAAGTCCAACAGGTTTATTTGGATCTTACTGTGTTTACCCCAGTCCAACGCCGGCATCTCCACATCATGATTCCCAGGAAAGGCAGGCCCTATCCATAACTTTTAAAACATAAACTATAATCAGTGTTGAGTCTTCTAGAACTGACTTTTCTTTAAAAAAAAATTAAAATGAACAAAGAAGAAAGAAAAGTTCAGCACAGGAACAAGCCCTTCGGCCCTCAAAGCTTGTGCCAATCATGATGCCCTAACTAAACTAAAAAAACACCTTCTGCCCTTACTGGGTCCATAACCCTCTATTCCCTCCTTATTTGTATACCATCCAGATGCCTCTATTCCCCCCTTATTCATGTACCCATTCAGATGCCTCTTAAATGTTGCTAATGTGCCTGCTTCCACCACCTCCTCTGGCAGCGTGTTCCAGGCACTCACCACTCTGCGTGAAAAACTTCCCCCGCATATCTCCCTTAAACTTTCCCCCTCTCACCTTGTAACTGACACTTGCACCCTAGGAAAAAGCCTATCCACTCTGTCTATGGCTCTCATAATTTTGTAGACCTCTATCACGTCTCCCCTCAGCCTCCATCTTTCCAGTGAAAACAATCCTTAGTTTATTCAACCTCTCCCCATAGCCAACACCCTTGAGACCAGGCAACATCCTGGTGAACATTCTTTGCACTCTCTCCAAAGCTTCCATGTCCTTCTGATAGTGTGGTGACCAGAACTGCACACAATACTCCAAATACGGCCTAACCAAGGTTTTATACAGCTGAAATATGATTTCCCAACTCTTGTACTCCATGCCCTGACTGATGAAGGCAAGCATGCCATATAATTTATTAATCAGCTTGGCCACCTGTCTTGCCACTTTAAGGGAACTGTGGACCTGCACGTCTAGAACCCTCTGTTTGATTCTCTAAATTTGATCCTCCAAAATGCATCACCTTGCATTTATCCAGATTAAACTCCATCTGCCATTTCTATGCCCAAGTACACCAATCTATCGATATTCTGTTGTATCCTCTGACAATCCCTGGCACTATCAGCAACTCCACCAATCTTAGTGTCATCCGTAAACTTTCTAATCAGAGCACCCACAAATTCCTCTAGATCATTTATATATACTACAGACAACAGAGGTCCCAGCACTGATGCCTGCGGAACACCACTAGCTACAGATCTCCATTCTGAAAAACACCCTTCCACCGCTACTCTCCGTCTTCGATAACCAAACCAGTTCTGTATCCATCTAGCCAGCCCACCCTGAATCCCATGTGATTTTAGTTCCTGTACCAGTCTGCCATGTGGGACCTTGTCAAACGCCTTACGAAATGCTGCAACAGATGGCTGCAGAGTTACTTCAGTAAGAAGTCTCATAACACCCAGGTTAAAGTCCAACAGGTTTATTTGGTAGCACAAGCTTTCGGAGTGTCGCTCCTTTTTCAGGTGAGTGAGGAGTTGTGTTCACAAACAGGGCATATATAGACCAAACTCAATTTACAAGATAATGGTTGGAATGCGAGTCTTTACAGGTAATTAAGCCTTAAAGATACAGACAATGTGAGTGGAGAGAGGGTTAAGCACAGGTTAAAGAGATGTGTATTGTCTCCAACCAGGACAGTTAGTGAGATTTTGAAAGCCCAGACAAGTCTTGGGGGTTACAGATAGTATGACATGAACCCAAGATCCCGGATGAGGCCATCCATATGTGTGCGGAACTAGGCTATTAGTTTCTGCTCAGCGATTCTGCGTTGTTGTGTGTCGTGAAGGTCGCCTTGGAGAACGTTTACCCAAAGATCAGAGGCTGAATGCCAATGACTGCTGAAGTGTTCCCCGACAGGAAGAGAACACGCCTGCTTGGTGATTGTCGAGCGGTGTTCATTCATCCATTGTTGTAGCGTCTGCATGGTCTCCCCAATGCAGCGTATCAGGTAGACAACGTTGGCCGAGTCACAAGAGTATGTACCGTGTACCTGGTGGATAGTGTTCTCACGTGAGATGATGACATCTGTGTCGATGATCCGGCATGTCTTGCAGAGGTTGCTGTGGCAGGGTTGTGTGGTGTCGTGGTCACTGTTCTCCTGAAGGCTGGGCAGTTTACTGCAGACAATGGTCTGTTTGAGGTTGTGCGGTTGTTTGAAGGCAAGAAGTGGGGCTGTGGGATGGCCTTGGCGAGATGTTCGTCTTCATTGATGACATGTTGAAGGCTCCGGAGAAGATGTCGTAGCCTCTCCGCTCCGGGGAAGTACTGGACGACAAAGAGTACTCTGTCTGCCGTGTCCCGTGTTTGTCTTCTGAGGAGGTCAGTGCAGTTTTTCGCTGTGGCACGTCGGAATTACCTGACATTCAAACTACCACACTGTCTTGAAATGACAAAATTCATACACATTCTAGACTAATATGTCTCACAAACCACTTCCTGAAACCATCCAAAAGGTGGTGTTCTGATTTGAATGGGCTGTTTTGAAAACAGTACAATAATTGTCTCAAACACCCAGGTTGCGGCTAATTCATAGCAACACCGTAAGATTTCTAAACCTGTTCAACTGCAAACCTGCACACTATTACAGAAAACTGACTTCTATGTCCGAAAGCTACAAGTAACTAACTTTTGTGACCTGCAGAAAGTTCAGCTCCTCTAGAGATTCCTATAATGACTAATATATGACTTTGGCTTTTAAATTCACCAACTACATTTCAAGAGAGAATAATCTCTTCCTTACTAGGTCTGCATTGTATTGTTTTTCACAAGACAAGCCAATCTCATGAACTACTATTCTTTTGCTTATAACTTGTAAAGTGCACTATTCATTTTAACTGCATGCCATATGGGTAGTGAGTCACGTAGCGTTATATTTTCAGGATCAAAATGTAAATAAACAACCCTCTTCATTTAAACACACAAAAAACTTCCTGCTGGTTATTCAAATTGTCCACAAACTCTGAGGTTAAAAATCACATCCATCTTCCTTTCCAAAACACACCCTGATTATGGACAGTAAGTGAACAGGGGTTTCAGTTCCCTCCAATTCCTGTCCGTAACACATATTTAAAGTCTATCCCTCCCCTGACAAGTCTATTTGCTCTGACATCTGCAAGGCATTGTTCTAATGTATGCCAGAAATCAGCAAGGCCAAAAAAAAAACAAGCTCATAATGAACTCCTACAACTATCTTTGCTTGTCCTTTTTAGAACACTGGCTTTTGGAAAAAATGGTCTCAACCACCTTGCAGGATAATAAATGACAAGTTAGTGTGATGTAAGGGATTTTTTTTTCATATCATGTTCTCTGCAGCTCACAGCCTTAGCTGATATCATTGTTGCCGGCTTGACTGGAGATGTCCTTTTATTGTTACCTCAGTAGCTTAAATAGCGTCTGTTTATTTTAACTCTGGGTTGTTTTATGATCCTGCATTGTTAAGGGGACGGTCATGCGTTTTTGGACAGTTTTTTTTCCAAGAGAGTTTAAGGTTTCATTTTATGTTTGGCTGCAGTTAGAGTTGATTTTCGAAGGGACAGTAAGCTGAAAAGAAGTCTCTCTCTCTCTCTCTCCCTGGTTTTGGAAATTCTGCGGGTTAGCTGGAAGCCTTCCTGGAGTAGAAAATCTGCCGTTGGTGGCTTGACCAGAGTCTACCTGGGGTTCTGGGAAGCTGTTCTAATTTTAAACTGCGCTAGATGTGACAAGAGGACTACTAGAGCTTACAAGACTGAGAGTTTTCAATTCTTCAACCAAAGGACTCAATTCCAGTATCACGTGAGCATAAGACTTTGCTGTGTTGAACTTGTTTAAAGGGTTCTGTCTGTGGCAGGCTTTGGTTTGATTGGAACATCTTAGATATAGTTGCTAAGGGTTATACATTATGATGGTTGTTTTGTTGTTGTTTGAAATTGATAAAAGTTATTGCTAATTTTCTTTCCATACGTGTTAACTATATTCTTAAATAAGCTGTGTTTGATAAAAAGCTCCCTAGTGGACCATTTGAATCATACCTGAAGTGAAACATATCATGCTTATCCCAGCCAAATTCAAGGTGCAAAACTTATGATCTGGCGGGCTCCATAAAATACTTTGGAGTTTCTGACCTGAACCATAACATAAGCCAAACATCTAATGTTCAAGGAGTATTGTTATCTCCTATTTTACATTTGGCAATTCGATATTACTGTGACATATTTCACTTTACCATTCATTAACTCACTCTTTGATGAAATGAAATGGAAAGGGAAAAAAGGAACAAAATATCAAACTTAGGTGGGCAGCCTTGAACTTCCTTTGTGTTATTTAACACATATCTATATAGGTTTTCATAACATGATTCTATGTAAATATGTCAAATGATTCAATATTTTTCTGGCACACGTAGTACATTGCTTATGGTGCTCTGATAATGGTGGGGAGTGGGAATAGTTAGAATTAAGTTAGTTAGAATTAAGTTAATCTCGCATTAAGTCGATCTTTCTCTACACCTCTAGCTATAACCGTAACACTACATTCTGCACTCTCTCCTTTCCTTGTCTATGTACGGTATGCTTTGTCTGTATAGTGCGCAAAAAACAATATTTTTCACTGTATATACATGTGACAATAATAAATCAATTTTTAAAAAAATCAAATTTGAGGCACCAACGAACTGTAATGGATTCTGACAGTCCCTGGAGTGTCGTCATATTATCAAGAACGGCAGAAGATGCATAGTAGAGAAAGAAAAGGTATGGGCATGTGTGAGGGAGAAAAGTGAAAGGACAGCAAGATCACATGCTCAATATTTTGATAACAGCCTCCCTTTCAGTAGCCATTCCAGCAGGACACTATGCAACTACAGTACTGCTCAAGTGGCTCAATGAATTATGGGGTAGATTTAATTGAAATATTTTCAAGTCTGTACTAAGCTTGTATACTGTCTGCTCTCAGGCTGTTCGCAATCTTCATAATAGACTTCTGGATTAGGGAAGAAGGACATTTGTTATTAAATTATCCACATCGTAGGAAACACTTCTGATATGTAACCGATTAACTTAGAGGAACAAAAGCAAAGTTGGCGCTTTATTTTCAAATTAGTCCTTCATTTCATTCTATCAAACAATAAGATGCATCATCAGATTATTTACTTTTTTGCACAAATAATCAATCTTAATGTCTATTTGGGCTCCCAAGCCTTGTTGCTACTCACTTAAGATGAGAAGTGACCAGGTGCATCCTAGTGCACTTCTATAGTAAATTTCAAACAGCCAAAGCAGGATCTATGAATTTTCAAACGGTAGCACAATTTAATTGGTTCTTGTGATCTCTCAAAGGTTCCCTGTCAATTAGCGACTCGGTAGACCCAATTTGCTTGCAATAAAATTAACTTCGCCACAAGAATGTGAAATAATGACTAGTCTGCTCTTAGGTTGTTAGCAATCTTCATAATAGACTTCTGGATCAGAGAAGAAGGACATTTGTTATTATGTTATCCACATCGCAGGAAACACTTCTGATATGTAACCGATTAACTTAGAGGAACAAAAGCTAAGTTGGCGCTTTATGTTCAAATTAGTCCTTCATTCTATCAAACAGTAAATTTTCTAAAAATAAAGAATGTTGATGCTTTCCCTAGATTTCCGTCCCCTTTAACTAACACTGCATCTTCTGTTTTTATTTCTAAAAATGGGTAAATCGTTCCAGCACTGATGGGTAAACACTTTTTCCCACTATTTGAATAGATCTGGCTTCCAGGTTAAACTCACCACTGGCAGCACATTCAGTAAATTGGTTCTTATGAGGTATTAGTATTTGTTACCACAATAGTTGACAAAATTTAAGACGTAAAGTAAGTGTTAACCCATGCAGGAGGACATCCTGAAACAACACTAATCATTCATCCAGTATTCCCGCTTAGGTTTACAAACTTTCGTTTACAAAGGGAATTCCTGATGTTTCTTCACCATCAGATTTTTGCTTATTTGTTGATTTACTATCATATATATTTATGTTGCTTTGTAGCTGTAATTGAAGCATTGCTTTTCTTTAGGCTGCCGATCATGGGCGTGATTTTCCGGCCGCATTAACCCCAAAACCGGAAAATCCCACCTGAGGTCAACGGACCTTTCCATCGTCCGCTACGATTGCTGTGGAGGCGGAATGGGAAAATTCGCTCCGTTATCTTTCGGAATTTAGGACAGTGTAGTATAAGGGTTAACATGGGATTGAGTACAGCACTGGCCACGCAATGATGCAACACTTGAACTGCACACCTAGGGGTCAGTGTAGTTGGATGGAGGTGTGTTTAGAAGTAAGCATGGAGACTGCTCCTAGCTTGAACCTTTATTGTACCTATGTATATAGTTTCTAATAGTAATAAATACTTACTGTTAAACTACCTAAGACTATGAATACCATAATAAATTCTGAGCTACACTCAACATCTGCAACATGGTGGTAACAAAGCCTTAGCGATTGTAGAAGAAAATTTAAATTCTGGGAAACTGAAGGAAAAATCAAAGAAGCATTCTGACCTGAAGGAAAGTTCAAGAAGAAAAGCCGATTGAGAAAATCACCAGAGAAAAAGTTTGAAACCTAAAGGCAGAAAGTAAATTCCTCACTTTACAGAAGACTCCAAAGAATCCCTTGGAAATCCAACTTCAATACCCAGAGGTGCAGAGTCAGCAAACTTAGCAGGAGTGAAAGAAAGTTAAAAATTTCTGGCCAACACAAATCCTGAAAAAAAGTCAACTACTGCAATGGTCAGAAATTGCTCTTTAAATCACAGTCTGAGAAATCCAATTCCTGAATTGGCGGCTGAACCCGCTCTGAACAAAGTACAATAAAATTAATTAAAATCAATTGCAACTGAGCAGGCAGTTCTCAAAACGCTGAAAAGGTTGGAATTCTTTAATTGCAATATCCGAGAACAATGCACTGAAATGGAGAAAAGAGTCAAACCAGGCAGCCACTGTTTAAAAAAAATGCTAAAGTTGTGAACACTGTAACTGCAGGAGCCCGTCAAAACAGGGTGGAATAGCTCTTTCATCATGACATTGCCAGCTTGGATTTTTGAAAACTCTTAATGTGAAACCTACAATTTAAAAAATGTAACCACCGATTAGAAATCCACATTTCCCGATCAATTAGGACTGATTCAAGGCCCGGATCAATTACAAAATTAGGGACACGAGAAAATTTTCCTCAGGTATATGATTTCTTCAAGTCTGGATAGAACCACAGAAGTGAACATGTTTACAGACTGCATTATTCGGCAGGCCCAATAGCTGACGATATAATAGCAAGACCAATCTTCAAAATTTCATGGTATTGTTAGGGTACCGATCAGAAACCCCATGGTATGTTATGAAGTTAGACTAGACCCCAACTATCTGCTATGTTAGCATTAATGTGAGGATAGGATGTTTCACTCCAGGCGTGATTCCACTGACAAACTGGGAAGCTTTTATCAAAATAAACTTTATTTAACAACAGTTAAGTATATGAATTAGCTTAATATTTACCAATTGAATTCTACTTGAACATGACAAGACACAGTTCTTAACTGCTAGCCTATCCCTATGAGTTCCAATTCAAGTAATATTCCTCTTAAAGACTTATAACCCCTCTTCAAAATCAGTTAACAAACAATATAGGCTTACGTACTTATACTTCTTCACAGTCCTAGAGCTTTTTGAATACCTCTGGAGAGGGAGCGAGATCTTTTGAGAGAGAGCGCCAACATTTAAGCAGCTCCAGTCAGCAACTGCTCTTGATTTTTAAAAATGAAACCAAAACACTGGGGGCGATTTTCCCATCCTGCCGCACTAATTTCTGAGCGCGGCAGGCCGGGAGAATTGGCCGTTGGTCCGCAGCATGTGCCACGGCAAACATGGCGAACATTAAAGTAGCAATCCCAGGGAGCCGTGCGCGCCTCCAGCAACGTGGGGGTAGAGGTTGCGCACGCACCAGCACAACCTAGTCAAGTGCACTACATGCTCTGTATAATGCAAACGCACACAAACCCTCAAAATCCCTTCCACATACCTGAACACAGCCTTCCTACCTAAAACATTCTCCTTCTCCCTTATACAGTCTCGCTTGCCTACTCTTTCCAAACCAGTGGGAACACGAGGTAAGTGATTTAAATCTACCTTTAATGTAATCTAAACCCTGGGACTGAATTCTCCAGGCCCGCTAGCATCTCCTACTCTGTCAGGAGTATTTATTCACTCCAGTGGGGTTCAGATTAGCTCCCCACTTTCGGGGAACTAACAGAACCATCCCGTTGGAGTGAAGGGGAGGCAACTGGGGCCCCACCGGGGGTCGGGTTGCAGGTGGGGGGGTGCCCCGGGCATGGGCATCCTGGCAGTGCCAGCCTGTGCTCGGCGGGGAGGTTGCAGTGCCAGCCTGTGCTCGGCGGGGAGGTTGCTGGAGATCGGGTGGTCGTGGACGGGGGTGCAGCACTGCAAAAATCCAGGGCTGGCCAGCGATTGAGCCAGCCAGCAAACTGCAGGCTGACAGATAGAGGCCACTGAGCATGAGCAGTGGCCCGGAACTGTTAGCCTCCGGCGTAAATAGGCCCCACCCCACCAAGCTTTTAATGATATTCCTGATTGTAACCTCTGCATTGAACAGAATGTGGGAAATTCTTTTCTGAAGTCGCACTGAAAAAACCAGTGTGATTTACACCAGTTTTCAAAGAACAAAGAAAAGTACAGCACAGGAACAGGCCCTTTGACCCTCCAAGCCTGCGCCTATCATAGAAATCATAGAAACCCTACAGTACAGAAAGAGGCCATTCGGCCCATCGAGTCTGCACCGACCACAATCCCACCCAGATATCTCTACATATTTTAACCGCTAATCCCTCTAATCTACGCATCCCAAGGGGCAATTTTAGCATGGCCAATCAACCTAACCCACACATCTTTGGACTGTGGGAGGAAACCGGAGCACCCGGAGGAAACCCACGCAGACACGAGGAGAATGTGCAAACTCCACACAGACAGTGACCCAAGCCGGGAATCGAACCCAGGTCCCTGGAGCTGTGAAGCAGCAGTGTTAGCCACTGTGCTACCGTGCCGCCCCAATGCCTGCCTAAGCTAAAACCGTATGCACTTGGAGTCTGTATCCCCATTCTGATCCTATTCATGTATTCGTCTAGTTGTCCCTTAAATGCCGCTGATCGTACCTGCTCCCATTACCTCCCCAGGCAGCGCATTCCAGGCATTCACCACCCTCTGTGTAAAAAAACTTACCTCACACATCTCCTCTAAACTTTTCCCCATGCAGCTTAAACCTATGTCCCCTGGTACTTGACGTTTCTACCCTAGGAAAGAGCATCTGACTATCCACTCTGTCCATGTCACTCATAATCTTGTAAACCTCTATCAGGTCAACCCTCAACCTCTGTTGTTCCAGTGAGAACAAACCAAGTTTATCCAACCTCTCCTCATAGCTAATACCCTCCAGACCAGGCAACACCCTGGTAAACCTCTTCTGTACCCTCTCCAAAGCATCCACATCCTTCTGGTAGCGTGGCGACCAGAATTGTACACAACCTGGTTGTGGTTGCGCACGCACCAGCACAACCCAGTCAAGTGCACGACGTGTTCTGTATAATGCAAATGCACACAAATCCTCAAAATCCCTTGAGGATTGAAGGTTCTGTAAGCTGCAGCATGACCTGCCAATTTTTATACTCAATGCCCCGATCGATGAAGGCAAGCATGCCGTATGCCAATTTGACTACCTTATCCACCTGCGTTGCCACTTTCAGTGATTGATGGACATGTACATCCAGACTTCTCTGTCTGTCAATACTCCTAAGGATTCTACCATTTACTGTATAATTCCTACATGCATTGGATCTTCCAAAATGGATTATCTCACACTTGTCCGGATTAAATTCCTGCCATTTCTCCGCCAAAGTCTCCAACCAGTCTATATTTTGCTGTATCCTCTGACAATCCTCTTCACTATCCGCAGCTCCACCAATTTTTGTGCCATCTTCGAACTTACGAATCAGACTGGCTACATTTTCCTCCAAATCATTTATATATACTATGAACAACAAAGGTCCCAGAACTGATCCCTGTGGAACACCGCTAGTCATGGCCTTCCATTCAGAAAAGCACCCCTCTACTGCTACCCTGTCTTCTATAGCCAAGACAGTTCTGTATCCATCTTGCCCAGCTCTCCTTTGATCCCATGTGACTTCACCTTTCGTACCAGTCTACCATGAGGTACCTTGTCGAAAGCTTTACTGAAGTCCATGTATGCAACATCCACTGCCTTTACCTCATCTATCATCTTCGTCACTTCCTCGATCAAGTTAGTGAGGCACGACTTCCCGTTCACAAAACCATGCTGCCTACCACTCATAAGTCCATTTGTTTCTAAATGTGAATAAATCCTGTCCCTAAGAATCTTTTCCAATAATTTCCCTACCATTGACGTAAAGCTCACCGACCTATAATTTCCTGGATTATCCCTGCTGCCCTTCTTGCACAATGGAACATTTACTATTCTCTAGTCCTCTGGAACTTCACTCAACACTTAGAATTTTTTTGGGAGAATCGCGGCCACTGTCTTTCCTGTAAGCTTAGTTCATCCCATAAATCACATGACTCTGTCAATCAACCTGATCAAAGCCTGACTCTGAAACCCCAAGGGAAACCCAAGTAAACAAAAATGCATTGACTCTGTTTAGACAAACACACCATTAGCTAAAATCAGTCATTATCTTGCACTCTCAACATTTGAGCTGTCTGCTGCCCAGACAAATCACCACCATATAAAACAGAGCTGACTTTCAAATTTATCTCTTATAGGAAATTATGAAATACATTTCTTAAAGGCACAGTATTATCACAGTGAATTAAAATCATCCAATGCTTACTTTAACCTCAGAAGTAACAAAATCCTTGAAAGGCTTAAATCTAATAACTGTGTCCAGCAACCAAGAGAACTTGTCAAATCCTTCATTAATAAAACTGTACAGAATGGCTGGAGGATGTGATTACAGTGATGCACCCTCAGATGTGCTTAAAGCTAAGGAAAATCTACCCCTTGAGAAAGCCCTTCGGATGATCAGGCAATCTAAAATCAGCTTGCAGCAGAGATCCATATTAATGAGAGAAAGAAAAGTAATTTCCACAATCCATGTGGTGAAACAGCACAGAAACAGGGATACTCCAAACCAAGCGAAGCAATACCCCAACTGATCAGCAAAGTAACCATGCCAACACTGTGGAACAAAACACCTCTACAGACTTTGCAGAGCAGTTCTTTCTAGTTTCATTACAGGTTCCAGAAACACCCACGGTTCTAACTAAAAACATTTTCTCAAATGGAATTCAGCCAAGAATTGTCTTCTCTTTTCGCAGAGCAGGTTTGTCCAGTTTCATCACAGGTGTCAGAAGCCCCTCATTGGTCAGACCATCCAACCACTCAAGACAGTTACCATGACACCTTGAATAGATGAGTTAAGAGAGGAACGAGCAACGAGAGAAGTTGAAGCATGAATTATTCATTTAAAATTATATAAGCCAAGCCACTCAATATGTAACTATTTAATGACAAGACATGTAGCATAAACAAATCTTTCAAAGACAATCAGCAGTGCCCTTGGCCTATTTTACAGCTTAAAGTAGAACTAAAAACTAAAAGAAAGAACCACAGCAAAAAAGGACATGACTTTCAAATATTTTCATACTAAGAACTTTATTTGCTTTTAAGTGAAAATTTATAACTGATTAGAATATTGCAGAAAAATGTAGTAATTAAACACCTTAACGTAAGCAAAGTATTGCTTTGGCACTAAAGAATCCTCCACTGATTCACATTTTGCTTTTGATCTGGATACAGGCTCTACAACCCCACTTCATGCATTTTCAGAAGGCTCGAGTATGTTCAGAGTGGACAGCCCTGAGCTGTAAAGAGGTTGGTTCCTGGTTTCCCACCATTACTAAGTGGGTTTATTTGAGAGTCAAGCTGCTGTCTCAAGGGGTACAATTTTTCCATCCCGCCTACCATGGGAATTGTAGTGTGCGGAGGTAGACCATGCAAAGGTCCGTTCAACTCAGGCCAGAATTTTCAGTCTTGGGGCGAATGCGGCCGGAAAATCCCTCCCAAGAACTCAGTCAAAACACACCTTACTATGCCAAAGCGACATTGTTTTTTGATGTTATCTAACTGTGGCGTAAAAGATCATTCTGAATGACCTAATGAAGCAGTTAAATGCCTTTTCCTACTGTACTCTGGTGTGTGAGATTTACCACAGGGTGAATACTTAAAAATTGTGACTGCTGTACAAATTATGTCTTTAACTGGTTTGTATGGCATAAACCAGATTGTTCCATGGAGATCCTGATCCAAACGTGCAACACTCCTCCCAGTCAGAAGAACAATGCATAATGTGGACCTGAGTCCTTACATCTCGAGGGGGCTAGATGGTTTCTCTCCCTCGTCACACTTGTCAACATCACCCTCACATTCCTCCAAGATAGTGATCATTTCCAAATGTGATTCTAACAAAATAGGTCAGGAATGACACTGCTGACATAAAAAGGGATTTTTTTCAGTTGCTTATTTGGGATGTTCCAGCTACTGCAGATATTTTTTTTTAAAACAAGTTTTGGGTTAGGTATCGAAGAACAATGAATAAAAAGAGAAAATCTACATTCCCATGAAGGAAGATTTTCTTTCTTTTCATGTGTAACAAATTTATAGAACTAATTACAATTTTGTTCCATATTGTGCACTAGGAAGGTCTGCCCCACAATTTGCAAAATGTAAAATGTCATAAAAAGCTTTCCAAATATTTTGGTCATATTATCATATTTATTTAAAAAAAAGAAATATAGCACTTACCAGAACTGGGGGACTCCAAAGATGTGCTGCCTAAATTGTTCCGAAGACTAAATTGTTTTGCTACTCTTTTCACTGGACAACTGAGAGTTCTGTTCAGACATTTTTGCACCATGAAATTTGTTTTAATTGCATTCTGTTTTACTTTGCATGCCATTTCAAATACACTTTCTGCAATCCTCCGCATTTTTGCACATTTAAAACACCATGAATAGCCCAAATTTGACTAGTGCCTTTTGCTTTGCATGTTTTACATGGCACTACTTTTGCTACCACAAAGACTTCAACTTCACGAGGATCTGGCCATTTTCTGCTCTTTATTTATACCCAATATGCCATGCCCACTATTTAGGCAAAATGATTTTCATCAGAATATACTGCTTTAAGAGTTCAGTTATTGGCACATATATGCAATGTCAGGAAATGTACATTGCTGTGGGAAAAGATATTTTTTCTGTGTCATGTGCAACTAATTTTTAAAACTATTTCACAACTTGAAAAATGTTAAACAATATATTATAGAAAGCATTACAAACATTTTAGTCAAATATCATATTTCGGCACCTTTATGCCCAATAGGAGCAAAACAGTTAATTTCAGGACAATTTTTTTTACAAAGTCAAAGGAAAGTATTAAAAGCAAAATATATGGTCAGGATTTTGTTATCTGTAATTCTATGGAGCTCTGAAGCAAAATAGATTCAACAATTCCCTATTCTGGGAGAAATTTTCACTTAGTGCAACATTACCTGTCATTTTCCCATTTACAACTTTGGCAACTCTGTAGCGAATAAAAGCTCCTATCAACAGGTAAATATCATGGGCTGGACTCAAAATAATGTTTTCCAGGATAATGACTCGTATTGTTGCAGCAGGAACATTCTAGAAGAAAGAATCACAAGTTACAATTAACTTAATGTATTTGTGTACACATAGAACAGTAAAAGTTTCTCCAATATTCCATTTTACTCCAATGTCCCAAAGCCACCATGTGCCATTTTTGCGGCCATTGTATCTCTCATTCAGCTGTTCGGACAAGGTCTTTAAAACACATTTTTAATTGCACAATTCTATCAATATTTGTGACAACACAATAAAGTAAATGAGGCCACACTGTTGCATCTAGTTGTTCGGGGACTCGCCAAGAGTGGTTTTATTTCGATATATCCAGATGTCGCACCATCTCTGACACATATAAAATGTAAGGGATCATATGACAAGTGGTCATCATTCTGGAAATCACAGGTTCAATCTATCATATGCAGGGAAATATTGTGGTTTTGGTTTGTTGGCTTTTACAGACCCTTTTTAACCATGAGAGAAGATCTGAGCCTTTTGGAACAAGAGCAGTTCTAAATTAAAAATAGTAGCTGTTGCTTTTTGGGTTAAGAAATGAAACTGCATACAAATATTTAGGTACAGTGTTCTGCAGCAGTAGCAGTGCAATCAATTTATGATCCATGACTGGATCTGACAAACAAAAAGAACTTTCAATTTCAAATGTAGAGAAAGATGTAAAAATTGTTTCAGAGACATAACAAAATAAATGGACACCGAGACAAAGGAAATATGAGGAAGGCTGACCACATACTAGGTGAAAGAGTAAGTCTTGGGGGGGGGTATTAAAAATTGGAGACATTGGGATCGTTTGGAGGGAATTTTAGAGGGTGGGGCAACAGCTACTTAAAAACTAATAAACAATCCAAAATTCAACAATTACAGGAATCATATATCTTCCAGGATACAAAATAAATTGAATATAATTAAGAAATCACTTTCAAAAGGTACTTGAGAAAATGAGAGCTATGCTATTCAAAACTGTCCACAAAAAACGTCCATTGTGACCACCTCTGAACTATGGAACACAGCATTTTTACTTATACAGTAATCCTCCACTGCAATAACATCTCCAGTAATTACCTTATGATTCGTATACTGCTTTGGTGTCAAACTTTGCCTGATAATGCTCCTGTGAAATACCTCTGGTTGCTTTACCATCTTAAAGGTGCTGCATAAATGCAAGTTGTTGTTTGTGACCATTGCGCAGCTGCATTTGTCATGCAAATTTTTGATCGGCATCTATTTCAATTATCTCAATTTCCATTAGATATGTAATGTCAGGTCATATATTGTAGCAATCTCAATTTGCATAATGTTTTCTTCCAGCCATAGATCTGTAGATCGCAGCACACAAGTTGACCTTTAAATCTTTGAAGAACCCTTCTAAAAATTAGGTTTGACTTGTATGCCGCGTATAAAATGTCAACCACTGGTTTTTGTGCAGCTAGTCACCATTTTGGAATGTGAAAGGAAACATGACATCAGTAATTCAAACTAATGATTTAATGAAATTGTTCAACAAGTATAATTTGAACCAAAATCATAGCATATTAAAAAGAATCAATTCATCGACTTTGGCATCCAACATAAAGAGTTCACTGAATTTATCCTGAGTCTAAGGATTCCACTCAATCATTTGAGGCACTTTTGTTTTATAATTATCCCTCCACAAAATAAAATAATTTTCCTCTCTATCCACTGAATTGGATATTTTGCAGTCTTTTGAATAATCTGAACATTTGATCGCTGGGCATATTGAAATTCATGAGTGTTTTATCAGTGTTGCCGAGGTGACACAATTAGTATTCATGTTTTTGCTGCTGCCTGATGTTGAATCGCTGGAAACGGTTACTTAAAAAAAAATCAAGGTCCTTTCGTACTCTGAGTGATCTTGATTTCCTGTCGCAATGTGAAGCATTTTCATTCCATAAAGCGAAACCACCTAGCTGTTGCTCTGAAATCTTTGCTGGACTCAGTGTTTGAGTTGGCCTCAAGTGTGCATATACACAATTCATTTCTGGTAATGTAACCATAATGTATAATGTTACCATTCTGACAATTTTGAGGACCCATTCCAATGCATGCTTCTCAAGATCAGACCGTGTGGCTGCTCCCCGTTCTGATGACACATGGGTCTTAGGCATCTTCGTCAGGATGGATTCTCGCAACAACAACTAACACCAAATTCCCTCACTGCAGCATAGTTCTGTGACAAGTTTTAAAACATTACAACTTCAACTTGGAACCAGCTTCATATTTTGTTCTTTTCACTGTTCGTTGGTCACTATGTGCAGGTTGTTCAATGAGGCATGTCTTGGTAACATGGCCTATATTGCCTGCTTAATCACATGCACTGACTAATAAGATGAGGATGACCTTGAACATGAATTTCTGAGCTGGAAAATTGAGGCCAACACCTAATGCAACTAGATCTATAAACAGGCATTTCTCAGCTAAAAATGTGAGGAGTGGCAGGGGGCAAGGGTTCGATTTTTATGTTGAGTATAGGCCTAAATGTGCATTCCGTTGCTGAAAAAATTGAATCATCTTACCATGGAATCTCTACAATGCAAGAGGCCATTTGGCCCATCAAGTCTGCATTGACTCTCCGACAGAACATCTTACCCTGGTCCAAAACCACATCTCCTTCCCATTCCCTTAGCCACATGCATTTACCCCACAAATCCCCCTATCCTACACATCTTGGGACACTAAAGGGCAATTTAGCATGGCCAATCCACCAAAATCTGCACATTTTTGGATTCCTTCAGAATACCCGGAGGAAACCCATGCAAACAACGGAAGAATGTGCAAACTCCACACCGAAGGCTGTAATCAAACTCTAGTTCCTGGTGCTGTGAGGCAGCAATGCTAACCACTGTGCCACCATGCTGCCCTGTATGTGAAACAATCAATTACTTAGGTCACTGTGATGCTCTCGAATTTGCTGGACATGCAAAGACTCATTTCAACTGATGATAAAGACAAGTGCTATTAATAAGCTGATCACAGCAGTCTAATACATTGCACATTGACATAACAACATGTTCTACTCTGGGTTGGTAGCACATGGGGTTATGCCTACAATTGCACATGGGCTGTGTTTCTAATCTTAAATCAAACAGGTATTTCGAAGGAGCACAGAGAAATCTGGAAATAGTAGTTACCTCATGACACTGTCAGACATATCCCAGTTATTGCTTCAACAGCACTAACAGAGACCTTGGTACATAACACTTGGGGCAGAATTTAATGGGTGTTGGAGCTTCCTACCCCGTCACCAAAAGAATAAACAGAAAACACATCCTCACCGACACTGGCTGCGCTGGTAATAGCAGTCATTAATTGGCCACTTAAGGGCCTCATGTGCCAGGATTTATGGTATATTTGAAACAGAGTTCACTGAATTCAACCCGAGTCGCTTCGGCAATGGCATCATCGTAAAGATTTCACTTTGCACCAGAAGTTGCGCCGGTCGTGTCCCTACCTACCTAGGCTTATATATAGGCTTACCTATAACCCTCAATCCTATTAAGTCCCATGTACTCATCCAGAAGTCTCTTAAAAGACCCTATCGAGTTTGCCTCCACCACCACTGATGGCAGCAGTGAAAGAACAGCTGTATAGTTTCAAGTCAGGATGGTGTGTGACTTGGAGGGGAACTTGTGGTGTTCTCATGCAGTTGTTGCCCTTGCCATTCTAGATAGTAGTGATCATGAGTTTGGAAGGTGCTGTCCAAGCAGCCTTTCTGAGCTTCTGCAGTGCATCTTGTAGATGGTACATACTACCATTACTATGTATCTGTGATGAAGGGAGCCAATCAAGTGGACTGCCTTGTCCTGGATGGTGTCGAGTTTCTCGAGTATTATTAGAGCTGTACCCTTCCGGGCAAAGTAAGAGCATTCCATCACACTCCTGACTTGTGCCTTGCAGTTTGTGGCAGGCTTTAGGGAGTCAGGTGAATTACAGGATGCACAGCCTCTGACTTGCTCTTGCAGCCACAGTATTTTTATATGGCTAGTCCAGTTGAATTTCTGTTCAATGCTAACTCCGGAATGTTGAGTGGGGGATTCAGCGATTGTAATGCCATTGAATGTAAAGCAGTGATGGTTAGATTCTCTTTTGTTTGAGATGGTCATTGCCTGGCACTTGTGAAGCGCGAATGTACTTGCCACTCACCAGCCCAAGCCTGGATATTATCCAGGTCTTGTTTCATTGGACATGGACTGCTTCAGCAAATGAGGAATCATGAATGGTGCTGAGCATTTCCAGATGGGTCGAGATGAAACAACTATAACTTCTTTGGCAATCGCTCAGGGTTAAGGATGCCTTGCTTCCACTTCTGACCCTTGACGAAGGGTCATCAGGCATAAAACATTATCTGTTTTCTCTCCATAGATCTGCTGAGATTTTCCAACATTTTCTGTTTTTGTTTCAGATTCTACCATCTGGAGTAATTTGCTTTTAGACTGAAAGAAGGGTCTGCATTAGAAAAATCTTAAAAAAGAATGAGGGCTTTTCGACAACGGATCCACTGTATTACAATGTAACGTGCACCCACTTGAACTCCTGATGGCTGGAAAGTTATTCAAGCTAGATAGAAGTCTCTACAGGCAGAAGCTAGCTTCTCCTTTGAGAGAGCGAGAGAACAATCTTCAGGAAGGCAGATGATCAACTTCAGCCCTATCTGCTTGGCACCCCAGATGGTACGGTCAGAAGAAGCCCCCTCGTCCCTAGATTGTCCATTCCCACAGTAGTGGAGAGACATCGAAGAAGATACCCAGATGCCAAAACAACTTCCAAATCAACAGAGTTTATCTGCAACAAGAGAGCCTACCATTATCTGACGAATGTGCAAAACAAGATAGCGAAGGGATATAAGGCCTCCAAACTACCTGAACCTATGAACTCAAATATTTGAAGGAGGGAAATGGTGTAGTAATAATAATGTAAATTTAAGGGGTAAACTAGAATAATTTGAAATACATTCGATAGACTTGGGGGTGGGGGGGGTGGTGGTTAGTGTATGGGTTTAACAGATATCAGGTTAGCATAGGACTGAGTATAGTACTGCCTGCATAGTGATGTAAGAAAACACATATGACCAACACTTCGGACGTCAGTCTAGTGTTGGAAAGAGCTGTGTGCCCAAGCAAACACGGAAAGAGCTCCCAGCTTTAACCCTTTGCTGTATATATGTTCATAGTTCTTGTGGTTAGTAAGTACAAATTAATCTACAGACTATGAAGATGTCATTAAGACCTATTGAACGGTATCTAACACCTTACAACAGGTTCATCACACATCAATAAAAACATGCTACCTTCACATTCATCAAAATGATATGCACTTTTTCACTAACAAATTATAAAACTAACATAACTTTTCTCTTTAATTGACTTGTTGCTAAATGAAAATTTACAGCACAACCAGTACCTTATATATAGAATCCTGCAGTCGTGTTTTCAGGTTAGCAGTACCAGTCATTAATCCAGATACAAGAATGATATCTCCTTGCTTTCCTTCTTTTTCCATTCTTGCTATATATACAGGTGGTAAATAGGTAGACTCCGAAAACTTCATTATTCTGATGAAAATACATAAAATACACACATAATTCTGGATGCAGGTAGGAACTGTGTGTCTTGCAGAATAACTGATGAGTTTACAAGCAGATAATTCAGTCTGTGAAATCATAGAATCCCTAGAGAGCAGAAGGAGGCCATTCGGCCCATTGAGTCTGCACTGACTCTCTGACAGAGCATCTTACCCAGCCCCAAACACCACCCCATTCTCTTAACCCCATGCAGTTACTCTTCTAATCCCCCTAACCTATACATCTTGGGACATTAAGGGGCAATTTAGCATGGCCAATCCACCTAATCTGCACATTTTTGGACTGTGGGAGGAAACTGGAGCACCTGGAAAAGCCCACGCAGACACAGGGAAAACGTGCCTGTGAGGCAGCAGTGCTAACCACTGTGCCACCATGTCGCCCTAAATGTGAAAAAATCAATTACCTGCGTCTCTGTGATGCTCTCAAATTTGCTAGACATGCATGTTAGTAAATCTGGAAGACTCATTTCAATTGATGATAAAGAAATGTGTAATTAACCTTATCACAGCAGAAATAAGTAGAGTAGAAAGTGTTGACACACAACACATTCTACTCTGGATTGGTGTGACATGGGGTTATTCCTACAATTATACATGGGCTGAGTTTCTAATCTTAGTCAAACAGGTATTTTGAAGGGGAACAGAGAAATCTGGAAATAGTTACCTCATGACTTTGTCAGACATATCCCAGTTATTGCTTCAACAGCACAGCTAACAGTACATAATACTTGGGGCAAATTCAATAGGTGTTAGGGCTTCCCACTCCGTTACCAGAAGAGTCAACAGAAAACACATCCCTGCCGATACCAGCTGCCCTGGTAATAGCAGTCATTAATTGATGGGTCTCAACTGGGGTTAAGGTGGGCAGGCTGTCCAAGTCCTCGTCCACCCCGGGAAAATTGAAAACAGGTCAGTATTGGACCTGAGAATGGTGGCAAGGCCATCTGGGTAATTTAACGGGCCATTCACCCAGCCTGCAAACCCACCAGCAGGGGCCCATTAAATTCTGCTCCTGTAGCTTTTCTAATTCAGGTAAGGATACATGACATCACAGGAAATTACAGAATGAGGAGAAAAAGCAAATCACTTTGTTCCATCGAAGTACATGACCAAAACGTAAAATTGCTAGGGATTTTAATTTATTTTGTCTATCATTTAATTGCAGAAATGAAAAATACATTGTGTACCAGTCTATCATTTCTGTTTTCTAAAAGTTAGCCCAACTATAGTCAATCGATGAGAAAATGCTGAATTAGCGTTCTTTCATATTTCGAAAGTAATAGCCCAACTAGTGCCTACCTAATTTTACTTGGCGACTCTGCAATATTATCCATGTCTTCATTCTTCACGATGCTCCACTCAAAAATAAATCCTTCCAAACTGCTAAAGGTATTGCCTGAAAAATAGGTGGGATAACTCCATTATACATGATTATCATGGAGAATAAATGTACATTTTCTAACTTAACTTTATAAGAAACAGGCACAGGGGGAACCATTCAGTCCATCGCGCTTACTCCCTATTCAATAAGATTATGGCTAATCAGATTGTAGATTTAACTCCATTTTCCTGCCTACCAACTCCTTGTTGATCAAAACTATTTCTAATTCAGCCTTAAATATATTCAATGAAGTAGCCTCCACTATACTCTGTGGAAGAGAATTCCAAACAAATCTCTGCGAGGAAAATAAACCTCTCATTTTTTAAAACTAATAAAACATTTTCAAACTAAAAACTGGTTCTAGATTCCCCAATGAGAGGAAGCATCCTTTCAGCATCTATCCTGTCAAACACCCTCAGAATCACCTCTCATTCTTCATCAGCTTCTGTTTGCATACGTCCAACCTGCTCAACCTATCCTGATAAAACGACCCCTTCATCCCAGGGATTATCCTACTGAACTTTCTCTGAACTGCTTCCAATGCTAGTATATCCCTATAGTAAGGAAACTGAAACCTCCAGGTGAGCTCTCACCAATACCCTGTAGAATTGTAGCAAAACTTCCCTACTTGTTGCAATATAACTTTTTGCAATTCATGAACAGTAACACCCAGATCCCTCTGTATTACAGCAATCTTCACTCTCTCCATTTAAATAATACACTGGTTTTCCTTTTTTCCTGCCAGCGTGGATAAAGTCATTTTATTTCTCTTACACTTCAACAAGTTGTCTACATCCTTTTGCAGACCTCTTTGTATCCTCCCCACAACTTGTTTTCCACCCATCATCAGCAAATTTGACTACAATATATTTGGTCCTTTCCTCTAAGTCATTAACATAGATGGTAAATGATTGAGGCCTCAGTACTGATGCCTGCAGCATTCCACTAGTTGCAGTTTGCCATCCTGAAAATGACCCATTTATCCCATTTGCTGTTAATTAGCCAATCCTCCATCCACGCTAACTTATCATCCCCAAAACCACAAGCAGTAAGTTTTGTACAGTAACCATTTATGTGGCACCTTATCAATGCCATTTGAAAGTCCAAATACACTAAATTACATCTTTACCTTTACCTTTATCTACCCTATTGTTGCATCCTTCAAGAACTCTAATAAATTTGTTAATCAATTTTCCTTTCACAACGCCATGTTGACTCTGCTTGATTAATTTTTTGCTTTCTAAATGTCTTGCTTCTACTTTCTTGATAATGAATTCTTAACAGTTTTCCAATGATAGGTGTTAGGTTCACAGGCTTAGTTTCCAGCTTTCTGTCTCCCTCCTTTCTTGAATAGAGGTGTTAAATTTGCAGCTTTCCAATTTGCATGGACATAATTAGGGAATTATGGGAGATTACAATCAATGCTCCCACTATCTCTGCAGCGACCTCTTTTAAGACCCTACCATGCAGGTCATCAGGTGCAGTGGACTTATCAGCCTTTAGCATATGCGATGTATCTTAAGCTGCTGTGTGAGGCAAGGGAGGAGATTTCAGGAGATCTGACTCAAATTTCAAATTCTCTATGGCCACAAGAGAGGTAAGAAGTTTAACAACACCAGGTTAAAGTCCAACAGGGAATTCCCACTCACCTGAAGAAGGGGCTTGCAGCTCCGAAAGCTTGTGTGGCTTTTGCTACCAAATAAACCTGTTGGACTTTAACCTGGTGTTGTTAAACTTCTTACTGTGTTTACCCCAGTCCAACGCCGGCATCTCCACATCACAAGAGAGGTGCCAGAGGGCTGGAGATCAACTGATTTGGTACCATTATTCAAGAAGGGAAGTAGGAAAAAACCAGGTAATTACAGGCAGTAATTACTGCATTAGAAAGTGTGCAGAGGAGGTTCACCAGAATGTTGACTGAGCTGGAGCATTTCAGTTATAAAAAGAGGCTGGATAGGATGGGGTTGTTTTCCCCAGAGCAGAGAAGGTTGAGGGGTCCTCACCAATGTGTACAAAATTGTGAGGGATATAGATAGGGTAGATAGGAAGAAATATCTCCCCTTAGTAGAGGAGCATACATTTAAAGCAAGGAGCAAGATATTTAGAGACGAGAGAAAACTTTTTCACCCAGAGGGCGGTGGGAATCTGGAACTCACTGCCTGAAAGAGTGGTAGACATGAGAACCCTCACAACATTTAAGAAGCATCTAGATGAGCACTTGTAAAGCCGTAGCACACAAGGCTACAAACCATGGAAAATGGCATTAAAATAGATAGGTGTTTGATGGCCAGCACAGTCACAAAAGAGCCTCTTTCTGTGCTGTAAGACTGAGTCCCATTAATTTTCCCAGTACTTTTCCTCTAATGATTATGATCGTTTTAAGTTCCTTCCTCCCTTCCGCCTCTTGATTTTCTACTGCTCTTGGCGTACTTTGTGTCTTCTAGTACATGGACATACAAATTACTTGTTCAAAGTATGCAATTTCCTTGTTTCCTAATATTCCCCAGTCTCCCCCTGAGGGACTAACTTTAACCTGGTGTTGTGAGACTAACTGTTTTTTCATATATACAGTCAACTCCTGTTGTTCGCTTAGGTTCTGATCCCATGAAATTGCGCAAAGGGCAAAATCGCGAACAGTGAATTTGTGCATGTGCAGAGATGGTGCATGTGCTGTGCAATTTTTTACTTGGGAAAGGTGAGTTTAAGAGTCTAACAATTTAACATGAGAGTTTAAAATCACAGATCAGCAAAGCTTTGAAGCCAAGAAGCTAAATTTAACGATTCACGCAGGCAAATTAATTTGTGATAGAGCGGGTCACAAATGAGGGGAGTTGATTGCACTTGTAGAAGCTTTTACTATCTGTTTGTATATTATATCCTATCTGGGTTGCCATAGTCACGTGATCTCGGCCATGAGGCACAGGTGGGGGAGCCATCTTACATTCAGTTTAATAAAGATATTTCTTGTTGGTTTTCTCTAAAATTATAATTTCTCACTCTTCATTATTTTCAGTCATCATTTTTAGTGCTGGTTAAAAATTTTCCCAATCTTCTGGATTACCACTAACCTTTGCAGAATTGTCCAGCTTTTTTCTTTCAATTTTATTCCATTCTTAACTTCCACAGATGATGCATCCTTCTCATGGAGTTTGTTTTGAAATGTGCATCAAAACAATGTCTACGTAAAGGAGTGCAGTGAAGTCTTATTATAGTAAACATTTGTTCATAACAAAATGTTCCCCTCATGTTAGCTTTAATTGCAGTTAGCAGATGTGCTCAAAAAATAAGGGGGAACCAGATAAGCAGATGAGGAAGGAGGGAATTGAATATGTTGGGACGGGTGGGAAGGTGGTGGTGTGGAGTATAAATGCAGCACAGACAAGTTGGACCTAATTGTTTGTTTCTGTGTCATAGGCTCTATGTAACTATGTCAGATTGTGACCTTCATATTCTTCACATCAGCGTGAATTTTAAAATAAAGTACAGAGTTTTGGATTGATAAATGCATGTCTATAGGATATTATGAAGTACAGCTCATACCTTCCTCATCCAAGGCTCTGACTGTTAATTTTAAAAGAGAATCATCCACATACAGCTCTCGTGTTGTTGATACAATTTCAATTTGATTTATAATATCAACCATTACATCACAGCGTAACACTTGCCCTGTCACTGAAACAAAAAAAGAGTGTATTATTGCCATGCAGACTGCTTCCAATTTAACATCACTGTTCCATATAAAACAATGTGTGCCATAATTCATTTATACACAAAAATATTATTTTTCAGTTCCCTTTGCATGGACCAATAAGGTACGAGGATGACTTTTTGCCTTGCTGCTTCATTTCAGAACCCAGTAATGCTGCCCGTTAGTACCAAAGGCATTTTTTTCTGAATGTAAAGTTGTCTCGGTTTGATTCAACTTCCCAAAATAACAAACATTCATAATCAACACCTATCTGCTTTAAAAGCCTAAGGAAAAGTTTGCACCTTCAGGAATCCAACTAGTCATTTTATGCCTTATTTCCTGCTTATAGCATCCATTGAATCAGAGAGCTCAACAAACCAATGGTGTACACAGAACAGACCACAGGTATTTAACCAACTACCATCAGATCTTGCTGGTGTAATATCAACCATGACATTACGGTGTAGCACTTGCCCTGTCACTGAAACAAAAAAAGTGCATTATTGCCATGCAGACCATTTTCAATTTAAAATATCTATTCCATTTTTAAAAATGTGTTCCATAATTTATTTATACACAAAAATATTATTTTTAAATTCCCTTTGCCATCAAGCATCACGCATCATCTTGAACCATTGAGGTACAAAGATGACTTGCTGCCTTGATCCTTCCGAGGCAGAAGTATATTGGAACATCTGCGGGTATTCTAGAATTAACGACTAGGAAGATTTCAAAAACCTATTCCTCCAAATACTAAATGTCATACTGTACAGCACTGTGGTCTTCCCAGTTGTATTTTCAAATTCCTGCCAGCTCTTCAAATAATCAAAATAATATTATGAAACATACCTGTTTCCTCAGCTATGATTATACTGGTGAGGCGAGTAGACTGAGTTGAGCGAACAGATATCAATGCTGTGTTGGAACATTCAGTATCATTCTGATATACAGGTTCAATAGTTGCTACATCTGGTCGTGTTGAATACCTTTAACGTAGAAGAGAGCCATGTAGGTCTACCATTGTGTTATTACTACTACATTAATTATTAACTGCATTTATTGTACTGCATGTATCAAGTGCAACATCTGATGATTAAGTTGCAATTTTTCATCAGGCAATGTGAACTTTAGCGAAAATTCTAAATTTATAACCTCATTTAAAGTAGAATGAATGCTGCATTAAGTTTGAATAACAAGGATTTAATCATTTATAAAAACCCTAACTGTAATTAGCACTAAGGTGGCATTTATGGACCCAACCTTTGTTTATACAATCAATCAGATGAAAGTGCAACTATTTTAAGTATGTTCTAAGACTTTCAGCAGTTAACATTTTGGTTATTTTGATTTTTGTGATGTATTCTGGGGCGGCACGGTAGCACAGTGGTTAGCACCGCTGCTTCACAGCTCCAGGGACCTGGGTTCGATTCCCGGCTCGGGTCACTGTCTGTGTGGAGTTTGCACATTCTCCTCGTGTCTGCGTGGGTTTCCTCCGGGTGCTCCGGTTTCCTCCCACAGTCCAAAGATGTGCGGGTTAGGTTGGTTGGCCATGATAAAATTGCCCCTTAGTTTCCTGAGATGCGTAGGTTAGAGGGATTAGTGGATAAAATATGTAGGGATATGGGGATAGGGCCTGGGTGGGACTCGATGCAGACTCGATGGGCCGAATGGCCTCTTTCTGCACTGTAGCATTCTATTCTACTTTTGGTTATGCATAGCCTCTTTAATCCTAAATTTAACCCCTCCTTATATGAAAGGTATTTCCATGTTTCGGATTTAATAATTGTTAAGAAGTTGGGATAAAATGAAGATAAAAAATTGGATAAAAGGAAACTGATAAGAATTTAGCTGCACTGGAAGCTATTGATATGCAGATTAGCCCAAAAGTAAGGCAAATAGATATTTACTTAAGTGGAGAACAATAGGGCATAGAATTGTAGGAGTTAAAGATACAGAATGTAAGAGTTCAAAAGAAGAAATAAGGCTGAATGTTGCATTAATATGCTTAAAGTGTGACTTCTAAGACTAGTTGATCAGATAAGAAAAGATCAAAAAGGATAAACTACACATCAGTGACAGGGTTACTACTTAACTGGAAAACAGCTAACCAGCAACCAGGATCACAGCCACACCCAGATGGAAGCCGAGCTCTCCCCAAAAACAAGCTTTTGGCCTAAAGACTGCTGTTTTAGAAACTAGATCTGCTACTTTGAACCAGAAGAATAACTTCCCAAAAGTAAGATATAGGTCGTATGTGTTCAAGAATTTGGCTCATAGTGTTAGAATCTATGGGATGTTGTTTTGAGGAAAGTACATTCTCCGAGTCCAGGCAAGTAGATAGATTTGGAAGGGGTTAATTTAAGTATACTGTGTTTGGAGCCATTATTGTAGTTAATTATAATTTTTATTCTGTATTGTTAACTCTCTTATTGAGTGTTTTACAGTTTAATAAATGTTTTTTATTTGATCGGTTACAAGAAGTCTGAACCTTTCCTCACTGGTTTTCATCTCCTTTCCTCACATTATACCAATTTGCAAAGTAAACTGTTAAGCACCGGTATTCCAAGTTTCCCTTCTGGGATTTGGAATACCCTTTAACTTTAGCGAAAATTCTACATTTATAACCTCATTTAAAGTAGAATGAATGCTGCATTAAGTTTGAATAACAAGGATTTAATAATTTATAAAAACCCTAACTGTAATTAGCACTAAGGTGGCATTTATGGACCCAACCTTTGTTTATACAATCAATCAGATGAAAGTGCAACTATTTTAAGTATGTTCTAAGACTTTCAGTAGTTAACATCGGCAGGGTTCTTAGCACTACTGAATGACAATTAAAAGTGCTGCATCCAATATGTATCTACTACTATGTAAAGTTAAAGCACATGGAATTGCAGGTAATGTCTTGAGATGGACAGAAAGCTGGTTAGCAGACAGGAAGCAAAGAGTTGGCATAAATGGGTCTTTTTCTGAATGGCAGTCAGTGACTAGTGGGGTTCCGCAGATGATACAAAGTTGGGTGGGAAGGGTGAGCTGTGAGAAGGATGCAGAGACGCTTCAGCGTGATTTGGATAGGCTGAGTGTATGGGCATATGCAGTATAATGTGGATAAATGAGGTTATCCACTTTGGTAGCAACAATAGGAAGACACATTATTGAATGGATATAAATTAAGTGAGGTGATGTTTTGCTGCAATTGTATAAGGCGTTGGTGAGGCCACACCTGGAGTTCTGTGTGCAGTTTTGGTGTCCTTACCTGAGGATGTCCTTGTTACAGAGGGAGTTCAGCGAAGGTTTACCAGGCTGATTCCTGGGATGGCAAGTCTGTCATATGAGGAGACTAAGTCGGCTAGGATTATACTCACTGGAGTTTAGAAGAGTGAAAGGGAATTTCATAGAAACTTATAAAATTCTAACAGGATTAGACAGGATAGATTCAGAAAGAATGTTCCCAATGGTGGAGGAATCCAGAACTAAGTCATAGTTTGAGGATAACGGGTAAATCTTTTAGAACCGAGGTGAGGAGAAATTCCTTCATGCAGAGGGTGGTGAATTTGATTTGATTTATTATTGTCACATGTATTAGTATACAGTGAAAAGTGTTGTTTCTTGCGCACTATACAAAGCATACCGTTCATAGAGAAGGAAACGAGAGAGTGCAGAATGTAGTCATAGCTAGGGTGTAGAGAAAGATCAACTTAATGCAAGATAAGTCCATTCAAATGTCCGACAGCAACAGGGAAGAAGCTGTTCTTGAGTCGGTTGGTAAGTGACCTCAGACTTTTGTATCTTTTTCCTGACGGAAGAAGGTGGAAGAGAGAATGTCCGGGGTGCGTAGAGTCCTTAATTATGCTGGCTGCTTTGCTGAGGCAGAGGGAAGTGTAGACAGAGTCAATGGATGGGGGGCTGGTTTGCGTGATGGATTGGACTACATTCATGACTTTTTGTAATTCCTTGCAGTCTTGGGCAGAGCAGGAGCCATACCAAGCTGTGATACAACCAGAAAGAATGCTTTCTATGGTGCATCTGTAAAAGTTGGTGAGAGTCGTAGCTGACATGCCAAATTTCCTTAGTCTTCTGAGAAAGTAAAGGTGTTGGTGGGCTTTCTTAACTATAGTGTCGGCATGGGGGGGGACCAGGACAGGTTGTTGGTGATCTAGACACCTAAAAACCTGAAGCTCTCGACCCTTTCTACTTCGTCCCCATTGATGTAGACAGGGGCATGTTCTCCTTTACGCTTCTTGAAGTTGATGACAATCTCCTTCATTTTGTCGACATTGAGGGAGAAATTATTGTTGCCGCACCAGTTCACCAGATTCTCTATCTCATTCCTGTACTCTGTGTCTCATCATTGTTTGAGATCCGACCCACTACGGTGGTATCGTCAGCAAACTTGAAAATCAAATTGATGGGGAATTTGAACAAAGAACAAAGAACAATACAGCACAGGAACAGGCCCTTCGGCCCTCCAAGCCCGCGCCGCTCCCCGGTCCAGGATTGAATCCTGAATCCAGGATCCCCGCCCAATTTTCCAGCCTATCTACATACCAATATCCTATCCACCGAGCTGTCCCTCACAGCTACGATGCTTTGTTCATTACAACCTATTAACTTACCCCCACCCCCCCATTCCAGACCATGTGATCTCCAGGGAGAGGCGAAAACCCAGAGTGAAAAACCCCAGGGCCAATATGGGGAAAAAAAAATCTGGGAAATTCCTCTCCGACCCCCTGAGGCGATCGAAACGAGTCCAGGAGATCACAATGGCCCCGATCGGAAAATGCTTCCCAACCCTAGTCATTTCCACTTCCACGAACACCATATGAATCCCCTGCCCCCGAGACAGGTTCCCAACTATCCGCAGTCTCACTCTGTACTGGCACCAGCAAGATGATCGTAGAATGAAGCCTTGAAACGAGAAACCAGGAACAATTAGCCCGCGCCGCTCCCTGGTCCAAACTAGATCACTCTTTTGTATCCCTCCATTCCCACTCCGTTCATATAGCTGTCTAGATAAGTCTTAAACGTTCCCAGTGTGTCCGCCTCCACCACCTTGCCCGGCAACACATTCCAGGCCCCCACGACCCTCTGTGTGAAATATGTCCTTCTGATATCTGTGTTAAACCTCCCCCCCTTCACCTTGAACCTATGACCCCTCGTGAACGTCACCACCGACCCGGGGAAAAGCTTCCCACCGTTCACCCTATCTATGCCTTTCATAATTTTATACACCTCTATTAAGTCTCCCCTCATCCTCCGTCTTTCCAAGGAGAACAACCCCAGTTTCCCCATTCTCTCCTCATAACCAAGCCCCTCCATACCAGGCAACATCCTGGTAAACCTCCTCTGTACTCTCTCCAAAGCCTCCACGTCCTTCTGGTAGTGTGGCGACCAGAACTGGACGCAGTATTCCAAATGCGGCCGAACCAACGTTCTATACATCTGCAACATCAGACCCCAACTTTTATACTCTATGCCCCGTCCTATAAAGGCAAGCATGCCATATGCCTTCTTCACCACCTTCTCCACCTGTGACGTCACCTTCAAGGATCTGTGGACTTGCACACCCAGGTCCCTCTGCGTCTCTACACCCTTTATGGTTCTTCCATTTATCGTGTAGCTCCTCCCTACATTATTCCCACCAAAATGCATCACTTCGCATTTATCAGGATTGAACTCCATCTGCCATTTCCTTGCCCAAATTTCCAGCCTATCTATATCCTTCTGTAGCCTCTGACAATGTTCCTCACTATCTGCAAGTCCTGCCAGTTTTGTGTCGTCCGCAAACTTACTGATCACCCCAGTTACTCCTTCTTCCAGATCATTTATATAAATCACAAACAGCAGAGGTCCCAATACAGAGCCCTGCGGTACACCACTAGTCACAGGCCTCCAGCCGGAAAAAGACCCTTCCACTACCACCCTCTGTCTTCTATGACCAAGCCAGTTCTCCACCCATCTAGCCACCTCCCCCTTTATCCCATGGGATCCAACCTTTTTCACTAGCCTACCATGAGGGACTTTGTCAAACGCTTTACTAAAGTCCATATAGACAACATCCACGGCCCTTCCTTCGTCAACCATTTTGGTCACTTCTTCAAAAAACACCACCAGGTTCGTGAGGCATGACCTCCCTCTCACAAAACCATGTTGACTATCGTTAATGAGTTTATTCCTTTCTAAATGCGCATACATCCTATCTTTAAGAATCTTCTCCAACAACTTCCCCACCACGGACGTCAAGCTCACCGGCCTATAATTACCCGGGTTATCCTTCCTACCCTTCTTAAATAACGGGACCACATTGGCTATCCTCCAATCCTCTGGGACCTCACCTGTGTCCAGTGACGAGACAAAGATTTGCGTCAGAGGCCCAACTATTTCACCTCTCGTCTCCCTGAGCAGCCTTGGATAGATTCCATCAGGCCCTGGGGATTTGTCAGTCTTTATATTCTCTAAATTTGGTCAGTCATAGGTATATAAGTATAGTAGGGGGCTGAGAACACAGCCTTGCGGGGCACTGGTGTTGAGGATGATCGTGGAGGAGGTGTTGTTGCCTATCCTTACTGATTGTGGTCTGTGAGTTAGGAAGTTCAGGATCCAGTCGCAGAGGGAGGAGCTGAGGCCCAGGAGTTTAGAGATGAGTTTTGTGGGAATAATGGTGTTGAAGGCTGAGCTGTAGTCAATAAAGAGGAGTCTGACATAGGTGTCCTTGTTATCTAGGTGTTCCAGGGTTGAGTGCAGAGCCGGGAGATGGCATCTGCTGTGGACCTGTTGTAGTGGTACGCAAACTGTAGTGGATCCAGGTAGTCTGGGAGGCTGGAATTGATTCATGCCATGACTAGCCTTTTGAAGCACTTCATAATGATGGATGTCAGAGCCACCGGCCGATAGTCATTAAGGCACGCTGCTTGGTTTTTCTTAGGTACCGGGATGATGGTTGTCTTCTTGAAGCAAATAGGGACCTCAGATTGTTGAAAAGAGAGGTTGAAGATGTCTGAATACCCTCGCTAGCTGATTCGCGCAGAATCTGAGTGCTCGTCTGGGTACCCCATCCAGGCCAGTCACTTTCCGTGGGTTGACCTTCAAGAAAACTGCTCTGACATCTGCAATGGTGACCCCCAGATATAGGTTCATCCAGGGCTTCCAGAGTGGAGGGCATGCTCTCACTGACCTCTTGCTCAAAACAGGCGTAGAGTGCATTGAGCTTATCAGGGAAGGGTGCGTTGGAGCTGGCGATTTTACATGCCTTCGTCTTGTAGCCTGTTATGTCTTGCAGACCTTGTCATAGTTGGCGGGGGTTGGTGTGGCTCGCCTGGGACTCTAACTTGGTCCCGTACTGTCTTTTGGCATCTTTGATGGATCTCCTTAGATCGTATCTGGCTTTCTTGTATAGGTCAGTGTTGCCTGACTTGAACGCCTCAGACCTGGACTTCAGCAAGCAGTGGATATCCCTGTTCATCCATGGTTTCTGGTTGGAGACCAGACGGATTTGCTTCTTTGGCACACAATCTTCTACACACTTACTAATGAAGTCAGTTACCGTTGTGGCGTACTCGTTAGACTGATGGCAGAGTTTTTAAATATTGACCAGTCCACTGACTCCAGGTAGCTCCGCAGATCATCCGATTCCAACATTGCACGACTTTATTTGATGGATTCTCCCGCATCAGTTTTTGCTTGTAAGTCGGGAGCAGGAGCACAGCCTTATGGTCTGATTTGCCAAAGTGTGGGTGGGCGATAGAGTGGTAGGCATGTTTGACATTTGTGTAGCAGTGGTCTAGGATGTTTGGGCCTCTGGTGGAACAGTAGACATGTTGGTGGTAACTTGGTGTACGCTCTTGAGCTTGGCTTTATTTAAGTCCCCGGCCACAATGAACAAGGCCTCGGAATGTTTCGTCGCAAGGCTATTCGTAGTGGTGTATATTTCATCCAGCCTGGGGTGGGATGTAAACTGCCATAAGGATAACGGAGGTGAACTCCCACGTAAGGTTGAAGGGGTGGCATTTTAGTGTCAGATATTCTAGGTCTGGGGAGCAGAAAGTTGCCAGTGTTGCTATGTCTAGGCACCATGAGGTGCTGATTAGGAAGCAGACCCCATCTCCTCTAGCCTTGCCTGAGGCTGCAGTACAGTCCATTTGATGGATTGAGAAGCCCTCTGGTTTTGGGCACTGTCCGGTGAAGCAGGAGTGAGCCATGTCTCCGTGAAACAGAATGTGTGGAATTCACTACCACAGAAAATAGTTGAGACCAAAACGTTGTCTGATTTCAAGAAATTAGATATAGCTCTGGGGGCTAAAGGGATCAAGGGATATGGGAGGAAGGGGGTGATCAGGATATTGAATTCGATGATCAGCTAAGAGCAAAATGAATGGCGGAGCAGGCTCGAAGGGCCGAATGGCCTACTCCTGCTTCTGGTTTCTATGTTTCTAAGTATCAATCAATAGGGTACAAGATCAAAAGCATAAGTAACATCATACTTCAAGAATGTGAGACACACAATTTCTCTACTGCTATAATTCAGGTCAGAAACGCTCAAGTGTTTTATGAAGTCCGTCTGAATCATAAGATTTACAATTTGAATTTGGCTAAAGTAAGCATGTGATGTTTCACTTCAGATATGATTCAAATGACCCACTAGGGAGCTTCTAGCAAACAAAGTTTTATTGAAGAATAGTTAACATGTATAGAAAGAAAATTAGCAATAACATTTATCAATTACAAACAGGGAAAAAAAACAACCATGATATTGTATAACCCTTGACAAATATGAAATGTTCCAATCAAACATACTCCTTAAGCACAACTTGAAGTCAGAACAGCTCACCAAAACAACAGGGAGAGATGAGACTCTAGGTACTAGCTAGCAAACCACCAATAGCAGAATTTTCACTTCAGGAAGGTCGGGATACCTGCTTCCAGCTAGCCAGCAGAATTTAAAACACCAGGGAGAGAGAGAAACACTGTGTTTGTCTGATGTCCGAAACCTTCTAATTAAACCAGAATGTGTCATCATCTACTCCTAGCAATTCAAGGACCGTTCTGTATAACTTTTTGAAAATATATTATTGGTTCAATACTTATCTCTAATCCATTTGACTATAGATGCATGTATTTTACCATTTCTCCTTACCTTTTGGTAATAAATAAACTTGCTCTATCTTAAAAAGCTGGTTAACTTGGCTCCTTTTAAAATATAACTGTTGGGTCTGGAAAAGGTATCCAAGGGAAAGGGAACATTGTTAGATTAAATCTTTGCTACTACCAGAAGATAGTGGGTTGAATAAAGCCAGTCATTGCTCCAAAGCCAGGTTTGTGACACTGAGGGGGCATCCCAACTGGACAGTGACATATCAGCGGATCTCGCCTGGACACTAAGGAGAAATTGAGCATGGCAAATCCACCTAACCTACACATCATTAGACTGTGGGAGGAAGCCAGAGCACCCAGGTAAAACCCACACAGACATGGGGAGAACGTGCAAAGGCCACACAGATAAGTCACCAAAGGCTAGAATCGAACCAGGTCCCTGGTGCTGTGATGACATGATGTAAATCCACAATTTACATTTATACAAAGTGTTTTACCAGTGTTTTGATGATTATCAAACAAACATTTTGACACAGAACCACATAAGGAGATTTATGCCAGATGACCAAATGCTTGATCAAGGAGGTTGGCTTGGAAACAGCATTCTAAAATGCCATCCCCAATGAATAGAGCTGCCTACTCATCCTTTTTCAATCTGGAAAAGGAGCTCTTCGATGAGGTGGTTTTCGTCCAGATTCATTCCAAGCGTCTCTGTGACACAGGACTCTGTGTTATAAGGACTGTTCCCAGGGACGTACACAGTGACAAACATCAGCAGCTGCTGGAGAATCATCAATTCAGTGAAAATGCTTGAATCTATCACCAAGGAAGAAATAGTGAGACATCTGGATATAAATTGTCCCATTGGTAAGACTGCTCCGAAGGGCAGGTCATGTTTGACTAATTTGGTGGAATTCTTTGAGAACATTACATGTGCAGTGGACAATGGGGAACCTGTGGATGTGGTGTATCTGGATTTCCAGAAGGCATTTGACAAAGTGCCGCACCAAAGACTGTTACATAAGATAAAGGTGCACAATGTTACGGGTAATATATTAGCATGGATAGAGGATTGGTTAACTAACTGGTTGGTGATCAGTGACTAGTGGTGCGCCTCAGGGATCAATCAGTGTTGGGACCGCAATTGTTTACAATTTACATAGATGATTTGGAGTTGGGGACCAAGTGTAGTGTGTCAAAATTTGTAGGTGACACTAAGATGTGTGGAAGAGCAAAGTGTGCAGAGGACGCTGAAAGTCTGCAAAGGGATATAGATAATCTAAGTGAGTGGACAAGGGTCTGGCACAATGTTGCTAAATGTGAGGTCATCCATTTTGGTAGGAATAACAGCAAAATGGACTATTATTTAAATGGTAAAAAATTGCAGCATGCTGCTGTGCAGAGGGACCTGGGTGTCCTTGTGCAGGAATCTCAAGGAATTGGTTTGCAGGTGCAGCAGGTAATTAAGAAGGCACATGGAATTTTGTCCTTCATTGCTAGAGGGATGGAGTTGAAAAACAGCGAGATTATGTTGCATAAGGTGCTGGTGAGGCCACACCTGGAGTACTGTGTACAGTTTTGGTCTCCTTATTTGAGAAAAGATATACTGGCACTGGAGGGGGTGCAGAGGAGATTCACTAGGTTGATTCCGGAGTTGTGAGGGTTGGCTTATGAGGAGAGACTGAGTAGACTGGGGCTATACGAATTGGAATTCAGAAGAATGAGGGGAGATCTTATAGAAACATATAAGATTATGAAGGGAATAGGTAAGATGGAATAGGCAAGGAAGTTGTTTCCACTGGCGGGTGAAACTAGAACTAGGGGACATAGCCTCAAAATAAGGGGAAGCAGATTTAGGACTGAGTTGAGGAGTAACTTCTTCACACAAAGAGTTGTGAATCTGTGGAATTCCCTGCCCAGTGAAGCAGTTGAGGCTAACTGATTGAATGCTTTTAAGGCAAGGATAGATACATTTTTGAACAGTAAAGGAATTAAGGGTTATGGTGAGAGGGTGGGTAAGTGGAGCTGAGTCCACAAAAAAATCAGCCATGATCTTATTGAATGGCGGAGCAGGCTTGAGGGGCAAGATGGCCTACTCCTGCTCCTAGTTCTTACGTTCTTATGAAAGATGCTCTTTGGTCTGCCCGAAACTTGTTGGTCTTCAACTGCATAGTTGTCCCCGACTGAGTGTTGCAGACTGGCACATTCCAAAGCCCAGCGACTACGTGCTGAGGGATGCACTGCAGAGGTGCAATGGGTAAAGGTCACTGTCAAAGAGCTTTCAGCCATTGTGCACCAAAGGGCTGGGAATTGTGCAGGTCTCTTTAACAAAAGGGTATGACTCACACTGAATGTATACAGTAAATATCACAAATATCACCATTGCATTGAAGGACCAAAGTGTGCAACGTGGTCTATGTAAAAACCTGAATATGAAGACCATTTTGAAACATTTGTAATGTGCTTTCAGATATTTTAGAAATAAAGTATGTTTTTGCAAAAAAAAGTTTACAATCAGGATGAATGCAAAACATCCAATTTCCCATTAATTCATGCAGACAAGGTTTTGTTTAAGATGTCTTCACAAAACAGCATACAGAGGAATTGTTTGGTATGGGAGCACATGACACAATGAGGTGAAGTTGACGATAGCACTCAGTAATTAGAATCTTAGAATCCCTACAGTGCAGAAAGAAGCCATTCTGCCCATCGAGCCTGCACCAAACCCACCCAGGCCCTATCCCCACACTCCCATGTATTTACCCTCCTCGTCCCATTGACACTAAGGGGCAATTTAGCATGACTAATCAACCTAACTCGCACATCTTTTGACTCTAAGGCCAAATTTTACTGGCACGCCCACCCCAATTCCGGGGGCAGGTGAGGCTCGGAGAACGGCATTCTCCGTTGGGCTCGGGTGGAATCGTACGAACCTCAGACGGACATGCTGATAAAATTCCGCCGTAAGGGATAATCAACCTAGCCCACACATCTTTGGACGCTAAGGGGCAATTTATCATGGCAGATCCACCTAACGTGCACATCTTTGGAGTGTGGGAGGAAAGCGGAGCACCCGGAGGAAACCCCACGCAGACACGGGGAGAATGTGCAGACTCTGCACAGCTAGTCATCCGAGGTTAGAATCGCAGCCGGGTCCCTGGCGCTGTAAGGCGGCAGTGCTAACCAGTGTGCCACCCACCAAATTATTTGACATTGGCCTCCCCTCCTGCCTTGTTCCTCCTTGTCCAAACCCTGAAGGGTTTGTGGGGGAGGCGACTTCCCCCTCCTGAAGAGTCAACCCAGGAACAGAGCTCACTCACCACTGGTAACACCCTTCGTCCGCCTCCATGGTGAAATTCGCCTTCACGTTTGGGGAGTAAGGCAGCAGCACTTTGGGGACGTTCAGCTTGGCCCCGGCGGAGCAACGGCAAAGGAGAGCAACACACAGGAGCCAAGGTCGGAGGGGGGTCGCCATGGCAACCCGGAGATAAAGAACCGAATCGGACAATAAAAGCAGGATTTAAAAGGCTCTGAGGGCTCGCGATGGGGGAAGGGGGGGAGCACGGCGGGTAGACAGCCGTCTCAGCCCAGCCTCTGTCTGAGGCGGTTTGTGCGGAGATTGCTGAGCTAAGGCCGCTCTCGAGCGAGAAGGTCGTCGAATCAGCCGCACGCGGGAAAGGGGTCACGTGCCCCCGCCTGTCTGCCCGCACGCAGCGCCCCCGCTGGCTGGGAGGTGGAAAGTGCCGCCTCGCCCGAGCGTCAGAGTGGCGGTTGGCTTAGGTTACCATGGCGCCCGTGTTTTCTATGGGTTAGCATTTGATGTTCCAGAGACTTAATGAGTACCATCTATTCAATCATTGGACCAAAGAGCCTGATGGGACAATAAAATTATAAATAGTGAGTCTCTGCACTTTAGTTACTAATGAAGGATGTCTAAAGAACAGTCTAATTAAAGTTGGGATCGCTCCTGATGACATTATGCTATACCACAGAAACAAGAATTTATATTGAACCCCTGTAATGATACTGTACATATAAAAGTAATGTAGGGCAGCACGGTGGCGCAATGGTTAGCACTGCTGCCTCACAGCGCCAGAGACCCGGGTTCAATTCCCCCAGCTTGGGTCACTGTCTGTGCAGAGTCTGTACATTCTCCCCGTGTCTGCGTGGGTTTCCTCCCACAGCCCGAAAGACATGTTGGTTAGGTGCATTGGCCGTGCTGAATTCTCCCTCGGGTGTACTCGAACAGGTGCTGGGATTTTCACAGTAAATTCATTGCAGTGTTAATGTAAGCCTACTTGTGACACTAATAAAGGAACTTTTTTTTTAAAAAACCACAACGGAGAAGTAATTTTTTTGTGTGCATCTTCCAACGCGATCAAACTGTTCGGATTGCACCAACTGTCCCAGCTTGGAATTCTGATTCATTTAAACTTTAATCTGGATGGTATATGAGGGAGAAAGGAAGGCTTGATAGAGTGAGATGGAATGGGAGGATGCAGTTGGGCTGGATGGTCTGTCAATATACTGTAAATTATCTCTAAAAAGGATTGTGAGAGATTCTGGGGCATAGCTTGCTCCCTAACCTACAAGTTGTGTGTTGTCACAGACCCTTCATTAATTATTTTACACTTGTATGGAAAGGCAAATAATACAAACATGAGGGGTTATCTCTCATTTATTCACAGAAATTGCAGGCTATTGTGAATGTGTGTGATAGAGAGCTGTCAAATTTGATGGTTGAATGGACCTAAAATAATGCGTAGAATTGTTTAAAAGTTTATATATTAGTGTCACAAGTGGGCTTACATTAATGCTGCAATGAAGTTACTGTGAAAATCCCCTAGTCGCCACTCCAGTGACTGTTCAGGTACACTGAGGGAGAATTTAGCATGGCCAATGCACCTAAGTAGCAGGTCTTTCGGACTGTGGGAGGAAACCGGAGCACCCAGAGGAAACCCATGCAGCCACGGGGAGAACGTTCACACTCTGCACAGACAGTGACCCAAGCCGGGAATCGAACGCTGGTCCCTGGTGCTGTGAGGCAGCAACACCGTGAATTTATTCTTGCCCTCTACTTCAAATTAATGACAGGCATTTTTCTTTGCTGCAGCCAGTTATGCAGGTGTTGCCATCTCCACCCTGTTCGTGCCTTTGCTCTTCACCTCATTACCCAAGCTCACAGATTCACTCTTCCCCATGAATCCATGATGAGAATCTGTTCCCCCTCCCCTTTTAAGTTCACACAGATGTATGGTTCTTCAACCTCATCTCCACCTTCTGGCCTACACTGGCACTGTTCTCCCTGCTTCCTCTAGATCAATGAAGAATCCATTTAAATTCTTTGCCAATCACACCAGCTAGTCCCTTCCACCTTGGTGGAGTAGAGCTCTGCCCCATGCTCATTCATACTGGTATCCATGTGCTTTCCCAATTCACAACATTCACCCAGTTTAAAGAGATACTTTTTACCCATACTCTTCAACCCAATTACACTGTTCTCTGATTCTATCCTTACCCTGACTTGAGGCTGCTGCTCTGGTGGTTGGAAATTTGTAACGACGACAATTGAGGTCTTTAGAAATGTTGGCATTTTTAACTTCCATTTTTGCAAATGTAGTAAATGAATTTATTCAACTTTGGGAAAGACAATACATGGAATTTATATCAAAAATTGATATGCAAGTGATTCCACTCCATTCATTTATAAGGTCAGTGTGCATTTTTGTTATCCTGATAAAAAGACTGAAATATAGACAGCACAATGTATTTATGTCATTCTGAATAATTGCACGAGTTGGGGCATGTATTGTAGTAAGTTCCGATATAATAGGTTTGGGGGTTTTAAAAAATGTCCTTTATCATGGTTTTTAATCACATTAAATTGAGTTTTTATACATGTGGCTCATTTTAAAATCAGATGCAGAGTAAATTGGTACCAAGAGCAGTGTTTCATCTGTAGCCAGGGATCAGTTCGTCCAGAATAGGTGTGCAGCCCTACAGAAACACACACAGTCCTCCTCAGTTGGGAGCCCCTGCAGAAACCTTTGTACATAGACTGAATATCGCCCCTTGTTTCATGAACTAGAAAATGTGGAAACAGACTCACCTATCATTGGTCGCTATAATTAAGCTGAACTGGCAAAAACCTCGCTGTCCCAGAGTAAGCCGAAATAATGTGATAGGACACCGTTAAACCATATTTATCTCAGAAATTCTGTAGTAAAATGTAAAAAACATTGGACTAGTATTCTGAAACACTGAATGAGAGCAATGAGGACTGCAACAAGTGAAATTTTGCAGTGCACTTATTTATGTTCCTATTTGAGAATGGAAAGCTTATTGATGAAACTTGGATTTTGCACAGATTTTATAAATTGGGAGCTCCTATTACAAAAGCAGGGAAGATCTGTTGGAGTTGTATAGAACTTTGGTGAGGCCACAGCTAGAGTACTGTGTGCAGTTCTGGCCGCCACATTATAGGAAGGATATGATTGCACTGAAAGGGGTGTAGAGGAGATTCACCAGGATGCTGCCTAGGATGGAACATTTAAGTTATGAAGATAGGTTAGGTGTGGGTTGTTTTCATTGGAGCAGAGAAGACTGAGGGGCAACCTGATTGAGGTATACAAGATTACGAAGGACATGAGTGGATGAGGAGCAACTGTTCACCTTATTTGAAGGGTCAGTCACAAGGGGACATAGGTTCAAAGTGTGGGGTGGGAGGTTTATGGGAGGAATGTGAGGAAAATATTTTTTATCCAGAGGGTGGTGATGGTCTGGAATGCGCTGCCTGGGAGGGTGGTAGAGGGGGATTGCCTCACATCCTTTAAAAAGTATCTGGATGAGCACTTGGCACATCATAACATTCAGGGCTATGGGTCAAGTGCTGGCAGCTGGGATTAGATGGGAGTTCAGGTGTTTCTAATGTGTCGGTGCAGACTCGATGGGCCAAAGGGCCTCTTCTGTGCTGAATGATTCTATGATATTCTTCACACCTACAGCAATAACAGGTGCTAATTCATACCGATTATTACTATACTTAAAATATTCACAGTTCCAGCAGACAATAGACATCGGTCATTTTTAAGTTGGTGTCTTGTGAAAACATAACACATTGAAGTTCACAGAATGTAATTTTATTTGTCAAAGATTCTGAAAAACATAGAAAACTCTACATTTTGTTTCTTTTTTTATACAAGGCAACAAACGCTATTAGCAGCACCAACAACTTTAATGAAAAGAACATACATTCCACCAGTTCAGGCAGATCCTCAATATCTGCCCATCATTCCAGTTGGGTTTAAAAGGGATATACAGTTACATTTACCCCTCCCCAGCAAACTAAACATAATGGCAACACAGCAGATTCTCCTTAGATGTTCAATATTTTGTTAAGGACTGTAAGCGTCACTCATAGAGTAACTCATCTCATTCATACTTGGTTTTATAATATTCTGGGCCAGCTCTTTTTTTAGGGACAAGAATAAGCTTAGTATAGCGAATGCTATGTTATCAACAGGTGTTGCAAGAGTCGCCTGTTAATGAAGAAATCAGAAGCCACAAAGCACACTTTTATAATAACTAGGTTGCTCTCAAATGTTGTACATATTGATCATTAACCTTGTCAAATCGAACCTTTAACGGCTGCAGTGAGTTACATCAGTCCTTCACAACAAGTGTCAGTACGGTATACCACTAAAAACGGGAACTGAATTTGTTTATTAATAACCATGGGTTATTGCTGCCGATTGGCAAAACTGTAGGAAACATGTTTCATTCCTCAGCTAGGGAGGAGCACAGTGCTGCAGCTGGACATTTCTAGAAATCATTATTAGTAAAATAACATTAAAGAGTGATCTGCAATGCTTCATTTAATTCTATAAAATTAGAGAGGATATGACATCTAAAATTAGTGATGTGGTTCCCATAATTACACAGGGTTTCAAACTTCAACTTTAGGGGGTGCTACAGGGACAGATGCTAGGAAGACTTTAACTTGTAATATCAAATGTAAGAATTGGGACTGGGAGCAATCCCCAAAGCTCTGAAATGCATAAAACAAACTGCCAGAGCTGTTCAAAACAGACAAATCTCCAAAGTTACCACTTTTCTGGGTTTGTCCAATAATGCTACAAATCGCAGAAGAGAGAGTTAATGCCAATTCATTTCCTTATTTTTTGCTTTGGCCATCTGACATTCATTTGTGACCACATGTTTTTAGGAATGTTTGGCTTGCAAAATAGAATTTCCTGTTTAGCAAGTTTTGGAGCTGCAAAAGGCGGCAGGTGAAATGCAGTCCCTCTAAAACTTAGAATAAGTGTACTTGAACAATTTGAAAAATCCAAAATATAAATTATTTCCACATGTTTTACTTCTTCCAATTATGGATATAATCGAAACAGTTCAGTAGAATTTTATTTCTGCTATGATATTGCACTTAATCAGTGACGCTGGTAATGCTAACATCTTAGAAGTACTACCTCCTCAATCTCCTTACAAAACAATGGAAACTACCTTTGAAGACATCAGAGGGAGTTACTGGATTGTAACCTTTTGACATACGAGTTGTGCTGTGCCATTACTATACACATGGGTATCCTACTGTTCTCCACTGTAATTACTGTTTATACTTCAAATAAAATGCAGATAGATAAACTAGTTTTGTATCATTTGTAAAGGTAAGTTTTAATTCGACAAATGCAGTTAAACGCAAAGTGCTTAATGCAAACATAACACAATGCAGTCATCTGCACAAAGATAGTAACTATTGTAGCATAATTAAAGATGATTTATTTTGGCATTATATAATGTGAACATGTTCTAGGTACCTTGCCCAAATAGTCAGGAATTATAGAAAGAGAGATTTTCTGCAATAATCATGTTAGGAATATTACTTAACAGCAGTAGACTGAGGCAAAAAATCTCTTAAGGGACTTCTCTATCAACTCATCCCTACCATTTTGATATTTTCTGTCAGAGGAACCTTAAACCTATAAAATGGACAATGGAAATTATTATTACCCTAAAATGGATACAATTACATCATATGATGGATTTTCCAGTATTTGCAACATTGGCATACCCAGGATAAAGGGCCCGTTTATTCCTGTGTCTGATATTGCTTTGGCTGGCAGGCGCACTGTTTCATTGTTAAGGGACTGGAAGGCCCTGTGCAATCAATGGCAGCTCATTCGGTTGCACAGGCAAAAGTGCTTTCGAAAAACAAAATTTACAGATTTCTAAATATTTCTTAAGCACGCACAGAGAAGGCTGACGGCACTACACTGTGACTGGGCCTCCATGGCCACTGGCATCTGTCTCCCACATCTGCTCCAGGCAGACTCCTTGACTGCGGCCTAACAAAGTTGCGCAGAGTAGCCAGACTCTGGAAAAAAAACCGGTGGAGTATCAGAAGTATGTCTTCATGGCAACTCCTACCTCAACAAATGCATGCATGCCAGGACTCCACAGTTGCAGACTCCACAGCGTTGGCAGATTATTTACCACAGGTGAGCCTGATGTTGCTGTACCTGGACACCCCACACAACTGAACTTTCATCAGGTATTATTGGATAGTGTATATAAGGAAGGACCCTCAGTTCTTTATCAGATCCCTAACCCAGGAGCACTGAAAATAACTCTAGATCCCCAACGCTATAACAGCAGTGTTTAGCTAACTCAACATGGACCAGGTATGAAACTTCCTTATTTAAATTGCTCATCCAATCACTGGATAATTTTGCTTAGCTCTTGGGGAGCTCAGCAGACTTCCTTAACTGTATTATTACACTTGTATCTTTTATTTCGTGTGTTACTATAAATTACAAGAAAAATGTACACTGTTTTTATCCCTACAATTACAACACATTGTTTACAATTCTTGTCTTAGCCAATCTAGCCATTTTGGCTGATAAAAGAATAATACATATTGTACCGGCTGTGTTATTGTCTTTCTGAAGCAGCCATAAGACTCATCCCATTATATATATATATTACATTAGAAATGCAATCTTGGACAGACAACGGTGTTAAAAATGTAATGTATTCTGTTCCAAGTATTTAGTCCAGCCTTAAATTAATTCAGTGAATCTGTTTCCGTTTCAAACCATTGTTTTCAAAAATGCATGAATCTTTTAGTCATCCACAAACTTTGTGTTATTGTTCCCATTCTGTAAGTAATGTTTCGGCTTCCTGAGGAAATCGGTACGGATCAGACGGTAGAAGTAAACCAAGATCATGACATTCATTGAATTCAAGGACAGACTGATGTAGCCTGCATTTGGGAGGACGTTTAAATTCTTCATCATGTACCAAGTGAGATAAAACTGAGAAGACAGCCGGAAAACAACATAGGTGAAGACATTGATGTACTTGTTGTAGTGGTACAGCTGAGAGGTCTGTGCATTCGCCAGTTTTAGAAGAAGTCGGGTATGGAGGAAAATGCTGTTTATCTCAACAAACAATGCGACGACAGCACCAGCGACATAGTGATGGGTCAGCACAATATACATAAATGTGGAAATTACCTGAGGAAAAAATACATCCTGTTAGATTACAACAGTTGGCTTCTCATTGCAAGCTGATTTACTCCCATATATTCATGTCATTTCTGGCTAGGTTTATCATCATTCTTGTACAGTCTTGAAATATTATGTCACCACAGTTGTAAACTCATAATAACATCACAAGTTGTCAGTTTTTTTTCACATACTGGAAACCATTTCACCTTGGCTTACAAGCCTGAAATCCAGATGTACAATGGAGGAAAATATGCACTTCACTGATGTTTCTATCAAATTTGTTTCATATTTTGATAGTTAGACAAACAGGGTGGGATTTTACGCCTCGCTCGTCCTGAAACAATAAAATCCCACCCGAGGTCAGCGGACTTTTCCATCTCCGCCCCTCGCCCGCTCCGATTCCCGTGGTGGGTGGGATGGTAAAATTCCGGCCATAATGTTTTTGAAATATTTCTTCCAAAATTTCAAATTACGTCCATCATTACCACCTTACCCCCATTATTACCCCCGTAGGAGCAAGATTTTCAGGGGTGGGAAGGGAGGCAGAGAGAGCCTGAAAACACTAGTGTGGCCAGCATGTTCATTTCCCAGTGCCAGCCATTTTAGTGGAGGTGGGATTGGGGCTGGCACGACTACCTGCCCCCATGCAGCAGGCAGCCAATGCAGCTCCTTCAGAACCTTGTTAACTGCAATTAAAGGGACGCCAACAGGAATTTTTCAGTCATCCTCCAGTTTCGCACACCTATGGCGGCCAGTTTAGCTGCTTGGAGGCTGGCACTGGGCAACAGGCTAAAGAGGAAAGGGTGAGGGGGGCAGCGGGAGAGGGAGTAGGTGCAGTGCTCTAGGGAGGCCTAAAGTCTCTCAAAGTCTGTCTGGGTTCAAGAGCAGTCACATGATGCTTGGCTGAACAAATTATTTTATAATTAAAGTTTTCAAAAAGTTGGCCAAAGAACACCTTCATCTTGAAGCACCCTGTTACTCACCACAGAAATATAGGAGTAGGCCATTCATCTCACTGACCCTGCTCCGTTATGTGATAATGGCTAATCCTCTATCTCAAAGCCATACTCCTCCTCTCTCCCCATAGCCCTTATCACCTTCAGTGGCTAGAAATCTATTTTTTTCTTTTCAATACATTCAGTGACTTGGCCTCCAGAGCCTTATGTGGTAGAGAATCCATTACAAACTGGCGCACTTATCAAGATAAAAGGCCTCTGATTGGCCCTTTAGCTTCAAGAGTATCTTCACCATCCTTAATTGGATAGGGAACCTGTCTCCCTGCCAACTAAGCAGGTGCCTCCATAAAAACCCCAATGAGTGACTGTTTTCCCACCCTGAGAGGTGGGTTCAGGACCCAGAAACAGACCCGAGACCCATTTCCTGTCCCCTTGGGAAAAATCCAGCTTTAGGGGTTTATTCTGGTGTTGTATAACTCAGAGTAGTTTCTACTCTTCTTACTTCAAAAATTACTTAAGCCAAATAATCTGATTAATTAATTCTTTAGCACTAAATTGCCATTCTGCTGTGTTATTTTCATTAGTAAATGTATAATTTATAAATATTAGGCACCAAAAATGAGTCAACAGGAGAGGACCGTCTCTGGAAGCAACCCAAATATGAAAAACCACTACACATAATGTTAAATGCACTTAAGTTCTTTTTACAGTTGAAGTGGACACAATGAACATTTCGCACACCCACCATAATGCTTTACTGAAATATAATTTGCAGTAATTAAGTGCATGCGAAAATAATTCACTGGACTGAAAATCAAAGTAATTTTCGCAGATAAGGATAAATCGCACAATTGTCTACTCCTAGAATAAAAAACACGAAGTCTTTAGGGGGGGTTGTGCAATTTCCAGTATCCGTTCATACTGGGTGAGTTCTACACAGAGTATAAAGAACAATACAGCACAGGAACAGGCCCTTCGGCCCTCCAAGCCTGCGCCGCTCATGTGCCCAACTAGACCATTCGTTTGTATCCCTCTATTTCCAGTCTGTTCATGTGGCTATCTAGATAAGTCTTAAACGATGCCAGCGTGTCCGCCTCAATCACCTTGCTAGGCAGTGCATTCCAGGCCCCCACCACCCTCTGTGTAAAATACGTCCCCCTGACAACTGTGTTGAACCTTGCCCCCCTCACCTTGAACCTGTGACCCCTTGTGTTCGTCACCTCCGACCTGGGAAAAAGCTTCCTACTGTTCACCCTATGTCCTTCATAATTTTA